>NC_140602.1:8922951-9672951 GCF_057381915.1 Diplotaxodon limnothrissa
ACTTAAGTCTCATCAATCCTCAGATTATTTTCTTGATGTAAATATTTTTGTGAGAGAAGATGATTTGGTGTTTTCTTTTGGGTCAGCAGTGGTTTTAGCCTTGGAACTCTCCCATAGATGCCATTTTTCTCTAGTTACTTTCTTATTGTTGATTCATGAACACTGACTATAACTGATCTCAAATGTTGTCCTGGGGCCTTCTCTGATCTGCTGAATGAGTCGTTGATTTACTCTCAAGTAATTTTTGTAGGCCACCCTCTCCTGGGAAGGTTCACCATCGTTTTCTCCATTTGCAGATTTTGGTTCTCTTTGTGGTTCGCAGGAAATGGTTTGGTAACCTGAAATATCAGTCAACTGTGTTTCTCAGCTGTTTCTTTATATTGTGGCATGAGCTGCCGTTTTTTGAGCTCTTTAAGCTTACCTCACTTTGTCAGGTTTAGTAATTTACTGATTCAACAATTCCAGCAGTAATCAGGCCACTAGTGAGGCTAATGAAAGTGAACTTAATCACAGTTAATTCAAGTTTCAAGGGGTGGGGAGGGGGTAATTAAATATCCACAGAGAGCCAGGTGAGATCGGATGGCTTTCCCCCCCCAATAAATGAAATCATCATTTAAAAACTGCATTTTGTATTTATTCTGATTATATTTGTGTAATATTACCATTTACTTGATAATCTGAAACATGCAAGTGTGAAATATGAAAAAAAAGAAGAAGAAAGAAATCAAGTTGTGATGAATAGAAATCAAACAACTCACTGCTGAAAGCTTCTGGATACTGCTTAGCTATCTTTCCTTTTAGTGTCCTGGAGAGGCAGAGAAAGCCTGTGATTAAAGGTGTATTTTTTGTTTTTGCATGGTGGGAGTAGTAGACACTAACCTGATCCTTCTAAAGATGCTGTCCAGATCTTTCTTCATCTCCACAAGAGTGCGAGTGTGGAGTAGGAAACGCTCGTTCATCTGCTGCAGGCGTACATTAGACAGCCCATTAAAGTTGATCAGCATTTCATTGGTTTTCTCAAAACGGTCGAGCCTGTTTTCACAACAGTTAACCAGAGAAACAGAAATCTTAATCTCAGACACAAATGAAACGACCCCAAACAGCAGACATAGTTTATATTTCATGGCACCACTGGGCCCAGTCTGGTACTCACATGTGTCTCTGAGCCTGGATGATGGCGTTAACATCCTCAGAGTTGACCATGCTCAGCATCCGATTGCAGAACACGTCAGATGCCGTGTGCTCCACCATGATGACGAGCAAGCCGAAAAAACTGCAATTGGAAACATTTATTCATAACTGCATGAGCCAAAAATATCCAGAAATGTAAAAACAGGCATTTAATCAACGAGAAAGAAATAAGCTAGATTTGTAAACGCTAATTAAATCAGAGACAGTCAATTCCAGCTGTGAATTGTTTATTCACCGCATGCTGTGCCGGTGTTTAACTGCCCTCCAGCTCCCCGTTAGCACCCCAAACCAACCACCGCAAGATTAGTACGCTAGCTACCGAGCCGTAATAATAATAAATGCAACTACAAAGTTTACATTACTTACCTGAGCTCGGACGATGGCTATCTGTAGAGTTTGGACGACTACGCAGCAGATTAAGACTATATTTGACACCTGGCTGTGAAACAAAAACAACCCACTTCCATATGTTTTTCAAGTTCCTGTCACGAGACCAACGCTTCCGGTCTAAGGTTTTGTTTGTTTATTTTCGTTGTTGTTTTTTCATTAGTTTTCGTTAATAAGCTGTTTATATTCACTTATATATTTTTTAGTGAATTAAAATTAAATCGATATGTTTAATTCTACTGAGCCACGTCATTGTGTTTTATTTCGTTTTTACGTGCCATTCTTCCGCAATTTTATTTGTTTTTTCCCTACTGAGCTAATATGATTCCAGGCAATTTCTTCTGTTTAACTGAGATCATTCTTGACTTTAGTGAAATGTCTTCTTTTGTCATTATAATGTTATTTTATTGAGCTGCTGTTCTTTATTTAAGGTACTTTCTGACAGTGTTTTGTTTTGGTCGCTGCAGAAGAGAAAGTTCTTAATTGCATTATTGTTTGCAAGTCATGGACGGAAGTTTCAGTGACAATGAAATACACGACATATTTTGAGACCTGTCCGGGATATATCCCGCCTCTCGCCCGGTGACAGTTAGGATAGGCTGCAGCACAACTATGCGAGGAAAAACGAATGCATGCATGGAATATATTTCGAGTGTATATGACCTTTAATGTTTAAGCCTTACAGTGAACTTGAAGAGCAGCAACATAATTAGCCTCATGTACATTTGAACTGCTATGTTTCTCTCTCTTAAAAAAAATAGTGTAATAGTGTAATAGAACTGCTTTTGCTTCAGAACTGCTTCTTTGTGGCATAGATTCAGCAAGGTGCTTCAATCAGTTCTGAGATATTTTGGTTCAGATTGACATTATGGCATCACACAATTTCTGCAGATTTGCCAGCTGCAGATCCATGATGTGAATCTCCTGTTCTACCACATCCCAAAGATTTACTAGATCGTGATCTGATGCATGTGGAGGTCATTTGAGTACAATGAACTCTTTGTCATACTCAAGAAACCAGTCAAAGATTATTTGAATTTTGTGACTTGGTTTTGTGACATATCCTGTGGAAATCAGCCATTAGATGTGTACACTGTGGTCATAAAGCAATGGACAGGTTTGGCAGCAATACCCGTGAAGGCTGTGGTATTTAAACAGTACTCAATTGGTGCTAAGTGGCTCAAAGTGTGTTAAGGAAATAGTCACCACAACACCAGCAGCCTGAATCTTTCATACAAGGCAGAATGGGTTCATGCTGTTTATGCCAAATTCTAACCATACCACTCTCCACCATTACCACTGCAGCAAAACTAGAGCAACATTTTTTCAAACTTTTTACTATCAAGTTTTGGTGAGCCTCTGCAAATAGGCTGTTCTTAGCTGACAGGAGTGGCACACGTTGAGGTCTTCTGCTGCTGTGGCCCATCTGCTTTGGTGGTCAACATGTTATGCACTCAGAGATGCTCTACTGCATACTTTAATAGTAACGATGAGTGGTTATTTGAGTCACTGTTGCTTCCTATCAGCTCAAGGCAGTCTGACATTTTCACTCACTGGCTATTCTCTTTTTAAGATCATTATCTGTAAACCCTAGAGATGTTTGTGCGGGTAAAACCCAGCAGATCAGCTGAAATGTTCACACTGATACGTAACATGGTGGGAAATGTGCTACATTTGCAATCTGGCTTGCTGATTAGAGATTTGCCTCAGTTAGACAGGTGTATATGTATAATGTAATTATGACATGCACTCCCATATTTAGAAGATAACGTCACTCTTTCTCTACCTTTCCGTCTTACACCAATAAATTCAGTCACTCCATACATCCAGAAAGCTCACAAAATTACTTTTTATTAAGGGAAAAGTAAAAAAAAAAGTACATGATGTATAAAAAATACAAAACCATTTTGTCTAACTTGTAAGTTAAGTAAATGCATAGCAACAATACATGCAAATCTAGAGTTATGTATCCTACTATTGTATCCTACTATTCTGTGACATTTTTAAGCTACAAGGTAAAAAGGGAGAAGTACAGTTTGGTTGCAATCTATCAGCTGTTTCAGTCTACATGATAAAAATCCAAAGTGATGATACAGAATAAGTTAGGTTGCACGCAACTCAACCGATGAGCAAATAAATATTTAACAACATTTCACAAATATTGACAACCACTAATTGAATGCAATGTTAACCAAAGCCTGCGTGAGAATAACATTCGACTTCTGATGAATAAAACCGTACTATGAGTAAGCTAAAGATGAAAAGAATTCACTTCTCTAAGTAAGGATACAAATAAATATGAAATAAATAAATAATGAAACCTATATAAAGAGTCATATGACTCATCCAACCCCTTATGTACATAACACACCCGCTGCTCCTGACTACAACATCACATGTATGAAATTTCATATTAGTGTTATTTTTAAAACATACATATAAATGACCTCGGACAAGCACAAGTGTCCATAGAAAACCTGCATTGATTTGACATTGGGTGAATTTCAATGTGCTTTGGCTTTCATTTGATAAATAAAGTAATATTAGGCAATATATCACAACACATTTGTGGTATATAAGAGGCAATGGCATAGAATTTTAGCTTGTATAAAGTCTTTTACCGTATACTGACCCGGGAATGATGGAAATCACTGATATCGATATTGCTAAAATGACTGATAGACCGATTTTTGTGTTTTGCTGTTGTATTGTGTGGTATTATTATGCAAAGACACTTTTATTTGTTTTTTTTTTTTACATATAAAAATAAGTTAAAACTTCAGAAAAATGGATCCAAAAAAATAAAAGTAAGATTTACAATTTTTTATAAGGCCATGCAATTTTTAGAAGACTCATACATCAGATCAGTCGGTCTTTTGGATGAGTGGGCTTGCCATTCATGCAAAAATGCACTGTGTGTGTTGCTGAGGCCACAATAAATATTTGTACTGTCCCTTTTTGTTCCTTATACCAATGCAGATTTAACACTAGCGCTGTCTGTAACACATAATTAAGGCTGGTGTATTTGCTGTTGAAGCTGTGAATAGGCCTTATTCAAATGGGACCCATACGTATTTACACACAGAAACGCTAATCCAGTCTAAAAACCACAAACTCTTTGTTAGGAGGGGATGTTGTCGTGAGCAGACAGAAAAACAGAGGGTTACTGTACAGGTCTGTGCTCCATCAGTGTATAGTGTCATTCATTCCAAAACGGGAGATATCCACCATTAAAAAAAAAAAAAACCCAAACAAACTCAGATATCAACTCTGAACAAAGAAACCAAAATTAATTAACCCCATTATATTAGTCATCTTAACATATATGCTTATAAAACATCTTCACTGAGATGGGTTCAGCTGTGTTTGTGAGCTTTAAGTAGCACCTTTTTTTCTGTAAATAAGTGGATGTATTGCGTTTTGGAATAAAATCTGATAAAAATGTACCAGCAAAGTGGAGCTCCAGCATTTCAAAGTAGATCAATTACACCGAGTATGATGGTCCATCGTCGGGATGGCAAAAATATTAAATACAAAGTAAAGACAGACAACGGAGAAACACAACAGTCCATAAGTTATCATTTAAATGCAATCAACAATCCTCATTATGGAGAAAGGATTTTTCAGCTGCTTTGTAACTGAAGGCAATCTGAGGCCACTTTTTTCTATAAGTGCTTGAGAGAAAAAAAACAGCACCTCAAGATTTCTTCAGAGATGTGTGTGTGTGTGGGGGGGTGACTTTACCACCCTTCCTCCCCCACCACCTCACTCCTGACTGGTGGCGATGCAACATGCAGCTGAGCAGACTCTGCACTTTCACCACAAGTTGCCATCTCCTTCACTTCCTCTCCCATCTGGGATTTTTCCACACACACCCGACCTTCCTCTGCCTCCACCTCTTCTTCCTCGTCCTCCTCCTCCTCTTCCTCCTCCTCCTGCTGCTGTTGTTGCTTCTGCTGCTGTTGTTGTTGTTGTTGTCGTTTGTTGCGGCAGCACGGTTTGAACAGGTGGGGGTCGATGAGCACCTCCCCAAAGCGCCCCTTGTAGATTATTCCACAGCACACCTTTTGCCTGCAGAGAGCATGAAATGAGACAGAAAGCATTATGGCTCTGTGTGTTTACTGTTATTTAATTGCATTAAAATGCATTCAGTGTTGAATCTGGGTTATCCTGGATTAGCATGGCACTTCATGTGTTAAAGGTAGTATTGAGTATTTGACAGAAATGAATGCATTTTCCTGTTGTTTCTCTGTCTGACAAACAAAAAGATGTGCATTAGGCTTAATATATAAAACATCAGGCACCACAAAAAATGCTCTAAGAAAAACGAAATTTTTAAAAATGTATTGAAAAACAAGTCAAAGATCAAAAGTCAGTTATTAAATCTATTTTAAAAATGCAACATTTTAGGTTTTTTTTGTAAAATATATTTTCATGCTTTGATAGATTACTGGTCTCAAGCAAGTTTCAAAATCTCTACAAACTTTGCCAATAAAACATTACAGATTGTCTGGAAGGTAAAAGTAAACTCAAATCCTAAATACATTTATAACAAACCTGGAAAATTGTCACTAAAAATAAATACAACTATTAGTTAATGACCCAAAACGAACAAACAAAATTACATACAGTAATAAGCAAGTAACAGTTAGTAATATTAAGCTAAATACATAAAGAAATCCCTTTAATGTCACTGTAATCCAGCAGGGTGGGGCATCGGTGGGAGTTTCACCTGTATATGTAAAGCAGGCGAAGGCTTGAAGGTTTATATACAGTTAAACCACTTGTAGTAGATTATTCTAAAAATTAAACCTGTAGATTAAAGAAGTGCTTCACTGTCCGCCTTACCTCTTCCAGTATGTTAGGTCCAGAAATGAGAAAACGGGGGAGCGGCTGGATCCTGGGCTGAGCTCTGTGTCGGACCCCTCGTCTGACAGGTTGCTGTAGCTGGGAGACTGAGCAGGGGAGGCACTGGAGGTGGTGCTGTGGGCATCTGAGTCTAGAGGACAGAATAGGACAAATAATATATATATATGTATATTTTTTTTAAAACCTGAAAAAACCTGAATGAAGTAACAGGAGTGCTACTACAATCCATTAACCCAGTGCGCCTGGAAAGGAAAGGTAAAGTAAAACTGAAACGTTGTGGTACAAACAGATGTGTGCTGGTGTATTTTTAATGTCCCGATCCCACAGAAATAAACACCTTTCCAAACCTACCTTTTTTTAGCCATTATTTTGTCATGACTTTACCATTTTCCTCAAATATACATCATAATTACTTACTGTGTCTTTTCAGCTCTTTCTGAAGCCTGTTGATCTGGCTTGGCCGTGCTTTCTTGGAGATGGACTTTATTTTCTTGGGCCTGGAAGTTAACTTTAAGCTGGGACCTCCTCTGGCATCAACAACCTGGATGAGGGACAGGAAACCGGACGAATTTGTATAATTTGGGTTTTATCATCACCATAAAGTGATAGGCCGGTCATGCTGTCAGCACTGAAACTCACATGGTTCCAGTTCTTCTTGGTTCCCACAGGGAGTTTTTTCCACCGTTTCACAAGGAGCACGCAGGCATTACAGATTTCTCCAGACCGGCTTTCGCTCAGTCTGGAAGACAATTTCAGTTTGTGATGAGGAGGAAAAAATGGAAAATCTTTAGCATCAATATGACGTGCACAGCCAAAAAACCATGACAGGTATGGTTTGCCTGCAGCCCCGCACATGCTCAGGTGTATCTCTTACCCAAAGCAACTCCTGAAGTCTTTCTCATAGCGCTTGCTGTCTGTGAAACGAGAGCTTGACGACTTTGCACGGCAGATGCAGCAGCCGTCCAAACTCCTGTACATTTTAGGCTTGTGAAAGCCAAACATCTGCATTCAGGGGAGAAAAAAGGGGGGTTAAATGTTTACATATGATCAGTGTGCACCGAGTGTTTACTGCTGCAGCAGCAGGAGGAGGTGGGGGTGGAGGAGAATACTCCCTTCACCCCTACATTTGCAGTGCAGGTCAGAGGTGAAGCACAAATTTCAGTTAAGTCTGCAGTGAGCGGACAAAAATGTGTTTAATCGCCAACAATGTTCACGGAAAGCAGTTTTGCTGGAGCATCTCTCCGCTTTGACCCACATGGAAGGAGAGACAGAGTGGGGGAAGTAGGTCAACAGTCAGACAGCGTGTCAGACAGATAATGTCACCATGCTGCGCTCACAGGATTCACGCTTCGTTTTGGAAACCCAAAATAAGATTTAGGCACGCAATCAGTGCGAGCCTCCGGGCCGCACAAGATGCGTTATTCGTCACGAGGTGGAAAGACAAACTGCAAAATGTGTACCGCGTTACTAGAGAAATGCCAGTAAAATATTATACATCACTGCGTCCGGGGGAAATTACTCGAAATGTAATAAGCGTGCACAGGAATTATGATTTATGTTGCTAGGCAAAATTTAATCTCTACGGCACATGTAGACCTGAACTGCGGCAAAAACTGTGAGCCGCGCCCCCCAGACTGGGCTTTTTTTTTCCTCTTGCCATCAGTCCTCGGGGTCTTCTGACAGTGCGGTGCCATAGAGAGTAAAAAAGAGCAGGAAAATGGCGAAGAACTCTCACTCTGCATGATTAAATCAGATACTAGATATTGGGCATTTCTGTGGAGAGGTCAGTTTAAAAAGCAACACAAGCCGACATGAAGTAAGTTGCATTGAGAAAGGAATACCAACTCTGGCACTTATTCTAACCTGTGACACAGCTAATATATTAACTGTGGGGAAAAAATGGGCTATACCTTAATTTATAAACGATTTCACGTGGTATAGTTCCTATACAACAACAGAAGAGATTCAATAGCACTTTACTGTTGCGCAGTTTTATTTGTAGTGAAGTGCAAACATTGTTTTTCTATACTAAAGTCCTTTTAAACAAGACGTGCACCTAACTTGCACTTCGAAAGCTAAGAAAGCAGCATTCATTCAAAAAAGAAAATGTAACCAAGCAATTTAAATAATAAAACTAAATAATAAAGGGTAGAAACTAATTTGTTTCTACCCTTCGCGTGCCTCATCTGTAAATTACAGACGATCTCTGCAGCAAAATACAGTACGTGACGCAACTCAACATGGCAACACACTTCAAAGGCGGAGGCAATGTGGCGAAGGGGGTGTGATGCGATTTTCCGCAAAAACTGCAACATTTAAAACAAACGCTAAAAAGAAAGAAAAATCACCGCGAAAAGCTGCCGAACTCGCACGAATAACACCCTCGCCTTTCAGAATAAAAGAAGACACCGAGCAATGTCCTCTTTTTCATCGAGAGAAAAGTGCAAGTCGCCAATTTTCACCGCCCACTCCGCCAGCGAGGAAGCATGGCATGCCACACGACCTGCTTCATGCGCACCCATTTTATGATGACCATCCTCCGCTTCCACGATGCCGAGTTTATACCTCAACTTTATGCTAGGGGATAAACTCGGACTAACGTGTTTCGAGAGCACAAAAAATAACAAATAAAATCGGCGGGCTTGGTGTTAAAGGGGAGCTGCTCTGAAATAAATGTGTAATTTGATCTTTACTCTTTGTTATTCCAGAGCCGCGTCACTGCAACAATCCACAATCGGCTACATGTGCGGCAAGTTCAAAGCGGCGGCTCTCGGAAAGTCGCTTTTCTCTCCGGTTTCTCCCACAAACCACATTTTTTATCCAGCTTGGCTTTCCTGCTTTGGTTGGGGATTACTTTGCGCTCGCGGGAGCGGTTTTGTTGACAGCGGTGGCCGCGTGCTGAGACGCATCTCCGCTCCGGGTGGGCGTGAGAGGTTCAACTTGGCTTGCCTAGCAGACAGAAAATGTGCGGCACACTGCATCCACGCTTGTCTCCTTCTGTACAAGAACACATTTGCAGCCCAGACGCTCACATTAACCCACTTTACCACGTTTACATTACCGATAAATTGTCGCCGAAATGCGCCGAGCCAACCCATAATAATAACAGCAGGAGCACGAGCACCAGCAGCCATCCCCCCCTGCTCCTCTTCGTGCCCGCACGTGAAAGCCCCTTCAAACGCATTTTAAACGCACATTTGCGCTTTTCCCGCTTTCCTCCCACTTTGCCCGGTTAGTTTCGTTGTTTCTAAGGTGACCTACAAATACCGCTGACCACCAAGTCGGGTCGCGCAGCAGGCCTTAAAAATAAAAAAAGAGCAATTGTTCGTGAGGCATCTCGAAGCTTGTTTCTGAATTACGGCCCTGAAAAGCGCGGCGAACACTTTTAAAAGGCTTTTTAAAGACGAGGCCAGACGAACACAGACAATCGTTACCTTTCTGCGAGTTGTGTGGAGCTGATCCAAAGTAATAACAGTCCGAATACCGCGTCGTTACGCTGTGACTTATGAACATCTACCCTCATCGGTAACCCGCTCTCTTGTTGATGTCTGCGCTTGTGGACGGGACTAGAGTTGTGGACTATTGTGCGCATGCGTGGTATCCACACCTCCATTTCAGAGTAGAGACGAGGGCTTTTTTTTCTTTTTCTTCAATCAAACTATTTACATAAA
Source organism: Diplotaxodon limnothrissa (assembly GCF_057381915.1). Taxonomy (NCBI): domain Eukaryota; kingdom Metazoa; phylum Chordata; class Actinopteri; order Cichliformes; family Cichlidae; genus Diplotaxodon; species Diplotaxodon limnothrissa. The sequence continues at coordinate 8,933,070 of NC_140602.1, forward strand.
CGACGTATGACGTATGCGTGCGTCTGCATTCTACTGGCCTTATAAGGATGGGAACATTGCGCGGGAACAGGGGGCTCGGCCCCGGTTGCTATGGCACATTGGAGAATGTAAGCAAGGGGGCGGCGCCTGTTGTTTTACTACAGGACGCCAGATGGCTCGTCTGGAGGCCTACGGTTTTTCAGGGGGCTTGGCGTCTTGGACGGCAATGGGGCTTTTTGTTGATTTGAACGGATCAGATTAGTAGTAAATAAAAGGTGGGTGAACGTAAGTCTCCATCCAGTGGTCAGTTTAAGGCTAACAGCAATGCAGAAATAAAAAAATAAAAAAATATTAGCGCCTTGAGTATTAAAAAAAAAAAAAAAAAAAAAAAAAAAAAAAAAAAATCACATAGTTGTATTTTTGTTTTTACATTTACCAAGTTTATAAGAGCAAGATTCTTCATCAGCATCAGTGTAATAGTAGTAAAGTCAACCTTTTAATAGCTGGCAATCATTTTAATCCAAGAGTCTCATCAGATATTTCAGATAAGCGTCACAAAAAACATCAACAAATGGCACTTATTTCAATTTTAACTTTAATCTTGACCACACACTTCATAAATAACAGTTCATTATTTATTGCTTTCTCTAATCTGTATTTAAAGGAGAAAAGAGGCTTGGTCATCATAGGTTACATAGTGCTTGCGGGATAGTGCAGGAGACAGCATTTTTCATAATTCCTCAACTGTTTAATTGGATGCAACATCAACATAATACCTAGCGGTTTTGAGAACATGTACTCTATTCATTGTCTGATTTTTTTTCCCCCTGTCTCCCCCTCTCCCTTTTTTTGCAGACAATTGAAGAGCTTAAAAACAAAACAGCATGACTACTGTCCACACGAGAGAGTGTGTCTGGAGTGGGATCCATTGTTGTTACGCAGACACAAACAAGATGCCTTTGTAGAGGAAAAAAATATGTCACAAATTCAGTACACCAACAACAAATAGGAACATGGGATGGAAGGATGAAACAATCCTATGAAAGATCTGATGAAGCAAAATATTTACAATCAGAGAGAAGTGAAGGGGGGGGGGGGGGGGGGGGCTTTCTGACAAAATGACAAGGACTATTTAAACTGACACAACTAGGACACCAGTTTGGTTCCAGTGTTTTACCAACTGAGGATTTCGTGAGCACAACTCTGCGTCACATGTGACCCCAAACTGAAATAAACAATGAGAAACAGGCCAGACATTACGCAGTATAATAATAGCTTTTTTTTATATATATATATATATATATATATATATATATATATATATATATATATATATATATATATATATATCATTATAGAGGGGTATAATAATTTGTTTTGACTATTTGCTAAAATATCAAATGAAATCAAAAATAATTATGGTAATAATAGTAATAACAATAAGGCCTGAGAACTGACGTTTGAGAATACAACACCAAAAGACATAAAAAACAAAAAACAAACATATTCTGGCCATGCATGTGCTTAGTTTAAAATTCAAGTGCAAACAACACAGCAGTAGGACAGGTATGGTTATCCTAGTGTTAGGTACAGTATAAATGACGTGAGCAGGGAAAATATTGACTGTAGATGTGAGTTTATTAATGACCCTCCAGTTCTCCTCAAGGAAACAGAACTTCACAGTGTAAACAAGCACAGGACTATTTCCTGAAGCAATCAGAGTATATAAGACATGTACATCAGTGAACAAGGCAATATGTTTGGTGCTTGAGTTGCCAGCGGTTTCGTCTAGCTCACTGTCCATTTTGCTGATCGTGATGATATGACAGAGTCACATTTCGCCAAATGTCCGAATGTACCTCCCTTCCCCACTCTTGGGAAGATGAATATCTGAATCTGTCAGCGTAGCTGCTAAACTCAGAGGTCAGAGGTCAGAGGTCAACTCCTTTAACCAGTGCTGTCTCCAGAGTGATGGCGAAATCATTTAGTGTGTGCAGCATGCGAGAGAGGGAGTGTACAGCAGCACGGTCCCGCAGCAGAGCACCGTCCTCGTATGTCCGAGCTGTGAGGGGACAGTCTGCCAGCAGGGGGAGCCACAGAGAGAGAAGCCGGTCCCTGCCAAGACGAGAACACCGATGGTCAATAACGGGGTCATAAATAAAGTTTGTAGAACGTGCTGAAGCTTTCAAGCACTGCAAGGTCAATTGTATTCAGGGCGTCAACTATGATTCTTAAACTTTAATAATATTCTTGAGCTACTATACTGTTATCATTGCAAACTGCTATGATGTATGGTTTGAAGGTGGTAGCACAAACGGGAAACAAATGGAGGTGGAGCTGAAGATACTAAGATCTTCAATGGGAGTGACTCAGACAGACAAGATTAAAAATGAGTGCATCTGAAGGACAGCTCAGTTTAAGCAGTTTGAAGACAAAGTTAAGAGGCCAGATGATTTAGACACAGGAGGGACAGTGGATATGTGGAAGAAAGGACAATAAATTTGGAGATGCCAGGGAAGAAAAAAAGAGGAAGACCACAGAGAAGATTCATGTATGTAGTGAAGGAGGACATGCAGATGGTTGGTGTGACAGAGGAGGATGCTAGGGACAGGGTGAGATGGATACAGATGATCTGGCCAAAAGCAGAAGAAGACGACGACGACGACGACCGCTTAAATTATTCTGCTTTATATAAAAGAATAGAAAAGAAAATAACCTTCCTGCCTGTGATTGCTTTAACAACATCTTCCACCTGAGGAACGAGGGTGTCTTGCAAAATGTTTTCTTACAACATCAATTCAGATTTCAAAGGGAGTTTCAAAATCTGCTCACCTAATTCCCAGACAGACAAAAAGTTGGAATTTGCCCTCTTTTCCAATATTTCTAGGAGAGGCGTTGATGGCACTGACGTAGTGGCACAGCAGGTCGCAGGGCGGGCCCTTTGTCAGTGTTGATCCGTGCAGGTCACCCATCTGATCAGCAGTCTCCATGGAAGCCACGGCCTTTTCTGTGGGAAAGCATTGGTGGCCCTTTTTAGTTTAGTTTGCAACTTGAGATGCAGATTAACTCCCCACTAGATCAAGACAGGAAATAGACGTCACCTCTTTGATTTACACTTACCCACAAAGTCCCAAACGAACACATTCCTCTGAAAAAGTCGGTTGGATTTGAGACCATGGAGGAGGAACTTCTCCAAGCAAAGCACCAGACCTCCTTCACCACACAGCAAGACTGTCAGGTTTCCCCTCTGGGGTGATAGGAATGGGAGCAGAGAGTTAATAGACCTACTTCAAACAAAAGCTCATGTTACTGTTTATAACAGTCTCATATTTGTTAAAGTAAACAGAACGTATGCATGTACATTAAAGCTTGTGTACTAAAGACGTTATTAAAATGAATTAGAAGCCTTTTATAGCCAAACTCAAGTGATGCATCAGGTCTCTGCTGTGCTCTTAACGGAGATGAGAAAGGCTAGCCTGATACACAAGAGAAACAAATGAGGCCCGCGCTGGAGAGGCCGGGGTAATGAACCATGTTATAGATAAAAATAACACAGCGGGAGGCTGACAGTTGCTGCAAATATTCTCCTGTCTGCATTAACTATTTTGTCACCCTTTCAGCTTAGTGAGCCGGCAAGTAAAACGAATATAGCACTTGTCTCACACACGCATACACACACCTCTTGTTCAGGTTTGTGGAAATGCTTCACAAGGTTATTTACCGCCTCCCTCATGTCCTCTTGTACTTCAACAAACGGCATCCCTGAGAAGATGAATGAAGTGCAGTTAGCAACAGGAACACGAGGATGAATAATGAAACTAAGAGGGGAACAGAAAGGTGATCCAGGAGCAGAATCATCTGCTCGTTCAACAAGTAGGTCAACTATTGTGCTAAAGAATGTGTTCTTTGTCAGGACGTACTGCTACGGCTGCCAAGTGATCCGAGGACTGTCCGCACACTCTGAGAAGGAGAGGCCAGCTCCGGAGGAGGTGTCCCTGTCAACCTTCCAGCATCCTCCTCCGCACCAGGTGACACCAGCTGACCAATGAGGACTCTTTCCAAGCTGCCGTCCCCCACGCCTTTACCAAGCCATCGGCCGCAAGGGAACCTTCCAAGAAACAAAGACTGAGCGTTACATTGTATTCAAGATTTTAAAAACGAATAAAGACTACATAAAAAAATAAAATAAAATGAAGGATTTGGCTGAAGGGAGAGCCTTCTATTATCTGCTACGGTTTTGTGTTTTAACTTGAGGCAGTCATTAGGGTCAAAACGAAAAAAAAAACAAAAAACAAACATATTATAGATAATGTAACTTCAGCTATCAAAGTGGTTTGAAAATTCAAATTCACAGAGTCTTTTTCCTCTGCATAAAACAGCTACATACTTTCTGCATCAGCTTTTCTAAGCAACCTTTGGGTTAAAGTGTTTAGAGATTTCAGACATCAGATTTTGAACAGCTGGATCATCTAGCCTTTATTATATTTTTAACACACTATCAGCCTGTGAGCTGATGTTCATAAACATAGTATCAAATGCTGTGCGAGGTCAAACGCAGCTTTCAACGACTGAAGAATATCAGAGGACGAATCTTACTTGTAGGTGTGCCCTGTAATCTCATTGTACACCATCACGCAGTCAATGAGACACTTGGCCAGCAGGCCCGAGTTCTCCTGTCCCAGCTGCAGAGTGCTCAGCCTGCCCAGGTTCTTGCACTGAAATCAAAACCACAAATCACAGTAAGAGCAGCTCTCTGTGTTTGTGTCTCCATCGGCTGTGATGTTACAACAGAGGGATGAATACCAACCTGGAAAAAAATTTCTTGTGTATTCTTTGGGATCTGTCTAACTCCAGAATCGCCCAACTCTCCTGACACACACACCCAAGGATCAACTGTTGCCATGGCGATGCTCAGCTTCTTCATGGGTATTATAACAACACGATATGGAATACCTAGAGAGAGACACGCAAAATCACGTTTTATGCATTTGTCCCTCTTTTTTTATCCACTGCCCAACTCTTCTTGCAATATATTTTGGCATTAGGTTTCATGTTTTCTCTTTGATTTCTGGAGGGAGGGTCTTTTTGCAGGGACACTTTTAATCCGTGTTAATAAGGAGGAAGTTAGTGTGGTTGTCGTAATAAACAGCACAAAAGAAAATTTTTTCTGCTGTTCAAGCTCGCATGACTTACAGACTGAGGTGAAGACACGTGTAAAGCAGAGGTAGTCCACGGTGTTTAGAGAGAGCAGGTGGAACAAAAACTGCTCCCTTTCTTCCTCGCAGAGCAGGAATGCATGAGGTTTGTACAGCTGCCTGTCAGGGGCCCAAGAGAGAACAATATCAGTGATACTGCAAACTAAATTAATAAAAAAGCAATATTTCTGTTTATTTATCAACTGTGAACTCTTACCGGAGCAGCTCCTGATTTGTGAGCAGCTCTTTGAGGTGTTGGGATAGTATTTTCTTCTCTAGAGCCAGGTGGATCCAGGCTCGGGCCTGACCCACATCAGACAGACCCTCACTCATGGTCTGGATAAACCTGGAAGAACGACAGACCGGCTAAAAGGAGCTGCAATATTCAACTTTTACACTAATAATATCCTCTGAGCTCATCTAGAAAACTAAAAGCCCCTTTCATCAACTGCCTCATTACCTCATATCCTGTATTAACGATCCTCTCAGGGGCAAAGCGCCATCATCAACTGTTCTCTGGTCTGAACAGTTAGATCCTGAAAAGGCAGAAAAAGCACCAATTATGAGTCCATTCTTATTTCAGTGATTTCCAAAAGTAGCTCAGTACAGACGGGGGGCTGTGCTCTGACCTGGAGACTCAGCTGGTGCCTCCGTCTTACCCTGGGCAGCTTGGTAGTGAAGCAAATGGGACCAAAGAGCAGACTTCCCCTGTTCACAATAAGCAGTAGTTAATTTCCAGCATGCATGCAATCATCTGCCATTCCAGACATTTTTCTAGGCAGTCTCTTCACATGGAGACATACAGCGCGGTCTTAGCATGCCACGTGAGCTCACCTGTTTCACCTGCAGACCGTGGCCCCATGTTCTCTCCAGCAGGTCACACAGGCCGTGGATGAGTGTGTTTTCCTGCAGGCCTGTGATGCTGGCCTCTCCCTGACCCAGTTCCACACTCTCCTTCCCCATCCTTTCCTTCAGCATCCGTTTGGTCTAAAAAGAAGAAGATTTTTGCATTAACCTTGAGTAAAATAATTAGGAACATTCCTATTTTAAGCACCTAACGAGAGCGCTTACCTTTAGACGACACTCGCTGAGCAGCCCATCAACAAACTCCCGGTGCGTCTGAGTGATAGCTTGAGGCGTCAGGTCAAGTAGTTTAGACTGGCGGAGATTCTTCCTCGCAAAGGTGTATTTCTGTTGAATAAACAGGTAACATATTAGACACACACCCCTTGAAGCCTGCATGCTAATCTGTGTGTGTGTTTTTTGACACACACACTGTAGGTACCTGTCTCTGCTCGTTGTCCACTCCTGACTGATCAGAAACTGTGGATCTCTTGGGTTCAGACCTACGAGAGGCTGTGACACGACTGGACCACCTGATGACACAGCAAAATAAAATCCATAATTTTACACAAGTCAGAGTAAACCAGTCACGCCTGGAAATAAAGTTTTAATTATTTTCATTACTCACTAGAAACAGATTTTAATTTAATCTTAATAACAGCAGGAAACGAATCTCACTTGTTGGTGTTCTGTGCCTGGGCAAGGACATCCGCCTGCAGCTTAGGGAAGTAGCCCGGGTGATGACGACCCTGGCCAATCCTCATGTCCAGCAGGTGGGGGTGTATGGCTGTGTGGTCGGCCTTCAGCAGCCTCCGCTCGATGGTCTGACCTGCAGAGAAAAAAGTGAACAAAAAAACATTTATTTTTGTTTGTTTTCATTTGTATTAATTAATTAATTTTTAAAGGGATTTCACATTTCAATTAAATTAGTTATTTCCATGAATGGCTTGTGCATAACACCCTAACACAGTATAAAAGAAAGTAACCATGTTATGTTATTCTGGAGTCTAACGTATCGACTTTTTGAATTGTGAACAATGCCACAGACCAGCCACAGAGATGAAAGGCTGGCACCACTTCAAAGCTGCAGCTTTGCAGCAGTTTTCACAGGACACAGAGCCCTGCTGTCCTCTGCTTATATAATGCTCACAGACCAGCATGTGCCTCATTCTTCTCTAATTTACTAGTTCTACCCATCTTTTCCCCCTTACATTTCATTCGATCCCATTGCTTTTTGTGTTCCAGTTATCCACCAGGTAAATTGGTTTTTATTTTGTTTCAGTAATGTTGAATGAATTACAGTTTATATGGCTTCATAACCTGGTGCAAGAATCCCCCTAAGCACAGTTTATGCAAAATCCTCAGTGCTTATCACAAAAGGGAGAGAAAGGCCAAGCAGCATAATCACCATATAAACCCAAACAGACGGGCAGATGGTGTCAGATTTGCAGATTCCCTCTGCGAAATCTGGCATCCAGCTTCATTGCATAATTTTGCTCAGATTTCCTTTAATATTTTTGCTATATCCTAATTATATTCTGGAAAAACCATTGGTGAAACAGCGTCAGGCATCTACTTAAAATACAACTAAAGTCATGGATATTTTACACATTTTACAGACCTATCTAAACCATGTGATCATGCTATTGTACTGAAATAACTGCGTTCAGCTAGTATGGAAGAGTCTAATAAAGGGTTTCAGATAAAACTCAGTGCCCCCCTTGTATTATCATAGGTGTTCCACAGGGGTCCACTCCTGGTCCTCCTTACTTCCACACGCAATGCATAAACTATACAATTTGTGCTTGTTTTGAAGTCTAGTAAAACACAGTGTATGCAACTCACTCAGTCACCTGAAAGTATCCAGCCTACTTTCAACATCTAAACCCTTGATGTTTATAAAACTGGAACTGTGCTGAGTGTTATAAATACTTCTAAGACCCACCTGGAACGACTTTACATTTTTTTTGTCTGGACTTGATCAAGCTAACATTGTTTATATGCATGCATTTCCCACCTTCTTTGAAGCCTCGGTGCGCCACAGTGCACTAGCACGTTTCACTCTCAGTTTGTCCTATTAGAAATACAACAGTGGTCCTTCCTTAACCCTCTGGGATCAAAGTCTTAACCCTAATCCTACCCCACACTTTGGGAGAGCAGCACTAACCTTTGCTAGCAAATTGTGGTTTGTAATATCAAACTAAAACAAATACCTGAATCTCAAATATGCATTGAGATGATCTAATATAACACAAAATGTGATTCAGAACATTTTTGCTATTCCATTAGTTTACAAGTATCACTTTCATAAAATATCTAAAAAAAAAAAAAAAAAAAAAAAAAAAAATACTGTATATTTATGCTTTATGTGTGTGTGTCCTTAAACTGTAGTGTTTTTTTCTAATTTAATTAAATTTTTTAAATACATAAGTCCCTCTTTGCAATGACAGTACCCATTTAAAGATTTTTTTTTATTATTATTATTATTATTATTATTATTATTATTATTATTAATAATAATAATAATAATAATAATAATAATAATAAGTTACCAGTGGCTTATCACAGGGTTTCATTAGCATGTCCAGCTTATTTAAATTACTATATGTAATTATTAAAATGACGATGAGGCTCCTTTATTTGTGTATGCATATATATTAGCGCTTGTCAGAGCTCCACTAAACTTACAGGAGCTAATAACTTATCTCAGCATATAAACTTTACTGTCCAATTTGCATGAATATCTATGAAAATAAAGTCAGCTCTCGTTAGGACGCCAACATCTAAACTGGTGTTTGTATGTGCTCCTTGTTGGACAGTACAGTATTTATAATAATAATAATAATAATAATAATAATAATAATAATAATAATAATAATAATAATAATAATAATAATAAGACTTATAAGAACATGTAAAATGTTTCATGCCACATTTCACTTTCCCCCCCCATCCCTTTGTGATCCTGGGCACCTTCACAGTACCTGATTCAAAGAGGGTAGTGCATTTCCTGTAAAGACAACTACAGGAATCTTCGCTCCCCATGTCATACAGTCGTTCTCGCTCTAAACGGCTGTCGAACAGCTGCTGTAGTGGCTCCCTATCTGCCCAGCGAGATATAACCTTCCCATCCACAAAAGAAGAAAACATGGATGTCTCCAAGAACCGGGACAAGAAGTGCAAGTGGCTCGCTGGCTGAACGGAGAGAAAGGAACCCTAAAACATTGAAAAGCAGGGGTTTACTGAATGAAGATATAACAATAATATGACTTATTTCAGATAAATGCAATCTATCAGTCAGTCATCCACTAAAGTACCTTATCAAAGTTGAACATCCCCTCTCGGTTAGTCAACCAAGAGTCCAAATCCAGAGCGCTGTGGATGACGAAGTCATCATATCTGCCAAACATTGCAGCAAAACGTCCTGCAAACACCTCCCTCAGCTGAATATTCAGCTTTGCAGCCTTCAGTTCTTCCTCCTCCTCCTCAAACACGTGTCCCAGTGTCTTCCCTCCATCTGACATCTTTCCTCCTCCACACCTCCTCGCCAGAGCCTGCAGCCTCTCCAGCACCGCCAACTCCTCGCCTCCGAGGTTCCCGTTCCTTCTGTCCTCCATCAGATCCTCCAGCACCAGGCTGCTTAGCCGAGGGGAGGAGGAAGAGGCGGTCGTGGGCTTAGCGATCACACCGCCCTGTGGAGGCAGCCCAAATTGCAACAACACCTCACTCAGTTCCTGAATGAGTTCAGTCTGATCCGGAAACTGGGGAAGGTCTTCAGGAGCTTCGACGCAGTGGTTGTCAATGTCCACGAAGCACAGGTTAGCCTGTGTTAGAATATGAGACAAACCAGACAGTTACAATACGACAAACAATTTTCAGTTTGCCCATCAATCAGATAATCATAATAGGTTTATCCTGTCACAATGTACAGACAGTTATCTCATCCAGACAGAGTGAGTTGAGCTTTACCCTCTAATTAAGCTCTGAGATGGAGATTTACACACAATTAATAGATTCTTAGCATTTCACTTTGATAAGTGCAAAAACGCAAACAGGATATTAGCATGTGAAAGATTATCTGTTATCGTTGCAACAGGAGACAATGTGGAAAGTGCAATATCAGTCGGCGATAGCGATGTGAAACCTTTGCAAAAAAATAAAAAACAACTGTGCCCATAAAGTTGCCAAGCAACAAACCACAGAAAGATTATTTTTTTAAAACTGCCTCTGTAAGCAGCAGCGGAGCTCAGCAGTGCTCGACAGTCAGCAGCCACACGACCTTCAGCAGTGACCTCCGGCAGTGAGTTTTTAGCCTCAGGGGAGATGAACTGCAGAATGGACTGTTAAAGTCGACTCTGTTCAGCTTCATCCTTCCTCCAAGTGCCATCACTTCCAAGTGTTTGGTTTTGTTTTTTAACACATCTTTAAACCAAACAAGACAAAGAGGAGAAAGAATAGTCGGGGAGGGTTGTTTCACATTCAGAGACTACACAAACGTTTATTTCACCAGAATTAAGTTATGCTCTGTTTCCTGATTATTCTTCGGATCAGTGGACACACTGGATTTTTTAATGCATATCAAAATGAAGGACTACTAATTAACTGCAAACACTCAAATATGTATGATTAAGATGTTCCTCATTTTCTTCAAATTGCAGGGCCTTGGGGGAAATAAGTGGTGAGCTCTAATTCTGTTTAATAATTCATCCAGCCCCATTATTCTGCATTTCTGGAGCTCTGCACTTTTGCTTTCATCCCCTCAGAGCTGTCTTACCGCTGCCTCTTTTCTGGGGCAGAGAGACTTCAAAGAAGCTTCAGAGGCAAGATATTCATGCAGCATAAAGTGATCTGGGATGCAGGATTGGATTTGAAAGGGGGAGGCAGCTCAGAGGAAATGCATCATCCCAGTTCGACATGCTGGAGGCAAAGGGTGCGCTCCATGAACCATGGAGCGGATAAGCAAATGGCTGCAAGATCGTCTAAGTTTTATGGTATATTTTTAGATCCTTTTATTTTAGCTTCTATTAAAATGTCTGCATCCTGCAGTTTTGACTGGTACATTCACACGGGAAACGGCAAAGACATTTACGCATAATTTTCCCTCTGAGTGATGTACCTCATGTGGCAGATTGAGGGAGGATCGCTGAGCTCCATCTCTGCGCTGGATACCCATCAGGAATGGCACAGGAGCGTCGAGCAGGTGATGTAGTGGTGCAGAAATGATGGGCAGGTAGATGTGTTGCCACTGAAATGGGAACAGCAGTGTGTTGATGCCCTCTGCCACGGTCATCAAACGCTGGTAGTCTGTATACAGAGACATCCGAACAAAGCGTTAAGCCGTCTCTGAGCTCATTCATATTCCTGTTACACAGCACAGTTAATGACTACGGAGGTCTCATCACCATATCACTAAGCTGCACTGTCAGAGCTTCCAAAATTTACCCACAAAAACCCATCTGTCAAACCCAGCACCCCCTCGATCCTAGAACTATGCACACATAGGCTGGGCTTTCCCACTACTTTTTGTTTTAGGACAAACCACTTGCAGGCTTCATGTCATATTATTGTGTTAAATACAAAGAACAGCTGCTTTTCTGTATGTGCAGTCATTATTATTAGAGTTCAAAGGTGTCATTATAAATGTTTTTCATATCCAGCATGTGTGCGCTTCAAAAGTTAAATCAATATTTTAATGATGTCAACAAACAGACTTGATATGATCTCTGAGTGACATGTTAACTCTTCACCCTCTTGCCCAAATATGGTCACTTCTGGTTCCTAAACACGAAATACAGAGTTTAGAAACCAGTGGGTGACATCACCGTGATGATGTCCATCTTTTAAGTACAGTCTGTAGTCTATCCCTGCAGACACCTGTGTTAAAATGCCAACTTTACAGCAATAAAAGACTTTTTACAACCTGCTTATGGCTTTAGGATCTACAGCGAATTTATGTTGCAGTTATTTTTTTATTGAAATCATCCCTTTAAAAACTACTTAAGCTTGAAGTTACACATTATATTGTTTACCTTGTCTGTTACTTACCATGGCAGGTATCTGTCCCCATACAGTCTATGGATGCAGCTATCTAACCAAATTAATTGGCATTAACTGATAACGTAGCACTCCCTATCTAACCCTAACCCTCTTGTCCAAACTTGGCCACTAAGAAAAACCTAACATGGTGGCTGAGCCTCCTTAATGATGATTATGGTGGTCATAGTATGAAACAACACATTTTATGAACATGAATAAGTCAACACATGGACATAAAGCAAGCACGCACAGCACCAGGAGCTTGAAACTGAAGCAGCTGCGTGAGACTCAGCTGTCATTTATTTTCCTAATTACGGCTTTGCTTTTCCTGTTACATGCCAAAATATCTTGCATGCATAAAATCTGTAATTTCAGTGCTTACCTGAAGAGTAAAGCAGGACTTGTGTCTCCAGAAGTGCACAGGTAAGTAGTTTCACCATGCTGTCCACACCCAGGAGGGAGAACGCATCTCCAAGAGGATACTCCCCCAAAGGAAGCTCACCTGGCCCGGGCCGCTGGCAAAGGATGGGCCCTTGCACCCCATGGAACCTCAGCGACCTTCCAGGTGGAGGCAACGGCACCTCGTACAAGATGTTATGGATGTAGCTCTCTAGAGGGAGTGGTGGGGCTGTCTGTGACGTCACAGCCTGGTGGAGCTGAACCAGAAACTGTCGTGAAGCTTGAAGAAAAGGGAGCGGCGTGACGAGGCAGAGGGCTTTGGACACATACAGGGTGTCTCGCGTTGGATCGAAGGAGCCTACACATCCGAGGCAGCCAGACACCCCAGCCAGAGACTCGGCGTCTGACTCATCCAAGCTGCTCGCAAGTGAGTCCATACTGGAGGTGGAGGGTGAGGAGGCAGAGGAAGAGGAGGATGAGGGAGAGGAGGCCAATGAAGAGGAGTGGTGCTCCACATGGTGCATCTGACAGAGTGTCTGCATGGCAGTGATAATCTGAGGACTGGTCACCTCCTCGTAGAAGGTGTGAACAAAGCCGTAGGAACGCGTGCCATCGTCGAAAGAAATCGTAAACGAGTGAAACTGAGGATCGAGTCTGTCTGCTTGAGTGCGAAAGGACAGCCCTCTGGGCATGCAGAGCTGGAGGACAGAGGAGAGAAAACAAGAGATGTTTTAGTACAGAGTGACAATGTTCAATACCGACCTCAAAAAGTATATAAATGGAGGGTTAAACCAAAATATACAACAGCAAACATCAGCATCCTCCATCCTCCAGACACTTCAACCTGATAAAACTGAAGTTTGCCACCATCAAAAATGGCAATTATTTTAAATATTCTTGTGCTAGCATAGGCTTGATTTTGTCCTACAATGTAATCAGAGCAAAAATCCACCCCTGGGGGGGAAAAAGTGTGGATTAGCTACATAAAATGACATGCTTAAAAAGACCCCAAAAAGTAAAGCAAAGCCAGAGGAAGGTGCTTTTGCACAATATATGAAATGGTCTAGAACAAACCAACACTGATTCCACTCCGTCTGATTACTCATGTAACTGTGAGGCTGATGCTGCTCTCATCATCCAGACCTGTTTTGCATGTTTAGATGAAAGCAAGACTGATGAAAAGGGGCAGAAAATAAGCCAGCACGTAACTCCTATTACACTTCCCTCCAGCTGACTTTGCCTCTTCCATTATTCTCCATCAATAGCTGAAAGAGCAACAAAATCATTTGGCCTTCTAACAGGCACATCTTGTCCTTCAGCTGCAGATGTAACAGAAAATGACCAACACTGTGCAATCCAACATCTCACCATGTTGACAGCATCTTTATTGAAGGGGTTCCTGTCTGTATTTTCAGGGTAATGAGCCAAAACCTTCGATTTGAAGGACCGTCGAACAGGGCTGTGCTCAAAGCCCTCACCTGAAAGACAGACAGACAGACAAATTGAGTAAAGAGGTTATTCTATTAATGCAGGGTGACCTTGATCGATGCTGAACCAGAATTCATAATGAGACAGAAAGGACAGACCAGAGGGCATCAGAACATGACAGCAGCTTTGATTAATAAAAAACGACCAGGGCAACCTTGACAGATAGTAAAAAGAAGTTCATGTGCTGCAGCAAAGTGGGAAAAGCCACTCCAAGAGTTATGTAACTCAACTCATTAGCATAAAGAAAAGCAATGCAACAAGCCTCATCCCTGACACTGCAGAAGGGAACTCTTTAAACTGATAAGAGGTGCTGAATTCAAAGTGCATGCAAGAGAACTATATCCCACATAAATTGCTGCAGTGAACACATGCATTGCCTCGTGTGGTTAAAGTATCTCTTTTTTAAATCTCGGCACCATGTGTCAGCTTCTAGCTCGGGTTACATACAAAATGCTGTCTGTGCGAGTAGATGAAGCTGCAGCAAAAAAATAAATAAATGAATAAATAAAAAAACGGGTGTATGATTCACAGAGGGTAATCAGCGAGGTACTTTCATTATTTATCCTCTTTCTAAGGGGGATGCCCTTGAACAGTACTCTTCTTTGTGTTCCCTGCTTTACTAGCACACCATCAACTCTCAGAGACATTCACTGGAATCGCTGCACAAGAACAAAATCATCTGTAAATGCCAAACCAGCTCTGCAGCACTCATTCGACCCTTCAGGAACATCCACATCACCTGCCCACGAAATGACGCACGCCACCTCAAGAAACTGCGCTGCAGGCAGAGCGAGGAGCGAGCCACTTCAAGTCAAACTGACTCAGACCGGTAGGTGGGAGACAGCTAATGGACGAGAGTGACGCGGGGCGGGAATGGCAGTGTTCTTTACTAAGAATACAAATTAGTGTCGGCGCTGAGAGGCACAACTGAGCATCGCTGAAGGAGTTGCCATGGTTTCCATTTCCGCCGTGGCCTCGATGATCGCCATCGAGACAAAGCTTTTGTGCTCGTCACAGGTTACGTCAGCCTGGGTTTTATCAGCTGACCTAATTAAACCGCCACCCCCCCCCCCGGCTCTCCTCCTGACACGGGTTCCCACCAAACAGCTTTCACAGACGTAGATGCAGCCTGTGTGTGTTTCACGGGGTAACAGAGCAAGGGGAGGTGGAGTGGAGTGGAGGGAGGTTTGTTTTAGTGTTTGAATGAAAGCTTAAAGGCCTGTAATTAGCACATTAACAGACTCACTAGATCCAAGAAATGTGCTGGATGCTTTACATCATCTGTAGGCGTGAGAATAACTATCATTTTCACACCGATTTGTCACAAAAACAGTGACGAATGTCTCATCCAAGTATCCAAATTCATTACAATGGTCACTTTAATATCAGCCGTGTCTTGTTTTTAGTGTTTCATATTCATTCCACTGTCCCTAAAACAGGCCAACTCCATCAGCCACCAGTGAGCAGCCAATAAAGACAGACATCCATCACTTTCACCAACTAAATTACCTTTGCTGTCCCATTCATCACACCATGACATGAGCAGGCATAAAAAGTAGAGAGATATTAAAATGACAGGCGTGTCAGCTGGTACTGACTGATGACACTTTAAATCACTCCACCACTGATGCGCCTGACCACTGAAGGTGACTCGCACGACCAAAAAAAGAAAAGAAATTTTGGTTTTTTTTTCTTAGACTTGAAGCTCAGGAACAAAGAAAGCACCAAGTGCCTAAAAATATGTTGAAAAAAAAAAAACAAATGAATCAAGCAGAATGTCTAATTATATAATGAGATATAGGCTTTACATCTCCCTGCACAATAAAGCTCGCTCTGTGCGATCAGGGACTACTCCACTGATGTCATATCTCTCCCCTATGTAACCATCATCGTGCCTGCACGGGCGCTGAAGCGTCGGCCATTCAGCATTCCAACAGGCAACGTCATGTGAAATCTGATTAGGCTGCAGAAACACAGTGGCATGTATTGAGAGGCTAACAAGGGCAGATTGTCTCTCGGTGGGCATTCACCAATTACACACTCTCACAGAAAGAGGAACTGTATATGGGACACATTTAGAGCACATAGTGGGCTATAACTTGTGGAATACTTGTGAGTAAAGGAGAAAAACCCTCACACAGGGAGAGAAATCCTTTAAAGGAGCAGAGCCCCCCTGCAGCGATGGGTCTGCGATGACCTGCTGTTACATAAGTACAATGGTGTAGCTCAGAGACAGTAGCCAAGGAGGCAGCTTTCTAACCCAGTGGTTAATTAGAGCTTTAAAACAAAACAAAACAAAGAGCAAAAAAACACAACAAGCATGTCTGCTAAAAGCCCCCCCATGAGGAGCTGTTTCACAACAGCTGCTCCAGAGATGAGGAGAATACAGGGTGTGACTGCTGCTCCAGATCTGGAAGTGACGCTCAAGGTATTCAGCACACCTGCGATGTGACCGTTTTCTCACAAACACCGCAGCGCACGTCACACGAGCCTCCTGGGCAGAGTTGTTCTCAGCTCAGTGTCAACAACTGGCTGCAAAAGGAGGTGACGCCACCTGATATTTCTCTATTTCTTAGAGTCTTGTCAACCACAAATAAACCCCAATAAGCAACTGAGATGAGGAGACTTCACCGCAGCCCAAAATATGACATCACATCCCTTTCACCTTCTTGGTTAAAAGAGGAAAATAAGAATGATGGGTCACTTTCTGTTTGAGACCACCCCAAATCACGTGGATTAATCAGTACATTTTGATTCACAGAGGAGTGTATTCTGGGAGCAAAAAGCCCTGCCTGGATGTTCCAGCTGTGTTACAGCTTTAACGAGCAGAATTAGGACGCTGCTGTTTTCCCTCGATTCTGCCCTTTCTCTCCTGTGATCCCGAGGCAGGTGTAGCAGTAGATGACTTGCAGAAACCATAAAATAAAATCTAATGTGACACAATACTAGACTGAAAATATGATGAAAACTCAATGAACACAGCCGCCAAGTGATGTGTCCTAAACAGGGGTATAATATAAACAGACCGCACCTGGGATACAAAAGACAATATATCAGAAATATTCCTTTCAATGGCTTAAGACTGATTGGGAAATGATACAATGCACATCATTTGTCTTTGCTTTCACATCCAACTGATACTACATGCTCAGAGACATGTACAAATCCTGCCCAAATATAACCTTATATTTATCACATTTTTCATATATTTGAGGATATTCTGCACAGGCTGCTCACACATATTATTTAGAGCACTGACAGGGAGAAGAAAAATCATATTTAAATGGCTGTCACCCCTCCCCACACAAACAGAGACACAATTGGGCAACACAAATAGGCCTATATGAATTACTAAATATATAACCTGGCTAATGCTGTCATCCAACATAACATGCTGCGTATCTGTGTATTGGCGGGTGTGTCTTTTTGTCCTTAAATATCATCTACCTGCTCCATCGTCCGGCTCCAGGCCCGTCTCCGTGTCCACTCCACACACAACAAAATAGTGGGCGAAACGGCAAGAAGCCGATCCTGTGGCGGCGGCGGTGTTCATCCTCGACGCGTTGTGTTGACGGTGTGACACAGCTCCGTTTACTTCTGCTTAATGCTGTAGGTGTTCATAGCTGGCGCTGGTTTTTAATCCGAAATCCTCGAAGCTCCCGCTGCGCGTCCCGATCCGCACCCACTGAACCGCGCTGTGACTCTGATGGAGTCAGGGTGATCCGGGGATGGTCATCCAGTTTGTTCAGAGGGGGAGGAGGCTGTGTGGAGACAGGCAGGCAGGGAGGGAGGGAGACAAAGGCTTAAAAGCATCAGCGTCCCCCGCTAAAGTCTGCGTCATTTTCACATAGATGTTTACGAAATTCATCTGTAGCGCAAAACAATCAGTCTCATAGATCATCAGGATTCTCATTTATAATTATTATTTTTGTCGGTGGAGATGATTACAATTATTTATTGCACAAATGCAGATCACGGCCGGGAAAACTCTGAAGAAAGAAATTAAAACAACGTTTTCGACATTTTGGATAAAACTCCACTTACCGTTTACTAATTACCGTAATACTGTGAAAACGGTCGTGCGCCCTACAGTTGGCTGTGGATTTGCAGGAGCCTCCTAAAATCTGAGAAAACACTTTAGACCTCAGCGTTTCATTGGAAGTTTTTATGGGAAGTTCGTGTTGCCAACTTTAGGCATGGAGTTTGGAAGTCACGAGCTTATTTTACCAGTCAGGGGATGACTAATGACTAATGCATGATGGGAAGTTTTGTGGGAAATGTAGGATCAAATGGTTCTGGTGCTTGATCCCTGAGTCGAGATACTAATAAATAAATAAATACATAGTTTTATTAAAAATCTGCAGTTGTGTTAGTTAGCAAGTAACATGAATTTAATGTCACAGCGCAAGAATAAGTGACCTCAGCTTAATTTTAAGATTAATCAACTTGATGTGTTTTTGTTTATCATGTCCTAAAAATGTGATTTTATGAAAATAAATATAAAAATCCCTTTTCACACAGATCTGTTTTGGTTGGATGGATGCCATCTGAGCCAGACAGTTACAGGAACACTTCTCAATTCATTATTGATTAACAAATAAATACACTTGCCAAAAGTCAGACACTAAAGACACCATCAGTCATCCACAACATTTAGAGCCTAACCATCAGCAGTCGAAGCAACTGAACTCCAACTCATTATCTCTATTAGTCGCTATGCTTGCCAAATACCTCCCCAGTTATAAATGATTAAATGGAGTATGGACTTTGTCTTTTGTCTGCGGTGTTTATTTTATTCTGATGTTTTATTTTTTAAACTTGTCTGTTGCGAGATCTCAAACTTTACACTCCATTTACTTTAAGTCAGAGTTGGTGGAGACCATAAAAGTCTTTAAACCTGTGCTGAAGTCAGGGCACACCCTGTGTGCTCCAGCTCTCTGGTGCATATTTACCTCTGTAAAAGATACTGCTATTTCTACATGTTTAGTCTGGAGACCATAAATAAAAATAAAAAAAAAGAAGAAAAGAAGAAAATACGTATTTTGGTTCTTGGCCATTGACAGATTTACAGACAGCATCAATTTCAGCGTCTGGTCAGTGACGCACTAAAAGCCCGAGGAGCAGTGAGTGACGTGATGCATTCAGGTTTCTCCTCAGTGAAAGACTTTAGCAACAGCATTTTTCCTGCGACCTACCAAACCAATGAAAATGAAAACACTGTCAACCTTGGTGCCTGAGCATGAACAATCTGATTTTTACATTCTTTATTCAAAATTTCATCCAAAACAACAACAACAACAAGACAAAAAAAAACAGTTTTTACCATGTTGGGTATTTATTGAACCATTCAAACAGACAAACATATGTTCCATTTTATAGGCAAAACGCTTAATTAAATAAATAATAATAATAATAATAATAATAATAATAATCCAGGTCACAAGTAAATCAACCTCCTACTCCACATGTCTGGTAAACCCTATTCGCCTGAGATATATTTAGTTTTGGGTTCAATAAAATCAGTGTCTAAACATAAAATAAAGTGCAGCATTTCAACACACCTGGACTGACCCATGCAGTAAAAATCTCGCATTTATCGTCATCTTCTGGGATCACAGTTACATTTTTCATGCACGCTCAACCTCTCAGGTGAATCAGTCTTCTCAGTGCATAGCTTAACATAACAAGGCTTGTATTTAACATTCAATACCATGATTTTTTTGTAAATGAGAAAGAGCTTTCAGATGATCATTGTGACACTGCTTTGTCAGTCTGACAGCTATTTGTGATACTTGCGGCGTCTGTGGAACAATCGAAGCAGTCCAAACATCCTTTTCCTTTTCTAACTTCCTCCAGCTCCTCCCTCAGGGGGATTTGCAGGTATTTGGAGTCCAGTTCACAGAGTGAGAGAGACATTCAGTGACACCAACACAGCCTGGATCAAACCCTTTCAGGCAGCTGTGGTCAGCACATCATTAAAGATAAACGTTTTCCTGAAATGGTGTAATTCTTAGATGTTTCACATAACTCAGCTAGCACTTCTTAATACTGGCGGGTCAGTGTCTCATCTTGATACACTGAACCCCTCTAAGTTAAATTCACTTTGGCCCGTCTAAGAATCACAACACCCTGCTTCTTAAACTAAAAACACAGCTAAAAGTCTCTCTGAACCATGGTGGGAGGGGGTGGGGGTGCAGTGCACAGGTTCATGCTGTAGGTCATACTAAAACGTTCTCTAGAAAACTTTTGGCAGTGGAGTTGGATTAAGAATTTTCACCTGGAAAGTAGCTTCAGAGATTATTTATGTTTGCTTTTTTTTTTTTTTTTTTTATTCTTAGGGGAAAGTTCTCAGAAGAAAAATAGGGCACTGTGGATATTTTAGAAGGAAAACAGTCTCTGGCAGCAGGAAAAACAGGAAGAGGTGGCCTGTTTGCACTCCACTGAATGAAAGGGTTCCTCCTGCTTCCTGCTCCCTTATTGCCCATCAGTTAATTGTGGTGTTAGACGCTAGAATGAGGGAAGAGTGGCCAGTGAAGTAGAACAAATTATGTAGCTGTGTTTGAAAATACAGATTCAAGGAACGCTGCAGATATGGAAGGAGTGCAAGCAGTGCATCCACACGTACACATGAATTATACTTCTGCGTCCGATCTACGTCATAACTGGAGCCCCATTTTAATCCTTTTTACATGTCGACGCTGCTACGCAAGTTGGGGGAAAGATTTCCCAGAGATCTCCAAATCAAGCTTTAGGCTACACATAGCCTACTCTTCTACAAGATTAATGGCAACTTACATACAAGTTAAGAGGGGAAATGCGATGGTGATGTGATGGTTGGTGGTTTTGGAAGCATAATGGGATGCAGGGAAGGAGGTCTACGTCAAGATACGGGCGACCTGGGCCTGGATCTCTCCATCCGGGTGTGAAAGCAGCTGAACCAATCTGCCGTGTAGCTGGGAGGATTCGTCTAGCATGACCCGGAAGAGGCAATCTTGTTTGCGCCTCAGTTCATCAGCCACTTGGGCTGATGGCCTCCAGGCCTTCAGGTTCCCTGCAAAGGTCAGCAGACGGAGAAGCACTGCAGGAGCTGTTCGTTCATCAAATAGCAGCACCACGGAAGCTGGCGCCTGGGGTAAGAAAGCAAAGAAAAATTTCTAATAAGTCTGCTAACTGCAATTCTGTTTCTTCTGATGGCCTCTTAAGACTAAGCTGCACAGTGCTTGCTCAGTCCCTGTGTATGACAAAAACATGCAAACCTTTTCATGAAGACGGTCAGATAAAGGCTGGATTTTAATTTCCTTTTGGTCTCACCTGAGCTTGAACGATGTCATCCATCATATCTGGGTTCGATGACAAATTCACGAGGACTTTCAGAGTCTGAACCTGAAACAACCAGAGCAGCTTTTACATATGGCACACATTCATGTTAAGATTTAAAGATTATTTCATCCTTATAGCTTTTAACAATCTGCTTATGGGAACTGAAAGAGTTCACGCCCTAAACTTGCAAACCTGTAAGGCTTCATTGCTCACGACCAGCAAGGACAGTAAAAGAGTAACGGATTCCTTCAGCAAGTGTTGATGTTTGTCTGTTACTGAAAGGTTTGTGAGCAGCCGCAGAGCACCGAGCTGAAGGTCCGAGTTCACTGGTGACATCTCAATGAGTTCCAGCACTTGTGGAACATAAACCTGACAGACAGGATGACGTTTTCAGTAAAATGCATCTTCAAAAAACTCACAGCTATATAAACAAATGTAAACAAGAGAGCTGTCTGCCAACAGCTACAGAGAATAATGACTAAATGAAGCAAAATGAAAACAATACCTCGTAGATGTTAAACAGAGTGTAGTAATAATGCCTTTTTACTCTACATGAACATTCGAAGCACTTTAAACAACATGTCTCATTCACAGACACTCTTTTCTACATCAAAAGCCTCTTTTTCACTTGTACCTACTCTGCTCGGCTATTTTCCATTACAATTGAGTACTGTTTATGTACAGCATCACGGCCAAAAGTTGTGACACGTTTTGTATGCGAAACAAACAACACAACAATGAAAGAGATTTTTAAAACTCTTGTTGCCAAGCTATAAAAATCGTGGTTTCGATATTTTTGAAGGAGTCACTCTCATGACTCGTTGAATGATGCCATTGACTGGCCAATCGGTGGCATTCAGTCTTTTGACGCCACATTTTCAGACTGACTGAGCTGACTTGGAACTTCAGCTGAGCAGATGCTAACAAAGTACCTGGTACCAGGTGCTATCACCTAATGAAAAACCTTAAAAACTGCACTGAGTTTAACCAAGCCAAGCTGCGGAGGTACTAGTGGAAGAGAGCTATAAGTGTTGATGATTGAGCAACTCAGGGATCAGCATCTTGCCCAAGGATGCTGTGGTATGCAGACTGGAGCAGCCCCACACAAGTCTGTTAGGGCAGCAGTTGTGTGGGGCTTCTGTGTTCACAATCAGAGCTGTGTGCTTAAGGTAGCTCTCTCTCAAAAAGTAAAAAATCCCCTACTCTTTGAAATCGATCCAAGAGTAGGGAAAAAAAAAAAAAAAAAAAATGTCTGGAGCCTTTAAAGCTACCTGAAACCTAAATCTTTGGCTCACAACGATTACCTGCTACATACTCTGACCACATTATTTGAAATTCTGACTACCAGTATGTTTAATTCTAGCATGCACCATTGTAACAATATGTTAATTAAGAGACCAAGTGACTTTGAATGCGAAATGGATGTTAATACCAGAGGGAATGTCTGAGTATGTCAGAAACTGTTGATTTACTGGGATTTTCCGCAGACAAATCATTTCTAGGGCTTATAAAGAATAGTCCAAAGAAGATAAAATATCCACTCAGCAGCACTTCTTTGGGCAAATATGCCTTGCTGATGTCAAAGGAGAATGGTCAGATAAGAAACCAGTACCTCAAATAACCACTTGTTACAATCGAAGGTAAGCAGAAGAGATTCTGAATGGGCAATTTGCACTGGCTCAAGAGTGGATAAAAGAAGACTGTAAAATTGTTACCTAGTTTGATGATCACAATGTACCTATAACATCCCACCTTTAATGACTTGCTTATCTTTTTAAATTATTTTTTTATAAACAAACTATAGACAAACCATCTCAGCCTCATCTCTCTAACTTTGTAACTGCTCAACCTGAGCTGTCCCTGTGATGCATTTAATTCTGTCCACCCTGGTCACTTCCAACCAGTGTGACTGCCTGTTCTCATTACTCACCTCACTTGTGTGCTGTCCTTTGCTTTTGATGTTTGACCCCGGTATTTAAACACATCCACATTTACTACCTCTGCTCCCTGCATCTTCATCCTTTCACCGGTCTCTCTCTTTCATTCACGTGCATGCATGGAAAAAACACATCTTAAGAGGAAATGAATATACAACAAACATACCTTTATTTGTTCCTGGTTCTGGATGTTCATACAGAGGTTATTTAAAGCATTCAGAGTCTGCACCCTAACTTCAGGCGCAGGATCAGAAAGGAACCCAGCTATGATATGAATCCCTTCAAATTCCCGTATTAGATTCTGAGGGATTAACAGAGAAGAAAAGAACATTAAAGTCAACCAATAACTCCTCCAATCTATACATTTCGGATACAGTAAATTTACTGTACCTGATTCACAGTGAAGGCAGCACTGTTTCCTAATGTAAGAAGAATCCGACACCTGTCGGAGGGATTATTGCTGGTCTGCAAACAGGACAGGAGCATTTTCAAGTGCTGTGGCTCCAGGTTGTCAGGGGACTGGTGGATGATGTCCCCTATAAAGCATAACATAAAGATGAGATTATGGATCAGTTGTAACCCTTTTCTTTTTCATTTGATTCAAAAGCTTATTTTTAATTATTATCCAAGTCCGAAGATGATGAAATATTCACAAGTTAACAGCGAACAAAAATATTTGAAGATTTTTCTGGAATATTCAGATTTAAATAGCAGCTGGGATTACAGTCCATCTTTAAGGGCTCTGGGGTCCTTACCTGATGCCGTATCTGCTGGTCGGGGACAGATAACATCCAGTCCGGACACTCTGGCCAGCAGACTCCCCGGTTGTATCTTCACTTCACTTTGCTGACTGCCTTTAACCCCAGGATTCTCACCCGTGGCATTTTTCTTGTTCCTCTTGAAACTAATAAGTTTGTATATGCCATAAGAGGCTCCAGCTCCGGCAACTAATCCTAACAAAGCCTTCATGTTGCCGAACCTGGGAGTTATATCGCCCATGCTGCTAGCTGCTATGTCTTTAGCTAAGCTCTGCTAGCTGGCTAGCGTTAAGCTACACGTTATGGATAAATCATTTACCTTACTTGCGAACAAGTCAAGTTTTTTAGTTAGCTAAAACTAATGACACTCCATCGAAACCACAACGAAG
Organism: Diplotaxodon limnothrissa; assembly: GCF_057381915.1. Classification (NCBI taxonomy): domain Eukaryota; kingdom Metazoa; phylum Chordata; class Actinopteri; order Cichliformes; family Cichlidae; genus Diplotaxodon; species Diplotaxodon limnothrissa. The sequence continues at coordinate 8,957,414 of NC_140602.1, forward strand.
GCAACGCAAATCCGTTTTAACAGATTCATTATTCTAAAAAGTGGAGAAGTTTGCCGACAAGCCACAGTTGTCAACAATTATCCGAGTCGATATTGAGGCCAGCTTGGGGTGGCCAAACAAATCTTTCGCTGCGTGACTGATATGGCTTTGTATGTCATTAAAGAGTGTGGTATAATTTGTCTGAACATAGCGTTTTTATGAAGCTTTTAAAATAACCAGAAAGAAACTGAAAAACCGCGAGTAAACAGATCGCATCCGATTCTGCATATTACCGTTAAAAACTTCTGCTGCTCACTAGTTGTCCAACATTTAACCGGACTTAAGGTTTACTTAATCCGTTACCTGGCAACGGTGGATCGTCAAACGAGATTATACACTTAAAAGTCGTAAAGTGAAAGACATAAAAATAAAATGAGGAGCACCAGTGTAGCTTTTCCTCAGATAAGATTTCCAAAGGGGGAAAAAAAAAATCAGAATTATACAAAAAATAAATAACATTACCTTAAAAAGTATAACGTTTGTGCAAAGAGCACATCACATCTAAGATTCAATGTTGATTTTGTAAGAAGCTCTCTACTTGTATCAGTTTTGCTTTTTACTTGCTGGTCTATTAGTCATTTTAATCTGAAATATCTCATTTGAGTTTCGGAAATTAGGATTACCCACCAACGAATTTATCAAAGTCATTGTCGCATATGCATATAATCCAGCTTTATAAAGTGAAATAATTCTACTAGCTTATAGTCCTTCATATTTATGACTTTAGAATTTCAGAGACTGGGGCTTTTCAAGATTTTCCTTTGTGTCAGATGGCAAACATATGCTGGTGAAGAAAATTGATGCATTTTGATCATTTTACTTTCAAAGGAAGCCATCCTTGCACTGCCAATGATAAACGTTGGGCATATCACCCCACCAACCCCCCGCTGAATGTAAAAGATGAGATCCCAATTTATTTTACTTTTACGGGCTTTACAGCTTCATGTATGTCATGTTGAATCAGTACAGTTGATCATTTCCAGTCTGTGCACTGGCACGTAGACCCCCGGCTTTTCTTGAAACGAACACACGGTGGCTCACTTTCTCTTAATTTTAGCCCTTACTCCTAACCCCTGAAGACATGTTAGGCCACCAGAAGAGGTCCAGAGAAGATCACGTTCATATTCCCCTGCCCCCCCTTTCACCCACACTTCAACATGTTTCAAGCACATGCAAACAATGACTCATGCATTGCTTGTTTGCATTCCCCACCAATGTTCTTTTCAAGTGGCTTTAATTAGGTTGACTTGATGCTTAAGTTACCATTAAAGTGACTTTCAAAAGCAAGACTTCAGCTACAGCCTTAATGGGATCTGTTTTAGAAGCAGGTTCAACAAACTCCAACTTGATTAATGCTGAGCTGCTGCTTGTGGTTCTAGAAAGTTCAATCAGCTGAATATGTTCAGCTCAAGTTAAGCCTGTGCATAAGCAGTGAAAAATAGCCATCAGCAGAGCTCTAGTACCAGGATTCACCATGGCAACAGGCAAAGAGCAGAGCCTCCATGTATTCACTGGACTGAGTGAATGCATCTTAATGTAGAGGGAGACTTCTCTTTAAAAAACAAAAACAAAAAACACAACAACAAAAAAGAAAAACAGTCAGCACCATCCATTCATAAAGCATGAATCCTACCACATTTTAGTTTTCGTTATTTACTTGCAGCCGGATGTGAAACAAATACAGATGCAAGCAAACAAATCTGAACTTAAGAAAAAAAAAACAAAACCCACACACAAACAAAAACTGTAGTTCTCCTGTAAATCGGATTGTTTTCGAAAACAATCTCAATTTACACATTTCAGAAATTAATTTTTTGTTTAAACATGATGTCTGACTGAACCTATTCCAGTATAAATTACAAACAGAATATAATCAGACCTACAGCCTGGATTTAAAAACTCATTTTAAATATTTAATCCTGTTTTAGAACCATAAAGTCAATTCAGACTGATCTTCACACCAATATTTATGTCATGTCCAACATGATGTCAACTCTAAAACAAATGCAGATGACCTATTAGACAGTTACAGCTGCTTTTCTGTCCACAAAGTTAAATGGATATAGACTGTAGAATTTATTCTGGACTGCTAATATATCCAGCAAACTGTTTTTATCCTTACACTGAAGATGTATAATAAAGACTACCATCAAATGTGGCAATCAAGACAAGTCAAAATTGTAACACTTTCAGGTTCTTACATAAATAGTCGATGTAGGTAGAAGAACAGGAAATTGATTTGCAGCTGAAGACCAATCCTATTACAATAAATCTATAAGTTTTTAGGTGTTAAAGAATGGCCATTAAGATTACGAATACTTCTATTTACATAGACCACTTGTCAGTAATGTTACCCGCAAATAAAATCCAGACATTGGAAGGGGAGAAAAACAACAAAAAACAACAAAAAAAACCAAACAAAAAAAAAAAACTTAAAGAACTTCTGTGGACCTAAAAGCTTGATTTCATTATCAGAGTCACCTGCACTACTTTAATGCTTTTTAGATGCAACGTCTTATATTCTGAAGCTGTAGCAGCTCGCATGATCCTGGAGAAACTTTGCAATATCCAGGAGAAAGTCTGCAACAGTAGTTTTAGTATTATAGGTCAATATGCTTATGAAATCAAACCTTCAGGTAAATAAAAAGCTCCCTCATCTGTGGAGCCAGCTCTCAGTTTGTATTCAAGAGACAGACACGCTGTCTACTGTTAAGATTCGGATTAAGACTTTCCTTTTTCATAAAGCATATAGTTAGGGCCTGATCGGGTGACTCTGAATCCTCCCTTAGTTGCACTGCAACAGGCCTAGGCTGCTGGGGGCTTCCCATGATGCACTTCTTCACTCGCTGTGTTTATAGACCATTTTGCATTTAATTATTATTTATCCATCTCTGACAGTCTCCCACAGCGTGTCTTTTGTCCCGTCTTCCCTCTCTCACACCCAGTTGGAGCAGATGGCCACCCCTCCCTGAAACCGGTTCTGCTGGAGGTTTCTTCCTATTTAAAGGGAGTTTTTCCTTCCCACTGTCTCCAAACCCTCGCTCAAAATGTGGTCGTCTGATTGTTTGGGTTTTCTCTGTATTATTGCAGGGTCTTAATGTTACAGTGTAAATCACCTCAAGGCAACTGTTGTTGTGGTGCTATATAAATAAAATTAATGTTTAAAAAAAAAAAAAAAATAAAAAAATAATCAGAAACACTGGAGAAACTGCCTACTGAATGCATTACACTTCCATACAAGACTGATACAGATGTTTTAAAGTTGAATAAGGTCAGTCCAGTTTCAGTGCTCAGTTTTAGTATTTACTTAGTAATGCGATGCTTTGTTTTCTATTTAAAGGACAGATTTCCAGGACAGCAGATGTGTTCACAGACAAAAACACTACAACATCTTTGTTTTCATACCTTCAAAAATGTGTTCATCATTCTTCCCGGTCTTGCACATTGAGTTATCGTGTCCTTTCATTCATGCCATCTTCTGACCAGTCTCCACTGATTGTTATTACTCTTCCCTTGCACCGTACGGGGTGTGAAACAGACCTTTGACAGATATGCTACGGCCCGTGTGAAGCGGTTTTTGGATTTAACGTATGGCGATGATGGAGATGTATTACGGGACTCTTGAGGAAGAAGGCTTTTTGTGTTCCTCTTAATCACACACTTAGGCATCAAACCTGTAGGCTTAGGCTGCTGTTCAGAAGGCCAGTTGGCCAAGTGTCTGGGCCGTCGACTCACACTGACTCGAGGCATGTGCCTGTTTGATTGCATGAAAGGCCGTAAACGTTCAGACCTCACAGTTTGCCTTTGTGGTTTAGAAAATGAGCCCAGTGTGTTTCTTACTCCATAAGATGTAAGCCCACTCTGGGGTGGATTTCTCAATCTATTGTAATGTGGTTTCTGAAAGGCAGAAAAGAGTTCTTGATTGTAGAGGTTTAAATTCTCATGTTTTGCACCGGCATTTAGGACGAAGGGAACAGCACTGACTTTCTGGTATCCGGGAACAAAACTCAAGGGTTTGGCGGTAAACATCCAGCGAGCTCTGTCCATCTGTTTTTGCTTATAATGAGGAATTTGCGGGTATTGTGGGCTTCTTTGATAACCCATGTGACCTCTTCTCCATTGGGGTAACGGGTCATTAAAGCTTAAAGAGACAGAACCACTTGGAGGCCAGTGAATGTTGGAAGCATATTTTACAGTCCTTAACTCTTTGCTGTCAGTGGGTTTACCCGGCTGGACTGAAGCACCTATTCTTGTCTTGTATTTGGGCCAATAATGCTGCATGGAAAGGGGATGCTTTTTGCCATAGGAATATGCAGATGGTAGGTTTTTTGCAGGTGGGACATCAGTTTGACTTGCTCTGTGGAAGTCTTTAGTGAGTTCAAAGCCACCAGGTGGTCTCCAGTACCCCATTAAAGGATCTCTACTGTAAGAGGCATGTACTGGTTTTAGCATATCCTTCCAATAAGGTGTTAAATTTGAGGTCTCACTTGAATACTGGCTGAAATCTTGAGATGGGCTGTTTGCAGGGTTCACAGGGGGTGCAGTCACATGTTCACTATAGGAAGAACCGTGCCTGTGAAAGGAGCTGGAGGGAAATTGTGTTTTTTCTGGTGGTTTGTGTCGTTCTGACTCCACACTCACAGATAAGTCATTGTTTCCCCAGAGAAAACCGTGCGCCAAATTTCTTGAAGCAAGACCTGTGGCTGCTAAATGATCGTGTGGGTAGAAAGTGGTGCCCGGCCTAAATTTTTGGTTGTCATAAACACTGGAAGAAATTAGACTTGCAGAGGAGTCGAAAGGATCAGGGAAAGAGAGGCGTTTATTTGGCGTTTGGTAGTTGGCACCTTCTTCAATCCGATCGTTATTTATCCTGCTGTCACCAGAGGCAGTACCTCCTTTGTCAGGAGTTGGTCCATAGTCCATGGGTGTTCCGAGAGTTTTCATTTTTTCCCGTGCAGTTTCAAAATGTCTACTCAAGTCACTTCCTGGTACTAAGAAGGAACGCTTCATGTTTTCTATAAACTCCTTTAAATGACTCATTGTGGGGAAAGCGACACCCTTCACAGGCTCCTGCGTGTGTCCCCTCACTAACAAGTCAAAGGGATGGTGATAACCAGACTGCTCATTTTGCCCTATGAGAGGAGCAGAAGAGGCCCCGTGAAATTTATCAGGCTGGCTTTGCTTCATCTCAGCGTTAGCATCCTGTCCTTTATCATAAATAAATGCTTCTGGCTGACGGGAAACAAAGCTTTGCCGTCCAACATTCTCATTGTTTGTATTCAAAGATTGTCCAGAATGAAATGTGCTAGAGGTTTGGGGGCTCTCATAGAGATAGTAGCCATGTGCAGTACTGTAACCTATCAGGAAATAAACATCGCATTAAACTCGTGGTCAATTATACAAATGAAAGTACTGGAATTCATACCTTCTTGAGGAGGAAAGCACAAGCAGCTCCACAACAGAGTGCAAAGCCAGGAGAGGCTGGAAATAAAAATAAAAATTGAAATTGAAATACTAAAAATATAAAAGAACCGAGAATAAAATGACATTTTTATTTACCTGAATGAAAGAGCCATGAGGGTGAGTTAAACTACAGACTCTACCTGCAGCAGAATAATGATTAAAGCTTCTGACCAGCAAAATAATCACTCATGCTCTGAGTGAAGCCACAGCGGCAGGAAAGGTACCAGAGGGGACACAAAACCTTCTCACATTCTGCTTCCACTGATTGCAATCGAAGTTATTGAAAGCAGCTGCTGAGTTAGTTCTTGCAGGTCCTCAGACTGGTGGTGCACAGTAAATTGGTTCTGGTTGCATTTTTACTGTGAAACAGTAACTCAGCTTCAGAGAACCTAAAGACTTTCTCTCACTGTTAATAAGTAATAAGTAGGTAAAGTCATCAGGGTGTTCTGTTTCACTCGGCCAGTATTTGTCAGTCCAGATTTGGCTGAAATTATAATCATAATAAACTGTTTTATAAATTGTGAATTATATAAATTATTATTTTTTTTGTTACTTGATTCCCATCCTTTGTTAGTTAAGCCTGGCTCCTGACAGCCTGCCTCCCTGTTTGCTGAATTAATGATGAGCTGTTTCTTGTTGGGTGACAGGAAGTGGAAAAGGTTCATTGCACAGAGCAAGAGAGATACCCTGGAGCTGACTCTGCAGATGGACTTGACAAAAAAAGCCTTTTGAGAGGAAATGCCGGCAGGTTGCACTTACCAAACTGTTGAGCTGGGTCAAATTACACAAGAGGATGAAAGCTGGTAGGTCAACATTTTAGGGTTTTTTTTCTGAAGAAATTATACTGAGGTCTGCTGGCTGTTTTTTTTCTCGCTCCCTCATGTAAAAAGCCAGAGAAAACACTCACTGAGGTTAAGAAATTTGCCAGACTAAAAGTCATGCTCCCATGCTGTATCCTCCCACTGCCGTGACTCATTTTGTCCCTGTGCACCTTTTTACTTATATTCTTAACTCAGTTGTCATACTTTTGTGCAGAAATTTATATTTTCCTAAGTTAAAAATGAATGAACACTCCAGCTCTCACTGAGAAACTGGAGACCCCTGTAAAGGCTAGATGCCTCAGCCTTAAGTGTATCACTGCTCCATGGTGTAAAGATAGGACTTGAAAGGGACAGAAGACTACTTCAAAACTGAATGAACACTTTTTATCTTTTGTGTGTGTATGAATTTTCCTCTGATGTTACAAGTGGGATTTACTGAAATGGACAACAAGCATCAGCAGAGTGAAAAAGGATGTGATGCACTCTCTGTGCTCCCAAGCAGCTTCTTACTGCAGGTAGATTCTCTTACAGCGAGCAGCATGCTTGTCTCAGTTTTCTTTGTATTTAGCCTGGAGTTTGTACACAGAAAGATGATGGCAAGTCTGGTTTGTTTTTCAGGCTGCAACAGCCCCTTGTTCTCTGAGCAGTCAGCGATGAGCTCAGATTTCAGTTACATAACTCTTTAAATAGATTCCACTGTAAAGATACAGTCCACTCTCTTTGAGGGTATTTGATTAAAGTCACTTGCAGATCATTTTCCTTTAATCTAAATACATACCAGAGTGTGCGTGTGTATATACACTTACAGGCCACTTCATTAGGTACACCTGTTCAACTATCTTTTAATGCACATGGCAGCAACTCAGTGCATTTATACATGTAGACGTGGTGAGGGCTGAAATTCAAACCGAGCGTCAGAATGAGGAAGAAAAGTGATTTAAATGACTTTGACTGTGGTGTGTTTATGGTGCCACACAGGATAGTCTGAGCATTTCAGGAACTGCTCATGCACTCCAATTTTCCCACACAATCTCTAAGGTTTACAGCGAAAGGTCCAAAAAAGAGAAAATATCCAGCATGCGGCAGTTCTCTGTGGGGGAAAAGAAAATATTTTGTTCATGCCAGAGGTCAGAGGAGACTGGCCAGACTGTTTTGAGCTGATAGGAAGGCAGGAGTATCTCAAACAACCACTCATTACAACCAAGCAGAAAAACATCTCTGAATGCACAACACATGGATCCTTACAGCAGACGATCAGGTGCCACTCCTGTAAGTTGGCAACAGGGACCCGAGGCTGCAATTTGCACAGCCATTGGCTGCTCTGAGTCTCAATTTCGTCTGCAACACTGACTGCTCGGGCTGCTGCTGCTGCTTGGTACACTCTCTGTACTAACACAGCACAGTTTAAACACCACAGCCTACCTGGGTATTGTTGCTCACTGTCCCTTTATGACCACAGTGTACCTATCTTCTAATGGCTGCTTCCAATAGGACAACACACAAAGTTCACATTATCATGTTCATGAAACCAGTTTGAGACGAGTCCACTATGCAGCGTCTTTTGGGATGTAACGGAATGAGACATTTCCAATATTAAGAACATCTTGAAGGCAAAAAGGGGTATAAGCAAGGTGTACCTAATAAACTGACCTGTGAATTCATGTATGCATATATATGATATATATATATATATATATATATATATATATATATATATATATATATATATATATATATATATATATATAGCCACTCACCAACACTGACTCCACTCACCAGTTGAAGCATCTGTTTGTGTGGAATTTGTTTCTGTCCTCGGTTGATGAACAGTGTTTCAGCATGACTATGTTTGGCTTTGGGTGCTTGTTCACATCTGGCAGAGGTGCCAGCAGACCCTGTGAGAGGGCCAATAACATCAAACAGAAAGCGAGAAAGTTGTATTTATACAAAAAATGGTGTCTACATCCTATGTCCACGTTTGTGTTTTATAAAAAATATTGTTTTTATTTTAAGTATGCTTCAATATTTGGTTAAAAGTTTACAAACCTAACTGTAATATTTCATCACCTCATGGCAACAACATTATAAACCAGAGTTTTACTGTAACTCCCTTTAAGTATTCAGAGAAAAGTCAAGTGTCATTTGTCTGCTGTTTTTCCATGTGATTAAAAAAAAGATGATTTGTTATGTTAATCCTCAGATCTTTCAGTACTTAGGATTACAAGACCTGCTAAACTGTGCTGAAGTATGCTGCACATGGAAATCTATCATCCAGTCGGGCGTGTTGTGGAGTCAGGTCTGCACTCAGAGATTACTTCTTGTGTTTAATTTATGATGCTGTTAAATTTTTTTTAGTTTAAATAGCAAGAGTCTGGATGTCCCCTAATTGTTGCTCTTACTAGATCAACCTATCTGTGGCCAAAGACTGGATAACAGACAGCACAGTGAAGAACATTCTGCAGAGTTACCGTTTATTTGTGACCCATCTTAACCTGCGTGGCTGCACGTCCCTGCAGTGGTCCAGCCTGAGATTTGTCAGTAAGTGTTCAATGCTGGATTTAAGGTGGTTTATATGCAGGTGTGCAAAGATCAATGCAATTTGCATTATGATTATGATTATTATTATTATTATAACCACAATAATGAGTCAAACTAATCAAAATGTCGATCTTTATATATTTGAATTACAAACACAACACCGATAACACATAAAAGCAACAAAAAAATAGTTTTTTCATCTGATGCAGACTTTTTGCTTTACAAATTACAGAACACGTTAATGAAGGCAAAACAAACAGCCTTTAAGGTTCATATTTTAACTTGAGTCAGGACAATCTGATGATCTGGTATTTCTGCGGCACCCTCAAAGCGCTCGGCTCCAGCTCCTCCTCCTCCAGCTCTGCCTGTGCTTCCATCAGTGTGTTCCAGAGCTTGGGGTCTGTCTGGTCTTGATCTGGCCTGCTTTGCTGCTTTGGACACTCTCTGTTGTAAGCTTTCACATACTCCTCCACGCTCTCCCCAGCATATTCCAGAGGAGAGTAGCACACCAGGCCTGAAGGACTCACTCCTGGATGGAGGCTTAACCAGTAAACCATGTATTGAATGCTGAAAAAAGGCAGGGAGTTTTTAGTTAACTTGTCAGCATTTAACATTGAAAAAAGATGCTTATAAAAATTTGAGCTGAGGAACCCACCTGTAGTCACACACCCAGAGGTTTCCTTCCAGTTTTAAATGTAACAGGAAGTAGAGGTCTTCAAGAACCCCGTGCTGGACAAACGTCAGGTTGTTGTTTGACAAGTCCAGCTCCTGGAGATGCAAGAGCCCAGTCAGAGAGCCTGAGAGTGAGAGAGAGAAAGCAGAGGTTCATGGGCACAGCTTCCGTTAGCTTCTTGACTCTCTCAGTATAAACATATGAAGAGCAAACGCAGTGCAGTCAGACTTTAATATAAATGCTCAGCCTGTCTTCAGTGTGTGTCTGAATAACTTCACCACACTGATCACTTTGTCTTCAACCTCCTAAGCTTTCCCCACCATAAATTAAATTATTACAGTATACAGAACGATGGCAGAACGCCCGCTGTCTCTGAAAACACAAAATGGGAAACAGAAGGCGGCAAGACTTGTATAACTGTTCTTAACCTTTTGACTTTGCATATCCATATGGTATCCATCACATAAAGAAAGTGGCGTATACAAATTTGCAGTTGTGCATGTGGATACAAACCTACTGAGCGCCGTACATGCTGTTGTATTCCCTGATTATTAGAAAATAGGTAATAATAGCATGCTTACCTTTGTCCAGGTGCTCCATGTTGTTATTGCTGAGATTAAGGGTTCGGAGACTCTTCGCGGCATGAAAGTCTCTAGCTTTGAGGTGACTGATCGAATTATGCGACAGGTCGATGTGGACAACGTTGTCGGGGATACCTGAGGGCACCTCAGTAAAACCTGAGCATAAATAAATGCAGAAAAAGCTTTATCTATATGTTCAGCTCAATCTTTCATGCATTCAATTCAAATTGGTCAAACCCAAGAGTGCTCCAAGAAGTCAGCACAAGTTCCACTACTGGATGATTAGTAACTAAAATGTAGCGCAGAGACAAATTGGAGTTCTGTTTCTATCCAGAAAATGAGTTAAACACTAAAATACAGGCTTCAGGCCAGCAGGATGATAGTAGTACATCTAATTTAGTCCTTTTTTGGACACACTACAAATGGTTTTCTATTTTAATAGGACTGTTCTCATAAAAAAGCCAGATGTTGGCTTTCTTTTCAAATTTATAAGGTGACAAACTCCTATAAAGTGATAATATAAGAGGTTAAGTAAGCACACATTTGCAAACCCACACGTGCATGTTTGCTTGTTTTACGTTAGGTTGTGAAAATTCTTTGAGTGAGTTGTTTAGTCGTCCCAGCCAAGCAACAGCAATATTTAATCATGAGCATACACGCTCTCTGACAGTCGCAGGTATTTTTCCTAACCCCTCTCTTACATAACAAAAACACATGTGATAAACCTCTCAGGAAATGGCTCAGAGGAGAGGAGGGTAGAGTGCAGAGAGCTTGCCTCGGTTACTGCAGTCCATCCGTATTTGGGGGTAATGGTAGGTGAAGCAGACTGTAGTAGCATCTGGTTTGCTTCGAATTGAACTGGGCTCTAAAGCGCCCGTGTAACCCGTTTCATTACTCTGTTGGTTGTTGGCTGGGTCTGGTTCTTTACAGAGTAACTCAGGATCAACGTGCTTCAACTTCATGTTTTTTAACCAGATGGGCTTGGCACACCTAGAAGAGGGGACATTTAGACACTGAGTAATGACTTAAAAAGTGCACACTACATACTGAGTTTTGTTGGAATCACTTACCTGGCGTGGTTTCCTAGATTACGATTGCTTGGCACCTGAAGAGTGCGTACAAGACTATCAATTGGGCAGAGACAGTTCCAGGGGTTATCATATAAACGCAAGTAGCCAAGGTTTGGCATGGGGATGAGAACCTCCTCACTAAGTGTTTGGAGGCGGTTGTGCTGAAGCAGCAGGGTGGTAAGCTTTGTCAGACCCTGGAAGGCCCCATCCTCCACTAGAGAGATCTGGTTCTGCTGCAGGTCCAGACTATCTAAATTCTCGTATCCGAGGAAGGCTCCATCATGAAGGACTTTAATTCGGTTACGGGCTAGAAGGAAGTGCTTGGGTTTGTTGGACCATGTGTTTGCGGTGGGAATAAAAGAGAGACGCCGTTCTTGGCAGTCTACAAAGACATGCCCAGATTCTGGTGACTCTAAACAGTTGGGTGACACAAGACCAGATGGGCCTGACCTGCTGTGACGGCGAGGACCTCTTGCCCTGACGATTAAAACACAAACAGCTGATTAATCTGTGAAAAATGGGCTGCAGAAATCAAATTAAATGTAGGAGTAATCCATACCTGTCCCGTGTGAGTTTGTGCCTTGCTCCTTTGAGGCCTCTGCCCTTCCCTGGTTTTTTCATCTGGATGGATGGGAGCAGCAGGAGGAAAAGGCAGAATAAGAGGAGAGGGGGGATTGCACGCATCCTGAACCCTGCAGGGGGGATTGTCTCTTCAGCAAGATTAACTGGAGTCAAATCAGCTTCTGATGAAAGTTTTCAAACTGGGAAATGGAAATAACAGGTCAAAGGGCAAATTTGGTATTGTTGATTGTACACAGGAGCTGTCATCCCAGCAGAAGTGAGAGGTAACACACCAATCTGTTATAACATTATGACCAATCACAGGTGAAGTGAATAACACTTATCTCTATGTTATCGAGTGAGTGAACATTTTGTCCTCAAAGTTGGTGTTAGAAGCAGGAAAAACAAGCAAACGTGAGTATCTGAGCGAGGTTGACAAGGGCCAAATTATGATGGCCAGAACATCTCCAGAACTGCAGCTTGTGGGGTGTTCCTGGTCTTCAGTGGTCAGTACCTATCAAAAGTGGTTCAAGGAATGAATATGGGAGGCCGAGGCTCACTGATCCTTGTGGGGAGCGAAGGGTGGCCTGTGTGGTCCGATCCAGCAGACGAGCTACTTCAGCTTAAACTGCCGAAAAGGTTAGCGTTGGTCCTGATAGAAAGGTGTTAGAATACACAGTCCATCGCAGTTTGCTCAAAAATAAACTAACAAGCGGTACATGAGTATGAAGGCAAGAAGGCAAGCTGGTGGAGGCAGTGTGATGCTTTGGGCAATGTTCGGCTGTGTTCTTTCAGCAGGATAATGCACCCTGTCTCAAAGCAAAAATGGTTCAGGAACTTTTTGAAGAGCACAACGATGAGTTTAAGTTGTCTCCAAATTCCCCAAATCTCAATCTAATTGAACATCTGTGAGATGTGCTGAACAAACAAGTCAAATCCACGGATCCCCCAACACACAACTTAGAGGACTTAAAGGATTTGTTGCTAACATCTTGGTGTCTGATACCACAGAAACACCTTCAGGGGTCTGGTAGAGTCCGTGCCTCGATGGTCAGGGCTGTTTTGACAGCAACCAACACAATATTAGGCAGGTGGTCAAAATGTTATTCCTGACTGGTGTATGTACAGCTTTAAAATACAGTGGATTACTATGACAATACTTGTTCATTCATTAAGATACAGTCATAAAGTATTTCAAAAAATATTCAGCATAGTACAAGTAAACATGTATCTGTTCTATACTGCTCACTGTTTTATTGCAGGTGAATGCAGAAACCTGCAGGAGCTCAATGTGTCTGAGTGCTTTAATGTTACAGTAAGTGAACATGTTAACAACGAACATCTTAAAGCTACAGAAAAATGCATCTTGCTTTTGTATGTGCACATTTACAGTTTTCTAAAGTTTGACTTTGACTTTCTAAACCTTGACAAAACCCTGATTCTAATTGATTTCATCCACCGATAAATAAACAGGCAATGGTCAGTTTTCCAAATATAGATTCTAGTAACAGGTTCCTTCCTGGTTGGATGGGAAGTAACATTTCAATCTCTCCTTTTGTAGGATATGATGGTCCAGAGAATTTTGGAGGGCTGTCCCTGCCTGCTCTACTTGAACCTTTCTTGCACCCTCTTAACAAACAAAACTCTACAAGAGCTGTCCAGGTAGGTCTCCATTTGTGGTAAAACCATCAGTGATTTAGACTTTGTCACCAGAATAGATTTAAAAGATGCTACAAACGGTGTATCGGTGTGCATAATGTTTCTTTCTGATGGCATCCCGCCCCTCAGGTTCCAGAATTATCTACGTGTCTGTTTGTCCAGTTGAAGCCCACAGCTGGCTTGTATTTCATGTCCGAAATGAATGCGGTCTGTGCCAGCAAAATGATTTAGAGAAACAGATGCTACACTGTATAATTGTATGACAGGTTGATCGATTTCCATGATGGTGTTGCTCTCTCACGGCTTGTAGTATTATGCAATGCTATCTGATTCACATTTTCCCACAGAATAATGTGAGGATGCTCACCTTTAATTGACAATGACATTTTCCTTTTTTATGCCAAGGCTTTCTTTTCAAATGTAACTTTTTTGTGCTAAAAACAAACAACCAAACAACCAACTATGATCCGTACAAGGCTCATTAACACATAATATGCCTTCATCATTTCTTACATCTAACAGAAACTGCCTGAGCCTTCAGTATCTGAGTCTGGCCTACTGCGACAGATTCACAGACGAAGGTTTTCTGTACCTGGCCACAGGGAAGGGCTGCCACAATCTCATCCACCTCAACTTGTCCGGCTGCACCCAGGTCAGTTGATGCGTTTCTCTCAGCTGCTCCACTCAAATTCAGCTGAAAACAGCAAATGGCTTTTGACCTCCTCAGTCCGTCTTGAACAAATCCAATCACTCGTCTGTTTGCACGTGTTCTCTCTTGTTCCTGGCGTTGCTGGGGTTTGCACTCGGGGAGAGCGCCGAGCGAATGAGCAGAAGAGAGGAAAAGGCAGCTGTGGCCAAGCAGAGGTTTGGGTTGGCCCACCCACTCAGCATGTGTACACTCTGTAACGTAACCCACGTACTGCAACATGAAAGACACTCTTCTGGGAATGCGTATTAGTTTGCTTCCAGATGTATAGTTTTATGGGGCCCTGAAAATTCTGTGAATGAGGAAAAGTGCATCCAGGAGACTGATTAAGATGATGAAACAGATTTTCCCCTCTCCTCCTAGTTGACCGTGGCTGGGTTCAGATATATTTCTGCTGGATGTCCTGCACTTGAAGAGATTGTGATCAACGACATGCTCACGCTCTCAGATAGCTGTGTCCTGGTGAGTGTAAATCATGGCACATGAATGTGTCTTGTCTTGTGCATAATTCTTTGTACCCACACCCTTAACCCCATGTTGCTCTTCTCTAACAGGCCCTCCTTACCAGATGTCACTGCTTGTCTGCTATTTCTCTGCTGGATGCACCACATCTTTCCGATATCGCTTTCAAAGCTGTTGCTGAAGCAGCCAAACTGAAGTCTTTCAGCATAGAGGGTGCGATCACATCCCACAGTCTTCATTTCAATACACGCACAGTGGGGGAAATAATTATTTGATCCCCTGCTGTATTTGTAAGTTTGCGGCTTAAAAAGAAATGATCAGTCTCTAAATTTTATGGTAGTTTCATTTAAAAGGAGAGTCAGAATATCAAGGAAATATCCAGAAAAAACACATTACATCAAAGTTACAAATTGATTTAAGTGCCATTGAGTGAAACAAGTATTTGAATAATTCATGATTCCACAGATTGGTTGTGTGCCCAAGTTGCACACAGATTTCAGTCAGTCAAACAAAGATACTCCTGATTGCAACTCATATGTACAAAGCACACCTGTCCACATAATCAGTTTTGTCCATTCCAACCTCTCCACCATCATAGACATGACCAAAGAGCTGCCACAGGACATCAGGGGCAAGATGGTAGACCTGGGAAAGGTTGAAATGAGGTACAACAACATCAGCAAGAAGCTTGGTGAGAACTATTAGTGCAATTATTCAGAAATAGAAGAACTATAAAATGATCATTGCTCATCCTTCATTCTGGAGCTCCGTACAAGACGATGCCTCATGGGGTGAAAATTGTGTGTGGATCAGCACAAAACTACACAGGAGGACCTTGTTAATCAGCTTGGCAATAGACTACGCCAGGGGTGGGCAATTCCAGGCCTTGAGGGCCGGTGTCCCTGCAGGTTTTAGATCTCACCTTGGGTCAACACACCTGAATCACATGATTAGTTCGTTACCAGGCCTCTGTAGAACTGCAGGAGCTAATTTAGCCATTTAAATCAGCTGTGTTGGTTCAAGGACACATCTAAAACCTGCAGGGACACCAGCCCTCGAGGCCTGGAGTTGCCCACCCCTGGACTACGCCATAATGGATTGAACCCACATGGTCCCCCTGCTCAAGAAGCCACATGTAAGTTTGCCAGTGAACATCTAAATGAGGCTTGGGAGAAAGTGCTGTGGTCAGATGAAACTATAATCAAGCTTTACAGTATTAACTCAACCCGTTACGTTTGAACGAAGAAAAGTACTGAGTATGACCCAAAAAATACCATCCCGATAGTGAAGCATGGACTTGGAAACATTATCCATTGGGACTGTTTTTTTCTGATACTGGTACAGGACAATTCTACAGGACTTGAAGCTTTGAGTGCCCAAGCAGAGGCCAACAAACTGAGAAGTTGGCCAAAGTCTCTCCTAAGATGTGTCCTAACCTGGTGACCTACCTGTGCCTGCTAACACAGGTTTCTCCACCAAGTATTAGGTCATGTTTTGCTTGGGGTGGAAATACTCATTTCACTCAATGACATTAAAAAATCAATTTATAACTTGTATGTAATGTGTTTTGGTTGATTTCTGTCTTTTTCCATTAAAATGGAACTACAATAAAAATTAAGAGGCTGTTCATTTTTTTCAAGCGAGCAAACTTAAAATTTCAGCAGGGGATCAAATAATTGTTTCCCCATTGTGTGAAGAGTTTTAATACTGCTCCAGTTATTCTCCACTATGTTGTACACAATGCTTGTGCGTTAGGCAACTACCAGCTCACAGACTTGAGCTGGAACGCCCTGTTCAGAAGCTCACAAGGTCTCCGCAGGTTCCACGCAGCAGAATGCCCCGGGATGACTGACGCAAGCCTCAAATCTGTAGCCTCCCTCCAACATCTGCGGTATCTTAACATCTCGTATTGCAACAGGTGTGTGCTTGTTTGTGATGACCGAAGTCTCACTTTTCATACCTTTTCTTTACATTTCTTTAAATAATGTGTTTCAGGGTGACTGATGTTGGGGTGCAGTATTTGACTAAAGGCTGCTCAGCAAATGAACTGCAAGAACTGAATGTCAGTCACTGCAGTCACATCACCGACATCTCTGTCATGAGGATTGCACAAAGGTACACACAGTTACGTCTCTGATTATATGACAGTTTTTTTTTCATGAGTATTTACCCAGAACTGAGCCTAAATACTATCATAAAGCAGCTTTTGTTTGCATTTTTTCCAACTTGTTAGGTTGTGTAAACTTCTCCATCTCAATCTGAGTTACTGCGAGAGGCTGACGGACTCGGCCGTGGAGTGGCTGGGTGGGAGCTCTCTCTGCTCACTTGACCTCAGCAGCTGCAACATCCAGGATCAAGTACTGTTACCATGTTTGCTCTTGTTTTCACGCATTGCTGAAGATTTGAATTTTGGGAATTTGAAGAACAACCTGTAACTTGGGTATTTGCATTTTTAGGGACTGGCCACTCTTGAGGGAATTCCCTTGAGGAAATTGGTTATTGCCAAGTGCTTCTCTGTCACAGACGCTGGAATTAAGGTGCATATTTATCTGGAATTTCAGCCAACTGTTCAGCGTCCAAGTTTTCTTCTTCTCACATTGTTTTGTAACATTGACAACTGATGGGAATTACAATTGTATCCAAACCTTTTCCTGGACTAATGGTTTTACAAAATGAAACCCTTCTCTTTTTCCACAGCTATTTCAAAGAATCTTTTGCTTTCAACAAGCCAACACCATTGAAGAAATGATTTCCAATTTCCTCCATGTTTAGTCCTCATTTATTTTCTAATCAGTAACACTTCATCACACATCTCTCATTTTCTTTGTTTCTCACAATGAGCAGAAGCTGTGCAAGAATGTGACAGACCTGGAACATGTCGATATCTCTCATTGTGTGGCTCTGTCTGACGCAGCCGTCAGAGCCTTTTCGTTTTACTGCAGAGGCCTGGTCGCACTGCGGATGGTCGGCTGTTTTAAGGTATAAACGTGCACATTACTAAGGCATTTAATGTTACCCAGTTGAAGGAACTGCCTTTCTTCTTGTCATTTCATGACATTTTTTCATTTTTCTCCCCCTGCCTCAGATGACCGATATGGCCGTGCAGTATCTGACAAGTGGATCTCAGTACTTGCGAGAGCTTGATGTGAGTGGTTGTGTTCTTCTCACAGATCTCACACTTCGGTACTTGGAAAGAATTTGTCCTCCACTCAGTTCCATCACGATGGCCTGCTGCAGCGGCATCTCGAGGTACGGCATGCTCTTAAAAGTTCACAGCAAAGCTAAACTCCTGCCCAAAACTTTAACCGATCGATAAAGGTGTGTTTCCTCAGGGCAGCTGCCTCAAAACTTCAGCCACGTGTGACATACTGGGAGCACAGCAGCGACACCCCTCCATACTGGTTTGGATACAACATGGGGCATCTGGTCACAAAACCCAGCAAGTGATGATCCATCAGAAGTAGCAAAGCAGTAATCAGTAATGACAACTGCAGTAAGTCCATGCAGGAAATAAACAGAGGTTTACCTGTGTGGTCTTTCTGGTCTGTACCTGTCGGGACAGAAGCCTACAACACAAAGTTTTACCTGCTTTGCTGACACATTTCATCAGTTTCCAACAGCACAGTTGAAGTGGTGTACTAGTTTACTTCAGGAGCCAGTTTGCGGTCCTATCTATTAATAATATAGCAACCTTTTCTCACTGGAAATCCTATTTATATGCACAGTTTCTCATGGACTTGATGTTTCCGGCCATCATTGGTCTGAAATGACTGAATTCAAAGTTTGCTTCAAATTCAGAAATGTCTCAACATAATCTTTAGAACAGGGGTCTCAATGTTGGAAAGGCTGTCAGCTGTGTGTGTGGGGGGGGCCTTGTGGCGAGAGAGCACAGTTGCACTATTGAGCACATGTTCCAGTGATCAGAGTTGGAGCTAGCACATAGCAAGAGCCGCCTGGCAGACTGACTCTGCAGGGGGTGTCTACACACGGTGTGAGTTGTGTGCGTCGCTAAAGAACTGTGAGTAGACGTGGAGCCATGCCTGAAAAGGACAGTTTTAGTCTTTTATGCCAATTAGACATTTAGTGGATGTAGAAGTGCAATGTGTATCGACCTGTTCGCTATGTGGCTAGTTCATGCTACTAATGCTACCTGTTATGCTACATACCTGCTAGCTGTAAGCTAAACGATTTGGTGTTTGTGATATATTGTTGTTGGGTGTATTGGCAATCAATGTCATGTACTGTAAGGGTTTGGGAGTAGTGTATGAAACTCGTGCATGTAGATGTTCATATAGGAATTCCCATTTGTAGTTCTGGTTAGATTCGAAGAACGCTAATGCATCATAATTCATGACTTAGATGTTTATTACATTCAGTATTCTGTATATGTTCTGTTCACAGACCACACACACCCACACCCCTCACCACTCTGTAAGCCTGCGGTTGCATTACTGTGTTGCTGTACTGTGCTGTTAAGCTGAGGAATCACAGTAAAGACGGTATAACCTTTATCTGTGCGTCCTGTGTGTTCTGACCGACACCCCAAGGTGAACACCACTGCTATTCAGCCAACGCCTATACAGTCCTGGGTTCAACCCAAATTAACATTGGTCCTTCGAGCCGGATGGTGCTTTCCTTGGATCCTAAAGATGCAGCCTAGTTTCTTCTTCAGTGAAGATGTCTCAGATTCAACTCGCCCAAGGCGCCAAGTGCAACCTCCTCCCTACCTTGCAGACTATGAGGTGAGCTTGGTGGGCCACCAACGAGACATGACACCCTACCGTCACTCGTACACAGCACAGTATGCACCCGGGCTAGAAGAGCAAAAGCAGTACGTGCCATCGGCAGTGTCTGTACAGACCTCCCGCTCGTCTAGCCCAACAAGTCAGCCTGGATGGGAACACACCGTGGATGAATGGACCACTTCCTCGAATGATCTGCAGGATATGCGGCAGCATGTGCCCAGTAGGGATGGCCTGAACCATCAGCCTCCTTCTCCTTTCCATCGACCATGGGAAATGTCTGCAGTTTCGGGTTCGCAGTGTGGTATGAATGGCAGACCTCAGCCTTACGCCCAAACACGTGAACCAGACAGAGGTGGTTACCTGTCGGAGCAACGGGACCAGAGATCACCCCCAACACATGTACCCCCTCTGTCTTCCTTCCAACGTATGCAGCCCATCAGTGTCCCCACGATTAGTTCCCATACACATAGAATAGATGCACGAACGAGTCCATGGCCGCAGTATGACAATAGGCAGGACATCCATGCTCAACAAGAATACCAAAGGCCATACTTTCGCCCACCATCAGCTCAGAGTATTCCACCCAAGGATACTACAATGATTGATACATTGGATAGGATGATGGGTGAACTACAGCTGTTAAAGGAGCAGACACTGACAGCTAGTCGGCCAACCCCGCCATTCCCCAACAGTGCACCTTCCTTTGGGTTTGAACATCCACCTATCATTCCGCAACATTTGAAGCCTCCTTGGCAGGAGCAGTTTTCTGCTAGTGCTTATCCCAGTTTCCAGAGTCAAGCCCCCACCAACATCTGGAGCCAGCAGCCCGTCGCCGAGGTATCAAGACCTATCATAACATCATCGCAATATAAACCTCATCCATCCCCAGCCTACCAGCCACCACATGTAATGGCACAAGAGAAAACATACAGGGGTCCAACTCCAAGTATTCCCGATCTCATTAAGAAGGACCCAAGCGAGTTTGCCCGGTTAAAGATCGCACTTGACAATCTACTGCCACCGGATGGGACAGAGCTTTTCAAGTTTCAGATACTGATGGATCATTTGAAACTAGATGAAGCACGTCTCATAGCTGATTCATATCTCAATTCTCCATCCCCCTATACTGACACCATGGCAGCCCTATCGGAGAAGTTTGGTCAGCCCCACCAGTTAGCCCTCAGGAAGATTGCCGGTGTTATGGATGCACCGGACATTCGTCGCCGGGATGTGGAGGCTTTTGAAAGATTCGCACTGCAGATTCGGGCTCTCGTTGGTATGCTGAAGACCCTTGGTCCGGATGGCGAAGTGGAACTGAAATGTGGCTCTCATGTGGCACGGCTCCTCAGTAAGCTGCCAGCTGAAATGAGGTCTGAGTTCCGGAGACATATGTGTCGCCATCCAGGGGTAGTATACAACCTAACAGACTTTTCAGACTGGTTACAGCTGGAAACATGGTGCCAAGATAGCAGTACCCAGCTTGGGGCTACAGGGCAGAAGGAGAGGGTCATCCAGAAAGCAGAGCGCCTGAGAGAGGCGAAGCCAGTAAAGCGCATGGCCACTATCCTGCATGGCTCAGAGAATCTGCCGACGAAGCAGCCTGTCGAGTCGGTGAGCAGCAAACCAGCTGTCCATAGCAAGAAGAAAGGCCCGCTGAAAGCTTACTGCCCCTACTGTGATACGGAGGACCATTATCTGAGTCAGTGCCCCATATTCCAGTCGTTTGATAAGGCTCAAATCTTAGACTGGATTAAGACAAACCAGCGTTGTTGGCGATGTGGCAGATCACATCAAGCAGCACAGTGCAATCTCAAGAAAGCTTGCAGCCTATGTCAAGGCAAACACCTTCAGATCCTGCATGAGGTCAACGCCAAGAGTGTGAAGGAAGGTACTTGCCTGGTGAGCTCTGCAACTGAAATACTCCACCTAGATAAACCTTCAGATTCTACCCGTGTTCTGCTTAAAGTGATTAGAGTTCTCCTGAGAAATGGTGAAAAAACTCTGGACACTTATGCCATCCTGGATGATGGCTCTGACCGCACCATGCTGCTCTCCTCTGCAGCTCAGCAACTGGGCCTAACAGGCACACCTGAAGACCTCGCCCTGAGAACTATCCGTCAGGATATCCAAACGTTACATGGGGCCTGCGTTTCATTCACACTGTCCCCTATCATGCAGCCCCAGAAATCCTTCCACATAGCTAATGCCTTCACTGCCCAGCGGCTTGGCTTAGCTGAGCATTCATATCCAGTTACCATGCTCAAGAGAAGGTACCGACATCTGACGGACTTGCCCCTACAAACCTTCAGCAGAGTTTCACCCCTGTTGCTAATTGGGGCTGATCACCCACATCTCATAAACCCTATAGAGCCTGTGCGCTTTGGATCACCAGGAGGGCCAGCTGCGATGCGAACCCGACTAGGATGGACTCTGCAAGGGCCTGCAAAGTCGCTTGAGTCACAGTTAGAGTCTCAACAGTGTCTCTATACCTCCTGCAGCCCCCTATCTGTTGAACTCCAGAGGAATGTGGAGAAGCTGTGGCAAGTGGATGTTCTACCATATAAGAGTGAAAAGGAGGTGACAAGGTCGAAGGAGGATCATGAAGCCCTTCAGATATTGGAGGCCAGAACAAGGCGCGTGGAGGTTAAGGGAGTGCTCCGGTATGCCACACCCTTATTGAGGAGGAAGGATGCACCACTTTTTCAGGCCACCCAAGAGGCGACACTGCCCAGCCTGAGGAGTATGGAGAGACGTCTGAGCAAAGACCCAGTTAGGGCTGCTGCATATATGGACGAGATTGAAAGGTTGGTGACCTCTGGGTTCGTAGCCAAACTGCAACCGGAGGTTGCCTCTCAGAGCCAAGAGAGTTGCTACATACCTCATCACATGGTCCAGCACAATGGCAAGAATAGAGTGGTCTTTAATTGCTCTTTTCGACACAAGGGACTTAACCTGAACGAGTCCCTATTGCCTGGCCCTGTCCTGAGCCCTTCTCTGGTTGGAGTGCTCCTGCGCTTCAGAGAACACAGCATTGCCATCAGTGGTGACATAAAAGGGATGTTCCACCAGGTGTGCCTACTCCCGGAAGACAAACCGCTCCTGAGGTTTCTTTGGCGCAATATGAATCGGGATGAGCCCCCTCACAGCTATGAATGGCAAGTCCTTCCCTTTGGGACAACATGTAGTCCCTGCTGTGCCTCCTTTGCGCTACAGCGGCATGTCCTCCTGCATAGTGAACCAGGAGAGGAGGTGAGGTTCTCCATCGAACGGTGCTTCTATGTGGACAACTGTCTACAGAGTGTTTCATCGATTGAAGAAGCCCAGCAGTTGGTCAAGAAACTACGGCAGCTTCTGGCTTCCGGGGGTTTTGAAATTCGGCAGTGGGCTAGTAATAGGCCAGAAGTGATTAGTCATCTGCCATCCGAGGCACGGTCAGACAAACTGGAACTCTGGCTGTCACAGGACCGACAAGAAGCGCATGAATCAACCCTGGGACTGAACTGGAACTGTGAGACGGACACCCTCAGCCTCAAGCACCGACCCATTGACTATGGAGAGCCCACTATGAGGAACATATATCGAACCCTGGCTAGTCAGTACGACCCACTTGGGTTCATCATTCCCTTCACCACCAGGGCCAAGATTATTGTACAGCAACTCTGGGACAAGCATCGAGATTGGGATGACCCCCAGTTACCTCATGATTTGCTGCACCAGTGGAAGACATGGAAGGGGGAGTTGGTGCATTTATCAGAGTTAACATTGCCACGATGTTACACACTGCCGCACATGGATCTATCTGACATTGCAAGAGAGGTAAATATCTTTTGCGATGCATCAGAGCGAGCCTATGGCTCTGTGGCTTACCTGAGATCAGAAGATCATTATGGTAATGCGCAGCTGTCATTCCTCATGGCCAGATCACGGGTTGCTCCAAGGAAGCAGATATCTATTCCCAGACTCGAACTCTGCGCTGCACTCACTGGAGCCCAGCTCGCAAAGCTACTTCAGACAGAACTAACGTTCAAGGTGACCACATGTACGCTGTGGTCTGATTCAACCACTGTCCTCAACTGGTTGCATTCCACATCCTGCCATTTCAAGGTGTTTGTTGGCACCAGGATTACAGAAATTCAAGAGCTTACTAACCCCAAAGACTGGCGATATGTGGATTCTACAAGAAACCCAGCTGATGACATCACAAGGGGCAAAAGTCTCACTGAACTGGCCAGCCCAAATAGGTGGACTCAAGGACCAGATTTCCTCCTCCTACCTCCTGACTAGTGGCCCTCCTGCCCATCGTTGGGTACATCAGACCCAGAGGATGGCATCGAGCTAAAACGCTCTGCCATATGTCATATGGCTAACACGACCCCGGGTAATCAAACCCCAGAGGCCCAGCGGTTCAACACATGGGCAGAATTAGTAGAAGCCACAGCTAAGGAGATTCAAAATGCAGCAATGCAGGGTGACCCAGCTGGGAGTAACTCATCTACTGCAGGGGCCTACACCGAGGCAGAGCAACAGATCTTGAGACAGATTCAGATGGACTGTTTCCCAGAGGACTACCACCTACTACAAGCAGGCAAACCTATACCGGCTAACAGTCGGCTGCTATGCCTAGCACCGCAGTATCATAGACTGATCCGGGTTGGTGGCAGGCTGCGGCGAGCAGAGAGCCTTGATCTGTCTGTTGTACACCCTGTGGTCCTGGATCCCACCCATGTGTATACCAGACTACTTATTCAAGATGTGGATGCACGTCTCGGTCATCCTGGCCCAGAGAGAGTATTCGCTGAGCTTCGGCGGACTGTATGGATCCTGCGAGGTAGAGAGGCCGTTAAGCGGCACCAACATAGTTGCATGGATTGCCGTAGGTGGAGGGCAAACCCAGCTTCTCAGCAAATGGCTGACCTGCCACCTGCCCGCCTCAGGCTGTTCAAACCTGCCTTCTATTCGACTGGCATGGACTGCTTTGGTCCTTTCTGGATCAAGATAGGCAGACGCAGGGAGAAGCGATGGGGCATTTTGTTTAAGTGCCTCACTACTCGGGCCGTCCATATAGACCTCCTGACATCCATCGACACTGACTCCTTTCTGATGGCCTTCCGAAGGTTCATTGCGAGAAGAGGGAAACCGGCAGAAGTTTACTCGGATCAGGGGACAAACTTCAAAGGAGGGGAAAAGGAGCTCCAGCAGGCGTTCTCCATCATGAGTCCGGACCTCCAGCAGAAACTGGCTAAGCAGCAGGTTCATTTCCGCTTCAACCCACCTGCAGCACCCCACTTTGGAGGCACTTGGGAAAGAGAAATCCGCTCTATCAAAAACGCCTTATACACCTCTGTCGGCTCTCAAACAGTGAGTGAGGAAGTACTCAGGACCGTTCTTACAGAAATCGAGGGTATCCTGAATGCCAAACCCCTAGGTTATGTTTCTGCTGATGTGGCTGACATCGATCCAGTGACCCCTAACTACTTGCTCATGGGGCGGCCTGACAGCTCCCTACCTCAGGTAGTGTATCCCGAAGAAGAAGCGCTAGGGAGGCGAAGATGGAGACATTCGCAAATCCTGGTGGACAGATTCTGGTCATCTTTCATCAGACACTATTTGCCTAATCTCCAAACTCGCATGAAGTGGCAGAGACCCATGGAGGACATAACAGAGGGAGCGGTTGTTCTGCTGGTGGATCCACAGCTACCCAGAGAATCATGGCAGATTGGGAGAGTGACGAAGATTCTTACTGGTTCTGATGGCCACACCAGAACAGCAGAGGTGAAGATACGTGACAAAACATACACCCGGCCTATAGTACGTCTGATTGTGCTTCCGGCGATCAAGGATGAGGATGACCAGGTGGGGGAGCCCTCGCCTGTATAAACAGCCTTTCCATGGGGCCAATTTGCACCGCAAATTGGGGGGCGGCTATGTTGGAAAGGCTGTCAGCTGTGTGGGGGGGCCCCCTTGTGGCGAGAGAGCACAGTTGCACTATTGAGCACATGTTCCAGTGATCAGAGTTGGAGCTAGCACATAGCAAGAGCCGCCTGGCAGACTGACTCTGCAGGGGGTGTCTACACACGGTGTGAGTTGTGTGCGTCGCTAAAGAACTGTGAGTAGACGTGGAGCCATGCCTGAAAAGGACAGTTTTAGTCTTTTATGCCAATTAGACATTTAGTGGATGTAGAAGTGCAATGTGTATCGACCTGTTCGCTATGTGGCTAGTTCATGCTACTAATGCTACCTGTTATGCTACATACCTGCTAGCTGTAAGCTAAACGATTTGGTGTTTGTGATATATTGTTGTTGGGTGTATTGGCAATCAATGTCATGTACTGTAAGGGTTTGGGAGTAGTGTATGAAACTCGTGCATGTAGATGTTCATATAGGAATTCCCATTTGTAGTTCTGGTTAGATTCGAAGAACGCTAATGCATCATAATTCATGACTTAGATGTTTATTACATTCAGTATTCTGTATATGTTCTGTTCACAGACCACACACACCCACACCCCTCACCACTCTGTAAGCCTGCGGTTGCATTACTGTGTTGCTGTACTGTGCTGTTAAGCTGAGGAATCACAGTAAAGACGGTATAACCTTTATCTGTGCGTCCTGTGTGTTCTGACCGACACCCCAAGGTGAACACCACTGCTATTCAGCCAACGCCTATACAGTCCTGGGTTCAACCCAAATTAACACTCAAACTTAAATGAGTCGTGGGCCACTGCTCATTGGAGGACCACTTTAGTCTTCAAGTAGTACAAAATCAAACAAGAAAACTCCCACAAATATTTCCAAAAATGTAGTGTTTCGTTTTTTCTTTTAATTTCAAATATTGTATTACAAACCTGCAAACGTGAAGTAGGGGTGAGGTAGGCTGCAAGTGGGCCCCAGGCCGCAAGTTTGAGACCCCTGCTTTAGAAGTTTACTGTTCCAATTTTGGGTGATGTACATTTTATCCCATAGATGGTGAAGCTTTTTTCTACTGCTCCCTTATTCCCATCTGATTTATTTTAAATACCAGATGTCCTTCCTGACACAACTCCAAAGGGATTTGGCGTGGACCACACTATAGAGTCACTACTCAATTTGAATTTAATGGCAGAAAAGCATCTCATATTTGACAGAGTGCCATTTTTACCACTGTGTAGCATCTCCTCTTTTAGCAACAGTCTGTTAATGTCTCAGAACTGAGGAGACCAGCTGCTGGACGTCTGGGAGAGGAATGTTGTCTCATTCTTGACTGATATAGGATTCTGACTGCTCGGCACTGCTGGGTCTGACGATGATGATCCACCAAATGTTTTTAATAAGTTAAGTCTGGGCTTTGGGTCAGTTCAGCACTTTTCTACTATGAAGTCATGCTGTTCTAACAGATGCTGAACTTGCCTTACTGAAATTTGTAGTTCTTCCTGAAAATGAATGGCGGTGCATGTTGTTCGCAAACCTATATGCATCTTTCAGCGTTGACGGTACTTTTCCGTGTGCGAGCTGCCATCAGTCACTAATGAACCCTTATACTGTTAAAGATGCAGGATTTTGAACCGAGCACCAACAACAAGCCAGATGGTCTATCCTCTCTTTAGTTCAGAGGATACAGCATCCAAAAGTTTTTAAAAACAATTACAAATTTAAATTTGTCTGACCACAGAACAGTATTTCACTTTGCCTCAATCCATGTTTGATGGGCTTTAGTCCAAAGAAGACAGTGGGATTTCTGTATTATCTTCACGACAGAGCTTTAACCTGCATTTTTGGATGGCGCTGCAAACTATGACCTGTTTCTGGAAGGGCTCCTGAGCCCACGTACTGATTTTCATGACAGAATCGTCTCTGTTTTTAATGCGGTGCTATCCAAGAGCCCAAAGATCACGCGCAGCCAGCATCAATTTTTGGCCTTGTCCTTTGCGCAACAGAGATTTCTCCAGAGTCTCTTTATAATATTCAAGATATTTACAATTTTATGTTCAGGAACATTATTCTAAAATCGTTCCACAGTTTGCAGATTGGTAAACCTCTGCACGTGTTTACTTCTGGGAAACTGCGTAAACTGTTGTACTTGAACCCAATCATGCTACTGACATGCTGCTAGCTGCAAAATTCATTTTTAAAGTAATATTTCCAAATATGTGACTCTATAATTAATTAGAGGTGAACACAAGGGTAACAGTGGAGAGGTGCAAGGTATTCAACGGTGCTTTCATAGTTTGAGGTAGCTTCCAGTAACATTCGGTAAACTTGGACAAAAAAAAAAAAAAAAAGAAAAGAAAATATGAGCAAAACTTTTTTTTTTTTTTTTTTTTTAAACATCCAAAACACTCCAACGGTTTTGTGCACACATAATCTCACTGCAGTCTGTATGTACAGTGGCTTCTTACACACATAGAACATTTGTAATATACTTCAGATTATAATGCAGTATATCCTGCGTTAAAAAAGCATTCAGTCTCTTACAGCTGCAGTAATGTTTGGCTCTTTCTTGTACATTTTTTAAGTCCCAGTTCAGCGATGCATCATTATGATTCTAGGAAAAAAAACGGGACATTCAGCTGACTAGCCTCCGGGACTCAAACCAGCTTTGTACGGTCAGTCTGATGGAGCCTCTGTCTGCTTGAGCTTTAACCCACTGATTAGCCGGAGACTCTACATTCATGTAGCCTGTAAGAAACACAGAACAGGGCACATAAAAGTAGGAGGAAAACAAAGCAGAGGCGGATTATGAACAGAACATTGTGTATGGGATTACTTGTTTTAGGATATGGCATTAACTGTGCCACAGGGAAGCGTTATAAAGAAGGTTACGAGCTTACCAGTAACGGTGGTGTGGCCTTCAGACGTGTTGTTTTCTACTCCATGGAGAACAACCTCTGGGCTGATATCCACCGACGTCCCACAAAGCCTCACCCCAGCTCTTAATGAGGACGGCACACGCACGCTCACCGCTCCTACGTAAGACACAGAACGAAGGAGAAAAACAATATGACTCAAAAGATGTAACAAAGAAAGTTGTGTCAAATAAAGACAAAGTTGTTCTTGTAATGTGTGTTTACCTTGCTGACTGTGAAGCTCAGCACTGCCACCGTCTCCCACGTAGACATCGATGCCTCCGCTGTCAGAGGAAACCTTCAGGAAGCTATTTGAACCATCTGAAAAAGCAAAGCCTCAGGTGTTTTGTTTTGCTTCCACTGACGGAGACCATATAAAGGGCAATGTGCAGTCGGTCGACTTGCTCACCTATAACTGTATCTCCACACGCGTTCTTCACAGTAGTCTCACCTTTAATTAATGAAAGCACATAATTAATGATAACACTTCTAAGACTGTAGATATCACAAGCCTGCAGCTCTAAGTCAACAAGATAATTGTTTCCATGCATGTGTTGGAGTCTGAGGCTCATCATTATCAGGAAGAAAAGGAAACGTCTGCATCAATGGTGCATTTTTCTTACTACACATCACAAAGCTCTGATCTCATCTTGACTTTGAAGAATTAGTCTTCTTAAAACTACATTGTTTCATAGCTTTTCAGAAACGAGTAACAAGCTGGATAAGCGGATAAATTACAACCACATTGCAGTTAAAATCACCTCTGCTTCGAGCCCGGGATTCCAGACATACCAAAGTCCTGCTTTACCAAGCAAGTAACATAAAGCAGCTGAGTACAAAATGTGCTGCAATGTAATATAGTGTGCAAAAAATAGCAACCTCTTTGTGTCTGTGAAGGTTCTCAGTCATCTCTTTGTGCAGATTTACCCATTTTGTGTTACTTTAGATTATTATTGCCTGTGTGTTAACCTGCCAACAGTATTTTAACACTCAGGTCGGTTCTATTTGTTCCAATTTCACACACTGTTGGGATCAATAGCTGGCAATGAGATCTTCATTTGATATTTTTATCCACTGGCAAAAAATATATACATTTACTTAAAAACTAAACTATCATAATCTAAACAATCTAATGTGTAGTAGAGTCTAAGTATTTAATTGCTTATTGGCTCACTTTGCATTGGACTCTGGCTTTCGTAATAACCACACATGTAATTTCATTAAGCTACAAGTTTTTATTAAAAATGAATGATGGACGCTCGCTTTTGCTCACCGTGCACGTGCCCTAGGTTCACTCTCCCCGAACGGGATGAGATGCAGGTGGACTCCGCGTAGATGGCTTTGACCTTCAGAGGGCCGTGCTCTGTTGACACATTCATCTTGGTGCCCTGGAGCTTCTTGACATCCACTGCCTGTAAACGTACAACTGATCACTACACAGGGATGTACACGATGTATAATCGCAGCTTTTTTGATGTTGTTTGTTTTAAGTAATAGCCACAAAAAAAAAAAAAAAAGGAAAACATGAAACTCAACACTGCTAACGCGTATTTCAGGGTACTGCTGCCCCCTAATGACTGCTGAGTATAAGGACTAACACGTAGAAATAACAGTCATCCTTACACTGTCTCCCCCAGTGCTGATGACCACGTTGCCATTGATTGTGCCCACACCTGTAACATGCCCTTCGTGGGATTGCACCTCAACCTGATGAGCCTGAAATAAGACAGGAAAAGATGAGAAAGGGCGCTCTTTTCAGGATGCTCACAGTTTGCATAGAGAAGACAGATGATTTGAAATAACAGTAAAGGGACAACTGACACTGAACAAAGGTGGTGGCCTACAACATAAACTGCCAGCTACCTGTGATCCAGTCTTGAGATGTCTTTCCAACAACTTGTACCTTGACCGGTGTGACCTTAATGACTCACAGGACAATTTTCAGGACTACCTCCAAAGGGTGTAACTTCAGGTATTTTGACGTAAAAAAGACTAATTATACTGTGAGCCATTTCAAGTATTACATTAGTAATTTAAGTAGTGCATAATTTCCAGGATTGTTAAAAAAACAAGTCCTCATGACATATTTTATATGTAAGGCAAGGCAAGTTTATTTATATAGCAATTCAATTCAACAGCAAAGTGATTCAAAGGGTTTTACAGAGACATTAAAAAACAAAAACAAATAAGAACCATAAATAAAAGAGGACAGCTGAATAGCGGAGCATGCATGATGCACATCAATATAATGGATCATGCAAAATGTAAAAAGGCAAGGTGAAGCCACTACAATATAAAGGTGCAGGGCATTTACAGTGTAAGATGGGGAAATTTTGTTTGTCTTTTCACTAAAATACCCAGAAACTACACATTACTTAAAACTGCTTGGAGTATAATTATTTCTTCGTTCCTGTATAAACTTGAATTTTGAATCTTGAATTTTAAATGCATCGTAATTTCAGGTAAAATACATGGAAAATCAGTTTAATTGAATTACAACCTGATTCACAGGCCAGTGAAGAAGTCCACTTGCCTTCAGCTCAAGTGTTTAAGGATCAACAGTCACAGTCAGTAAATGTTTTGATAGATGAAGGTCAGGGCCGAGCTGTTTTAGCAGAAGAGTGTGTGGTTTGGCTTTGTCTTTGTAACATAAGCAGGCTGGAGAAAGACATAGTGTGGGTAAATTGCTCCAACAAGTAGGACCGACTAATTGCAGGCCTGACATGTGTTGCCAATACCCACCTTGACAGAGTGCAGCAGGCAGTTCCCCTTTTCTGTTCGCACCTTGCAGATATCACACTCCATATTCTTAACTTGCACGCTTCCCTTTCCTTGAGTAGTAATGAAGAGATCTGACAAAATTTCACATACAGAAATTATTCAAAGACGCAGAGCGCAGAATCACTTTAGTGTGGATCCCCTGTCATAGACACACTCACTGCTTTTGAGGGGTGCAGACATTTCGATGGACACGTCGCTGTCCACCGTCTCAGCGGATATTAGGAGCTCTTTGCTCCGGTCATCATAGTGGACCTTTAACCGGTCCAGACTGACTTCCTGCTCCTTGTCTGGCCCGTGGACTGTTATGAAGGCTCGATCAGCCTCGGGGTAGGTGTGCGGGTCCAGCGGGTGGATGGATATGTTGCAGCCTATCTGTGCGCGCACCGTGGTGAAGGGGCTCACTGACAGATCCCACCGCCTCAGAGGCTGCTTCACCTCTTCATGAGCAGGAGACTTTAGAGGGGCAGAGAACGAGAGCGAGCGTGGAGTGTGCAGAGGACACCGGGTGGGTGTGAGAGTCTTGGGGCTGACCGTCAGGGACCAGCAGCGGAGAAGCCCGACAGACCCCCGCTGACCTGCTGATCCCCAAAACATCTCGGTAAATCAACTAATCCACGCCTGACTGTAGCCACAAGACACACTATAAACACGCCATTCACTCGAGATCCGCGCAAGCACGGTTTCAAGACAAAACGTTTCCGGTATGACATTTCAGATTAAAAGCTTCATGAAAAATATGTGCACAAGAGATCCTAAAAACTGTATATACTGTGTTTACAGCACCTCGGTAATAGCTCTTTCAACACTAAACTCTTATTCATTTACCTTTCTGTGCAATATGTTTATGTTATAAGCAGAAACACTTGTCCTGAGGTTTGCAGTGAGAAAGTGCTTCGTTATGGGTTCAGAAAAAATATTTTTATTTCAGGAAGACAGTTTTCTGGGCACATTCGCAAATCCGGTCCGCATTAAATCCTGACTCTGGCATCTGCCAGTCATTTATTGTATGCATTAATTAATCACAAAGATGTCGTCACAGGATTGAACTAATTTTCTCGAGGTGGGCGGATTGATCTAAATAGCAGTATTATCGATACCAATGTTGGTATCATATCATTGTAGCACTGTAGGATCGATACATTGTTTCTATCATCTAAGTTCAGTGTATCGTCCACTGAACAGTGTGAAATTAATGATTTATTTGTTTTAATGAAAAATATACCTCAAACATCCACTATGAAAAGCATCTGAACCTTTTTTGTGTTTACTGTCATGTCTATTTTAGTTATAGTCTATAGCACATAATTAGCACGTTTTGTTAACTAATTATTAATCACAGGGATTTGATGGTCATTAAAATTTTGGATCATACCAAAATCTACTAGTAATTTCTCAGGTGCTGACACAAAGTCAGCGTAACAGGACCTATTGCCAGGAATCGGCTGACAAACTTTATTGAATATTTCTAAACAATCTTTCAAAAGAAACATCATATTTGCTTTGCACTAAGCTCAAGCTTTCCAAAACCTCTGCTACTCTCTATGCTCTGTGGACTGTCCAATATTAAAAATCATACTTTTCCACGTCACCTTACTTTTTATTTAAGTTTATGATTTTGGGTTGAAGGGAAAGTAATTGACTTCTGGTGTTGCTCCGTGTCACTCTCATACGCTTAACAAACCGGATGTAGAGTCTTGCGTAAACGGCGCAAACTTAGAACCTCCCCTCTACCGGTCCTGTCCAATCAGTAGGATTACGCTATTAGGTCGGAAGTGACGTTAGGTTCGTCGCAAAGGGTGTAGGAAAAAAATGAGTTTGGACCCCTGTTACCGAAGCCTAATATGGTGGAGGTGGAGCAGCCCGTCATGAGTCGGAAGACCCTGGTGTTGCACTTCTAGTTATTTTTAATTTAGCTATATTTGTTATTGGATTTTGGCTAATCTGTGCTGCTGATTATTACAGAGGAAAACGAACTGAATGCAAATGCTTCTGTAAACTCATTTTATTCATTTTAACAAAACAAAAGCATTCAACACACCACAGACAGCTTCAATCTATGAACTGCCCTTCCAGTACATGTAATAAAAGTCTCTTATGCTACATACCCGTCACGGTGACCAGATCCCAACATACTACATGTGGGGCAAACCATTTGTTTTGTTACTGACGAAATAAATACAAATAATTACACAAAACTATGCTGGTGTCAGGGTTGGCATCGGTGTGATAGGAATGACGATTTATTTGAAACCGATGCGTATGTAACGAGCTTTCTAGTCTTTGTGCACTCCTATATTTCCTTATTCTACAGTCCTAATACTCCTACTTGTCATTTCTGTTTGATAAGGACGCATCCACGGATCGCCACATGTTTCTTAAAATGCGGGGCCTTGGTTGGAGTGGAGAGGGGCAAAAGGATAAACATGCCGTGAAGTGGGGCACCTGGTCACCTTGGATTCATATCACTGGTAGAAAAATAACTCTTCACATGAAGATTTCCTTCATTTTCAAATTCCCCTCTCGACAAAAGCAATGTTATCACTTTATTATGGAAAGGTTATAAAAGAAACTAGGCAACCCTGCTTTTGTCACTAGTATATACATCCTGTTATTGTAAACAACACATTATAGAAAACACCACAGGGCGGCAGTATTGCCTTACTGGTTAAATAGTGTGGAGCGTACACTGGATTTCATTAAACTTTTATGGAGTATCCTGCGGGCTTATCGTTGACGATGGTATTTAAACCCTTGTTTTCTTTCCCCAGCACATCTTATGGCACAAAGTCTTTAGGTCTGATCATCATCCTCACTCTCTTAAAAGACTGTCTCTCATTGGTGGGGTAGTACTCTGATAATATGTTGTGCCATGTCCCCCAGAAAATCCCATTCCGCACACCTTTGTACCTCCCGTCGTAATATCTCCCGTTAAGGTTTGCGCTCATGCAGGCGTCAAACCACCAGCCGGAGCTGTAGTAGGCCCCGCAGTTCCCGGAGGGGTAGCGGTCGTGGTCCCTGTCCGGCGTGGTGAACGCCCTGTTGCTGTGATCGTACTGTTTGCTGAAGCGGAGAGCATTACCTGCGGTGCCCGAGTAACTGCCTACTGTCAGTCTATAGCGCAGGCGTTCGCTGGCCACCTTGAACTGCTCGTACTGCGCATACCCCGTCAACCCGTCAAAATCCTCCAGCTCCACCCGCAGCACCATCTCCCTGTCGCGGGTCAGCAGGTGGATGATGTTGTTGCCCAGCCAAAACTCCCCTCTGTCAAGCTCCCCGAAGCCGGATTGGTATTCTGCCCAGGTGCGGTTGAAGTTCACGCTGCCGTCCTGGCGGCGCTGCAGGACTGTCCACCCTCCACCCTCCTGCTCCATCTCACAGTACACCGAGAAGCTACTAGTGCGGAGGTCAGGGGTCACCAGGTAAAGCCCGCTTTTTGTTTTTCCCCTGAGCAGGTGATCTGAGCAGTCTCTCGGTAGCATGGTAACTGTAACACAATGGAAGAAATGACACATTTCTTAAAAAGCCAGTAAGCCCTGATTTATTTAAGCCCTGTTTTCTCTCATCTTCTCTCTCTCATATTCCAGGTGATATTATCATCTCGCAGCTGGGATTTATTCGTGAAATGAGCTGGCTGAGGTCACGAGTGCATCAGGTCAGTGGCTTTTCCACCATAAAAAGAGTTACTGTGTGTGAGGGCCTTCAAAGTGGACCTCCACGGTAGATGAAAAGATATCGTCTAAAACAGAAATGGTGTTGGAGGCATACACGTGAAGGAAGTTTAATAATTTCACCTTTAAAATAATTGATTGTCTAGTCCAACTTTCCTATATTTTCCTCCTGACTTTTAAAAAGAAGGTGAAATGGGGCAATAACAGGCAGTTAGAGAAAGAAAAGCGTGCATTTAAAATCCTATTAACCTTCTGTTTTTACTCTATGATGTCATGGATGCTGGTAAATGTTATTTTAATTAATTGCTGGGGGAAAAATAGCCACTTGTTGAGTTCACTCTCTGTAAACAGCTCTCCACAAAAGGATGGTTTAAAGCTGTTGGTCTTTGCATAGTTGTGGTTTTATCTTTAGTCATGACATTCATTAGGAGCGACACATTTCACACACATGCAGATTCCTCCTTTGACAAATAATAGCCAGTGATGTATGATACAAATCTGCCCACATAATTATATTATGAGGATCATTAGAGTTTACTATGAGATTGTATTGCTTAATTCCTTTCAGCTTAAGTCATTATTAGTGGTCTTATTTATGTCTTTTTGAGTAGTAATAAAGCAATAAGCATTCAGATACTAATGTGGCACAATTCATTGCACATTTCTCGGCCTTGGGACCTTGAATGTATGCGTGCTTCGCATTTCAAGCCCAGTATAATCTGCATTGATCACTAACATGTCTTGCAGCTGACTGGCAGAAACAGTTTACATTTCACAAGCACACAGAGACAAAACAGGATCAGTGTGATAGAATAAAACAGAATCTCTTGCCTTTAGGTGGTTTGTCTGTTGGCAGTTTGCCGTCCGTGTTGTCAGGCCTGATGCCTCCCTGGTTCTCTTCTGAGTGGTCTTTGTGGTGTATGTTTGGTGGTCTGCCATTAGGACTCAGGCTGTTATTGAAGAAAGCAGCCACCTGGTTGATTTTCACTCGTAACTCACGTGCACTGGGAGTGGAAGCCTCGGCAGCGAGCTCGGGGTGCTTGGGGCCAGGGGTGGTCGCAGTTGTTGACCTGAAGTCAGGGCTGGGTGGAGAGATGGTGTGAGATATGGGAGAAGGAGATGTAGAGAATGCAGGAGCTATTTCTTCCATCTTGTGATGTTTCTCAGTTTGTGTGTCTGAGCCAGAATTTGTCTTTGACTTTGAGGATCCTGGAGTGGTGCTAGGGATAACACTTGTGAGGATCCCACTGATGATTTTGTTTGGTTTTGTTGTCATTGGGATTGATGCTGGTTGACTGGCTGTTTGTGGCCTCAGATCAGACACAATCCTGTTGTTTGGGCTCATAGTGGAATCTTTAGGCTGACTTTGAAGGTGAGGGAAGGCTCCATTTTCCAGACTGTTGGAGGTCTTTGGACCTGGAGTGACAGTTTTACTTAGACTGGGATTGAACTCTCTGTCCCCTGGGGAATGAGTCACTTCAGCAGTATGCTTTATGGGGCCAGATGTAGAAGGCGTGTTGATTTGAGAGGTTTGGGTGTGATCTGAAGTAGTCCAGCTGATGTTAGGTGGATCTGTTTTGGTCTTTGGACTTAGCTTTGGTTGCACTGCTGGTTTTGGCCTTTGAACTGGTGGTGCTCCTGGCCTAACTGTAGGCATGCTTCGTGGTCGGTAAATGAAGGGAAGCCTTGGTTTTGACGTTCTATTGGACTCTGCCCGAGGTGCAGGCTTGGCATTCAGATTAGGCGTTTCTCCAAGCTTAGGTGTTTTAAAGTTGTGACTGGTTTCTGGTGGTTTGGGGCCAGTTTTGGGCCTTACATTCGGTTTTGGCTTGAAGCTTGTCCCAGGTTTTGTATGGCTTGGTTGGTTGGGCACTTGATCAGGTTTGGGTTTTGTAGGGATGTTCTGTCTGGTTGTAGGCTTTTGGTTGGGGGGTGTTTTCATGATCTCAGGCATGGTTTTCTTTCCTGGTGTTGGATCTTGATTAGAATTAGACATGTGTGATGGATTTTCATCAGATGTCTCCTTTTGTTTAGGTTTTTCTGTGTAGCTAGCTGTTGGACTTTCTTTTGATTCAGGCTCTTGGACAGGTTTGGGTTTTGTGGAGATCTTCTGTCTGGCTTTAGGCTTTTGGTTGGGGGGTGTTTTCATTAGATCCGATATGGTCTTCTTTCCAAATGTTGGATCTTGATTAGAATTAGAGACGTGTGAGGGATATTCATCAGATGTCTCATTTTGTTTAGCTTTTTCTGCATAACTAGCTGTCGGACTTTCTTTTGATTCAGGCTCTTGGACAGGTTTGGGTTTTGTAGGGATGATCTGGGTGATTTTAGGCTTTTGGTTGCCAGGTGTTTTTGGTAGATCAGGCATGGTCTTTTTTCCAGATGTTGAATCTTGAGTAGAATTGGAGATGTATGAGAGATTTTCATCAAATGTCTCCCTTTGGTTAGGTATTTCTGTGTAGCTAGCTGTTGGACTGTCTTTTGATTCAGACGTTTGGGTGGGTTTAGGTTTCACGGGAATGTTCTGGCTGGTTTTAGGCTTTTGGTTGGGGGGTGTTTTCAGTAAATCAGGCATGGTCTTCTTTCCAGTTATTAAATCTTGATTAGAATTAGACACATGTGAGGGATTTTCATCAGATGTCTCATTTTGTTTAGGTTTTTCTGTGTATCTTGCTGTTGGACTTTCTTTTGATTCAGGCTCTTGGACAAGTTTGGGTTTTGTAGGGACATTCTGTCTGGTTTTAGGCTTTTCCTTAGGGGGTGTTTTCAGTAGATCAAGTGTGGTCTTCTTTCCAGATGTTGGATCTTGATTAGAATAGGACACTTGCAATGGATTTTCATCAGATGTCTCATTTTGTTTAGCTTTTTCTGCATAGCTAGCTGTTAGACTTACTTTTGATTCAGGTTCTTGGACAGGTTTGGGTTTTGTAGGGATGTTCTGTCTGGTTTTAGGCTTTTCCTTAGGGGGTGTTTTCAGTAGATCAGGTGTAGTCTTCTTTCGCGGTGTTGAATCTTGATTAGAATTAGACACTTGTGAGGGATTTTCATCAGATGTCTGCTTTTGTTTAGGTTTTTCTGTGTAGCTAGCTGTTGGACTTTCTTTTGATTCAGGCTCTTGGACATGTTTGGGTTTTGTAGGGATGATCTGGGTGATTTTAGGCTTTTGGTTGGGGGGTGTTTTTGGTAGATCTGGTGTAGTCTTCTTTCCAGATATGGGATCTTGATTAGAATAAGGCACTTGTGATGGATTTTCATCAGATGTCTCATTTTGTTTAGCTTTTTCTGCATAGCTAGCTGTTGGACTTTCTTTTGATTCAGGCTCTTGGACAGGTTTTGGTTTTGTAGGGATGTTCTGTCTGGTTTTAGGCTTTTCCTTAGGGGGTGTTTTTGGTAGATCAGGTGTGGTCTTCTTTCGCGGTGTTGAATCCTGATTAGAATTAGACACATGCAAGGGATTTTCATCAGATGTCTCATTTTGTTTAGCTTTTTCTGTGTAGCTAGCTGTTGGACTTTCTTTTGATTCAGGCTCTTGGACATGTTTGGGTTTTGTAGGGATGATCTGGGTGATTTTAGGCTTTTGGTTGGGGGGTGTTTTTGGTAGATCTGGTGTAGTCTTCTTTCCAGATATGGGATCTTGATTAGAATAAGGCACTTGCGATGGATTTTCATCAGATGTCTCATTTTGTTTAGCTTTTTCTGCATAGCTAGCTGTTAGACTTTCTTTTGATTTAGGCTCTTGGACAGGTTTTGGTTTTGTAGGGATGTTCTGTCTGGTTTTAGGCTTTTGGTTGGGGGGTGTTTTTGGTAGATCTGGTATAGTCTTCTTTCCAGATATGGGATCTTGATTAGAATAGGACACTTGCATTGGATTTTCATCAGATGTCTCATTTTGTTTAGCTTTTTCTGCATAGTTAGCTGTTGGACTTACTTTTGATTCAGGTTCTTGGACAGGTTTGGGTTTTGTAGGGATGTTCTGTCTGGTTTTAGGCTTTTGGTTAGGGGGTGTTTTCAGTAGATCAGGTGTAGTCTTCTTTCGCGGTGTTGAATCTTGATTAGAATTAGACACTTGTGAGGGATTTTCATCAGATGTCTCCTTTTGTTTAGGTTTTTCTGTGTAGCTAGCTGTTGGACTTTCTTTTGATTCAGGCTCTTGGACATGTTTGGGTTTTGTAGGGATGTTCTGTCTGGTTTTAGGCTTTTGGTTGGGGGGTGTTTTTGGTAGATCAGGTATAGTCTTCTTTCCAGATATGGGATCTTGATTAGAATAGGACACTTGCATTGGATTTTCATCAGATGTCTCATTTTGTTTAGCTTTTTCTGCATAGCTAGCTGTTGGACTTACTTTTGATTTAGGCTCTTGGACAGGTTTTGGTTTTGTAGGGATGTTCTGTCTGGTTTTAGGCTTTTCCTTAGGGGGTGTTTTCAGTAGATCAGTTGTAGTCTTCTTTCGCGGTGTTGAATCCTGATTAGAATTAGACACATGCGAGGGATATTCATCAGATGTCTCATTTTGTTTAGCTTTTTCTGTGTAGCTAGCTGTTGGACTTTCTTTTGATTCACGATCTTGGACAGGTTTGGGTTTTGTAGGGATGTTCTGTCTGGTTTTAGGCTTTTCGTTAGGGAGTGTTTTCATTAGATCAGACATGGTCTTCTTTCGCGGTGTTGAATCTTGATTAGAATTAGACACTTGTGAGGGATTTTCATCAGATGTCTGCTTTTGTTCAGGTTTTTCTGTGTAGCTAGCTGTTGGACTTTCTTTTGATTCAGGCTCTTGGACATGTTTGGGTTTTGTAGGGATGATCTGGGTGATTTTAGGCTTTTGGTTGGGGGGTGTTTTTGGTAGATCTGGTGTAGTCTTCTTTCCAGATATGGGATCTTGATTAGAATAAGGCACTTGTGATGGATTTTCATCAGATGTCTCATTTTGTTTAGCTTTTTCTGCATAGCTAGCTGTTGGACTTTCTTTTGATTCAGGCTCTTGGACAGGTTTTGGTTTTGTAGGGATGTTCTGTCTGGTTTTAGGCTTTTCCTTAGGGGGTGTTTTTGGTAGATCAGGTGTGGTCTTCTTTCGCGGTGTTGAATCCTGATTAGAATTAGACACATGCAAGGGATTTTCATCAGATGTCTCATTTTGTTTAGCTTTTTCTGTGTAGCTAGCTGTTGGACTTTCTTTTGATTCAGGCTCTTGGACAGGTTTTTGTTTTGTAGGGATGATCTGCGTGATTTTAGACTTTTGGTTGGGGGGTGTTTTCGTTAGATCAGGTGTGGTCTTCTTTCGCGGTGTTGAATCTTGATTAAAATAAGACACTTGCGTTGGATTTTCATCAGATGTCCCACTGTAGCCAGGTTTTTGGTCAGTTGTTGTTTTTTCTCCACCTTTTGACCATTTTTCTAATTTTTGATTTTGGTCCGGCTTCTCAGTTTTTGGATTATGGACTATTCCCTTCTCGGATTTCGGTTCAATCTCGGTTTGATTAGTAGCAGTAACTTGATCAGGATATTCATCAGATCCGGCCGTGTTTGCATTCTGAGGTCTGTGATGTGGCGGAGGTGTCCAAATAGGAGTCACAGTCTTTTCATTAGGTTTTGACTTTTGAGTAGGTAACTTGTTTTGATCAGATGTATAATTTTGGCCATATTTAGGTATAGAATCGTTATTCAAATTTTGATCAGTGGGTAAAATATGAGGGGGAATTCTTTGCTTAGGTTTTGAAGTTTCGACTCCTTTTGGGTCTTTGCCAGGTTGAGGTTTAGGTCTTTGGTCGATTCTGGGTTTGTGGTGAAAAGGATGCTTCTTTTGGTTGTATTTTGGTCTTTTGCCAGGCTTTGGTCCTTGGCCTGGCAGAGGTTTTGCTCCAATCTTAGTATTTGAGCTGATGTTCTTTTTAGCTGTCCAGCGGCTGTCATCTATAGCTCCTACAGTTAAATCCTGATGATGAGCTGTGGTGACTGTAGTTGTCGTAGTTGAACTAATGTGACTGTGGAGGCCTGACCTGGATGTAGTAGTTTGATTGGTTATGTGTTGTCCACTCCCTGTGCTCATTGTAGTTTCTGTGTGAGTATTTGCATCAGCTTTTGGAGGCTTAGAAATCCCAGCTGCTACAAGGCCTGTGTTTTGGGTTGTTATCTCGTGA
Source organism: Diplotaxodon limnothrissa (assembly GCF_057381915.1). Classification (NCBI taxonomy): domain Eukaryota; kingdom Metazoa; phylum Chordata; class Actinopteri; order Cichliformes; family Cichlidae; genus Diplotaxodon; species Diplotaxodon limnothrissa. The sequence goes on from NC_140602.1 coordinate 8,998,137, forward strand.
CTGACATCTGTGATATAATGCAAGGTGGAGCTGGGCATTGGGGGAGATGGAATAGATGACGTAGCTTCATTCGAGTCCACAGAGTCTAGCCCTAGAGCTATATTAATTGTAGAGTGAGGAGTTGGGCTGATTGAAACAAAGTCTGTCCTTTTAGTTGCTTCGCTGGATGGTAATTCTCTATCGTCTCCCTCTCCACTCTCTGTCTCTTCGTCTTCTGTTTTGATCTCCTTTCCCGTCTCTCTGCCCTCGCCCCCCTCTTTTATAGTCTTTTCTTTTTCAGTGTGCCTGATTTTTTCGGTCTGTTTTCGTTCCTCATTATTTTGCTCTACTTGTACTCTCTTTTCCATTTCCTTTTTCTTCTCCTCCCTGCTCTGCTCTTGCTCCTGATTTGTATTCTCATCATGGTTCTCTGACATCTTTATCCTATCACTGGCTGCAGTTTGGGTCTCTGTTTCCTCTGTTTTATCTTGCCACACGTGATGACCACTTTCTTCAGTTTTATTTACATTAGTGAAAGTCTTTCTTTCTTTTCCATGCTCCAGATTATTCTCTTGATATCCCTTTGAATTCTCTTCTCCGGCGGTGTCTTTATTTCTGTCTCTCTCCCCCTGCCTATTGTTTTTGTCAGCAACCTTTTCTCCTACTGTTCCCTCATTTACACCACCAGTTGTTACCTTTGTTGGAACTACTTTGTCCTTTCCCTTTCCTCTGTCTGATTGAGTTGTTCCGTCAGTTTCCAGCACTTCTGTCAGAGTTTCTTTTATGAGTCCTCCATTGCTCTCTCTTTCTGTCTCCCATTTCTTTCTTTCTTTCTCTTCCAGAGTGCCTGTTTTTTCCGAGTCTCCATCTCCTTCCATAACACTGACTGTGCTGCACTCTTGTTTAAAACCATTCTCTTGAAGTCTCTCATTTACCCAGTTTCTGTCATCCTCACGTCTATCCGTCTCCTCACTCAGCGTCTCACGCTCATTCTCTCTGTGCCTTCCACACTCTCTCTCAGTTTGGCTTACTGTACAGTCTGCGCAGATCTCCCGCAGTTCATCCACACTGTCCTTCAGCTTCTGCAGGTCCTCCACGATCTTCTCCAGCTCTTTGAGCTGCTGTGGCAGGTGAATCCTCAGCGGTGGCAAAGTGAGTAAGTAAGGGCACGTGTTCTCATGCTGCACCTGTCTGCACTGCCCCCCAGGCGTCAGTGTTACAGTGCAGGGACCAAATCCTTTATCCACAAGGAGTATTCCTTCATCAGAGTCTGCTGTGATCCAAGAAAGACTTGAGAAGGCCAGCAGGGTCCCACATACGCACAGGGCTGTTAACCTCATTGCAGCCTGAGAGCAAAGAGTGAAGGGAGAGGAGGGAGAGAGTGTAAAAACACCCACCTCAGTTTGTGAGAAGCGCAGCGAAGGAGGAAAGGTGGGAGGGAGAAGAGGAGGGAGTGGGAAATGATGGAGCTGTGCAGTGAAAAGTGAATCTGTGAGATATCTGAGAAAAATGAAGGAAGGAAGAAAGAAAGAGGGGAAAATAAAACAGAAAAGTGAGAGTAGGTACGTTTTTAAGATAGTGAATGATATGGATGAAGCGTGAGGAAATCCGAAGATATTTCTGCCTCATAATATAAGCAGAATTAACTGCAGCAGTTAGTAACCACTTGGGAAACATTATAAAACATGGAAACTTTAGAAAGCACATGTCTTAACAATTTATTGGATTACAATTGATTCTAATTCCACTCACATCAGTTAATGAAGAACATTTGCAACACATTCTCCCTCTATGCTGTAATGATAAATGTATCACGGACTTGAATATGCATGTGTGTCGCAGTTGCTTTGGCAAGAGCGTCCCGAGCTTCCTGACAATGCGTACACAAACATGTGAATGGCACATGTAACATTTGAAGCAAAAAAGCTGCTGCTGGACTGAAGCCAAGAGGCTGTTATTCAGATTTGAATGGGCATGCTTCATTTTACTGTAAACTGTGAGGCTTAGTTCAGCTCATGATTAATGGTGGGCAGGAATGTCTGATTTATCTAAGAAGACCATTTGATTAAAACACAGTTCCAGAAGAGATAAATATCTCGTGTACTATTGACTTTATTCGGACAGTTCTAATCCCCAACAAGTGTCAGGGATCGGTGAGGCAATCTCTGGGTGGAGAGGTTGATCTGACTATGTACAGACTGTTCATCTGTATTTGGGGTCTTGGCTAATTCGTTTTGTCTACATATAGTCAGAAAACAGGAAAGAGAGAAAACCGAGTCACATGAACTAAATGAGGCATCTGCTTCACAGGGAGTTTGGATAATGAGGCTTTACTTTCTCGGACCACGGGTGTAAATGTCAGTCCCACAACAGGATATGAGATATGAGTGATAGCATGCAATGCCAGTGTTTGATGTTTCAGAAATGTGTCTGTTTTTAATGTTTGTTAGACCACTAAAATGATCTTACTTATCGACCGAGACACGATCTCTGCGCACTTTTTTGTCTGTGTCTATTTGACCAGCTGAGAGATTTCTCAGCTGTCCTTTAATAATGACAAAGGAAACCATTTGTTTAGTGAGAGCACCGTGGGAAGCCTCAGGTTAGAAATGAAAAACGATTGAAGTAGAAGGCTGGATGCGGCACATCGCCGGTCTGCGAGGTCACGAACGCATCTGGAGAAACTGCATCGTCTAAGAGCGTAACAGCTTTAAATCCTGCGGTTGGTCTCAGAGAGGAGTATTTTAAAATGTTTTGGCTATTGTAATCTGTGTAACCCTTCTCTGTCTAACTTTAAATTTCAAGTTGGATGGTTCTCCTCCTCCTCCTTCTCCTGCTGTGCTAATGCAGCTATGAGCTCATTTGACGTTTGACAACTGTTGGCAGGATAAAAGCCAGGAATAAGTGTCCTTTCACCTTTCACAGGCACTTCAGTACTTCAACACTTACACTGGGAAATGGTGTGAGATAAATGTTTACGCTCTCTTAGCATTAGGCTGTATTGATTTATTATCACAGGGCTGCATCTTTTACAGAGCGGCCAACCCTAAATCTCAGACATTTACTGCTTAACCACAACAAAGTAGCCTGACGCACGGGCCGCACGATGAAATGAGAACGATTGGAGTTTTTAGAGCAGTCGGTCGACATGTAAAGGCTAGATTCATTTGAATGAATTCATTTTGTTTCTTTGACAGCTCCAGATCCCAGTCAGCAGCTCCATTGTTCCCAATAATAACCTCACTCCTGCTTTATCCATTTATGGACTGCAGCTTTTTTCTCTTCATGGTGCCCTTTTGGGATACAGTGTTTTGAATTCCCTCGGTGAGTTGGCTGGGTCCACTCTCTGTCCCTGATCATGTAAACACTGTGCTTTTTTTTTTTTTTTTTCCATAGGGACTAGAACAAACATCTGACCATCAATCCGGGCTCTGCTGCCTGAGCGTCCTGGCAGACCACTTCATCTCCATCCACTTCGGGCAAAGGAGCCAGTGCCGTCGTTTGCGTCTGTTATGTGCATAAGTGTCTCATTTCCAGCTGCACTGGAGTGAACCCAACAGCTGTCGTAGTGCAGCGCCAGCCTCCTGTAACACCACACTCAGTCTGCCTGCCTGAAGGTATAACCCTACCTGCGTTATTCCACCATCTCTCGGCTCGCATGCCAAGAATAAATAAATATTCAGCTCTGTGATGCAGTACCTGGCCTAATCATGTGAATGGGCCCAAATGTAAAGTCTCCTTCATCCCTCTCTGTTATAAAAATGCGCCTATAGTCATATTCACATGATTTGCCTGGATCTTTAATTCTGCAGTAACGGATGCAATCCTTTGCCATGTGTGAGAATGTTTTTCATTGAACACTGATAGTGACTCTTAAAAGTGAGACAATCAAATGTCCCTCACATCTGGGCTGAATTTCCTGCAGCTAGCCAACACCAGATAACGTCAGGTCAATTAGTTTCTAATCCAAAATCCTGGAATTCGTTAAGAAATTGTTTAAAACTTATATTTAATAATCCTCGTCCTGATAAAGGATATGGAAAACGGGCTTAACATGGGAACAGCTTATCTGCTGTTGTCACTGCCTGCCCACCAGGAGCGGACATTTCTGAGACCCTGGCATGCACATCGAATAAAGAGGTATTTTTCCATTGCAGGAGAGGTGCTTTTTCTTTTAAAAACGTGTGAAGCGTGTGTTGTAGTAAAGGTTCTACAGAGACGTAGCCGTTCGGTTTTCCATCATAACCTGATGTTCATACTGAATAGATTTGTGCTGCATACTGTAAATGTCCCAGCTGCACTTAATAGAAACCATGCATCATACACAGACAATAGCCTAGAGATAAACTCACATAAAGGTGTGCCTGAACGCACCGCAGAAACCCCTTATTTACTAAACCTTCTTCTTCTCAGCACCACTTCCACAGTCATATTTTTAGAGACTGCTAAACATTATGACATTAGTCAGGTGTTGCCATATAATACTTCACTGCACGTGAAAAGGCAAAGTATGGCTGCCTGACAATGTTAAAACAATAAAACTGTTTATTATTCCAGCGTGCCACGAGTAAGAGTGCAGAAAACCAAACTGTGAGAGCTGGTCTTTATTTTCAGAATTTGAGCTACTCCAAGTTTAATGTTTAAAACGATAATAAAGTCACTGAAGATGCCAAATGTGGGGAAATAAAAAGTTGAGCTATTTCCCTCCCAGTTGGAGTAGAATACTACAAAATGATACCTCAAATCTGTCCTCGAGCATAGCAGTCAGGTAGCTGGACTTTCTGCCTCTGCTGAAGATGCTGCAAAGCGTTATCGTCTTTCCACTGACTTGTGTGATAGGAACCAGAAATAAGCTCTATGTACTTCAAACTGTCTTCTCTTCTCTGTGAAAACTGTTTAAAGAGTCAGTGTGCAATCTAATGAGCTATGTCAGCCAAAAGAAATAAACAAATCTCATTTTTGAGTAAGCACTCGTGAACACTGTGTACACTACCTTTCCGATCTCTCTGCACAGATTAAGACTTCTTCTTTCAAGGCAGTGGATGTAGACTGAAATGTTTCAGTGCCATAACAGAGAGATATCTTTCATCTAATATTAGTATGTGACGAAAGACAGCATTTTAATTTTAATTGCCCAACATTGACATTAAATGAATAATAGTTTTTAGATATTGCATTTAATTAAACTAGTGACTAACTTGTTGTTGTGCAATAGTGATGAAAACACGTGCAGCGGACCACTCCCAACATGAGTAAGGTTTGATGGCACAGTGGTGAGGGTCAGTGAGCAGGGTGATTTCCACAGGAAAACAAACACTTGTAAAAAGCCCTTCAATGCATTTCCACTACTTCACTGCCACCTGCTGGCACAAGCTAGAAGTGTCTCATAAATTAAAAAAAACAACATTTCATCATACTCAAAATTTCACATTATCGTCTCCAAATGTCGACATAAAAGCCTTGAGTTTCAAGTTATTTTCTCAGTGCCTTAAGATTTTGAGATAATTAAATTTTGACTTATGGCTAGTTTGTGATTTTTTTTTTTCAGTAGTGAAAACAAGTTTACATACAACCCAGTTCAATAATAGCTCTAAAACCTTTATAATAGCCCCTAGCAAGGGCGAAATCTTGTGGGAGAAAAAACACACGCCCTTTTAAAGGAGCACAACAAACACCTTTAATGCTCCATCGTTAAAATAATGGCAATCAATTTTTTTCACCATGTCCTGAAATACGTTTTTTCTCTGAAACTGGATTTTTAAAAATCAATTTCACTGCTTTGTTTTGGTCTCACGCAGACATGTAGCTCTCTTCTTTCTTTCTTTTTTTTATTTTTTATCTCTACCTTCACACGTTGCAGCACGGTGGCACGGTGGTTAGCACTGTTGCCGCACAGCAAGAAGGTCCTGAGTTCAATTCCACCATCAGGCCAGGGTCTTTCTGTGTGGAGTTTGCATGTTCTCCCCGTGTTTGCGTGGGTTCTCTCCGGGTACTCCGGCTTCCTCCCACCGTCCAAAGATGCATGCAGCTTGTGGGGATAGGTTAATTGGATAATCCAAATTGCCACTAGGTGTGAATGTGTGAATGAATGTGAGTGTGAATGGTTGTCTGTCCCTGTGTGTTGGCCCTGCGACAGACTGGCGACCTGTCCAGGGTGTACCCTGCCTCTCGCCCTATGACAGCTGGGATAGGCTCCCGCGACCCTGAAAAGGATAAGCGGAAGAGAATGGATGGATGGAAAAAAATCCTGCGGCCCTGACGACCCTGATTAGGATAAGCGGAAGTGAATGGATGGATGACTGTAGTAATCAAGTGTACCACTAGGGGGTGCTAATAGCTTAATTTAAGAAACGCTGCATTGAAGAATGATAATAAAATGCTTTAAAAAAAAGGTGTTCAACTCTTTGGAGAAACTGCAATTAAAAAAAAGAAGACAGAACATACGTGAATCCTTCACATATTTTTTTTATTACAACCCCATAGTTAAATGCATTTATGGGGATTTTGAATTTTCTGTCATTACAAAAAACATTTTAAAACCACAAGAACATAACAGATGTTTTTGGTAGAGATAAAAACTGCAAAATTATGATTCTGATTAAAAACATTTTTGTTGTTGAATGAACAAAATGGACTCACGAAACTATAAAATTCATACTTATTTCTGTATATCTGTCTGGACAGGAAAGTCTAACTATGACAGTGTGTGCAAATTCATGTTAAAACTAATCTGACATGACCCATAATTAATGAAACAAAACTAATTTGAACTAGTAATTTATGGTGACATAGTTGCAGTAATTTACTGAAACGTGAATAAAAATGGAAATACAGTATAGCAACTTATCCATAATTTATTTTAGCCCTGCCACTTCTTCTTTGGTCCTCCACTTGTCCAGTGTCCTCATATTTTTTAAGGACACACTGCAAAAGATGCTAAGTTTAATTTCGTTGGTGCAAAAACTATTTTATGCCTGTAAAGCTTTGTTATCTTTGACATTTTTTGTAGATTCAACTAAAGGAAAGTGAACAAATTCCCTTTTATTGCAGCGAACTGCTAGTAAAAAATTGGCTATATATACAATTTAAAAATAGCTTCTGTTATATGTATACACAATAAAAGTTCATATTGTGTGGCTAAAATGGAGGCCCAGTGATGGTGCCTTTTATCCTTGAATGATTCATAGGTCAGTGTTACGTGGCTTAAGAAACAACAACAAAAACATTCATCTTTGTATGGTATAAGGACTGGACTGGAAATCGGAAAAAAAAATGAAAAAGCAGCCAATGTCCACAGAAAAACTTTGAAAGGCTCTTTTTTTCATAATGGTTATTTTATGGGTTTTACACTGAGATGACAGCTGAGTAAATTTCGTTGTATCCGTTTTATTTTGCGTGCACAGACACTAAAGTGTTTATTAATGGTAATAGTAGTGGTAGTAGTAGTAGTCAGGGTCATTATAGTTTTGTAATTTCTAATTAGTCTTTATTTTTATTTCATTTGGACTTTAATTGAGGTCAGTTAGTTTTCATATTGGGTTCCCTTGTTTCAGTTCAGTTTTTATGTTTTGAAAATGTTTATTTTAGTTTCTATTACTTTCTCAAGTCTCCATTAGTTATTATTGTATATTGAGCACAGATAACAACAAAGTAACAAACACTTAGGCAAAGGATTTTTTGATAAGTTTGCAAAATTGTTTCAGTTAGTTTTAATTTTAAATAATTTTAAATATTTTTTATTTATTTTTTTTCTCAAAGGGCTAGTATTTATATTTATTTTATCTATCTAAAAAGTAATATTTTCACTCCTGGTTTTTAATTTACTTGTAGTTAGCTATATTGACCTTGGTAATAGTAGTAGTAGTAAGCCTGGGGAGCTATTGCTCCAGAACACTTTAAAAAATTACAATAAAATATTTTTTCTTGGCTCCTCGGATAGACTGGCGGCTGCTGCAATGTCCTCTGATAATAGGTAATTGAAAAATGACTGAATTCTTTCTTCGGTGGGATGAAGGTAGTTGCGACCCTTTCCACCCGTGTTGGAGGAGTAAAGCTGATAGTCCAGCCCAGCAAAGCAGAACACTGTGACATTATTAAGCCCATAAAGCTGCCTCTGTCAGCGGCCCTCCTCCACTCACTGCAGTGTTGTCCCGCAGCCCGTAAACACGCTACCGTCTGCTGCGCTCTCATCTCCTTCCGTCCTACGTAACCCGCTAAGCCCCGCCCCCGGCCTGTCTCTCACGCACCAGTTACGTCTGACCGTAAAAAATAGAAACTTCCAAGATGGCCGAGTCCGTGGACTCCATGCATTTCGCAGCAAACAGCAAAACAAATTCCCCTAAACCCCTGATAGCTAAGCGACCGCCGGAGAGTCGTCCGCAGTCTTCCAGCGACATTTTCCCACCGCCCCCAAAGAAGGTCCGGGTGGAGGAGAAGGGCCTGAAGCACAGGAAACTGAACGGAGAGGTGTGCGCAGGGGAAAAACACAACGGGAAGCAGAGTTGTGGGAGCCCAGCGAAATGGAGTTTCGGCCCGGCCAAGGCGAGCCACTCCACCGCCGCCGCAGTGCCCGCCACCCCTGTCCGGAAAATATTCAAAATCAGCAACTTCCTCGCGTCGCCCCACAAAGTAAAAAAAGCGAAAGAGAAGCGACACAAGGAGAAGAGCAGCGAAGCGCAGCAGAGCCCGGGCGCTGCTGTGGAGAGAGTGAGCCCAGCTAGCTGCCATACAAAGCCCGAGAACGGCGACGTGAAAATGCTACAGAGAGGTAGGAGAGCCCAGCCGGGCTGCCCTGTTTGAACCGCGTTCACACACTTTATGGGCAAATTAAAACCCACCCGCGAAGCAGTACTGGTCATAAAAACACATTTTAGACATTATTACATAATTTACTGTAGCTCGGGCCCAGTGTTTATTGGGCCCAGATGGTGATATATAAACACACACGTGGAGCTGTTTGTCCGCCACTTATGTCTCCCAGCATGGATGCAGCAGCATTTCACCTCGCTGTCCTCTCTCGTTTCCCCTCCTCAGATGACCAGGTAAAGGAGAAAGACAGGGAGAAGAAGAAGGAAAAGAATAAAGAGTGGAAAAATCACAAACTGCCACCTGTCCACGAGATTGCCAGAGAAAACGGAGAAGTGGTTTCTCCGCAGAAAGGTAGTAATAAAATCCAGCATTGGGCAGGGGAGCTGAAAGTGAGAAACTACAGCACCGATTGTTTTTTGGGGGGATAATTTCAGGTTATTTCAAGCCCTTAAACATGTTTTGTATTTCAAATGTAAAAGCAGGTGGCTTCCATGTGACTAAATGCATTATTTTAGATATTATGCCAGAATTTTGGAAGTGTTTTCAGTTTTAAAAGGAAGTAAATGTCCTAAATGCAATGTAGAAACATGGAAATATAACACAGCAGAGCAAATGAACTCACCTTTGAAGAGTTGCCAAAAGATCAGCTGTTTCAAAGTAAACTTTACTCGTAATATCAGTTTAGCTAGAGATTACAGGCTGCAAAAGCTGCTTGTTATTTTAAACACGATCTTGTCTGTATGACAGAGTCTAAAGAGAAGCCCAAGGCTGGTTCTGAGGAAGACCTCCTTCTGAAGAAGCTCAAGAAGAAGAAGAAAAAGAAGCACAAAGATGGCGAGCGGACGAAGGAGAGGCAAGGCAGACCCAAAATGTACCACCGCTCGTGCCAGACTGTGTGTTCAGGGGTGTCCCTGGGTCTGCCGGAGTTGCTCAATCAGATTAACGTGAACAGCGACAGCAGCAGTCTCAACCACAGTGCCGCACAACACCACCAGGATGCTGCTGTTTCTGCGGCTACCTCCACCTCCATCTCCTCCATGGTCAGAGAGAGGCTCAGCTACAGCTCCCCGCTGCACTGCAGCCCGGCCCCGGGCACGGCTGGCCTGGAGTTCAGACGTCTGATTCACATCGAGCAGCAGGCCAACGGAGGTGCGTCTGTGGTGCACGCCTACAACGAGGAGCTGGCCTGCCTTTCTCCGGCAGAGATGCAGCGCTTCGCCGATGAATTTGTGACCCTGTCGTTCAGCGATGACGAGGCCCAGGCAGCGTGTTTCGTGATGGGAATCATCCACGGAGCTGCGTCCTACCTCCCAGACTTCCTGGACTACTTCTCCTACAAGTTCCCCAACGCACCGGTGAAAATGGAGGTGCTCGGGAAGAAGGACATAGAGACGACCACCATGGCCAACTTCCATTCTCAGGTGAGAATGAGTTTTGGTTTTTAATTTTAGTTTCTGTGCTGGAAAGCATGAAAAGGAGAGGATGCTCAAGTGTCTGCTTTGATACTGTAAAGTGTCACTTTGTAGTCTGGAGGCGTGAGCAGCTCAGACTCTAACAGTGACAGGCTGAAACACCACTTCAACAGTCTTTGTCCGCACTGTTACCGGGTAGAGCTTTTTGGGACTCGTGCTGTCAGAGGGTTTCTGTCTTCAAGTGGTCTCATTGAGCTGTGAGCGCGAATGGTGTGTGTCTTGAAAACCTCTTCAAGGGCACCTTCAGGTGGACTCACACCTTTAGTTCAGGTGCTTCAAGAGAACAGGAAAAAAAGGTTATAGCAGTGTTTCAGATACTTATATTTTTCCTGAGGTGTCAGGTAAACACAACTCTTAACTTTTGCTTTCTTCTAGCTGAATTTCAGCAGATCATAGGTCATGTTGTTATCAGTTTACTTAGCAGGTTTCCTTTTGGTTTTGTTCTAGATTCCTTTTTACTCAGATGATTCAAAATTGACAAGATGTAAACAGATCAGACATTTTTTTGCACAGCATTTGTTGTGAATCAGACACTTAAGCATTTTCTACAGTCAGTCAAAAAAAAAAGTTTCTTACAGGAAGTGTTTTCTTTTTAAATTATTAAACTTGTAAGCTGCATCACTTTGCATAAGAAGTGTCCACCTACCCATGGCCAGAATTTCATGGTAGCAACAACAAGATTGGATGGAAATATAAATGAGGACAGCTGAGCTTTTGCCTGGTGGATGTAGTCAATAGAAAGAAAATACTTCCTATAAGAAATAGCTCAAAACAGTGTTTGCTCAGGTAGGCGATTTCCATTTTGTTATATTCAAGGCAGATATCTCCAAATATATTTCCAAGCACTACAGACCAGAGCAAAAAAAATATGTATGTGTGATTTTTGGCATGAATTGCTCCTTTAAAACATGGTCCATGCATTAGAATAAATTAACTCTTAATTTGAGTTTCAGGTGTCTGAAGAAGTGCCAGGACCTAACTTTTCATTTTATCAGTAATCGGTCTGCATCTGTTTTTACTGACAGTGTCTTAGTGAAGAAATCATGAGTTAAAGGACATCCAGCTCATATTCAGCCATCGGTTTAACATGCTCGCAGAATTTTGGCGAATCAATTTAGGTCAAGAAAAATAAAAATTATTCATGCCAGAGACCCCTTGCTGGGAAGAAAATTATTCCAAGGGCTCTCTCTCCTTCGCTCTCGCTTTCTCGATTGGACTGATATTCCAAGTGCTTTGTAATCAGATATTGCTTCTGCTTGTCTGGCATCATGACTTTAACATAAGGCAGATGGTGCATTTCATCCTGTTGCTAGACTCACTAAAACCAAACTTTGTGCAACTGTCAGCAGATTTTCCCGATTTATCTCCTTTGGGATTAATGTTGCTTTATGATATGGATCCTGGAACAGAGTTATCACACAGTATTGTGCAAAAATATTGAGCCAGCCCCCACTTCTTTGTATTTTGCTTTAAAGGAGCCAGATTTTCTTGTAATCTTTAAAGTGGTCTTCAGCAATAGTTCTCCATGGTTTCCAAAGGTCTTTTTAGTTGAATCAAATGAGAAATTTTCTCAAATTTTGAAATGTCAAAGATAACACAGTTTGACAGGTGTAAAATTGTATTTTTGGAACAATGTGATTCCCAAAGCTGAAAACTTTGGAGAAACGCCTCTGAGGTATGCCAGACTTTTGGCTCATATGTATGGAGGAGGCGAGATGTACAAAACGAGTATCTACAGCCATCTATAATACATGGTGGAGGCTTTGTCATGGTGTTGGGGATCTTGTAAACATAGACCTATGAATGCAGAAAAGTACCTTGAGATTTTGATCCACTCTGCAATACCATCTGGAAAGCCTCTGATTGCCAAGGCTTCATTTTTCAGCATGACAGTGATCCAAAACTCTCTGACAGTGCAGAAAAAGCATACATGGGATAGCAAAACGCACACAACGAGTCATGGATTGGCCTCCCCAGAGTCCAGACCTCAATTGGAGCAGTTTGGGATTATCAGCAAACTCTGTTTTTGCCAGATATACTGTATTTCCATGCTTGTACGTGTTTTTAACAAATCGCTGCACCTGCGATGTAGCTTTATATTTTGACTTTATTTATATAATTATTCATTCATCCATTCATGTTTTCAATTCAGTTTATTTCAAGTTTATTTCCACTGTGGGTTCTCTCATCTCCGCTGAGCTTTTATTAGTTCAGTGCTAGTTTAGGCACGATGTAAAAAGTTCAGAAGGGTGCACAACACAAACACCACCAGCTGACTCGGGTGTGTTCATTCACAATGAACTCATCCGAAACTCTGGCTGATTGGGACCCACACCCAGTTTCACACCTTGGCTCAGGCGATTAGAGGATCATCAGGGGGTCCTTTTGACCCTCTGTGGGGGGATACTCCCACTAGGTTTATATCTGGGACTCGCCACCATTTGACCTTAGAACTGAAGAAGCTTCTCGGATGAGAGGTGAAACGTCTTCAAGTAACTTAAAGAAGTCCAGACGCTTTTCTTTGCAAGCTCCTTTGACTACGATGACCTGGATGACTGAGAACCTTCACAGACATAAGCTAAAAACTAGTTTTCAGACCCAAAGAACCAATCTAGTGACTGAAGAAAGCTAAATCATGTATTTAAGTTGACAGTTACGTGAAAATTGTATGCAGAAAAAAACTTTTTCACTCTAACGTGGGTTTTATTCATCAGAAATCAGTCAAAAAATCCTCAAACAAAGAAACCGAGTAAAAGAGGAGAGAATACATTGTTTATAATATTATGGCAAAAAAAGAAAGATTTTGTCTAAGATATATGTATGTGTCTGTAAGTGACATGTGCAACAATGTAGCCCACACAACAAATTACAACATGAAAGTTCACAGTAGAGTAAGAAAACACAGAGCAACTAATAAAAATGCAAGCATGCAGCATTAAATATAACACACATCAGCGTAAAGTTAATGGTCACAGATCTGGTTCTTCTTTAGCCATCATTTAAGATGAGTTTAGACTTTCTGAATGTCTTAAATCTCTAAAGGATACATATTACTGACAGTAAATTGATACATGTTATATTACCTCAGTGGTGTCAGTTGTAAAACTGTGTTAAAACTGTGCAACAATGTATTGTGGGCACTTTTGTCCTCCTGCCTTTATTTTGGTATTGCAGTAATTTGTGAAATTAATAAAACAGAGAAAATTATAGCTTAAGAAATATTATAGAAATGAAATGCCTCTGGTTTCAGAACTTTGATAGCGTGATTAGAGAAAGATGTAAGTGGTTTGATAAGAGGCAGATGCCCGAGGCCAGGAGGTTATACAATATGGTGACGCTAATCTCTAAACCTGCTTACCAGCTCTTAACAGTGCTGCTCAGATTTAATTTAATTGTTTTTTATGTATTTGTCCATCGTTGTTAAACCAAAATGATTCCATTATGTTTGTTACTGGAAACACAAAGAAACTGTTTGTAAGCAGTGTACCTCCTGGTCCAAGCAATTTGTTAGTTTGGCTGCAGAAATGCAAATAAAACTGAAGTGTCAGCATGTGTTTGTAATCCATTACCTGTGTTACACACATTAATGTCATTAATATAGAAGCTAATTTGTCCTTGTGCAATACCTGCTTTAGTGTCTCAAGATGTAGGTTTAAGCCCCACTTTGAGCAGTAATAATTAAACCAGGTCACACACAGATCACCTTCAAATGCTTTAAGATCTTGAATGATACTGTTTCTTACTATTTTACTACTCTCCCTTTTAGCCATAACAATTATTTAATTAGATTATTATCCTCTGAATGTGTCAGTAATTGTTGAGCTGCTACCTCTGTGGAAATTAGAAATGAAAATTGGAAATGAGAAGCTGTTTTCTCCCCCTGATTTGAAAACAGGAATAATGAGAGCTCTTTTCTAGTGAACTGTGTAGGTGATTTTTTTTTTCTTACATACGATTAAAAAATGCTTTCAGCTGACTATAATAGAATAGGAAGCCTTTATTGTCGTTGTATTCATGGCACAGTGAGATGGTGAAGCCCCCCTGAGTAAAGTGAGCGATGTACTCGCGGCCGTGTCGCTGTCAGACATGTCGGAGTTTCTCCAGACACTAAGCTCACATGTGGGAGTAATGGATTGTAGTATTGCACGTGTTTTATTGCACGGCTTGACTTGAGAGTGCTTTGTGTCACAGACCGAGTAGACATGGGTCTACAGTTTACACTTTAGGAATCCCTGTTTTTAGATCACGGTTTATGATGTGACTTATTCTGGGCTCAAATCATTTTACATAGTTAACAAAGTGAAAAATGCATAAAAAATCTTTTAATAAAAGAAAAATGGGATACAGATTCTTGAAGGTTTTAGTGGACATGGTTTTGGCTGGTGAGAACATGTTTTAGGGGAACATTTGGTCTGTTTAGCTATTACACGTTCCCTCATTGCAAATCTTTGCACATTATGCTGAACATTTTTTTTAAACATTTAACACATGTACCTGTAAATGAATAAAAACTCAAATCGTCTAACTCCTGTTGCCTCGGTTATCACATCTCCGCTTTGTGGTGTGATGCATGGAGATGTACTTCTATAATATGCTGTTTTATGCATTTCCATTTATTTTCTGTGGTTGGTAAGACAACAGCAGAGGAGAGATGACAGGAAATGGGTGAAAAGTCCTTTGCTGGTTACAAGCTAGGGTCATTTAGTTAATGGTTTGCGCCTCGACATTGAAACCGCAGGGCTGCGTTAATTGATTGTAATTTCTAACGCTGTTATTCAGCCCTTGCAGGATGTTTAACTGTCTTCCCCTTTGTGTAAACACCGTTTTTCCTGGTTAATGGCCATTTGGTGGTTAACTACACCTGTATGCAAGATTAGGTCCTGTGGAGTTAAAGACGTTGAATCTGTTTTATTATTTGACAGAAATCTATGCAGTGTCCTGCCATTTCTAACTGTCTGATAAGCAGAATGACTTTTATGGTTCAGTGAATAATATTCCAATTAACAAAATAACTTTAAATAATTAATTTATCACCATGCAGCTGATTTTCCTTCAGCTCTGGGTAAAAACTTTCTATGCATAACATAGACACATGCATTGCTGATCTTCTGGGATTTTCCAACAAAACCGTCTTTAGGGCTTAGAGGATTCTTGGCACATTTTGGTCTCCTTAGTAGTAACTAAGCATTTTTTTAAAATTCCACAGCTTACCTGAGTATTGTTACTGACAATATCCAAGCCTTTATGACCACAGTGTACCCATCTGATGCCTGAACATTACAATGGATTCACTGTACTCAAATAGCCTCCATGGATCTTAATCCAGCAGAGCACCTTTGGGAAATGCAGCCAATAAACCTGCAGCAGCTGTGTGATGCTATCTTATCAATATGGACCAAAATCTGATGAACGTTTCCAGCCCCTTGTTCCAAAACCTAAAGCAGTTCTGAAGCCAAAATGAGGTCCAATCTGGTGCTAGTGAGGTGTACCTATTAAAGTGGCCAATGAGTGCATTTTTAGTGTCCTTAAGTATTACAGGAGTTATCAATAATAATGAAATACAGCAGGAAAATAAATCCACTAACAAAGAATAGCATCAAATGCAGAAAAAAAGATTGTTTGTTCCAAAAATCATGTAGAGAAAACCCAGAAAGTGCCGACTTTGTTGTGACAGAACAAATTACATTTTGGTTAAAAAAAGCCCCCCTACAATAGAAAATTAGTGCTATCGCTGTTTGGCTGTCTCAAAGAACAGAACTTAAACTCTTTGTGTGAAATGTGTGTTGGGAGATTACCTGTACTATCTCTGTGTAATGTATTTATCATATAAACATCATCTGTTTATGGTCTGTTGACATATTCTGACATATGTTTACTAAATAAACAAATCTTCTGCTCTAAAATTTCCACCAAGATGAATCCAGTTGGATCTTTTGTTAATGCAATGTGTTATCATTAAAACCTTATCACTACAAACCCTTAATGATTAGTTAGGGGTTAAAATTAGAAGTACTTGCGGTACATTACGATGCAGGAAGGAAACAAACAGCCTTGTGGCAGATTGTGACAAATGATAAAACTTTATGAAGTGCTGTACGTCATCATGTCTGCTCCATTGCATTTTGTGTTACAGATTTTTAAGTCTTCAGTCTGTCAGACTGTTTGTCCTCTTAATACTGTTTGTCTTCTTAATGAGGGCTTTATTAAGGGCAGGTGAAGTGGAAGGGTTCCTCCATTTATGTTATGAATGCATAGACTGTGTTAACCTCAGCTGCTAGATGAACATGCCTATAAAAGGTGTATATAATGTTTTAAAAGTAGGGCTGCCACTATTAGTCGACTAGTCACGATTGCGTCGACTATCAAAATCGTCGACGACTAATTTAATAGTTGACGCATCGTTTGAAGCTTTGCAAGATCCCAAAAGACGCAGGAATAAGTAGTAGGTTTTAAGAGTGTAATAACGGACTGAAACAGAAGATGGCAGCACTGCATGTACAAGGATGCCAGCTGCCGTTAAACCCCGAAGAAGAAGAAGCGGTGTCCTGTATCGTAGCTGTGTCCAAATTCAGGAACCGCATCCTCCTGTGCCCGCATTTGTAGGCCAATTACGTTACAGCGACACGACGAAGACTGTCCAAATTCGAAGACTCCGACAAATGAGCCCTTCGTTTCCCCAAATTTGAAGGATGGGTCGGATGTATACTTCGTGGCCCAACCTATCCCAGAATTCATAGCGCGGCCCTGCTCAGTTTCCAACAATGGCGGCAGCTAGTTGGTTTTAATAATACTCTTATTATTCTTTCTGGGTCACAAAATAAACGTTTAACATATTTTCAGACGAGTATGTAGCTGTGTAAACCTCAAATATCTGCTCAGTTTATCAAGACACCACATATTTTCAAAAGCGCTCCGACGTTTTCGGAGACGTCTGTTACCCACTAGCTCGATAGCTAGCCGGGGGCAATGCTCACTGCAGCCGGTGGGCAAATCGTTTTCAAACCACCGCAGTCTTTCGCTACTCAGGTTAAACATATGGAAGTCACTTAGATAAGTTAAAAATGTTATTGTTTGGCTTTTATCAGTATTTTATTTGTTCCTGAGTAAATCGGTTTGGCTGAGATTAAAGTTATAGTTTTTACACAGCTGAATAACGTCAAGCAGACAACTGATTATCAGAAGTGTGAGATGCTCGAGAATATACTCCGGTGTCCTGTTATATTTTAGATACCAAGGAGCAGACGGCTGAGTTTATTAAACTTCACCGAACAATCTGCAAATTTCATTAAAATGTAATAAACTATCATCTTGTCTTTATTTTTAGTTAGCACATATCTTAAACACTTAAAGCTGTAAACTAATGATAGTTATATAAGAGCAGATGCTGCTGGTGCAATAAGCGGTACGTTTTATGTCCAGTGGATGATGATCTGATTAGTCGACTAATTGCAAAAATAATCGGTGACTAGTCGACTATCAAAATAATCGTTTGTGGCAGCCCTACTTAAAAGCATCTTGTGCAGCAGTAAAACAGCGTGTCAGGTTAACATTTAGATTTATTATTACCTGCTGAGTCTAATCTGTGTCCTCTGCGGCGCCTCCTGCAGGTGAAGCGGACATATTCCCAGGGAACATACCGAGCTGGGGCCATGCGGCAGGTCAGTCTGGTCGGAGCTGTGGATGAAGAGGTCGGAGACTACTTTCCCGAGTTCATCAGCATGTTAGAGAAGTCTCCTTTCCTGGAGGTTTGTTTGCTTGCATCTGTATTTCTGCACAGCACTGGAGTCAGTGGCGTGTCAACATCTGTTTAACTTCTGCCTGTGAAGTGCTGCAAGGTGTTATGTAACCCGACGTTTCTCGTCCTGTGTTTGTGCAGCGGACCCTGCCCTGGGGAACTTTCTCCAGTCTGCGGCTGCAAAGCCCCACAGAGAGTGACGACGGCCCCATCATGTGGGTCAGACCTGGAGAACAGATGATACCTCTGGCAGACATGCCAAAATCACCTTTCAAAAGGAAAAGGTGTGTTCGCCCTGTCTTTAAAGCAGCTGCATTTATCTTTTAGGGGTACCTGCACATCTCGAATTTGTTGTGACTCTTGTAAATAAATGTATTTCAGGTCCACCAATGAGATAAAGAACCTGCAGTACCTTCCTAGAACCAGTGAGCCCAGAGAGATGCTGTTTGAGGACCGGACGAGAGCTCACGCTGACCACATCGGTCAGGGCTTTGAGAGGCAAACTACTGCAGCTGTCGGTGTGCTGAAGGCTGTGCGCTGTGGAGAGGAGTGAGTTCAAAGTGACATCTTCTTATGTTTTTAAGCTTATCACTTAAACATCTGTATAAGAACAGCTGTGTATTATATATTAGACTAACAGAGATGGTTACAAATTTTATGAAGGTAAAACGGCAGCAGTCAAGACAGGCAATGTAAAATACTGACATTTACAGTCAAGGTCAGCTTATTATTTGTGTGCTGTTAATTCCAAATATCATGATATTATATAATAATATGTCTACAGTAGCTTTTGCGTCTTTTTCTTTGCTGATTAGAGATTGATCACAAACGTTGTGTGTATTCTTTACAGCAGCGACACTGCTGCGCGGATCACCAAAGACGTTGTGTGTTT
The DNA here is from genome assembly GCF_057381915.1 of Diplotaxodon limnothrissa. NCBI lineage: Eukaryota > Metazoa > Chordata > Actinopteri > Cichliformes > Cichlidae > Diplotaxodon > Diplotaxodon limnothrissa. Next base: position 9,017,023 of record NC_140602.1, read on the forward strand.
CCACGCAGGAGATTTTCCAGATGTGGTTATGAGGCTGCAGCTGGATCTCCACGAACCCCCACTCTCTCAGGTGGGCCGGCGTTTTTAACAGTGTCTAGGGGTACATGCCAGATATAAATAAATATTTTTTTGTCTCTCAGATCACGTCTTCTTTAAAAAGTGTGCAAATATAAATTTTAAAATGATAAAAAATAATAATTAATAGATTGCCTATATTTGCAGCCCATATCTTTCAACACACTGTATAGTAGGGGTGCAACGATACACGAAATTCACGGTTCGGTTCGATACTTTGGTGTCACGGTTCAATATTTTTTTCGATACAAAAAAAATGTTCATGCCTTTTGAATTTGTCATTTATTAAAATTATAAATATATATTTTAACTCAAAAGTACAGTTTTTAAATTTAACCCTTGTGTAGGGCTGGGCGATATGACCCAAAATTCGTATCTCGATATTTTTTACCTAGACGGCGATATAAGATATATATCTCGATTTTTTTTTTTTTTTTAAAGCCATAAAGTAGGAACAAAAAGAGAGTTCTTAGTCAAAGCTGTGTCCCAGATGTCACACAGGCACTTTTATTAACATAGAGCATAGATGTACATAAAATTTACTCAAAAATAAATTATGAGCATTTATTAAATAATAATGCTCCATAAATAAAAGAAAACAATGTTGTTTTTGTGCATAAAAAAAAGCTCACAATTGTGGAGTCAAAATGTAAACTAAAAGACGCTGAGCACAATAACAAAGACAGATTTCACAGCTGCTCTGTTCCCAACTTCTACTGTGTGACTGACAGCTTTGAGTTTGAAATCCTCTTCGTAACCACATCTCTTAACAGGTGCCATTTATGGTCCTTATACACACACAATACGGTAATATTACGTTGAAGCACAGTACGTATCTGACAAGCCATCAAGCGGTGCAGCACCGTAGCTTACCAAAGTCGTACTAAAACATTTTTTGACAGATTGCTGAGCGCCGTGTTCCACATAAAATCGGTTCATGGCCATCAAGCACAACCAGAATTCATACATAAGGCGCGCTGTCAACTTTTGAGAAAATGCAAGGATTTTAGGCTATGCAGCGCCTCTGGGCTGCATGGAGTTAGCGTGGTTAGCTAGCTAACACATTGACGGCGTCCAGCCCCACGCACGGGTCGATGCGCAGTAACTCGTTAACGGAGATTTGCCGTGTTCATCTTGTCGCTTCCTGCAGGTAAAGCGATGGGGGAGGAGGGGGAGTTGTGTTCAGTGAAGGAGGGGCGAGGCCGAGTAACGTAAAGACAAAAGTGGACTAAAGAGAGGCAAACCTGCGGCTCCACAAGTATAGTTATGACGTAACATAGACTATATCGATATAAAGGATATTGTCACATCTTATATCTCGTATAAAAATATATCGATATTTTTTTAAAAACTCGATATATCGCCCAGCTCTACCCTTGTGCGTGTTTTTTATTTTGACAGCGAATGCGCACCTGTGGACCACTTATGTGCAGCCCTGGTTATTATTTAGCTCGTCATATTGCAGCCACAGAAATTATTTTGTCCATGAAACTATAAAGCTTCACTTTCTTTTTGCCTTATAGTCTGATTTGTCATAACTTCTCCGTTTTGTGGTAAGCTTTTCTTTGGCTGTCACTTCTTCACCCTGACCTGTCTTATTTGGCTCAGCAGAACTGAAATATAAATCCTGATGCTTTTACACACGCACTCACATAACGGTCAGCGATTCTCTGCGCGATCAACCTCTCACATGTTTAAGCTGCGGGAGATTTCACTCGTCATGTTTGCATAGTAAGCTAACGATTAATAAGACGATGTCAGAGGAATTGGTGCACAAATTATCATCACTCACCAATCAGTGCTGTCCGAGCGATTGCAAAGTGAAAGCAAAAAAACAAGCGCAAATTCAAACGCGATTTCAATATGTCACATATTGACAGTGGCTCACCGATGCCAATGACATAATTACCCAGCTACATTTCCGAAAGAATGCAAAAGCATTGACATATATTTTTCCTTCCTACAATAGCCCGACGGGCAGGACAGAGATAGATTTTGGTAGCCCGACTGGAAAAATCGCTAGCCCCTGGACGTCGGGCTAGCGATATTGCGAGCCCTGTATCTGATTGAGGAATCATGCATCTTTGGAAAAGAGAGTTTATTACAGAGAATCAGAATCAGAAAGGGTTTTATTGCCAAATGTTGAGCGGGTTTACAACATTAGGAAATTGCTGCGGTGCTTCAGTGCAAACATACTGTTATAAATTAAGCTTAAATAGACATGAAAATAAAAATGAGAATAAGAATTAAAAGTGCTAAGTAGATAGATAGATATATACATGATATATACATGAGTGCAGGTGGTGATCAGTCCCAAACATGGAATGATGCAGAAATGGCTCTTTCCGAAATAAAAGCTATACTACAGCTTCTTCTGGGCTATATTCTCAGCAGCATATTAAACATAACAGGTCCCCATGCATTTTTAATTTGTCATTTATTAAAATTATAAATATATATTTTAACTCAAAAGTACAGTTTTTAAATTTAACCCTAACCCTTGTGCGTGTTTTTTATTTTGACAGCGAATGCGCACCTGCGGACCACTTATGTGCAGCCCTGGTTATTTAGCTCGTCATATTGCAGCCACAGAAATTCTTTTGTCCATGAAACCATAAAGCTGCACTTTCTTTTTGCCTTATAGTCTGATTTGTCATAACTTCTCCGTTTTGTGGTAAGCTTTTCTTTGGCTGTCACTTCTTCACCCTGACCTGTCTTATTTGGCTCAGCAGAACTGAAATGCTTTTACACGCTCACTCACATAATTTCAGCGATCCTCTGCGCGATCAACCTCTCACATGTTTAAGCTGCGGGAGATTTCACTTGTCATGTTTGCATAGTAAGCTAACGATTAATAAGACGATGTCAGAGGAATTGGTGCACAAATTATCATCACTCACAGATCAGTGCTGTCGCTCTCTATACACAGTTCGCACGATTGCAAAGTGAAAGCAAAAAAACAAGCGCAAATTCAAACGCGACTTCAATATGTCACATATTGACAGTGGCTCACCGATGCCAATGACATAATTACCCAGCTACATTTCTGAAAGAATGAAAAAGCATTGACATATATTTTTCCTTCCTACAATAGCCCGACGGGCAGGGCAGAGATAGATTTTGGTAGCCCGACTGAAAAAATCGCTAGCTCCGGGACGTCGGGCTAGCGATATTGCGAGCCCTGTATCTGATTGAGGAATCACTCATCTTTGGAAAAGAGAGTTTATTACAGAGAAATGGCTCTTTCCAAAATAAAAGCTATACTATCCGCTTCTTCTGGGCTATATTCTCAGCAGCATAAGGAGAATCATGTGCTAACGGCTGTCTAAATGACTCGGGTAAAGTTTGTAGCATGCATGCTTGTTGTTTTTGTACTAGGATGATGTAAATGTGCAGTCATATTTGTTATGTTCCCACTAGTGCTTTCAGGTTAATCTCGTTGAAATGACATTAACGCCACAACATGGCAAATCTCCGTTAACGAGCTACCCCTGATTGCCCCGTGCATGGGGCTAGACGGCCAACACGTTAACGAGCTAACTGCGCTAACACACTAGTTCCCACACATGTAATTGAGCATTGCGTGGCACATCCAACATACTGTTTTACTTTAGTCCATGACGCGCTTACCTTCAGGGTCATACGTCACATGAAAACCAAAATAATTCCAAACGCCAGATCTGAATGAGGGTGGGGGAGGTTCAATTTGCCATGTTGCAAGGAGAGCTTAACTTCTGTCTCACTAGCTTGCCCTGCGCTCTTCCTTCTGACTATGCTGTCTGTGTTGAGCACTCAGTGGATCTGCGCTCGACAGTGTAGCCTAGGCGGAGTAGTCGAACGCAGATTCACTGAGCGCTCAACACAGACAGCATCGTCAGAAGGAAAGTTGATGAAATAAATTACAAATTTTGTATTGTTCGATACATATGCGTACCGAACCGAAAGCACTGTATCGAACGGTTCAATATCGATACGAATATCGTTGCACCCCTACTGTATAGCTCATAAAATCAGCAGCAGTAATTTAAAAGGTCGTATAAATACAGAGTGCACCACCTGTTCTGCACTGAACAGCAGCCGGACTTGGTTGTTGGGCTATAAAACACATATGCTGGCTTTTTGGAATATCCCCAATTTTTCCCTCCCCGGGGCAAATGTAGATGTTTTAATTTGCTATTTCAGTGGTCTTCCTCTGGGAGAATTTAACTCCATAAATGATTAACCTGTAAAACACAATTCAGATCTTGCACTAATGGACACTGAGCATCAATAAGTCTCACCCACAGCGGAGGGGAAACAGTTCATAGCTCTCTGTTGGCTTTTTATTGTGTGACGGTGCCTCTTTGTCAGCTGTCTGCTAAAAAACCCCCCACTGAAAATGACAAAAAGCTTTCTGTCAGATGGGATGCATTACTCAAAATTATAGAACCTAAAACTAGGCTTTTACAGGGAGTGCAGAATTATTAGGCAAGTTGTATTTTTGAGGAATAATTTTATTATTGAACAACAACCATGTTCTCAATGAACCCAAAAAACTCATTAATATCAAAGCTGAATGTTTGTGGAAGTAGTTTTTAGTTTTAGCTATTTTAGGGGGATATCTGTGTGTGCAGGTGACTATTACTGCGCATAATTATTAGGCAACTTAACAAAAAACAAATATATACCCATTTCAATTATTTATTTTTACCAGTGAAACCAATATAACATCTCCACATTCACAAATATACATTTCTGACATTCAAAAACAAAACAAAAACAAATCAGCGACCAATATAGCCACCTTTCTTTGCAAGGACACTCAAAAGCCTGCCATCCATGGATTCTGTCAGTGTTTTGATCTGTTCACCATCAACATTGTGTGCAGCAGCAACCACAGCCTCCCAGACACTGTTCAGACAGGTGTACTGTTTTCCCTCCTTGTAAATCTCACATTTGATGATGGACCACAGGTTCTCAATGGGGTTCAGATCAGGTGAACAAGGTGGCCATGTCATTAGTTTTTCTTCTTTTATACCCTTTCTTGCCAGCCACGCTGTGGAGTACTTGGACGCGTGTGATGGAGCATTGTCCTGCATGAAAATCATGTTTTTCTTGAAGGATGCAGACTTCTTCCTGTACCACTGCTTGAAGGTGTCTTCCAGAAACTGGCAGTAGGACTGGGAGTTGAGCTTGACTCCATCCTCAACCCGAAAAGGCCCCACAAGCTCATCTTTGATGATACCAGCCCAAACCAGTACTCCACCTCCACCTTGCTGGCGTCTGAGTCGGACTGGAGCTCTCTGCCCTTTACCAATCCAGCCACGGGCCCATCCATCTGGCCCATCAAGACTCACTCTCATTTCATCAGTCCATAAAACCTTAGAAAAACCAGTCTTGAGATATTTCTTGGCCCAGTCTTGACGTTTCAGCTTGTGTGTCTTGTTCAGTGGTGGTCGTCTTTCAGCCTTTCTTACCTTGGCCATGTCTCTGAGTATTGCACACCTTGTGCTTTTGGGCACTCCAGTGATGTTGCAGCTCTGAAATATGGCCAAACTGGTGGCAAGTGGCATCTTGGCAGCTGCACGCTTGACTTTTCTCAGTTCATGGGCAGTTATTTTGCGCCTTGGTTTTTCCACACGCTTCTTGCGACCCTGTTGACTATTTTGAATGAAACGCTTGATTGTTCGATGATCACGCTTCAGAAGCTTTGCAATTTTGAGACTGCTGCATCCCTCTGCAAGATATCTCACTATTTTTGACTTTTCAGAGCCTGTCAAGTCCTTCTTTTGACCCATTTTGCCAAAGGAAAGGACGTTGCCTAATAATTATGCACACCTGATATAGGGTGTTGATGTCATTAGACCACACCCCTTCTCATTACAGAGATGCACATCACCTAATATGCTTAATTGGTAGTAGGCTTTCGAGCCTATACAGCTTGGAGTAAGACAACATGCATGAAGAGGATGATGTGGACAAAATACTCATTTTCCTAATAATCCTGCACTCCCTGTATAAGCTGCCAAACTTAAAAAACAAAAGTGTGGAGGCGACTAAAGTGGATACTGCTGATAAGACACTCACTATGCCCATGAGTGTCACTCTAAAGCTAAAAATTAACTTAAATTAACAGAAAACTAACACTCACAGGGTGCTAAACTTAGCTCTGGAATCTTAAATATTGAGCTGCTGGCAGGTATTTTGTTGGCGTTACAGCCTTCAGTTGCACCTTGTGGAGTCTAATGTTTTCCTCTTCTGCATATGACGTGTCGGCTCTGGCAATTGGCAGATGAAAGGCAGGGTGTTGCTCTTCTCTCCACCTTTAACTGTTTGGCAACTACACCAAAAATTGTATCAGTGATCATTCACCCAAATAAGTTCATAGCAAGTTTTTTAGTGAGAAGCTCTCATGATTTGCTTCAGTTGACCAAATTAACAGCAAAACAAATCAATGAGTTTGCTTCATTTTTAGATAACAAGTTATTCCAAAATTCCGGTTCCTGAAAATGGGATATGTGAGGTGGGACTAACTCACCTCACCCCTGTGCACACCAACAGAACTGTTCGTGAATATATTTGCACACTCTGGTTGTTGAGACCATATTTAAAACCCTAACATTTCATTTGTAAGTGAAAATTGAAGAGTGTGTTTCTAATCATGCTGTTTCTCCTGGTTGTGTTAAAAGCAAATGTATTCTAATATATTTGTTATGACAGCATTAAAAACTGTTGGGGGTTTTCTCAAAAAACTTTCAGAAAGAGTGCCTAATGCTGCTTTAAGTGTAAGAAAACACAGATCTGCTATCACCGCAGGCATGTTTTCACTCTCTGAGGGGTTGTTGAATATCATGTGCTCCTGTCCTTGCCTCTACAGTGTGTGCAGTGGATCGATGACGCCAAGCTGAACCAGCTCAGGAGGGAGGGGATCCGATACGCCCGTATCCAACTCTACCACAATGACATCTACTTCATCCCCAGAGGAGTTGTCCACCAATTCAAGACAGTGTCTGCTGTCTGTAGTCTGGCCTGGCATATCCGACTTAAACAGTATCACCAACATGAAGAGAAGGAGGAGGAGGAGGTGGTTAAGGAAGAGGAGACATGTTCACCAAGACAAGTAACATGTTATATTAAAAAAGAGGAGGAAGAGGAGGAGGTAGAAGCGACGGAGTGTGACCTTGCTGTAAAGGCAGTGACGAAGCTGGAGGATGAGGAGGACACGGGGAAATGGGAGGGGGCACCCCCAGACACTCCGACACAGATTTTCAATGAGGAAGAGCGAGAGAACAGAGCTGACATGAAGGAGTTGTCAGCGGCACTGTCACTACCTTTGGTCAAGAAAGAAAGAGATGAATCTGCACTCAGTCCCACACTAATTGAACCTCAAGCCGAGGAAGATGTAAAAGAGGAAGGCAAAGGAGCTGCAGACACCTGTCAGACACTGCAGATGGACCACGAGGAGGGCAACAGAGCGGATAGTGCCCCTTCAAAGCCATCACAGCAGATTAGGAAGGAAAGTGATGTGGAAGAAGAGCGGCAGCACAAAACATCAGGACAGGGCCTGAAAGAGAAAAGTAAAGAGAGTATTCTGAGCACTTATAACGCACCCCAAATCAAAAAGGACAAAGATAAAGGCAGAAGAGAGAAGGATGAAAAGGAGAGGGTGAAAGAGAAGGAGAGGAAGGAAAAGGACAGGAGTAAAGAGAAGGAAAAGGATAAAAAAGACAGGGGGAAAGACAGAGAACGAGAGAAGGACCGGGTGAGAGAGCAAGAGAAAGTTAAGACTGAGGGAGGACGAGAGGGTTGCACAACGACGCAGATACTGCCGCAGATGAAGAAAAAAGAGGAAGAGGAACGGACGAGAGAGGGCGGTAAAACCGCCCCAACCAACCCGTCAGCTCAGAGAGACGAGAAGTGGGCCAAGGAGTGGGACTCAAAAACGCAACCCCATGTCAAGAGAGAGAAGGAGCATGACAAGGACCGGGCAAGCACGCCTGCTGCGGCTCACCCACGGCCAGACCGAGAGGAGGCTCGAGACTCCTGCACGCATAAACACAAGTCTTCCCATGGGAAGAAGGAGAAGAGTGGCCACAGGGAGGGCAAAGACGGCAGCGCGCTGGGAAAATGGGGGAGAGAAGACGGAAAAACTCACAAACCTGCGAACGTTCAGGTTAAGAAAGAAGTAAAGAAGGACAGAGATGTCAGCAGCAAAGAAGAGAAGAAGAAACCTGCTTCTGGTCCTGCCCAACTAGAACACAAACAACCACGGACACTGGTCACCTTTGACCTTTTTAAACCCATGGAGGCCCATCAAACTTTGGCTCTTTCCTTCACGGACAGTAGACCCAAGAGCCACCATCACAGTGACTCTCGAGGCTCCTCGTCTAAGCCTGCATCTGACAGTCGGACTGTTGCGCTCTGTAAAGGACCAAAAGTAAAGGACTCAGTGCCGGGTAAGCCCGGGTCAGCGCTACAGGATACAGCGCCACAGCAGCACTTATTAAAACAGCCCCTGAAAACACACACCCCCCAAACACAGAAAGACTTCTTAATATGAATGTCTAGATGTCTAGTCTGCTTTTCTTTTCCTTTTTTCTTTTTACTGTACAATTTGCGCCAAGGCTTTGGTAAAATATTTCAAAGTGCATCCTTACTTCAGATACCACAAAAGTGAGCGAAAGCTGCTTTGACATTGCCAGACCTCCTGTGACGCAGTGAAACGAGGGTGCGCTCTGCAGGTATTTTAACAAGGTCTAAGAATGTAAGCTAAGTAGCTCACTTCACGTTTGTTAGCAGATGTACGTAGGCTTTATATAAAATGTTATGTGACCCCGTGTGTCAGTGCCTGTGCACTACTTAGCTTCGCTCTTAAAGCACCTATTTTAGGTACTGGTCTCGCCAGTCTGAAAACAACCATCCGTACTCCCCTGCTGTAAGAACGACCTTTGTTCAGTGTTTGAGACATCAAGGAGATCCCTGTGATCTCTCTCAAATCATCTGTTTATCGTTGCTCATGCCGATTTGGAGGTTTGTTATTTTTAAACCTTCATATCAGAGCAAGTAGTTGTTTTCAGACTGGACTGTTGGACTCACACAGGGCTGTAAATGATACTGTATGTACCAAAACTGTACAGTATAGATGTTATTAGCACCAATGTGAGAAAATGTATACAGAAATTGCATATATTTTTTGTAAGACAGGTTTTATTTTCCATAGAACTTATTTATATCATTTACTGTCTGTTTTTATTTGAAACCGATGTATGTGAAAATTCTGTTGTAAATACATTTTATTTCCTAAGAATTGGTAGTGTGATTTATACTCTGATCAGAACCTCTCAATAAATGGTTCAAAATGTTGACTTGGTCAGCGTTAAAAGTCTCGCCTGTGTTTTGTATCAATGAGGTCACAGTCATTTGCCTTTCTGGCTGCTGGGTCAGGCATGCAAAGCAACAGTCAGGGCACAAGGCAGGTAAAGAAGAATGTGGAGGCAGGGGTGGGGCAGAAGGATATTATGATAGTAGTTAGACCTGTTATAATGGTTTGGAGATGGTTTTGCTACATAAAGTCAAGAGAAGAGGTGAAGATGCTTGTGTTTTCACTGGGAGCGACCAGGACAGGATTACAAATGAGTAGTTTGTGTGAGAGGGCAGGATGATAGGTATAGGGTGAGATGGAGGCAGATGATCCACTGTAGGGACCCCTAAAGGAAGGGGCAAAAAGAAACCTCAGATTATGGCAGGATGTATTCCAAATATGCTGTGAGTGTGAACTCTAAGCCCCTCCCACCAGAGAAAAACAGTAAAAATAAGTCGCTGCTTACTTTTGGCTCCATGTTGAGCAAAACTTGACTGGATCCTAGAAGAGGTGGTACTGTGGTGTTGTAGTCCAGGAGGAATCCCAAATGCGGATAAATTGAAGGGTTACATCAGGAAAAATCTATGCCAAATCAAACATGAGAATCCCAACTTCTTGGAGCATAAGGAAGCAGTACCTTCTTAACTTTAATTTTTATTTTCTCATCTAATACACCCTCCTGACCTGGAAATCAGTATGCCGTGCTGCAGGATCTCTAGGTTCCTGAAAATGCATCTGGAGCATAGGTTTGCTGGACAAGTTACAATAAAGGATACAAAGGTGTATAAGAGGAGTGTGACACACAGCTAGTGTAGTAGGAGGACTCGCACACAATCACAAGTTGTTAGCCAATGAGCGTGTCCAGAAAATCCACATCTCTGTCACATAGACAGCCCAAAATTTACAATTTTATTCAATATAACCTGAAACAGAGGTTATGTCTAAGAATCATTTTCACACAGTCTTTGTAGCATTGGAAGTGCTCTTGCAACCACATATATCACCCCCTGGTGGCCATTAAAAAGAATGCAGGTTAAACGTACTTCGACATCGGCTTCACTTATCAGCTGTAGATATCTCAGTCACTCTGAGATGACTGGATTTTTAAAAAATTAAATTCTATCATGAATTTTATGATAGAATTTCATTTCATGTCTCTTCATCCAGAGACACCACAAACACACTGCATCCTGGAATTCAGCCTTTTCCTGCTATGAAGGCTCAAAAGACTTAAATACTGACCTGCAGCAAAGGTTGCACTTACTCTTAAATCTCCCTGGGTCATTTTGTTTGCAAACATGACGTAAAACAGTCGACAAAAGGATGAACAGTGACATTTTTTTTCCTGGCTTTCAAAAAGATGTCTACAGCAGGTTGTACAGTGCAAATTACATTTAATATGAGCAGATGGGGGAAGTTCTCATCTACATTCAAACTGTTGCTGACAGACTGCAGCTAATGTAGAAAAGTTAAGATCAGTGTTTTGTGTAGCACATGTTTGATCAGCCAGACTTTTTACCTGGCTCTTAAGTTTAATCCATTCCTTACTAATGACTAAAAATGAGCTAAAAGGCAGCAACACATGTCCAAAAACATGTCCCAAAATAACACTCTGATGCCGCCTGAAGCAGGTGAAGGTGAAGCAGAGCCTGCATGCCCCAGTGTGTAGATGTCACTAACCCAGTGAGTCTGCACTTACAGCAAAGGAACAGTGTTTTAAATAAAGGTCAGCATCTTCCTTCAGTGATGTATGCTTCGTGACAGATGCCTGAGTATTTCAACAACAACAAAAAAAAAGTTCACATTCTGGCAATTTCAGTCTCTCCTATAGTGGAAGACGCTGTAGCCCAGCTCTATCAGTGCTCCACCCAGCAGCACCCACAGAGGGATGCAGACCACACTGATCCACACTTTTGTGTGCCCCTCCATGCGGGAGCACAGAGTCAGACAGAAGGCCAGCTTTAGCAGCAGGGCTGTTAGGTACCACAGCCTGCTCTTCAAGCTCTGCTCACCCTCCCTGGGGTCAAAGTCTGGCTTGCAGCGGCCTGCCATCTTCACTATCAGCATGAGGATGAGGATACTGTCAAAGGTCCAAACAGGGAGGAAGATTAGAAACCAATTCCAGTGGATTCTGGAGTCCAGCTTGAGGACCAGCAGAATCAAGAAGATCAGAGCAAATATCCATGAGAGGAGCACTCGCTGGGCCAGGGACATCTTCATCTGTGGAGGACTGGCACAGAGCCAGTGTCACCCACACCCAGAGAGACTGAAGAAGGTGAGGAGGAGGAGAAGCACAGTCAAGGTGATCTGAAAACACAGCAGAAGACAGCACAGGCCCGTCACTCCTTAATTATAAACACATGACTGAAAACTAGACCTCCCCCACTAGGAAGCAGACCCTCACGGGTCTTGTAGAGAAATCCATCTCCTGATACTTCCACTCAGTATTAAAGCAAACATGAAGCTAATGTATGTTAGCAAGCTGTAGCTAACTTGTAAAACTGACCCCACTGTTCGCAGTCTTACCGAGTTCAGCAGCAGAGTCAGTTCGATGTCTTTAACTCGGGGTTTCAACGACAAACTCTTCAAACGAAGACAAATACCAAAATAGCAGACAGACTGAAAACAGCGGCGAAGAAATGCGACAAAACGTTAGCTTTCAGCTACATACAGCCGACAGTTACCCTGCATTTCCGGTTAGTCCTTTCAAAACAAGTGCACGTCCTAAATAAAATTACATTTATCATTTTCAAAGCAAAACCGTGATTTTGTCAATCTGTTTTTGGATTGGGGCTTCACCCACTCATAGCAACCTAGTGGGGATCTAACCAAACAAATGCTTGATTTTTTTTTTTTTTTTTTAAAGGTCGACTTACTTGATTTCTTCCCTCCAGCAACTCAGCAAACACCATCTGCTGTGCTGATAAAGGTTACATGATGTAGCTGAAAGGATTTAATAGTTCCAAGATTAACCCGAGGGGAGTTAACAATAAAACGAAAGCTGACTGACTTCAGCATTTCACTTATAAATATAAAATGTAAATAATGTGTTCTTCCTGGTCTTTTTGTTTGTTAGTTTTTTGTTTTATTGAAGTGGTACAGGTTTAAACTAGGGAGGGGGATTTCTACAATCTTGGTTACAACCTAGATTGCAAGTGGAACTTGCCTAAACATAAATAAATAAATAATTTAATTAAATAAATAAATAAATAATAATCCAGCTTCAGCTGCAGAGCCCGCCCCCCCTTCCTAAAATCCAACATATGTGTTGTACAAAGGCAGAGCAGACATTTATTTCTAATAAAATGCTTTTTTAAAACAGAAGAAGATGCACCATGTTTTCTTTTTATATTCCTCAAATGCATTTATTTCTCTTTTACTGGGCTAGTATTACAAATTAATACAAAGTACAACTCCAGAGACATCATAGATTGTCAAAAAAGTAAAGTACAAAACGCTTGAGGTAAAACATCATTGAAAAAGATTCAGTTAAAAAGCCCTTATTAAAATTTAAGTTCTTTTCAAGGTAAATGCTCACTTTACAGCTTCTGGAAAAAAAATACAAATAAAAACAATGCAGTTTTATTTACAAGATAGTGGTGGTGCAAAATACAGTGTGTGAGACAACATTCAGTCAAAATCTTCATATCTTTGTTAAATGTAAACAATAAACATTGTCCTGTTCGCCAAAATGCCGTCACACTGATGTTTGCTCTGAAAAGACTCTACGAGCGCCGCTGACGCATGAGAGCAGAGGAGCTCATTACTACCCGGCAAAAAATATGAAACTGTTCGACATTACACATTTACAAAGCAAATCCACGAAATGGATTGTGTATGAAAGGTTTCTCTAGGTAACTGTGGCAGCTTTCTCCTCTGCAGAGATAAGAAAATCCTTATCATTTCAAATTTTACTCTTACTTAAGAGCACCTCTGTGGGGCAACGGATAAGTCTGATAACACTCCGTAGTTTTATTAGTTTTTATATTGTTGACAAAACCCATCAAGAAAATAAACAGTGTATCAGTCTGGGTGTGACTCTCACCTAAGCTCATTTATTCCTAGACCCAAGTCTTTAGAACCAAGTTACAGCAGAGACGTTATAGGAGCGACACTTTTCTGCAACAGCAAACATGGTGGTAAATGTATAACGTCGGGGGGGAAAAAACTTTTTAAAACATTAATTTATTATTTAACTAAACTTTTTATGCAGTTTTTAAGGTAATATTTCAAAATAACAGTCTAAAAGATGTGAGTCAATGGTGGCTATGAAATAGTGAGACTGCTCTGTGGTTTCACTTTACATATAATATAAGCCAACACTTCTGTAGTGCATAAAAGTAGAAATGCAAACAAAAGAAATAAGGAACGTTACAGTCCAAGTGTGTGGCTTACTGATATGTTCAAAAAACAATGGAGCACTTGTTCATAATCATCAATTCATTGCTCATTGTAGTCTTTTTAAGAGATTTTTTGTTGATAACAGTGAAAATGTGAAGTACCATCAGATGCATCCTCGAGTCCTTTAATAGCAGTACCACTTATCTAACAATCGTGTTTTTCTTGTTTTTAAGAATGAAAATTTCATTCAAAAGTGAAAGCACTTGGAAGGAACTAGTTAGGGAAACTTATCATACTTCAGCAAAAAACCCAAAGCTAAACAGTAAGATGGTACCCATTCAAAATGTACGATTTCTTGCCTCCAGAATAGGGGGGTGCATCCCTAAAGGCAACCACAGTTACACAGTGCTCTGCCTGCTCTCGTGGCTGAGGCTGAGCCCCATCACCTCTGAGGAGTGAGATGGGAAATCAATAAATATCCCGTCTGGGCCTGAGTCTGCAGACTCTAGCACTTGTCCAATTATGGTTTCAGGGCTGGATGATTCACTGGGCGGCGTAGAGGATGCTCCCTTACTGAGATCAGTCATTGTTGTTGTGGCCTCGGTGCCATGGAGAGCTCCTGAGGAATGAAGCGGGAGGATGGAGGGAGACAGCAGAGGCAAGTCCATGGCACTGGCTCCAGCTTGTACTATACCTATGAAGGAGATAATAGTGGATTATTAAGGTTTAGCATATAATGATGCTTCATAATAATCAACACAGTGAGGACTACAGTCGTACCGTTGAACTGAGAGCCCACACACAGTCTGTTGGAGGAGGAGCCAGACAGTTCTGATCCTGGGGCCAGGTCAGCATAGGCCAGTCCTTGCTCCTCCAGGCACGATGTAATCTCACAGGCCGAGTGACGCCGAATTCCTCCACTGCCAACCGAGTTGGCATCTGGGTCATACTCAGCCACTGGGGTCAGCAGCAAAGGAACATTGTAGCTCTTTGATCGTACCACGGGGTTTTTAGACGGTTGATCCGCTGACTTGGACCAGCCCCAAGGCTTCTCTGAAACACAAGAGGGAAAGATGGGAAGACGTTATTAAGCTTCACCAACCCTTCAACCCTGAAAACTGTTATTTTTATCCCGCTTCTGCCTCACCCAGAACATTGCAGTGAGCTTCAGCATCATCTCCAGAGTAAAGCCCATGGGTGCCCAAATAGGGCGAGACCACCTTCTGAATCAGTGACTCCAACCTCAGGTATTCCTCAGTCACACCACGCGGCTCATGGACCCCCTAAACACAGGCATTAAATTTTATATTTAGCACCATCATACTCACAGATCACCCCTGTGGGCTGTTGGTGCTTAAGTTTAGAAGAGGAAAAAAAACTGTGTGACAATAAAAATATATATTTGTTTGAATAATGTTTGGGTTGCATGACTAAAAACTAATGCATTAACACAGTATGTCACAACCAATAACCAGCAGATCAACTAATAATCAGTAAATTTTATGAAGATACGCCCAACTAAAAGTAATTTACTCAGAAACAACAGCAGTGTAGTACTTCTTTATCTTCATGAACACCTTCAGAATAATGCAATACAATTAAACCTTATCATTAATGTTAGAAACAAGCTGGGCCAAAAATGCACAACAGCAGGTGTTTGGAAACAAACTCAGACTCGGTGCTGAGCAGCACATAAGGAAGCCATGAGCTTGGCTTGATGCCTGCAGGCCTACCTGTAGGATGAGCAGCATTTGTGTAACAGAGGGAGGCACACGGGCCCGCGGGCGAGACAGGGCGTCCTCTAGCTTTACGCTGAGCACTATGGTGTTCCTGAAGTGCAGCAGGGCGAGCTGTCGGACAGAAGGCTCCTTACCCTGCGCGCAGAAAACAGCAGACAGACTGAGCATCGATTCAATAAAGGGCTAGGACGGAGATCAGACTCTTGAGATGCTCGCCTACCTGAACCGGGTGGAAGATGGCCTGCAGCATTGAGAGAACATCACAGAAGAAGAAGTCCCAGGTCTCTGCCAGAGAGTCAAGTAACTTCTGGCCTGCATGGATCCCAAAGGAACATGCTCGAAGCTGAATTAAGCTGATTTCCAGTGAGATATGCTAATTTCTATTTATTTATTAATTTCAAGATTGCCTACCTTCATAGAATCTTATTTTGTCCCGCAGGATGACCATGCCTTTCGTTAGCAGCTGATTCTGTGAAAAGAAGCCAGTAATTATGAATCACTGTAGAACTGCTCTCCAATTCCCGTCTCAAAGAGCTCTGAATTTAATACATCTGAAATAAACGTCCTGTTTTATTTAAGGTGCATTACCTGAAGGTATTCTGTGAAGAAGGACCCCAGCTCAGTCTTTAAAAGATGCCTGAGGAAAAGGGACAAATGAATAAATACAGTTAGAAAGATAATAAGTGGTGTTGGGCTAATTATGTGTTTATAACTTTGTAAAAACAGTGCTTGGCAGCCATGTTATGTTCAGATCCGTCTGTGTAGTTATAGAAAAATGTGTCAACCTCCTTGTGACTTTTCTAGAAATATGTTTACCCAGCTATAATGGAAGCGGATACAAGTGATGGGTCTGGTTCAGAAAGATAATGAGATATCTGACGTGACCACATGACTCCCCAAGCCTACATGCTGTACACTACACACACAAACAAACCCGTTCACGAGAAAACATTCAGTCAACACATACAGCACACACGGTAATTACAACGATTACAGCACAAAATGACATCAACGGTCTAAAATAAGGAAGTTTTCTGAGAGCAGTGTTTGTGTGCGAGTGAGTGAGTCAGTGAGTGGGTGAGTGTGGCTGTTTACACTCACCGGACACCCTCATTAAGAACGTAAAGTTCATTATCCGCCAAGCCCTTCTTTTGAAAGACTGCTATCACAGCATTATGGATGCTGCAACATAACACACACACGAGCTGGTGTAAATTAAGAATCTCCACACACATTTAAACACTACCTTTGTCATATCT
The DNA here is from genome assembly GCF_057381915.1 of Diplotaxodon limnothrissa. Taxonomy (NCBI): domain Eukaryota; kingdom Metazoa; phylum Chordata; class Actinopteri; order Cichliformes; family Cichlidae; genus Diplotaxodon; species Diplotaxodon limnothrissa. The sequence continues at coordinate 9,033,777 of NC_140602.1, forward strand.
TGTGTACCTGTTCCAGGTGGCGTTGGCTCCTGCCCTCTTCTGCTTCTCCCCTCGGTCCTCCGGCGAACTTTTCTCACTCTTCCCCAGCTCACTGAGGCTGGGAGAGCTCATCAACTTCAGCCGGTGCAGAGTCCTCATGAGGCAAATGTAAAGGGAGAGAGACAGAGTATTCTAAGTACAGGACGGGAGAGAAAGAAGGTCAGCCGATGAGCCGACACATACAGAGACACACAGAGAGGAAACACGAGGAGGCTGTAGCTGTAGGAGGAAGGGAGGAGAACATAAAAGGAGAGAGTATGCACAGGAAAAAACCCAAAACATAACAAGCACAATGACAATACAAAGAGCAACCAGTGATAGAGGAGGAGAGATAAAGGACAGAATGATGCATGGTGAGATGGAAGCGGCACATTAAGAGCAGGATGGGTGGAGCTCAGCCGAGAGGTGGGCCACAGTGTCGCTGTACTGCCTGTCTCAGAACAGCAAAAAACAATAGCACGCACACGCTCGGGTGGAAGGGGGGGGGCGTGCAAGCTCTTCCTCCCTCCCTGGCTCTCTGTCGGTACAATACAGCTATTGATGCAAACAAATATTTATGCAGAGCACAGATACCAGAAGGAACTGCATGGTAAGCAGCCGGGGCTTTGTGAATATTACTGTACGCAGATGAGGTGGAGGAGGAAGTCGTCCGGCTTTTAAACAACAGCAGAAACAGTGATAGGAAGCACGGACACAATACAGAACAATAAAAGAGGCTTTTCCTGCTCTCCCACAGCTGGTGGCGAGTGCAGCAGGATAAAAGTAAAAAGTAGCACAATATGTGAGACAGGAGCTTGACCAATATTAGATTTCTTATCTTCTTCTTTTTTTCTTTTTTTTTGTTGCTGTGGGGTCAGATGAGAAGATTGATATCATATTTTTAACCACTGAAGCTAAATATGCAGCTACAGCCAGGAGTTGATTAACGTACTGCAGAGATATGAACATATGAAGATATATAGATATGAAGGGGGAAGGGGGGGGGGGGGGGTGATTGCATCTTATCAAAAAACAAGGAATGCATTTACAAGTTTAAACTTATTTTGGATTTTTTTCTAATCAGGGTCAGAAATCTACATATATTCCCTTAAATTTTTAATAAGTGGTGCTAAAGGTTCTACAGTGTTTTTTAACTTTAAAAAAAGCCAAGGCCTGTTAACTTCCTGTTAGTTGTTATGATTACATATTTGGAGGAGTAAAGCTTAAGTTTTCAAACCTAAGAACACAGAAATAGCTGTCAAGCATGGTGGTGATAGCATCATGCTGCGGGGTTGGTTTGCTGCCAGTGGTACTGGCAGTGGTAGTTTAAATGAACCAGTTTAAATGAACTATACGAATTCTGCTAAGAAGAGTGATCTAACATCCAGGCATTGTTATGCCAGAAGCTTGTTGACAGATACCAAAAGCATCTGGTCAAGGTGCAACTTGTTAAGAGACATTTAATCAAATATTAGTGAGGGAGTATACATGTATTTGAGTGTGTATGTATACTTTTTGCCTTAGAGAAAATAGTCCTTAAAGATGTATGGTGTATCATTCCAACCTAGAAAAAGTTCAAAGAAATTAAAATTCTAAAATTACTGTGACATTCGTGTCCATGATGAGTGTTTGTAAACTTCTCTGCACAACTGAAGGTTTTGGCGTCTCTAATTTAGAAATCATCTGTTACCACCCTCAAAAAAAATCCACAAACCTCAGTGTGAGCAGTTTCATGTAGGAACTACACCTGCCAGCAAAGGAAGCACGTGTGCTGCACATTAAGATTACAGCTCAGTGAAGGGAAACACTGATGTTTCCATCTTGTAATGCTGTCAGAAGTACCAGCTCTGGGTGAACCCCCCCCCTTTAAGAGGCACAATTCCCAAAATGTAATGTAATTCGCGTATACCTAAAATTTAAGTGCATGTTTTAACACATTCATCAATCTAAAATATCCTAAAAGTTTTTAAAAAGAGAGAGAGAGACAGAAAACACTGTTTGCATATTTTTAGGAGGACTTGGTGAAAAAGAAGAAATGATGAGTTCAAACCCACGCAGTCCTGAAACTCTCTGCTGACAACACAGCAGTAAACAACAGAGCCCCCCCTTTCACACCCACACACATGAAGACAGAAAACATGGAAAGCAGAGTGCACAAACGAATGAGGTGCCCATACATGAGGAAATGAGTCAATTAAACATCCCACCAGGACATCATTACCATTAGACCAGCATGTGTTTCAGCTGGTTAATGAAATCTTCTGGGACAGACATGGTGTGATTTCTTTTTTCTTTTTGTAAATGCTTATAAATATTTCATGCATTTTCCAGGAGGCTGCACGCTGTGAAATGCTAAGCCCAGGAACTGAGACTCACCTCCTGATTGGATGCTCATTGCTGCTGTCCAAATCCGGGCTCGGAGGAGGGGGCGAGAAGGTGCTGAAGTTGAGCGACAGGGGTCGAGGGGAGGGCCGGGAGGCGTGCCTCCGCCGCAGTCCATCAAGCATCTGAAGTTTGCGTAAAAGTGGAAATGTCAACAAAAGCTAGCAGGAGGGATTAAAATTGGATCAAGGAGCTGTGTGAGGCATCGATGAGAAATGTCTCAAGTGCAGTCATGAGCCATCTCCGCCCTTTACTTTGAGAGAGCAAGTCAAGCAGGGAACATTAAAGCGGTATAAGAGACACAACACAGTAAAGCGAAATTCACGGTCAAAGGGGTACAGGATAAAAATCAAACCCCACATCTGAGACTTCCTCACAATGAGCGCTTTCTCTTTCTTTATTCTCTACCTGACTGTCAGTTCAAAACCACAGAGGAGTGTTTTGCAATCAAAGCTGGGCTGACCTCCAGGGTTTGCACACGCATTACATCAGAGGAAAGAGAAAAGAGAAGTGCATGTGTGTACACGCATCAGTCTGCGCCAGTTATTCCTGTAAAAGCGTTACAGTTGCTCTCAGTTTGGGTGTCTCCCTATAGAAACGTACTGTACAAAGTAAAGCACCATCCCCTGGTCAGAGGGGAGAACAGCAGTCTGGGTTGTCACTCTACAGACAAAAGAGCCAACACTAGCCTCAACATGTAAAGCACAAAGAGAGGGGGGTGCCTCGTGTGTTTTCAGAAGAACCGGCCGTGCAGTTTAATTAGAGTAAGATCACATCTGAGTCAGCAGCGCTGGCTGCTCACTGTCTACCCGGAATGCCATGCCACGCCAGTCTGGGCATTTCTGCTTTTGTTCACCCCTCCTCCTTGGCTTGTCTTTTAGGGGCGATTCCAATAAGATCGATGCCTCTTTAAAAAATTCAGAAAAATTATCCGTATGAACATAAATTTATTTTCTGCTGTATGGATCTCTCCCCGTGCTTCCGAGCTGAGCCATTCCACATCATACGGCCATTGAATCGGCCAGACACGCAATCAACAGTCCACGTTTATCCTACTGGGAGGAATGCACCGCCAGTCGTGCGTACGTGGATGTTTTATGTTTTTAAAAACCTGTGCGCAGAACACAATGAAGCAAAGTGCCCCGGTAAACAAAGCCACCGTGTAACGAACACATGCAGATGCTGCATTTGGTCCACCTTTGGATAAAAACTGTATCATAATGGCCACAAAGTTGCCGTATGTCATGCGCCTCTGCCCGCCCACTGTAGCCCGCACTCACCGTTCCTGATCCTGTCGTGTAGCTCCTGCTGGGATGAAACGGTCATGTAGTGCTGAGGGGAAGTGTTTACTGTCCGGGTTCATCAGCGGCTGCCTCCTGTTCTGTTACCCGCCGGTCTGCGCACCCTCACGGGCATCGGGGTGCGGGCGGGCGGGCGGTGGAAAGGTCCGACCTGCGGGGACTCATTCAGTAAGAAGCCAGAAGAAAGAACCGCCGCTTGCTCGCTCCGGCTCGCCCCCGCTTTGTTTTGACGAGATGCAAACGCGAAACCTGGACGCGTGGACGCGGCCACGAGCAGCACGTGCACGTGCGTCCGTGGTTATAGCTGTATGTAAGCGGGAGGGGATAACTCCAATGGGAAACAAGAATAATGGCAGAGTTTAATTCCGGAGGGATGATTTTATTATTATTAAGACGAAGACTGTAAGGATTAACACACAAACCGGGGGAACACTAATACGCAAACAGTGTGCTAACACTGCAGTGCACAGGTGTGCAGTCAGTGGTGAGAAAGGCCTTGCTTTGCAATATGGCCATAAACAGAAGATGGTAAACACAGTTTCCAGCTCTGACCCAAATCCACGCAGTTTCACACAGGGGGAGCCTTACCATCTGTGAGTGCAGATGCGTGTGTTCTCCGGATAATCCCCTTTTTCTGTGGATGAGATGTTAAAAAAAAACAAGGGTGGGGGTGTGGGGGCAGTCTTGTGGGAAACTGTAAGGAATAAATTTTGTTTTCTGTCTGCAGTGCAAAAATCCTGGCACTCCTATACATGTGACAGAAAATGGCTCTTGTTGGATCAAAGAGGTGCGTTATAACTTATAACACGGTGCGTTTAGCTCAGATTGTTAATAAAAGGGAGATTGTATTGTCCCATACAATCCCACGAGATTTAGTGCAAACACACACCAGCCTGATCAGCCTGCTATTCCAGCTAAAACAGGGAAAACAGGTAGAGATCTAGAGCTCTTGCAGATATTTAATTAACTGCACAAGGAAGACTAAACAACAAATGCAAAACCTTTAGCTTCTGTTAAAATTTTAACTGCATTAATCAAATCTCTCATAGCTACTTACATTCTTTTGCAAATCTCCTCTGAGGTCACTTTAGTGTCTGTGGATCAGAGCTTGTTGAAATAGAGGTTTGGCGAACGGAAAATGTTCCCTGTGTGCAGAATCCAAACCTGTTTAACCGCTTGCATGCGGTTTGCATGCTGTTATATGCAGGCTTTGTGTGTCCATGATAGCCGATTGAGTTCTGAAGCTTGCATTATGTTTTTTATTTTATTATAAAGCTGTTTTCCCTACAGTGCTATTGTAGTCATTTGATTATTTATTTTAAAGCTTGGAATCATTACAGATAAACAGTCCACAAGGCACACAAACCAGACAAGGGCCAGCGTAAAAGATCATATCAAAAGCAGTGAAAAGTCTCCCCTCTAATAACCTCGTGTTGTAAACACTGTTTTATTATGGAATAACGAATATAATGATTTCAAAGATTAATTAAGGAACTCAAAACCAGTGTCTGTAGAGACCCTGACCTGAGGATGTGAGGTCAAAGAATGTGCCTCTAGCCACACCCTACGGGTAGTATCACCTGCCTTTGTCTCTTCTGCACACCAGTTCCAGTCATTAGATGGGGCATACTCAAACATAAATATTATTAGATATTTACAATGAAATATGCATTTAAGCCCACCTCGTCATTTTCTATATCTAGCCCTCTGAGAGGAAATATGACTTTCATGGCGCATCGTTTATGTTTCAGTGGATGTATATTTTTTTTAAACTATCATAAATAAAATAAAAATTAAATAGTTGATTCTGCCTTTAAAATATATAAGTTAATAATTAAATTTTGCATGTAAACCCAGTAACCCCTAGATTTCAGTTACTTGTTTATTTTCCAATAGGCGTGAAGGCATCATAAGCTCCTCCTCCGGTAGTCCGAGCGGGAAGTTCAGAAAGATGGCTGCCTCTTTGAAATAATATTCGTGTTTTCTGTTGCTCATTCAACACAGAAAGCAGTTTAGAGGGACTGTAACCGGCTAGTTTGTATGCACTGACTTCTATCGGGTGTCTACGGAGGTGTCAGGCTCATCTCGTGTTGTTTTATCGATAAGTGAAGCCAGCTTAGCCTGTTTTTCCAGTGACTGAAGAACATCTCGGCAGTCATGTCCAGTGAGGAGAAGAGCAGCTCTGCGTCCAGGTGCTTCGGACAGGTATGTGGGCTCCATGAGACTTCTCAAAAGCTAATTATTCTAAATTGGACACAGGTGTGTTGAGTTAAATTAGAATGATAAAGCACACCAGTTTTTGCTTCCAGTCCCACTGCTGATAAAGTTTTGATTGAAACGGGTTGAAGCACAATGTGTGTCAGTCTGAATGTCTGTGACTGGACACTAGAGGGGACCGAGTTTATTTATGTAGTAGAGTATCATAGTTTTGTATTTTCTACAAAGTTTGTAATTTCTTTTGAAAGTTTAGTTTTTATTTTTCTTCCGGTCCTATACACCCTAAACCCCCCGCTATGGTCTTTCCTCTTTTGTCTGGAAACTCCATCTTCAGCATCCTTGGTCCAATATATCCACCATCCGTCCTCTGCACACGTCAAACCGTTTCTAACCTGAGATGTCGCTCTGATGTACTCATTTCTAATCCTGTCTATTCTTGGTCAACCTCAATGAAAATTTGAGCACCTTCACCTCTGTCAGCTCCAGTCACACCTCCTGTCTTTTTTTGTCAGTTCACCTTCTCCAAACTAAACATCGTAGCAGTTCTCACGACCATCTTCTAAACCTTACTCTTCATTCTTGCTGCTATTCTTCTGTTAAAAATCACTGCCACTCCTCTCTATGGGCGCACTTTGATATAAAGAGGGCTGGAGCAGTGAAACACTCCTCTCTATTATTGTAAAGGACTTCCACTACACATTTAATCACTAGGCGATCTTAATATAAGAAGAAGAAATGCAATTTCAACAGTGTGTCTCAGTTTTTCTACATCATAAAGAAGATGCTGTCAGCCCGACTCTCAAATTGTAAGAAATAAATGTGCAAAATTAGATAAAATGGTCCAGTAGCTCACTGCCTAGACTCTCCTGTAGTGATAAAACAGAAACCCCCAAAAGTTGATTCAGTTCATCTGGATGTAGCGTTTTCAGTGGGAGAAACGTTTCGTCATTCATCCAAGTGACTTCTTCAGTCTATGTCCAGATGAACAGAATCGACTTTTGGGGATTTACTTACCTGGATGATTGAGCATGCATCAAGACGATAAAACAAAGTTTTAATTCACAGAAAATGCCTGGTTTCTTTAGTAGATGGTGAAAAAATAGTTTTCTGTCATTTAAATGCTTTTCTATTGCTTAGTTACTCTGATGTGATATGAATGGCGGTAGGGGAGATTTTAATCAGTGGGAACATTTTTTCAAACACATGAAAATACCGTAATAATTCCAAAATCTATGCCCTGAAATGGAGTCTTTGCCTAATTTTTGACTCGCCTGCCTTATAAATTGAGGAAGTGCAATTTTAAAAATATTTACAACAGTGATTGAAATTAAAGAATACATTTAAAGAGGAAAACAAAGGAAAGAGGAGCAGGAAGCCATAATACAGAAGTGTGTGAGGAATCTTAATAAGTCTGAGGGAGGAGAAGCTCTCCTGTGTCTGTGCAGTAGAGTGGAGCGTGTTCGATGGGTTGCCGATGATGGAGAGGTTTGTTCAGAGACCTCCGGTCTCTCACTGATTCACATGGCTTCAGATTCTGGGCAATAATTGATCCAGTCTTATGGATTAGTTTGTTGATCTTGCTGGCATGTCTGTTTTTGCAGAAGTCTTTCTATTTTATTATATTTTCTTTAACCTCCTAGGACCTGGCGTCCACATATGTGGACATCACATTTTGGGTTATTTAGACCAAAATACTCAATTTTGCTCTACAGGGGCCTGATATCCACTTACGAGGCCATTATACTGCTGCTGTTCGATCGAAATTTTATACGAATATCCTCATATGTGGATCTCATTTTTGTTAGAAACAAAAATCAGGTACCGGTAAAAAAAAAAAATCTGGTAATTCTTTGTCTTTACATTCATCAGGTCCCAATCAGCCCAAATAGCGAAGAGAAATTAAAATTGCATGCCATGAAATAGTTCGGGTCTTAGGAGGTTAATGGAACTAAAATAATTTTTTAACTTCCACCTTTAGTTCAGTTTTATTTTAATATTAACAACCTTGGATTTCGCCTGTAACCTGCACTTCCATATTAAGTTGAAAGGATTTGCTGACCTTCCTGGAAGGCCCAAAGGCTGCCGAGAACAGCTTGTACTCTCGGTGGCTTTTTAATGTCTGAAATGAAGTAGAACACAAAGCATCAGTGATGAATCACTCTTTATGTTATTAGTGTAAACCTAGCTTCCTGCACCTCCAGAGGATAATAACTGCCAGCCAGTTTCACTCAGGTCATACAAATGTGACAACAATGTAAGCTTGTTTTCATTATTAATGGTGTTTCCGCTGTGTGCCTTGCTGACACTGGGGTGTGTGGACAGTTTACCTACACAGCTGAGGAGTACCAGGCGGTGCAAGATGCTCTGCGACAGAAGCTGGGACCGGAGTACATCAGCACCAGAATGGCCGGAGGAGGACAGAAGGCAGGTCTTTGTTTTCCTCTGCAGCTAGAAAAGCTGCCTGCACCTCAGACTGGGGATGTTTCTTCACTATAACATGTCATAATTTCATTTTTCAACTTCAAATAGCTACTCTGATTTCAACAGGTATGCTACATTGAAGGCCATCGTGTCATCAGCTTGGCCAATGAGATGTTTGGATACAATGGATGGTCTCACTCCATTTCCCAGCAGAACGTTGGTATGACTCGTTTCACAGCTTAGGATCCAGGTTTACCTTCTCACGCTCAGACTAACAGTTTGATGATTTTTGTTGGCAGATTTCGTAGACCTCATCAATGGGAAGTTTTACGTCGGCGTCAGCGCGTTTGTTAAAGTGCAGCTCAAGGTTGGGTAAATGAGCCTCTTTTATTTTTCTGCCTCCCTCTCTTCCATCCATATGAGTTCATGTTGCTTTTCCTCCAGGATGGATCGTTTCATGAGGATGTTGGCTACGGAGTCAGCGAAGGACTAAAGTCGAAAGCTCTGTCACTGGAAAAGGCGAGGAAGGAAGCGGTCACTGATGGCATGAAGAGAGCTCTGAAGTATGGGAATTTACTTATATTTAAAAACATGCTGGAAATATTATTTTATTTTAATCATTAAAAAGTTTGTTTTTCTTTTTCCTATGTTTTAGATGTTTTGGTAATGCTCTTGGTAACTGCATCCTGAATAAAGAATACCTCCTAGCCATTAACAAGATCCCCAAGCAGGTCAGGATCAACATTTAAAGTATCATTTTTAGTTTTCAGTCTAGTCGGTTTTTGGAAGCTGATTCTTGTCACTTCTCTACACAAAGCCGCCACCTCCTCTAGATCCAGCCCGGACTAAGCGTACTGAAGGTGAGCCGTCGGTGGAGAAGGCCCGGCTTGGCAGTCTGCTCCGAGAGGAGAGTCTTATATCAGCACCGGTTCCTGTCAGGACGCCGCTGGAGCCCAGAGTCATCAACCAGAACCAGAGTCATTCAGAAGTTCACACTCCCAATGCTGCCGACGCTGCACCTGGCATGAAGAGTGAGAACATCAGCTCCGGGTAGGAAAAGCTCTGGTTTTCCCTCATCTTCTCGACATCTCCTAATTGCTGTCCTCTTCTAAGCTCTGGTGTCAACTCTGTGGATGTTGTTGTCAGGTCAGAAACACACACAGACCCCAAACAGCTGAGAAAACTCCGACAGCAGCAGCTTCAGCAGAAGTTCAGGAGAGAGATGGAGGCCAAGAAGCTGCAGCAGAAGCAAGACCGAGCCAAATCTGAGGAGGAAGAGGTCACTATAGGACAAGGATCCAGTGAAGGTAGAGAGAATATTTTGATTTTCTTTTATCGGTTTAGTTTTTATTGTTATGTTGTGATTATTGTATGGAGGGTATATGTCAGAGGCAGGATTTACGATTATGAATTTTAATTTCCTTTTTAAGTCTAGTTTGTAGTTTTAGTTGGTTTCAGTTTTTAGTTGTAGTTATTTAACTCTAATAACCTTGGTATAGAGTGATTACAGACTGGTAAAATGCGCTAATCGGTTTTTACACTTTATTACAGGGGAGAGATTAAAAGTAATACAGCAACACTGAGGTTTGGGGTAGATTTCTACTCTGAGATGGAAGAAAAAGTTGTCAAAATAATCTCACAAAAATAGTTTAGCATGTCTTGCAGGTTGGTTTGGCTCCTATCTTCGCAGGTGCTGAAGCTGAACTCAGGAAGTCCACCAGCAGCAGAGACGTGTATTTAGCAGGTGCTGTAAAGGCTCCACATACTTGGACTGTGTGATGAGGAGGCCTGCATCTCATTTCCAGTTGGTCTTGCTGTGCAGATGACCCTGAGCTCTGGGATTTCACTCTTTATGGGATTGAGGATCTGGATGTCCCTGCGGCTGCCCCTTCACCCAGAGGAACCCGGCCCAGTACGCCTGGGAATCATCAGATGCAGACGCGCAGTAAAACCCCTCAGAGGACCACGGATAGGCGACCAGAGGCCCCGCCGAACAGCAGAGGACGGGAGCAGGCTCAGTACAGACCTCAGCAGCAGAACCAGTATCAGGGCAGACCAGGTGAGTCAGATCAGTCAGTGAATGAGCTTCAGTGCTAAATTCTGTCTGAAACTCACTACTACTTCTCCAATTTTCAGGTGAAGCCTCGAGTCCGTACAGACAAGGACAGTTCATGAAAAAACGCAGGCTGGACACCTGACATCCAGCCACTATTTTGCTTTTACTTCACTTTGTACATTTGAAATTGTAAAGAATTGCTGCTTTATATACATCTGGATACATGTTTTCTGATTTTGTTAAAAAATAAAAACATAACCAAACTGGGAATCCTGCTAGATTTATTTGAAAAAGTGAAATTTAATTTCAGATAAAACAAATAAATGATACTTTTGATACATAACTTCTTAATTATCTTTAGAATGTAGCCTTTTGTTCATGTTGAAAGATTAAGACTTTGTTCAAAAACAAAACAAAATCATCAAACATAACAAAAACTAACCATGATCTAATTTTTGACAAACACACATAAACGTGCCTTTTACCTGATTTCTTTTATTATTTTTTTTAAGTTTTGTACAATGTGAAAAACATACACAAAACAGACACTGGATCACAGGAAGTCAGTAAGGGGGGATCAGAAATAAGAGTATAACTGCGTGTCAGTAGGCTCAAACAGTACTGTAGAGATCTGTGATAATTACTGATATAGCAGAGTAGCATATGGATGTTAACTTCTTGTGGGGAGCTTGTGCTGTACAGTGGTGCACTGGCTGCCATTTGTAAGATTAAACACCAGTAAAGTCGGCATGCAGAACTCATACACTGATAGTCTCATACTGAAGTTGTGCCTGTGATATTAATGAATAGCAATTGAGCAGATCAACACTCATAAAAAGGCAAATAATAAAAAAACAAAACAAATAATCCAATATCAAAAACATTGAAATCCGTAACAACCCTCATCAGCATGCAAATGTGTCCAATACCCCTCAGTCCCTACAAAACTTTGAACATTGCATATTCTGCATTGCAGTAACTTGTTTTTTTCTCTAGAGAAGTTCAACTATTCATTCAATCTACAAGCAGGCAAAAAAACCAAAAATCACGATGACAGCATGGCACTCGTGAGGTGGTGAGATAGAAGTCGGGTTAGCGTGACAGAATTTTAAACCTTTGCGCAGCTCGCTCACTGCCCAAACAAGTTCTTCTATGAAAAGGTTTAATGATAAATCTGGAAAAACAAATACCATCCAAACCTGCGTACACATGTGCCAAATACAAATACACAGCTGATCGAACAACCAACACAAAGGTAACTGTAGAGAGGAAAGAAACTGTCCACTTTACTCAGTGTGCTCTTTGTCCTGCATGCGGCACCTACCTCAGTTTTGCATGCTCTGAGCTGGCTGCATCCGGTGGTGTTTAAACTGTATACTGGTTTAGTAAACTGGTTTTCTGTAATACAGTCACAGCTACAGGACTGGATGGATCTGGAACTTCTCATTAGTGAGGATGCAAGGCACTAAAGTGTTCCTCATGTTTACAGGTTAGAGTGCATGTGCATTTAGAATGGGTCACAATGAACATACTCTAGTGAGAGCAAACTGAAAGCATTTACCTCACAATTATATTTACAATAAGAAAAAAAGAAAGAAAAAGCCAAAAAAAGGAGGGGGGCAGGGCAGTCATAAAGAGACAAGCTTAATAAACTGCAGGATTATTCCTGCATGGCGAGTATGATACCAATAACAACCCTGCAATTGCACTTTTTTTTAATATTCCTTTACATGTTGTTTAACAACCTTTAATAATAATTACAGTGAAACAACATCAAAATCTGATGGCTGAATACAAGTCCATAAAGAACGTTGTTGTTTATTAAATATACGCATACAAAAAACAGACCACAGAAAGAGAGAACCCCAGACACTTGTGATTTCAGAGGCCACAGCTAGATGTTATGGGTAAAAATATTTTGGGACATATGAGTTCAGTAACAAGCTGTTTATACATGTACTGTGCACCATCTAAGAAAAGAAAAATGGATCAAGAAGTGGTCTCGCTCCCCTCAAGAGTATGAAACCCTCCTCAAATACTATCCTGACAAAACTCTTACTTTGTATGATATGATAAGCAGATTATGAACTGCACATATCTCACAGCTAAGCACTAAGTGAAGTGGTTTAATGTGTCCCTTACCAAAAAAAAAAAAAAAAAAAAAAGGGGGGGGGGGGGGGGTCACCCTGCTAACACCTAATACTCAGATTGTGATCTACAGCAGCATCACCTCTTCAATTCTCTGAATGGTGGTCAACATCAGGACCACGTGTTATTATCTCGCAGATCTACTCGCATGAATAAATCAGTATGATAGACAACTCGAGTCACACAACACCAGACTTTCACAGAGACATAAATATGTTTAACATAGAATCATAACCCAGTCAAGAAATGTCTATGTACAAAGCCAATGTGTTTCTTTTAGATTAAGGCCACAGTTACAAGGGGCAGTTTGTCGATTATGCTATTATTGCATTTTTATTGGGATGTATTCGTACTGCTACCCTCCATCACACTCCAAACTTTCCAAGTCTTTCTTCTCCTAAGCATCATTCACAGTAATTATCCATCAGGGACAAACCAACTATCCCACTCTCTGTAGACTCACATTCTCTCCTCCTCCTTAACAGACAACTTAACCTACCCTCCAAACCAATCCCAACGAGTTCGATGTATAGTCTGTCTGTGTGCACACAGATTTCTGTGGTGGACTACTGGAACAATCTTAAGTCCCAGCTCAGCTTAAAGTCCAGACAAATAAGGATATGAACCACAATCCCTCACCAACTTCTCCCCTTCAAAGATCGGCTCTCCAGCAACATCTTTGGCTGCTGTTCGTTGTGCCTTTGGGCCAATACGTCACAGCTCGTTTCCACAGCTAATGGCAGGATAAGTGTGAGACTTTTTGTGCTGTGGGTGTGTATTGCACTTTCCCTCCAATTGCCAGACAGACTTTGTTCTGCCTGAGAGGACTTGAACCACACAGGTCAGCTATTAAAGAAAAAAAAATACACAATGATAAAAGTTAAAAATAAAATGCACAATACCAAGCCAGTTAGCCAGTAAGCCACAAAGAGAGGCTGTGATCTCAGTCTACAACTGTCTGGTCCCCTCTGCCCTGTGTGGCCCTTCATCTCAGCCTCAATCAGGGCTCAGACTGGGTTACGTAGGCCTCAGGTTGGACCCTCCAGGGTTGACTGATTTCTGGGGGGTTGATGTAGTTCCCACTTGGTAACCTTGGTGCAGAGACACTGGAGTTGCTGTAGATGGCTGGTACTGTGTTAGTGGCTGTCCCGGGTTAACCATCTGGCATGTTGGTGTGGGTCCTGCCCACTGAGGAGCACTGTACGAGACTGAAGTATATCCGTACCCCTGGGCAACTGGACCCAGGGAGCCTTTGCGAGGACCCAAAGAAGCAGAGGGATTGGTTGGGTTGGGGAGGTGAGTGGACGTGGTGTTGGAATGTGGTGGGCCGAGATAGCCTGGAGCTGAGAATTTACGGCCAATGTTGGCTGGAGGGATGATCTGCATTGTTAAAGAAAAATTGTTATTGTTCAATATGCACGATTAGTACTAAAAAAAAGTAAACATTAAAACACAGTCATGAAATACTTTGACTTTTTTTTAAACATTCAAAGAATACCAAATGCTTACATCAAGTCCCAACCCTCCCTGTGCTCCAGTTTTAGGGCCTCTCTTCCCCTGGGATTGGCTGATGGCATCCCTGGCCCAGTTATCCACCAGTTGGTGCAGGTCGTCAGTGAAGGTCCCCTTACCCTTCTGGGTGTTAGAGCCAGCAGGAGGGGCTCCAGTGGCCTGGGACAGGGTAGAACACTCAGCCTGCAAGTGTCCTGAACCATTTGTGGAGCTAATCCCACTTGATCCTAAATATATAGACAAGAGGCATCAGATGTGCACTAGAAAATTCAGTTTACATCATAAAATTCAAATGAAGCAGCTGACTGTTAAAAGCTGGAGTTGCACATACCTGTGGAGCAATTGCTGAGGCTTGGCATGGATGGAGAGGATGTGAGCTGTGACCGTGTTACAGACTCTGCTGCAATTTCTGAGGTCTCTGTTACTGAGGCTGAACTTTGCTTTGGAGGGGACTCTGAACCTTGGCTCTGAGCTGAAGATTACAATACAGATTACAATCAATATTTAAACAAGAGAACACTGACATACTCAAAAAAAGAAAAAACAAAGGACGCATAACAAGAAACAGATTGTGTATCATATTACCTGAGTGTACAGGGCTGGGCTGTCCACTACTGCGAGCCGATTTGTGACTTTTGCTTTTTAGCCTTCGTCGTCCTCCAGGCATGGCCACAGCAGGGGAGAGCACAGAAGGAGGAGGAGTTTTTCCCATGCGAGTGAACAGGCCCTCTATCTCCTCTTTCTGACGAGCCTGCAAGGCCTGAATTTCCATCATGTGTCTGAGGAGAGACAGAAAATTAAAGCCAAATTTCCCCTGAGCTGTGAAGCAAAGTTTACATAAGACAGGACAACAAATATGTAACATACTTCTCCCTCAGACGACTGATTTCTTTTTGCAAGGCTTCATCATCAGTCTCCGAGTCATCATCATTCCCACTACTATAATGTGGATGTGTGACATGAGAATCAGAAGTTGAGGATGATGGTCCATTCTGCACGCTGCAGTCATGTGTTGGACTGGAGCTAGCTGCTGGACCAGGGGTCACTGGGTTAAAAATAAAAGGTCATTACTGTGTTATAATAGGTTAATCTCTATCAATTGGTGTGATTAAAATAACGGATTATTAACATCAGTAGTTAAATAATTTATTACTTAATTTCACACTTTTTGTGAACCTGCTGCACACCTGTGACTGAAAATCGTCCCACTTTAGAGCCAGTGGCAGCGGTTGGCTCAGATGTCGCACTGGTGCTCGTGGACACTGTGAAGCGCCCAATAGTGGTGGGCTGACTCTCAGAAACAGAAGAGCCCCCATCGACAGCATTAACTTCAGTGAGTCCTTTAGGCAGAGGAGATGATCGGTGAAAGGTATTTTCTGGACTGGAGGGAGAGGAAGAGGTGGAAGAAGAAGAAGAGGACGTTGAGGACGGCGTCTGGGAAGAGGATGAAACAACACTGGATGGATCTTGAGCACTGCTGGTTGCACCATCAGGAGCAATAGAGACCTAAGTATGAAGGAAGAGATCATTTTAATAAACTGAGCTTGATGTTTTATGGGATTTAAGCTTCTAAGAATGAATTAGGCACATTAATTTAAGCTGGAACTAAAACTTACTTGGAAACGTCCTACAATGACACCATTGCCTTCCTGAACCGTCTCTGGACTTAGAGCTCTTCTCAACTGGGCATCCAAATTATCTAGGGGTTGCTGTGGTTGCATAAAAGATATAAGGAACACGTTAAGTAGTACATCAGCATCCTATTCTAGTTTTAAAAAATAAAATAAATAAATAAATCAACAGAGCTAATGGCACAGGAATCATTGCAGAGACAATATAGCCCTAACCTGATTTGGTCCAGGAAATGGGGGCACATCAGACGAAGCTGTAGAAATTTGGTCAAAACCCCCAGGTAAAGTCTGAGCCAGCATGGAAAATTAAAACATAGTTGTTATGACACATCATCAGAATAAAACAGTGAGTGATTTATTTTAGGATGGTGCATTATTCATTAACCTGTGCTCTGGGCTTCGTTGGAGGAGTCTGGGCATGTCCTGCCACAGTTACAATCTGCCCTGGAGTGGTTGTCGGGCCCAGAACACTTTGTGCCCCAGAGGTGAGGGGAAGATTAGAAGGGGGCACAGAGGCAGGTCCGGGTGGAGGGGAAGAAGTCCCAGTGGGAGGAGAGGAGGTCCCTGCATTCTGACTGGAATCCAGTGCTTGGGAGGCAGAGCTCTGGTCTTTAAAAAGAGACCGAAGCTTCTGCTCAAGGGCATGGATGTCATCTCTGCCAGCGGTCTTTGTCTGAATCTCAGCCCCTTCTGACTCCACTGGCTGCTGCTGGGCTTGGCTTTGGTTGGTGGGGAGTGGGGGCTGGGTGGCTGTATTCTGTGGTGCATGGTTGGATGAATTCACCGGCTGAGAACATGCAACAGCACTATTAAATGGCTGCTGCTCTGGTGCAGGAACACTTCCAGTAGTACTGGATGAGCCAGAGGAGATAGAACTATTGCCCAGCTGAGATCCAATTACAGCAGGGACAGAGGGCTGTGTAGATGGAGGAGAAACAGAGGAAGGAGGGACGTTAACAGCTATTGGATACTGTGAAGGGGTCGTTTCATGGGAGGACTGAGGTGGTGGACTGCAGTCACTCCCAGCAGTTTGGGGTGGCACAGACACTGGTGTAGGGGAAACCCTCCCAGGTGAAGCTGACGAAGGTGGCGAGGATGCTGCACCAGACTTCAGAGAAGGAAATGTGGGAGTAGTGGTGGAAGCTACAGACTCGACAGAAGTCGTGATATTGTTAGAGCTTGGGACAGCCTCGGAGTGGGGAGTGACTGATTCTTGCTCAGCAGCAGAGGCATCAAATGTTTTGCCTTTCTGAATACGAGTCTGCTTTACTTCATTAAAGGCCTGCTGGAGAGTTGCTGATGGAGCAGAGAGAGACAGGCCCAATGACACCAAAGGACCTGTAAAAAAAAAAAAAAAGAAAAAAGAAAAAAAAAAAAAGAGGATGAATTGTAAACAAAAAAGACATTTAAATCGAAAGCTACAAATAGATAAATAAGCTCCTTTCACCTGTAACAGGCTCTTCTCCAACTGAGGTATTGGTTGAAGCGCCTCCAAAGAACTGCTCTCTGAGTCGAGACTCTGGCACTGGGCTGACGATGAACCTACGTCCTGCTGAATGCACCACCTGGGCTGTAGTGCTGGGGGAAATACCTGGGGGGGGGGGGGGGGGGGGTCGTCCAAATATGAGTGTAAAGTCAAAAACAAAAACAAAAACAAAAAAGAAAAAAAGAATTGAACAAAGCTATATTTCTGACACGTTTGCTTACCTGGTAGCATGGGAACAGACAACTCAGGTTGTTGTTGGAGGTCGCTCATCTGCAAAGAGAAAGAATCATAGTGAGGGTTCGCAGGCAGTCATAGTTATTCACCTAACAGGAGACGTGTAGTGAATAAATACCTGAGGAAAGCTGTCCTTCATGCGCTCTCCTTTCTCATCAGCCATTTCTATGACCTCACGGATATGGTCAATGAATGATTCTCGCTCAGTCTCCAAGATGAACTCACTTTCAACCTGGAAGAGAAAACGGAAAAGATCAATAGCTCTGAATAAACTATGTGAATATCTTTTGAGTGACAACTAAAGAAGCACTACTACCATAATCTGGGCAATTTCTTCTGGATTATCTCCATCAAGATCAAATCTGAAGGTCACCATCTTCCTGTTGTGCGTTTCCAGCTGGCACTCTGCTACTCTGTCTCCCATATTAGAGATCTGTGAAACATTTACTTATATTAAAACTGTTCAGTGACTAAGAGCTTAAAAAAAGAATGTAAACATTCTCATTAGTTAAAATTCTTACACTAAGAACATTTAGCTTGGCCTTTGCCGTCTTCTCGTGGCGAGAGCGACTGCGTACAGATCGCCGCTGTTGCCGCTTCAGCGAGCGTCCCTCATGGCGGCCTCCTGATGTAGAACCATCATTGCCATCACTAAGACCCGAAGTTGCATCTGATGGACAGCTAAAACACACAAATCCACAAAAGGAAGGTTTTACAAGCTGCGCAGTGCTGAGAAAACCAGACTTTTAAAAAAATAACTTGCATCTTACCTATCTACAGACGGTGGTGCTAGGGAAGAAGATCCCACTGGCTGCTCCACTGGTGTGGACTGAGGAACACTCACAGGAGCCTGACACACAGGAAACATTAAGAAGTCAAACACTTCACCTCAAAAGCAGGTTCTAGTGCTGTTTGGCACAATACAATTTTCAAGTGGTTACACAGCATTAACTGTACACTAATTTAAATCATATCATCCACTAGATGGAGCTCTTTAATCTGGTGAAACATGCAACTGGCAGTTGCAAGAGACTCCATTTTTTAGCTTTCAGGTGGAGTGTAAATACTGCTGTGATATGGAGCTTTTATTTCAGCTCCTATCTGAATGTAACCCTCTGTCACTGCTGTGTTTATATGGATATTAATTATGTTTAATCCCACTTACAGCTAGGGCTGTGTGATATGAAGAAAAATATCAGATGACAATATGAAAACATCTATCATTTCATATTACACTCCATTGTTTGTTTCATGGTGTCGCAAAATACACTGTTTATGGCCATTTTCTTTTCTCTCTCTCTCTCTTCTACCACCTATTCAAGAATCACGTGAAAGAGTATGGAGAGAGTTCACAGATGAGAAGCAAAAAAGAGCCATGAGATGCTCAAAATAAACTATTTAGTTCCATGCATCATTAAGCAACACCCTACTTAAGATAATGTTAACTGATACTATGACAGAAACTACATGAATTTACAGCAACAACAAAAATAAATACTTTTAAAAAAAGAAAATGGACACAGAACATTTAAAGGAACAGGAACCAGGTCTGAACCAAATGGTTCACGCCTGACCAAGAAACATCAGCATACACAAGTCAGAGTACCTGCACAACAGAAAGGCATGAGGCCTGATAGAGGAAGTATAGGTGCTCTGCGTTGAGTGGTGGAGACAGGATAGGAGTACTTGGATCATTGGCCCAAGACTAAGAGTCATGCAAAATAAGAAACATGCAAAGGAGAAGAAATGGGGGGCAGTTGTGGTAATTAGAGCATTCAGAGAGAAGAAAAGGAACAAGAAAAAAAAGAAAGAAAAAGACATAAAAAATGGACAGAATCACATTTATACTATAGTTTGGTGAAGCAAAACAGGACATGTTAGAATGCGTCTTAAAATAAGTGAGCTGCTGCATGTTAAAGAGCAGCAAGGGAGGGAAAAATCACCTGTAAATGCTGAGCTCCTGTCTGTGCCTGTGATTGTAGAGAGCTCTGTGGAGCACTGGTGCTCTCTGACTGCTGCTGCGGGTGAGAAGATGGGGCCATTGTCGATTGTTGGGAGGGAATCTAAATGAACAGATCACATAATGATACAGGGGAAGAAACAGGATTTAAAAAGGTAGGTTGAGATAAAAGCTGATACCATCAGACTGGCATTAAGGCAACTTCCTGAAAGTCTGGTTTCTCTACAATCTAAACCTTTCAGAGATTTCCTTTGGGCTCTTTTGCTGAGTGACTTGTACTTACCTGCTAAGTAACATAGCTGTATGAATCAGGTTAGTTGAATCAGATGTATTATTTGCCACCACTGAGGTGTGGATTAATCAAAGTCAACTCTAAAGTGAGTTTTGCAGACATGTTAAAGGTCTAATATTTCACATTATTTTTTCTCTAAAAACCCGCTACATCAACCCTACCAGAGCCTGACGTACAGACCAGTACTGATAATAAGTGCATTTTGTTTTCTACAACAAGTTGTCTGAAATACTGTGGGTGTATTGTATTCATCTACCTGAGGGGGGAGCGATGATTGGTAGTAAACTCCATACTATAAGAAACAAAGCATAGCAAAGTGTAAGAGTAGAAAACCCGATAAAAGAAAAGAGACCTAAAGGAAAAAAAAAAAAAAAAAAAAAAAGATCAGGCCAGGAAACTCTCAGCTCTGCTTTCGCAGCCACCCAACCGAAGAATATAGGCTTTAAAGTTTAACTTCACACAATGTGAGTGAGTATCTTGTTTTTGCTGACTCTGACAGGTTGAAGTTCAGATTTGCAGGTGTGATACTGAAGTGTATCCAGGGTGTTATGCAGAACCTGATATTAACACAAGCTTTGCTTTTATGGAGGATGTCAGTGAAGCAAAAGTTTTCATGTAGTGTGAAGTTACTCTTCAAAGACATTTAGACATACACTAATAGATATATACCTGTGCAGGTGTCAATGGGACGGTCTGGTTGGCATTTGGAACAGGAACAACTTCAGACTGACCACCCTGCAACAGATAAAAGCACATGTTCTAAAAATTAGAAAAGCCTAGGACCCTAAACTGTATCATGAACACATGCATGTGAATTCTAGACACACTGCAGGTAGGCCATGTGACAGCTGTCTACATGTAACAGGGAAAAGTACATTCAGCAGTGGTGAGGGCAACAACAACAACAACAAAAAGGGCCATTTGGGATATGGGAAAAATAGATAATCAATAAATAGAACCCCAATCTGCAACTTAAACATTTGGTTTAAAATACAGACAATATTCCAAAACAAAATCACCCACAACACACATTATTATGCACTAATGTCTCACCACTGCCAGCTGCTGTTGCTGCATTTGATCACTCTGTGTCTGAGTAGTGGAAGAGCTGTAGGATACTCCAGACTGAGAGGGCTGAGCCTCAGTAACAACAGAGGAACCTGCTAGTCTATCTCCCATGTCCCAAGCTGTGAAAAAAGGACAAAAAGGTTAATTTATGAAGACTCAAGATTGTAGAATTATTTAAAGTAACAATGTTTTAGCCATTTCCCCTTAAACAACAGATTCAGAATATGTTTTAATAAATTCACTTAAGTACAACAACTAGTATACGTAGTGTATGCACAGGGGAAATACAATACTATTCTGAGCTCCTGAAAAAAAAAAAAATCATTGCTTGGTATGCTTGTGAAATTATGGTTATGTATAGGCTCTGCAGCAGGGCACTGGTGCAACAAGGTGTGACTGCATGGAGTCATGAGGACGCAGGAGCGCAAGTGGGGTACTAACTAAAACCAAACTGGTTATTATTCCTCTTTATTTTAAGCTAAACGAAAAACACACAAACCAGCAACTTCCATGTTTTGTTTTTGTTTGTTTGTTTGTTTGTTTTTGGGGGGGGGGGGGGATTGCTTGACTCAGTTTTTATACTCAATATTTATTTTCAATACACTGAAGTGTTAAGTGTTGTTACTTTGATACATACCACCTCCAGTGTGCTGCAGCTGCTGGTCACTCTCGGGCTCTTCGGACTCTGGCTGAACAGCAGCTAAGCTCTGATTCTGTACTGGGATTTGCCCAGTTGACTGGGGAACATAAGAAACGCCCTGCGATTGAGTGTTGTAGTTAGACGTCTGAAGGCCCTGTTGAGCTGCTGGTTGGACAGACATCTGTGAGCTTTGTTGGTTAGGCTGTGGAGGCATGTAAGATGCATGCTGTGAAACGGGCTGTGACTGAGTCGCCTCTATGCCAGACTGTTGGCCTGTTTGCTGTGGGGGCTGTGATTGCTGTTCTTCTTCAAGCCTTCTCTTCTCCTGATCTTCTCTGACCTTTAAAGACAGGAGAGAACACATAAAATCACCCAGAAGAACCCCACCTTGAAAACACTAAAGCATATCACCTAGATCATGTGGCTGAGATTTTAAAAAAAAATCTAAAAATCATGCACGTAAACAGTGACCATAACAGTAGATGGGCAACGATCATACCTGCTTCCGCTGAGCCCTCTTAAGATTGATTAGAGAAACTCTGTCTTTTATGGCTTTCGCAATGGTCTTGTGGTCACCTTCACACACATAACCAGAGTCAACCTATAACAAAAATGCGACAAAAGGTTCATCAGTAAACGTTTAAAAACTGCAAACAAACAAACATATTGTTTGTCATGCACCAACACAATTAGTCTGCCTAGAACATTAAAGCTCAATTCACCATTTCCTGAGCCACATCCTCTGGAACATCTTTGATGAGGTCAAAAGAAAACTCAATGGCTTCGCTGTCTTTGTACTTCCCCTTGAGTTTTTTTACATCCTCAATTCTCAACCACAGCTTAATAGCTTGCATCTCTCCATCCTCCTCTTCTGCCAGCTCCACACGCACACCTGTATCCTCCTGGAAGAAGGCATGGTTCAGCAAGTCCTTGATCGAGTACCTAGGCAAATGAAACAAGCAGTGAGCAAAAAGACATTTTTGTAGTGAGGCAGACCACCCTGAACTTGCTCAGTAAGAGACCTCTCGTCCTTGTTCTGACGAATACATCCCTCGATGATCTCCTTCACTTCAGGAATGGCCACCTTGTCAAAGCTGCCTGGCTTCACCCCCTAAAGGAAACACAGAACTCTGAATGAGAATGATTGTCTTCATCGCATCTTTTCTTATACTGGATAATGCCCCATACCTTGTTGTGTTTTTCAGCTCAGAGACCTGATATCACTACCAAAAACAGTTGGCATTTGAAGTGACAAACATCTTAACCCAACTTCCCCTTTCACTTTTGACAAAGAATGTGAAGAGAAAGAAATTCTTTCTGCCTGGAAAGTTAAAAGAACCCCGTTTGGAATTTTCAACAGCTTTTAATAATGCGTCTTTTGTTTTCTTTTTTCCATTTCAAAATTTATTTTAAAAAAAAATTCTTTAAATGTCATCCAATCCTTCCTCATTGATAAATTTAAGTTTTACAAGTTATACTTCCCACATTCCATTTGTGCCTTAAAAACAATAAACTTAGTATTATATGCAACGTAGGTGTACAATCTCAACACTGGTGCAAAATGCCTACTGGGCAAGCAATAGCTTTTAAAATATTTCTAATGTCATACTGCTAGCCTGCAGACTCACTTGCCTTTAAGCTCTGAATTTAGCTGAGCTCAGAGAAACCTTTTCCTTTTTAAAGAAGAGCATGAACATGCAGATACTTTACTATGTTCAGAAAAGGTCAAACATCAAAAATAGGGGGTACTGACCAAGATGCACGTTTGAGTGGAAGGGGAAATATAAGTGGTTGGAAGAAACAGTGCATAAGAAAGTAATGGACGGCTGGTGAGAGGCGATGAATTGAAGCCATGACAAATGAAAGTGCCGGAAAATTTAAGACTGAACTGAGCAGTTGAGTTAAAAGCCAGAAAAAAAAAGAAAGAAAAAAGTCAATTTTTCCTGCAGTTAACAATACAGCCAGAGCATGTGACACTACATCCTTAAAAGCTTTTATAACTCCAATGACTCAGCGTAGCACAGGGGTAAATGTCAAAGAACATGCTCTGTTCAATGGAGTGGAAAGACCATTTTTATTTTGTGGTTAATGATAAACTGAAGGTATTGCTATAGACTTCAAAAGAAATTTTATAGCTAGCACTCTCAGAGTGAGTTCAACTGCTTTATCTCCAAGTGTCCAGTGATTGCATGAAAATGAACCATAGGTGACTGCGGATTGCCATCTATTAGTATGATCCGTATGAATAAACAAAATGTGTTTTTCCTTTTACAGTCACTGCCCCTCTGGGATCATACAAGACTCATGCTGGTTATTCAGAAAACAGCAGGTCTGAACTTGTTTAGTGTTATATTAGTCAACTCTAATGGCTTAATTAACATACAGGAAAGAAGGAAGACAAGGGAGGATTATTAGGATTAATAGCTTCTGTTCTTTTTAAACTTGTAGGTTCTTCAAACAGAATAAGAAGATAAATAGTATTATCAGAGCAGAAGAAATAAAAGTAATGCAAACTAAAGACATGTCAGCAGGAACATGAAATGATTCCAGAAGTGGACATTAGCCTTCTTGGCACACAGGAAGAGGTGAACGCAGGGCAGAGGGGTGACTGGAGGGTTGAAAAGACGACTTACGCTGGTAACTCTGCGGTAGATCTGTGCAGCATTCTGGCACTCTGAGTAAGGGTACTCTGAGGTGGCCATCTCCAGCATGCACATTCCAAAGGCATACACATCCACTGACTCGTCGTACTTCTCCTCATACATCTCAGGCGCCATGAACTCAGGGGTACCTTAAATCAAAACAACTATTCAGAACTCCCTTACTGATTGAGTGGGCTTCTCACAACCCATTGCTCCTCTGCTCCTCTAACCCATGAGGGGTTGAGGAAGAGGAGGATGAGAAGATTGACCAGCCTGTTGAAATCCCCTGGAGTAGAACCTGTGAGATGAAAGTTGGAAGAAAGAGGAAAAAGAAAAAAGAAAAAAGGGGGAAGAAAGCAAAAAAGAGAGAAAACAAAAAAGGAGGGAGAAGCTGGGCTCAGTTAGACTGTTGAGAAGAAGGCACGTGTTTGTCTGTGTAAGACCTTAACATGATGGGATATACACGTGTAGCTGAGATAACCAATGTGCAGGACACACTGGTTAGCCTGAATAAATAACATTGCACCATTCAAATATTACCTCTAAAATGAACCACTCAGGAATAATACCCATGCCGAAGTGGAATTTGTTCACAGTAATGCCAATTGACCCTGTAATGTAAACAGGACTAGCTATGGAAATAACTTTTGTCAAGACCTTACCTTACAGCCACAATAACATTCCCTTTTATAGTACACCCACCTTTCGATGTCTGACTTACCATTTCATCCTCCCCTGCAGGAAGAAAGTGTTATGGTCAAGGCTGAGAGAAGCAGATCCCATAGCTAGTAACAGTGCTCAACAGTGTGTCCGTGCACATAAGCCTTTTTATATTAGTAGATTATTTTATATTCAATCTCAGGTCTTACACAGAAA
This sequence comes from Diplotaxodon limnothrissa, assembly GCF_057381915.1. Lineage (NCBI taxonomy): Eukaryota > Metazoa > Chordata > Actinopteri > Cichliformes > Cichlidae > Diplotaxodon > Diplotaxodon limnothrissa. The sequence goes on from NC_140602.1 coordinate 9,058,661, forward strand.
AACTCATTTGGTTATTTGAATGTATTTTTCTGATATTGATGCGTATGACAGCACACTGTCAGACTTACCAGGCCCATAAAAGATCATACTTACTCAATGAACAGCAGTACCCTATTCATTCCAAACAGCAGAATGGGGCACAGCTGAGGCTAGAGCCTACATTTTAAAAGCATACCCAAAACTGTGAAAGGGAAAAGAAAAAGAAAAGAAAGAAAACAAAACAAAACAAAACAAAACAAAACAAAAAACAAACAAACTGCAAAATGCTGACAGAGAGAAAGTGGGGAGAGCTCCCTGGACACAAAGATGGAGCAAAAAGATTCTGCAGTCCTGCAAATATTTTCAAAAACATCAAGAGACAAACACCAAAAAAATAAAAATAAAAATAAAAAACCTGTTGAGGCAAACCCATAGAAAGAGATGTTAAACATCATTGGTAAAACTGGCAAACAGACCACATATTTCCAAACCACAGAACAAAGACCAGTCTAAGACAGGAGCAAAGGCCATACCTTTTGCCATGGCCAGGTTAGCCTGCAAGAAGGCACGACAACTACCATAATATTAATATTTAACAGTAGTAGAAATGTTAGGCGCTACTTACATTCAGTAGATGCCTGGGAAAAAAAAAAAAACTCTCTCTTTGTGGAGAAACATAGAACAGAAATACTCTGTACAAAGACCAAACTTGATTAGTTACTGTATGAGTGCAGAGAGAGAAAACCTTGTGGTTATCTTCCTAAGATTACCACAGTATTTGGCCTCCTTTTGAGCTGTGGTTTGAGAGACAGCTGAAACGCTGTGGTCTGTTTTTGAACCACATCGTCAGAAAAACAATCTCTTATCTACACACCATAATTTTCCATAAAACATGTTATCATGGCCCCAGAAAAGGTACTGTCCCATTGTAGGACAGAAAACAGAAAACCCACTGGATTCGTACCTATAACACTTTTGGCAAAGGATGCGCGTTTGAGAGTGGCCAGTCCCAGGTCTCCAATCTTGACAGACCCTGTAGGGCCTGTGATGAAAATGTTGTCACATTTAAGGTCTCTGTGGATGATTGGAGGAGCCCGAGTGTGAAGAAAGTGGAGGCCCTTCAGGATTTGTCTACACCAGCTCCGCAGCACTTTAATTTTCATCACCTTGAACCGCTTCAGATATCTACAGGAAAGCAGATCATATTATTCACTAGGGTAAAATACTTTCTATACTTTCAGCTTAAACATTGGGCTTTTTCTTGAGAGAAAAAACACTTTAATAAAAAAGAATTGGTTATCCTGTGAAATTAACAGTCTGTTAATGTTACACACATGCTGGACTGATCATGTTTTCACATTAATGTATCAGCTGCTAACTACATTGCTTCTGTGGTTATCGGCTAATTTCTAGTAGTTAAAAAGCTAACACTGACATGCGGACCAGCCAAGTTAAAATTTATGAATATATAACAATTTAATACTTCAGTGTCAACTACCAATCATGTGTGTTCAGCTGCAAGTTGTTCAGAATGCAACTGCAAGGCTTCTAACTAAGTCTTCTAAGTTCTATGTCACTTGCACTGGCTCCACATCAACTTCAGAGTCCACTTTAAGATTATGGTTTTGAGGTTTTTTTGTTTTGCTTTTTACATCTGAACTTTTACATCTGTACATCAACTGTAAGTCAAAACAAGATGAACCCATCCTATTACAGTGTGTATACTGAATATGCCCTGCATCTACAAATCCCCTGCCACCGTAACTCACGTTTTGAGTGTCCCAGAAGTCATGAGCTCTGTGACCAACACAATGCACTTCCTGCCTTTGGAGGGTCCTTCCCAGGAGTCGTAAAAGCGAACAATGTTGGGATGTTGTAGTCCCTTTAACATGCCAGCCTCCTCCTTAAAACGCTGCCGTTCCGACTTCGAAAGCTTACGATCCTACAAGGGATGAAAAAGGAAGATTTCACTCAGTGAGTGCAGCACCATTTATACAGATGCACATGTAATTCGGAATAATAAAAAGGTACAATGTACAGTGTGGTAATAAAAAAAATTATCATTAGGAACACCTGAACTCTACATCTGTTCTTTAGTATCTGAATTCACCCATTCCTACAAAGGCTAAGGGGCTTGGAGCTTCTAAGCTGGATGAATGAAAACCTACAAAGACACATTCATACAAAGTATTTCTTAATCCACTAGCAGTTTAACTAAGAAAAGGTTTTCAAGATGCTTTTAGTTTTTCAAAAATTTCACATATGCTTTGATAAAAGAGGGGCAGGGATAGCTCAGTAGGTAGAGTGGTGGCCCCATGATCGGAAGGTCGGTGGTTCAAATCCACTGAACGGCTACCCTGCGGTACCCCTGAGCAAGGTACTGTCCCTACACACTGCCCAATGGCTGCCCACTGCTTCACTGAGTGAATGGGTTAAATGCAGAGAGGAATTTCCCCAAGGGGATCAATAAAGTATACATTCTTCTTCTAAAAGGAAAAATACAGTAGGATATAGGAATGTGGCTGCCTGTTTTCTATTGAAGATGACTGCATACTAAAAAAACGCACCCAACTCTGTTTGCCCTTGGGTAAAGAAAAACAAAATGCTAGAAGAGCCAGTGCTCAGTAAGAAATATGGGATATCAGCACAATGAAGACAATCATGTCAAAGAAATAATGCATCAAGCTTGGCTAAAAAATTTTTTTAAAAATATACTTTAAAAATACACAGTTAAAGTAAAAACCTTGTAACTAAAGATTTAAGACAGATAGTGGCATTTAATTTACTTTAGCCCAGGGCTCCTGTTACATTAATTGAATGGCCCAAAATAACAGGGAAATTTAAAAAACAAACAAACCCAAAACATTACGTCAAGTATAAGAAAACGATCTGTACTCATGTGCAGAGTCATCTTTTTTTGAGCAAGAAAACCCCTATTCCACCACTATCAAATCGTGTTAACACGATCAATATACATGATTCCATGTTATGGTTTCAGATTTTCACTGCCACACATCCAAAGATGAGAGTAACTATGGTAATTTAGTCAGTAAGACAATTTAAAACGTGAACAATCACAGATAAACAACGAATATATAGAGCCAATTGCGCAACTGAGGCTGACGCTGTATTCTCAGCAAAGAGTCAAGTGTCTGGCAGCTGATGAACTGTCAATGAATCATAGCAGTATGTATGTACACCTGATAGCATTGTTGGTCAAGTGTGACTTAAAATTCCATCAACTGACTGATGCATGCAGAAGGAATGACATTAAATCCTCCTGTAGTTTCTGGGTATTAACAAAAATGTTGCAGGGTAAAAAACTCTAGTTTCCTGTCAATTGCTAGCATGACCTACATTTATAGGCTGTATGACTACAGAGCAGTAAACCCATAGAAGTTAAACAAGCCTGGTAAAACTGGCCATAGGCCAGGCTGTCCAGGAAATTCAGCCCATTGTTTTAGTGCAGTGTGAGCTCTTGACTGCAAGTATGTGATAGCAAAAATGTTCCAGTAACTGACATCACTTGAACAAAAACATAACTGACCAAAAAGCCTTAACGGGAGATATCTTGGATGTTTGCGTAATGTCTGAGGGAAACAAATTGATAAACTGAGGGAAAAAAAATTTGAGGAGCAACAATAAGGAGTAAGGAAGGACAATAAATCTGGAATCACTGAAAGGAAACACCAGTGACAGAAGATGGAAGAATTAAGGTTCCACCAACTGAAACTGCAACTGGACCTAATGACCTACTTTCCAGAGGATTTATCCATTTATCTAGCTGGACAGTAATTTTCCCTCTGTCAAAACAGTCATGCAAAACATCAACAGCAGTATTCACAGCCTCAGAGCAACACCCAAACCTCCACCCGCCCAAATATGAAACCTTTGTATGAATACAAGCATTTGCATTGTAGGTACAAAACCACCCCTCTGGTACAGGCTTAGCAGCCTATGCCTCTGAAGGAGTGATCACCATTCCAGCCCAGAGAAAACACTAAGTGACAACAAGTTGTCTCAAAACATCCTATATTGTAGGGTAAAGACCCTACAATAATAAAAAGAAAACCCCTAGGCAACCCCTTATGACCAAGCACTTGGTGACGGTGGGGAGGGAAAAACTCCTCTTTAACAGGAAGAACCCTTTAGCAGAACCAGGCTCAGGGAGGGGGCAGCCATCTACTACGACCATCACTATGGAACATCACTAGGACCAGGGAGGAGTTCAGGATCATCTGATCTAGCCCTAAAACGTCCAGACTTTACTGAGGTACTTTTGTTTTGTTTATGCAGCGCTCTCTCTATGTACATTATATTTATATTTAACTTACTTTGATTTTACTATAGGCCATCATTTATCATTTAACTTTTTTTTTTTAAATTAAAAAAAAAGAATGAAAAAAAAAAAAAGGTTGGCATCAGTAGGTGGTGGGCAGGTAAAGGCCATGACATGCTGATGTACAAACTGAATAAAAAGACAAAGCCAAAGTCTAATACTGCCTTCAAAAGGGCCACATGAAACTCCTTAAAACAAATAGGCAAAAACAAGGTCCAGTCTGGAGCCAGCATGCTACAAGCCTGCCACAACTGTGCACAGTAATTTGAGAGCAGTTTGGGTGGGGTGCAATCTTTTAAGAACAGAATAGTTTGCAGTTAAGATCAAATTTAACTTGCTTGAAATCCCCCTAGCTCACTTTATAGACGCACAAAATTGATCGGTCTATAGAAATCCCCACTCTAGCATGTCCTATACACCCCAAATTGTGTCCAGGTGAAGCGTGAAGCACTCAATCTCTACTGCATGCACTGTGTACAAAGCACTGCTTCCCCTTTCTGAAGTGTTTGGGTTTTGCCAGAATTTCTGCCAACACTGAGTGAAAGCCATCCTTTATGTCCTTGCTGAATTCAATTTTTGAATTCCCATTTTTGCTTCTACAGCTGCCAAAGCTACATTCCGTTTGGTCCGCTATTATCCGTGAGCTGATTTCAGAGAGGTACAAGGTAACCAAGCTGATTCGACATGTTCCTTCAGCTTGAGAATTATTTATCACAGGTTCCCACCAGAGAATTTGGTGGTACAAGACCCTCAGCAGTGGGGCTGTGCAACATGGTCAGGGACATGAAGATCTTCCACATACTCCAGGCACGCCTTTCCCTTGCTTTGTCAATGAAAGTTAAACGAAAAAGGGACGACAACACATCACACCCTCTTTTGACTGTTACTTTAAAGAGCTCTCTGGTCTGTGTCATGTCTTGCTTATACTGTCACTGGGAAAGTACCCAACTGTCTCCAGAAATCCCGTGCAGTGAGGTCAACTGAAATGGTGTCAAAATAACTCTTTCATTTTTAAGTGACTTTGTGTCAATAGGAACTTTAAACAACGCATTTCTCCCCTTATATTTAGTTGCCTTTAGGATATTTACAAATTAAATAAAATAAATATTCTTGGGTCAAAATTAGTGACTGACTAGATAAAGAAAACAGCAGCGATATCAGACAGGGACTTTCCAAACAGTAATAACCCATCAAGAAAAACTGAAAACAATGGAAAAACTAAAATGACCAACATAAACTATACTAAAATATCAATGTCTTCCAGAATAACCATTCCTAGTATGTTTAATTATTCTGGATGTAGTTACTGACCCTTTTATTCTACTTGTACCTAATCAGTTTTATCACAGTAATAGCACAACATAGCTCTTTCAACTGATTACTGAATATGCATAAATGTATCTTCTGAGACTTATGGAAGAATAACACTATGTTGAGTGATGATTTTAGTTTAAAGGTGTTTGAAGCGGACTTCCGGATGGTGAGGAAACTGGTTGCAGCATAATCTTTCAGCTCCTGGGCGGTCTGGTTACCCCTTGAAAATTGACATGTTATAACACAACTAAGAATATTCATAGTTGTATGCCAGGGGGTAACAAGAGAAAGAAGAGGAATTCGGCAAGAAAGTGCGGAGGAAGGAGTTTTTTCACCGAAAGAAGTTGCCGGTGCTAGCAAGCTAAAGCTACACGGAGCTATGGAGGCAATTGAAGCTAACATTGTCGCTGAGCTGAAAGAAGTCCAGGATAATTTGAAAAGACAAATAGCGGGGGACTTCCGGTGGCTCGTAGCACCGCATGGCCGCATAGAGAGTGACCTCCGGCACCAACCGTGTGTTTCCCCGGACTCGAGAGCTGTATTAGGGCTACATTGCCATTTTTCGACTCAAGAATGAGTGGGGATAAATCTAAAAAGGGAGGATACGGGCTACGAAACATTCTTGACTGTGAAATGGAGAAGGACGCCGCGGCTAGTGAGGCAAGCCTCGCATCGGGACAAGATGGCGACCGAGGTGAAGGTCTGGGTTGGCTTCGGGATGCTGTGAGTAGCGTACTGGTGGCCGAAATGGCTACATTGCGAACCGAATTGAAGAGTGACTTCAAAGCATTCGGTACGGAATTTCGGGAGGATGTAAAGAAGCAAATGGCCGAACTCTCTAAGGAATTGAATCAAAGATTACACGAGATGGCGGATCAGGTGGAGGAGATGACTGGTCGGCTAAAGCACGTCGAGGACAACATGGCTGACTCGGAACGCTGGGACATTGGTGTTAGGGATACACTTGTGCAGCTGTTGGAAAATCAACGGGCGCTTCAGGAAAAGGTGTCCGATATGGAGGGCCGCGCTAGGCGCAAAAACATCCGGATCTACGGCGTACCGGAAAACTCGGAGGGCTCGTCGGTGACTACCTTTGTTGAAAATCTGATCAAAGACCACCTAGGCGAAGATTTCGGCCCGGACCGTGCTCTCGGCATTGAGCGCGCACACCGCGCGTTGGGACCGAAACCACCCCCGAACGCCCCACCACGCTCAATAATAGTGCGCTTCCTCCGGTTCTCTGTTAAAGAAGAGATTCTCCGCACGGCGTGGAACAAAGGGGTACATATCCAAAACAAACGGGTGTATTTCGATCATGACTACTCCCTGGAAGTGCAGAAAAGGAGACAGGAATATATCCCAGTTAAGAAGGCTTTGAAGGACAACGGGATCCGTTTCCAGACACCACTAAGTAAGATGCGAGTGTTTTATGCGTCAGGCAATGTCCTATATAATACCGCGAGCCAAGCTGCCGAGGATTTAAGAAAGCGGGGAATAGCCGTGGGTAAGATCACCTTGGGGAACCAAACCAACAGGATGACAGAGGACACGATAAAGCAGCTACTTCCTTGGGAAACGCAGACAGCACACTGCGGGGGCGGCTTCCAGCAGCACGTGCGGGAAAAACTCCAAGCATTCCGGAGGGAGCAAGAAAAAGTGTCAGCAGACGAGTGAACAGCTGATGGCGGGACAACGGTGAGATAGCTGGCGGTAGAGTTTTGATAATCTAACCGCAGGAACACTGACTTTCGTATCCTTCAGAATTCATATTTCTTTAGGTTGGTGCCTACGGACATGGTTAGAGAACCACCACGTTATGTCTAGTAGCGATAAGAGACTGTTTCGTTTATGTTTTGCCCTTTTTTGGCTTTTTTGTCGGTCACTCCCCTCTTGTCGGATGAGGGGCCCCACCCTGTGGCCAGTCCCCTCAATGTCAAAGGATGCTGTTATATCCTTTGTATTGGAAGCTCCTGTTAATGTTTTGTGTGTTTGTTGTTCAGTGAGTTCTGGTTGTGATGTTCTGAGGTCTGGGTTGATTATGTTGTATTCCACATATCCACTTGATGGCTTATAATTTCTATAAAATGCTGTCACTAAATGTAAATGGCCTGAATAGCCCTATTAAAAGAAGCAAATTAATTGCCAAATTGAAAAAGGAGACAGTAGACTTGGCATATTGGCAAGAAACTAATGCAGAACATGAGAAATTAAAAAAAGATGGGTTTCAGACATACATTTTATTCATCGTATAGGGCCGGGAAAAAACGAGGAGTAGCTATCCTTATCTCAAATAAAATAAAATTTGAACATATATCTACTATAAGTGATAAGGAAGGTCGGTTTGTTTTAGTAAAAGGTAGAATAGAGAATAAGACGGTCACACTATTAAATGTCTATGCACCCCCAGGAAGCAACGCAAGCTTCTTTAAGAAGATATTTGATTTGATCTCTAAGGAAACGGTGGGAACTCTTATTTGTGCAGGAGATTTTAATTTACTGTTAAATCCCAGATTAGACTCAAATAATAGGGACAGGAAAAGCACGTCTGGAGGGAAACGGGTTAAAGGAATGTTAACGGAATTAGGGCTTATTGACGTGTGGCGATCTATCCATGGGTCAGCGTCAGGATTCACTTTTTACTCTGCTCGACACTCAGTGTATTCGAGGATAGATTACTGTTTTATGTTTAATAGGGATTTACACAGGATAAAAGATTGCAGAATAGGTCCAAGAGATGTCTCTGACCACAGTGGAATTTATATAACGTTACATTTGGACGGGACACGGAAGACAACTTTGTGGAGACTAAATACCGGTATGTTAAATGACCCCGCTTTTGTGAAACAAATGACAGCCGATCTTAACTTGTACCTGCAGGACAATGATAATGGAGAGACAAATCACAGTATTGTATGGGATGCAGCCAAAGCTGTCCTCAGAGGAAAAATAATTGCGTGGTCGACCATGATTAAAAAGAAAAAGTCACAAGAATTGTTACAACTGCAGAATAGATTAATGGCCTTGGAACAGTAAGGTCTAAAGGATAAAAATACTACAGTAACCCATCAGATCAGACAGATTAAGCAGGAGATAGATAAGATATTGAGCAAAGAAGTAGAGAAAAACATAAGGTTCATGAAACAGAGGTATTATGAGGCGGGGCCTAAGGCGGCGAAGCAGTTGGCGTGGCGGATTAGAAAACAGCAAGCTGAAAATAATATTTATAAGATTAGAGACCCGGTTGGTAACAATGTTGTAACTGACCTGGATAAAATTCAAAAAGCGTTTGAAAAGTATTACAAATCCTTATATAGTCAATCTACTCAGGGTGATGTAAATAAGATGACTGACTTTTTGAATTCCTTAGACCTGCCTACGATTGGTCGAGAAGCAAATAGTAAGTTAACGTCCTTAATATCTCGGGAAGAAATAATTAAAGCTATCTCCAGCCTTAAATCCAATAAATCACCAGGTACCGACGGGCTCCCTGCCGAATGGTACAAAACCATGAGGGAAAGCCTTCTTCCCCTGTTGGAAACTAGTTTTAACTACATTTTGAAAGGAGGTCTGGTACCTCCCTCTTTGAAGGAGGCCTTCATATCGGTTTTGCCAAAGGGGGGACAGGATAGACTAAACTGCAAATCTTATAGGCCGATAAGTGTCCTGAACTCAGACTATAAACTATACACAACTATTTTGGTGCGAAGAATGGATGCTGTAATGCCTTCTTTGATTGATGAAGACCAAACGGGTTTCTTGAAAAATAGACAAACCCACGATAATATTAGACGAGCTTTACACATCATCGAACACATTAATAATAAGAAAAAAAGCTCAATTATTCTTAGCTTAGATGCTGAAAAAGCATATGATTCAGTGAATTGGGACTTCCTCTTCCTAGTGATGAAAAGATTTGGTTTCTGTAGCGAGTTTATAAGATGTTTCCAAGCTCTTTATTCTCTCCCTACTGCCAGAATAAAAATTAACGGTAGCCTCTCCGATACTATTTTTTTAGAACGAGGATGTAGACAGGGGTGTCCAGCAAGCCCCTACCTCTTCAACTTGTTTATCGAACCTCTAGCCCAGGCTATACGTCAGGAAACATCGTTGAAAGGGATTGTAATAGGAGGGGACGAGTACAAGGTGTGTTTATACGCAGATGATGTCTTGGTGACAATCATGGATCCCAGCTCAGGTATACCAGTGTTAATGGGGATGTTGGAAACATATGGCCTGTATTCAGGGTATGTCCTTAATGTCAAAAAAACTCAAGTTCTGTCATTTAATTTTTCTCCGGACCAGACACTACTGGCAAAATTCAAGTTTAATTGGGAGGCAACTGCTATCAAATATTTGGGAGTGTTTCTGCCTAGAGATCTGACACAACTGTACGATATTAATTACAGTCGTATTAATAGAGAAATATATAGCGATCTCAACATTTGGGCCTTGCTCCCTCTCGACCTTGGCAACAGGATACAGATAATTAAAATGAATATTCTCCCCAAACTACTCTATCTTTTTCTTGCTTTACCTATTCAAATTCCAGAGAAGCAATTCAGGGAATGGAATAAGCAGATTTCGAGATTCATTTGGCTTAACAAAAGACCAAGGGTGAAGTTCTCTACTTTGCAGTTGCCGAAAGACAAAGGGGGCTTGGCTCTACCTTCATTAAGGAATTACTACTTATCTGCTCAGCTGAGGTCCTTGGTGTGTTGGTGTAATCCATCTTTTTGTGCGAGGTGGAAGACTATTGAGATGTGTCTCTCAGACACGCCAATCCAGTCTAGACTTGGTCACGCGGCTTCTGATTTGGACGATACCTTGACGCCCAGCCACTGGGTCACTTTTACATTAAAAATATGGAGGGGAGTGGTCAAGCAGGCGCAACTCCAGGAAGAGATAAAACTTCTGAGGTGGCCAGCGTATGACCCTGATTTTCTACCTGCTTCCCACGATAGTAGATTTAAACAATGGGTGTGGCATGGAATCACTGCTGGGTGTTTGGTTATTGTAAAATCTAAAATTATGGCTTTTGATACCCTATGCAAGACTTACGATCTCGGGAAACAAGACTTTTTTCGATACTTGCAACTCCGTGACTATATTGGCAAAAGACTGAAGAGCTGTGTCCGTGGAGACTTCTCGATTGTTAATATTTTCATTGATGCTTATTACTCTGGGAGTAACAGAGCCTTGATAAGTAAACTGTATAAATGTCTGACTAAGCTCAAAGGGCACTCAACGATTTACATAAAGCAGAAATGGGAAAAAGAAATGGACATTGTGATTACAGAAGATGGGTGGGCACGGATCTGGGAGACACAGTTTACCACGACTAACTCCAACATGTGGCGGGACTTCTGCTGGAAGAACATTATACGCTATTTCATAACGCCTAAACAGAAGTCTAAATTCAGTGCTACACCTGCGTTTTGCTGGAGGAATTGTGGGGAAGTCATGGCTGATTACGGTCATATATTCTGGTCCTGCCCACTCATACGACCCTTCTGGACAGAAGTTATAAAGATAATTACAGAGGTGTTGGGATTCCACGTGTCTTGTACATTTACCTCATTGTATCTGGGATATTTTACAGACGATTTAGTTGCAGATGATGTTTACCTTCTGAAAGTTCTCTTGGCTTCTGCGAAGAAGGCCATAACAAAACGCTGGCTCTGTAGAGATCCTCCCACTGTAACACTTTTTACCTCTATAGTGGAAGACGTCAAATTGATGGAATGTATGACTTTCACTCTGCGACTGCAGGGAGATTTGGGAAGGAGACGGTGGAGAAAATGGCTGGACTTTACAGCTTGTGGCAGCACCCTTTGATGCATAGAATTAGTAATGCAGACTTGTTGACGTATGTATGTGTGGATGTGCAGATGTATGTACAGGTGTATGTTATCTTCCTATGACCTCATACTGTTTCTGTTTTTTCTTTTTTCTTTTATCTTGTTGCATAAAAATGTTCCTAAACAAATAAAAAGTGTCAAAAAAAAAAAAAAAAGACAAATAGCGGAAAGGACTGGACTTGTGAAAACAGAAATGTTGGAGTTTAGGAAAGAAGTGGGGCAACGGCTCGACGAAATTGTCACGGACATGAAAGAGGTAACAAGCAGGATCAAGGAGGTCGAACAAAGAGTAACCGAGGTGGAGGAGGTCACAGTCGATCTTAAAGACGTGCTCGGCCATACTCTCCAGTTACAAGGGGACCTCCAGACACGTCTGTCTGACCTGGAAGCCTGTTCTTGCAGGAATAACATACGTCTTCACGGGATACCAGAGGGTGAAGAAGGGGACAACATGCTCGAATTCATGGAGAATTTTATAAAGAAGGAACTGTCTCTCTCTGACACCAATCTGGGCATACAGCGGTGCCACCGCTCACTCGGCCCCAAGCCACCACCGGGCTCCAAACCCAGGTCTATCGTGATTCATTTTTTGGAATACAAGACCAAGGACTTGGTGCTCCGTTCTGCGTGGACCAAAGAAGAAATACTGCTGAATGGGAGACGTGTGTATTTTGACCAGGACTACCCCAGTGACATTTTAGCTAAACGCAAAGCATACAACACAATCAGGAGGATTTTAAAAGAGATGGGGCTCCGCTTCCAAACACTGTATCCATCGAGACTGCATGTGTTTTATGAAAACAGGCCCGTGATTTACAACAACGCGCAAGACGCATCCGACGACCTGAAGAAGAGAAGTTGATGGAAAAGGGAGCGGATGACCCAATGCCACGCATCCCTGTACCCAAGCCGAGGACGCCCTTCTGGGAAAGAGCGAGCGGGGCGCCGCGGCGGACCTCCCGGTGAATTACAGGTGAATTGCTGTAATTCACCTATTTGATTTGATTGTACCATAAATGGATGTCTTTTTTTTCTTTCTTCTAAATGCGTCTTTGCTAGCCTAGATGCTCTGTACTTGTTAAGGGTCTGAATGTTTTGTAAAAAAATATACAAAACTACCAATAAAAATAAAGTGTTAAAAAAAGGTGTTTGAAGCAATGTGAAGGACAGTTAACTACAGTATCTCAAAAGCAGAGTGGAAAATGCTGCTTCGAGGCAAAGGACGGTATAAATAACCTAACAGGCCTAAAAATAGACAAAGGAAAAAATGCTAACGATAATGCCGAGGATCGGCTCTATCTCGGCTCTAACACTGACACTAAGGTCAAGATGGAGCCCTCTGGCTAAGATGTGACAAACAGCTGAAAGCCATGTTAAAAAGTGTCACCGTTTGCTATTTAGTTGCATTAAATGCAGCATCTGTGGAAATATTTGGTGTTCTCTTAACAATGTAACATGACATCGAGGTCAAAGATCACGGTGACTGCCACGCAAATTATCAGGGAGTAAGAAAAAAAAAAGTTGCCAGATCCAGGCTCTTTCACAATCTAATAGTATTATTATCACATTTTAATTGACTTTGAATTAAAAACAGATATCCAGTCAAATTAGAAGAGAAACCAATACAGTGCTTACTGAGTATATCACCCCTCACCCCACCCCAAAAAAGAAAAAAAGTTCTTAAACTATATAGATAAACAACCACTGAAAGGTCATCTGTCTTCCTTCTTATTTGTTAAAATCTGAAACTTAAGCAGAGTTTAACATTAAGTTTGCAACTGTATTTAAAACCTTCATCCATTAATAAACAACCTTAACATGTGGGGAATATTGTTAAAATGTTTCTGATCAATACTACTACAGTGGCTGCTTTTATTTTCTACAAACTAAACTCAAGCATGTGGTGCTTTAAATGTATTTTTAAATTTGATATGTTTGATAGTATCACTTTGAAACCTATGGAATAAAATTTTTGTTCAGAATGGCATTCAAAGAGTGAAAGTCCAACCATACAATTAAAAAAACAACAACTGCAAAGTTAGTTTTTCCTCACCAGCTCCCTACAGGTTAAATAAAAAGCCACCCAAAAATGTTCTTTCTGTGAAGAAATATTCTGCATGACCCTGACTGAATAAAGGTTAGAAATTACCATAGTGTTCTCAAAATCTAAATCAGTGACTCAAGCTAAAAAGGACATGACCTTTATACAGTAAGAGTGAGAAGGGAACCAGTATCACACCAAGTATTTCTGTTCTACTGTTGTTTGTAAAACTGGTACAACATAGTTGTTCCTCGTGTCACCAATCTTTGACCTCAGGCTGAGATAGGGTTTACCGCCTACCTTGTGCTTTTAGTGAGCAATCCCATTAATGCTTTCCTCAGTGACATTTCTATCCAAATTTGTCACAATTAGAAAATTAAACTCTTACAGTAAACCTGAAAACCTTGATTCATGAAATGTGATGAGGTCTCTGTTAAAATACTTGTAGCATGTCACTTCCAGCGGATGCCATCGGCCAGCTGGACAGAGGGCTGCCATAGTTTATACAGGATGCCTGGAGTATTCTTACTCATCTTTCAATCTGTATTTGAGAGGAAGGAGGCGTGGAAGCAGCAACTGGAAGACTGAATAGTTGAAAATGCAATAGTGAGCCAAAGGGGGAGGTTCCTTAATTTCTTCTTTTTTTATTTTTGGTCCCTCCTCAACTTCCTCTCTGGGGTGACCTACTTATCCTTCAGACATGTCTGCAGTGTGAAACAACTGTGGGGGTTCATTAGTGGGTGAATAAAGGTGAACAAATAAAAATTCTCAGTCAATTATAGCACAGATTGCCTTATAGGTTGAAAAAGCCAGGGCCACTTCATTAAAATTTCAAAGACAGTTTTCAGGCAAAGTTGCTGCATATCCTGCAATTGCTGCCTTTGGTCAGAGTGAAATCAAACTGCAGAAGAATTTAAGGTTTATTTACATCTACATAATCTCTAAAAAAAATGTATGAATTAAAAAAAAGATTTACATGTTTATTTGTGTGTGTATGTGTATATAAAGAGCATTAAGGCATGGGACTACAAATGTGACCATTTCATTTTAATCATGTTAGAGATAAACTGAAGGTCCTATAAGGGGAAACCTGCCTGGCTCGTTTCACCAGCAAGCAGCCACAAGATACGCTATTGCTCATAGCTGGCACGCCAAATTCTTAACAAATATGTTGCAAGCTTTATTGTGCATCAATGACTCAAGTATTAGCAGGACGCCAATTAAATTAACTTCTTGGATCTCTACTCCTTTCTTAAACAACTCAATCTTAAATCTCATTGTAATTGTTACGTTAAATATATGCACCTCTAGTATCATCAAATGCCCCTAACACTGGACTAATGAAACTAGGGTAAGATAACATATCTAAATAAAATAATGTGTGTAAACATATACCACCCAGTGTTACCATCTCTGTACATCTTGAAGGCATGCTAACACCTGGATGACCGTGGGACTACATTAAAAACCTCTGACGTGTAAAGGGGATTTCAGCTTCTCACGTACAGCTGAAGTTTCTAGCTCTGAAACTTCTGAGGTGGCAGTGGAAGGAAAAAGCAAAGAGGGCCAAGTGAACAAAAACCTAACTAGAATTCAGTTACATTTATGGGTTTCATTACTAATGAAAGCAAAAGTATTGCGATAAAACCCAAAAGGTTGATTCTGTTCATCTGGACATAGCATTTTCAGTGGGAGAAATATTTCGTCACCCATCCAAGTGACTTCTTCAGTCTCATATTGAGATAAAAGATTTTTTTTTTTTCTATTTTAGAAGCTGTATCTTTGTTCTGGTTTTTGTTTCTGTCCTTCCATTGCAGCAGTTCACTTTCACTCTTTTCTAAAACCCCAAACTGACTTCTCTCTTAGTAGGTTGTGGCAGATTTAGCTCAACTAAAGGCAGAATGACAGAAAGAGACTTTAACAAGAATAGTACAACTCAGCTGTTTGGAAACGCTTTTGCTGCTCCCTTAATTTCCCAAAGGGTCGCCACAGCGGATGGATCTGCATATTTGGCTTGGGAAGTGACAGACCCCGAAACCCCCCCTCTTCTGAATAATTCAACATAAATTTACTGGGTAAGATGTTATGTTCACTCAAATTGCAGATGTGATACTAACTGAGAGCTCAAGAAGAAAATAAAAATGTTACTATGAACAACCTTAGTGGAAAGTTCAGGGGCTGCAAGAAGTCTGTCTTGAGGTCAAATTAAATTAAAAAAATAAAAAAAAAATCACCACTAAATGCAGTTTAAACCACAACTAAAAATGTATCCCATCTTATACTGCACTAACACCCAAGTATTATACATAAGATATTTGAGATTTAGGAAAGTAAAATGTGAGAAAGCTGAAAGAGAGTGGGAGGTGGACTGATGGTTCACAAGCAGGCCTTGGCAGGTCAGCCTGCAGGAGATTCCTCAGTGAGGAATTTGACCCATTTTACATTCAGGCAAGCATTCAAAAAAGGAATGCATTGAGCATGCGTGAGATTGTGTGAGAGGGGGAGGGGAACTTGCCCGTAATCTTCACATTGTTCTGAAACCAGTGAGCATGTGTTACTGTGGTTCTCTCCGCAGCCATGTGAGTCCTACTGCTCTCATGGCAGGGTAAAGCATGACAGTGAGAGCAAACATTCATGTGGTGAATGAGGTTAAACTTTGCTCTGGGCTATATAGTTGCTATAACTGGACAGACAGCAGAACAAATTTTTTACAAGCCAAAAAAAAAAAAAAAGAAAGAAAAAAAAAGGGGGGGGGGGGGGGGTAAAACAAGTCCACTCAAAAGTAGGTCAAAGGTCAGATCTGTGACTAAGAACGCTGAATGTTAATAAAGTCAACTTAAATATTCCTGCTGTTGCCATTATTAGCCGAGTAGTAGTAGCAGTAGTAGTAATGGGATTTCTGAGATTTATAATCTTTTATGTAATTTTAGTCAAAGCTTCAAAAGGTCCCATTATCTGGGAGTAAAGTGATGTTTCAAGAATCTGCTCAGTTGCATTTTCTATATTTCTACACTAGATACCAGAAACTAGATTTAGATTTTCTAGCAGTATCCTCTAACAGTGTGAACAGTAAGTGTGGAAAATCATTATCATGACTACAACAATTCTGCACACATTTGGTCAAAAGGTAATTTCCTGTGTTCAAAGAATAAAGGAATAATCATTTATCAAAGAAGCACTGATAGCACCAAATAACTTCCCAGTCTCTTAGAGTGAAGTCAAATCAGGAAATGGGAAGTTTTCTTTGGCTGTTTTGATGAAAAATGTAGAGCGAAACAATCAGGAAATGCTGGCTATGCTTGGTTGAAAGGAAATGATAGTAGCTGCAGCTCAGGTAACAGGGTGAACGGAAATTATTTTGACTCATACAAAAAATAATACAAAAACAAAAAAAAAAGCGGGGGGAAATGAGGCAATATGTGTGTGTTACAAAGTACAATCGTTGTATACAATCGTTTTCATACCTGCAATTCACACCAAGCCACCTCCACAGTGGTCTCGGTGTCCAAGCCCTTGTAGACTGTCTTGAAAGAGCCACGTCCAATTTCTATGTCAAACTTCAGGAACCGTCCATCAGGTGATGTGCCCACTGCTTTGGTTTCAGCCTCCTCGATGTCTTCTTGGACTTTTTTCTCAGCTTCCCGCTGCTCTGCCTCTGCTCGGGCTCTGGCGTCCTTATCTGCCTCCTCTCCTTCCTCGTGTTGTACCTTCACCTCAGTGCCGCTTTCAGGTTCAACTTGAATTGGCAATTCTGTTTCCAGGCTGGGTGTCGTGTGAGCTGCTACTACTGCCGCTCCATCACAGATGTCACGCACTCTAGCAGGCTCTTGCTGTGAAGGCACTACAGCCACCCTGGCTATTTCTATATCTTTTCCTTCTCCCTCTTTTCCATCATCCACAGACTTCTCATTTTGAGATAAACTTGGTTCAGTCTTGGGTGAGTAAGTACCAGCAGTCTTTTGCTGCTGGAGGACTGCTTCCTGTGGCTGAACCAGCTGAGACGTAGGGATGGGGATCTTGCTGGGTAAAGGAAGGGCCAAAGCTGTGGCATTAGAATCACTGATGACACTGCGACGTAGAAAACGGTGTTCAGGGTTACATCGATCGCGTTCCATGGTGTGATGCCGGCGTCTCACTTCCACTGGCCGACCCTCACCAACCATCGAATCTGAACCAGAACTAGGGGCATTTCCACTTTTCTGAGGGGGAGCCAGGAACTTCACCATTTTGTCGTCTGGTTTTTCCGACATCCCACCACCCACACTAAGAGTTAAGGAGGTACGATAACTGAAAAATTAAAATAAGGATATTTTCATGCTTGCCATTTTGGCTTATGTAAGCAATATCTAGCTGTGCTTCAAAAAGGGAAAAAAGAGAAAGATTTACAATGTCTATCTCCAGCTCTCCCTTTTTATTGCTCAAAGACTATCTTTATAAATATATTTCGGGGACTGAAGGTGTAAGACGAGATGCGTTCTCTTACAAATGGAGAGGGACTGAACACTGCAGCAGAACACAAAGTGCTGATGTTGATATACAGGTCTCTTTAAGTCCACACCATCCATCCTGTACGACACAGGGTGCAGCTTCGATCAAGCATAAGGAATCACTGGTGAGGAACAAACACACACAGCCTACAACAGGCACAGGCACTAAACTCCCCAGTCCAGGCAAAGGCGGGATGAGCTGACAGTCTCAATTTGTTCCAGTCCAGTATTACTGCAAGAGAAAATACAAAACAAAAGCTTCCTGACATGTTTTGAAAAGTAGCCAAAATTATGTCAAATGTCAACAAGACTTGTGAAAATCTAGTCTAATCTAGTCTTGCAGACAGAATTTACAGTGTATACAGTTTAACAAAAGTTTAACAACTCTGTTTTAGTGCTAAGTACAGCTTATAGACCAGAATCTAAGAATTAAAACATGACTTCATTTACAGTGCAATACACTTAACCACCAGATCATTTATGGTTTAGAAATAAGATCTACACTCAAAAGATTTTCGGTCTTACCCTAGCACATGTGACACATGGCAAATTTCCCTTTAAAGTGGTATTGTTCAGCTGTGCTCCATTAAAATACAATTCAACTGACAGGTTAACTAAACAAGCTATTATCTATAACTACTGCACAGCAAAACTAAGCATTTTAACTATATGACAAGGGAGGCGACAATGACATTTGATTCTGCACCTGAGATTTGTTACAAAATGCAAGCAATGTTTTCAATATAAGCGAAAAATATTATTAGCATTTTTAATGTCAATTAATATTGTCAGAAAGGCTAACGCAGTTTATAATACACTTCTTAAAGCCGCATAAGGCCATAAACATTTTTACTGTATCCGCAAAAGACAGGGGCCATCTAGCATTTTATGACAGCAGTGGCAGCTTGGCATTCCTCTCCTGCTTTAATCATGCAACCTTGCGTTGAAAATTTTGTTACTTATTCATCTTTATCCTGCCACGGCTGCAGCCATTACCTGACCAGGCAACCATAATGTCAGAACTAAACCGGATAACGTTGGCTGTAATAACATTCAGAAAAATAAAACAAACGGCTGCGCAAATTAACACAATATGAGTCGGAGTTAATTTAATCCTCTCATGCACACACATCTGTCCTCATTGCGTATGTGCGACAGCACATCAATTTGAAATAGCTACAGCGACTTTCTCGTTCAAAGCGAGGAGGAGGAGAGGCTCTTTGTTAGCGAGCTAACGAGTACGGCTAGCAAACAGCTAGTTAGCTGGCGCTGGCTAATCCTTAACAGGGAACCGATAACCGACGGTGACCAATTTCCGCGTCACGTCTTTAAATATATTCCCTTTTAATAATTTACAATTTCACATTACTGGCACCACTCTCGTCGTTTTAACGCCGCTGTAAGCGTTAAAAATAAGCTATAATTCGCAACTTTACCATATTCGGGTCCCGTTTCCATCCCCGAGTGGTTAACATCACACCGGATGCGCTAGACCGGTGTAATAGGTTGAACAGCTACCAAAGCAATGACTGTTACCCATCTACTCAAAGCTAGCTAGGCGGGTCTTTCTTGTGGCCTAACGCGCTTAGACCCGCCTCCTGGCTGCTCCATTCAATTTAACGCCATCTGATAACATTAGCGCTTGTTTGTTGTTGTTATTACGCAGTTAGCGATTTTATTTTGTTTGTTTGTTTGAATTTGTTGACTCAAGTCAAATATCCATAGCTGAGTGGTAGACTATCTTACGTTATTTAAAAAATAATTTCTGTTTGATAATGATAAGCTGAGTTTAACTCCTTAGCGCTTGTGAGTTTAATATTGCTAGTAGCTAGCAGGTTAGCTCGCCAAGCGCTAACGTTGAGCTGTGCCGGGTGGCAGATAGCGACCTACCTCAATAAGACAAGTGACGGTCAGTGGCGTTTCAGCGGTCCTCACAGCGATAAAAAACAGAACACAGGTAGATTACACGTGTAGCTAAATGTCAGGTAGATACGTTCCCCAGTGTGAGAACCGAAGCTGCGATTATTGGGGCTCGCTTTTCAAATAAGCAGCGCAGTTAGATAGAGAAACGGTTTCAGCACAAAGCGCCTGCGCCGGCGGAGAATGACCTCATAACCATAACACACACACACGCTCACAAACCGATCGCTTTGATAGGCTTTGATGCTGTTACATTTGCTTTTGATTTTACCATGAAACTAAATGATATAAGCCTTAAAATCATACTTAATAAGCATATTCAAAATTAATTAATGATTTTAAATTAATAAAAAGACTTAGGTCAATATGGACAACTACACAGAGGGCCCCTCAATAAATGAGCCCATTTCTGAAAGGTTAAATGGAGGGAAGATAAAGCGGACTAATGTGCACCCTTGAATTTAATGAGCTGGATCATTTTACTGAAACGATTGAGCCAGCCCCCACGTTGTTTTGTGTTATGGGTATTACGGTAAGAGAAACTAAGGTCTGGTTTCAAAATTAAAGGGATCTCCAAGTCAATCTACTCATTTAGTCCGTCATTAATGATATATGTAAATCATAAATGAAATCTAGAAAACAAAAACAAAATACTATTAAAACAAATATATTCCAAATTTAAATAGAAATAATAAAATATGAAAAGTATATGCTGTTTTAACATAATAATTTCACTTTAGATCCACAGTGCACACCCCAACAGTGTTTACCACCTGGGTCAAGTCAGTCTGAAATGAACGACAAAAGTATCGTCCTTTGAAATTTGATTACCCACAGTTCTTGACTAGAGTTTTGTTTTTTGTTGTTGTTGGTTTTTTTAAAACCTGCATTCAGAACACCAGTATATAGAAAAATCCTCTTGTCAATGTTTAATTCCAATTTTGAGCCACAGTACATATCCTCTCATTATTATACAGTTAATATCAGGTCAATCTGACAATCGGTCTGTGGAAATAGCAAGTTTCCTTATAATAGCATTTTAAATTCATACAAAGATAGCTCATATATGACATCTCTGAAGGCCTTTACTTTGAAATTCAAAATCAGACAGTCTTGACACTGACAGAGTTACACAGTGAGGGTGCATACTATTGATCTAAAGTGAAATTAGTCCAAATAAGTCTGTGGAAACAGTTTATTTTTTATGACTGTGCATGTTGTTTGAAATTTCCTGATCTCTTTGATCTGTAATTAGATTTTTTTTTCACATCAATTTCTGTATTTCATTATATGTTACGTCATCGATGATGGCCTAGATCTCCAGAAAAATGACAGATTAATGATTGGTTATATCTTTTGTATACATGTATTTTAGAGATAAATATAGACTATCTTCTTGTCACATGTGTTACCTTAATCTTTTGGCAGTTTTAAACCCTTTTAGGAATTTATTTCCCTCAGATTTTTCAGCCTTGTAGACAGAATGACAGACTAATAATAACAATGATCATGCAACACTTCAGGAGATTATCTTTATTATTTTCACTCACCTTTGTTAAAACTGTGTTTTTGTCCATTTGTGCAACCATTTATTTGCTATAACAATGAAAATAAAAATAAAATAAAAAAAACAGTTAGAAATGAGTAATTAAGTATGATGCAATCTTTTATATTTTAGCTCTGATGTGTAACATAATTCAATGGATGTAAAATTATTACCTTGTCAAATATGTGAAATAAAATAGAAAAATTATTACAAACTTGAGCAATCATGACCAATTCTTTATCAGGCTTTAGGAAATATGTAAAAGGAAGTCACTGTGGTGTTTTCTTTCAAAATAATAGCCTTTTCATACAATCTAATGTAGTTTATCACATTTACAATTGTAAAATTAATTAATTAGTAAAAATAACACGGTGTTTATCGACAGTACTTGACCGTGGGGATGAGAACTCCTGTAGTGCTTGGATCTCTATAAATTGATGGATCAAGAAGGTGTAATTGTTCAATTAACATATTATTTTATTTGAACATAAAAATAAATTGTAACACCCAAAGCATGTGTGGAGTGCAATATTTCTGTAAATGTTAGGGACAGAAAAATGGAAATTTCCATTTCCATTTCCATAGAAAGGCTCACAAAGGAACAATGGACCAAAATATGTTTTAGTACACAGAAAAACACGACTTATCCCACACACTTTCATACTTCTAGTTGCTACTATATTTAATAGTTCCTTTTATATTGTTCTTGTATAAATTAGCCTATATTCCTAAATATGTAGTAATAAGTATAGTTATAATAGAGATTTGTTTCAGCTTTTGTGGTCACGTTTGTACGTGACCTAAAAGAGACATCACACGATATTTCCTGGGGACATTCCAGGTAATTTGGGGGGGGGGGGGGGATATAAACCCACAAAGTATTCTGTTTTAAGGGATTTTATTCTCACTAAAATGGTTATGACCTGTAAGACTTTTAAAACATTTTGCAAAATAATATAAACAGTATACGCTCTATACGTAAATAAAGTTGTAATATTCAATCTACACATTTACCATTTACATTGTCCTAAACATCTCTTTTGATAAAGAAAGAAACAGTCTGATCACTAGTCTTTTGTTGCAATAGCAGCCTATAAAGTGCTATATTTAACTTTTTAACCATAATGGGTAAGATGAATTGAAGAGTTGCAATTTTCTTTTTTATTAACGTTTCTTTATTAAAACATTTCCTGCAGGTATGCCCTGCCCCCTGCTGGTGATTACTCCCTAAACCTACCACATGTATTTGCTTTCATAAATTTCACTCGAAATGAAAATGCTCTGTTTATCATCAGCCCATCATACCTTCATATCTGAATAATACTTGTTGTTAATATCAGGAGGACCGATTCTTTATCAAATGGTGGTAAACTACTTTTTCCTATTATTATGTGAATGTTCATTGCATTTAAGTTCAAAATACTCCCCTCACCTCTGACTTCTGTCCTTATGTTCATTTAAAGCTTTGTATTTTTCGAGATGTCGGTAAATTTCTTGCTGTCCACGTCCCCTCCTTCTAACGTAGAATCGTGACCGCGCTTTTAAAATCCAAGCGTGGCGAGGAAGGCCGCCGTGAACGCGCGCCGGAGGCTTGACGTCACTGAGGCGCCCTGGCTCTCCTGAGCCGCTGGTACTGCTGGTGAAAAGATGGGAAAATCTGATAGACATTTATCGAGGAATTAACGTAAAATGAACGATTTTTGCAGCTGACTTATTTTTGACAGAGGATCCACTATTAGCAAGGATTTGGCTTCTACCAGACAACGACAAAGGTAGTTTGTTCGGAGGGTTTTTCTCCTCTGTGGCTATTGTGTTAGCGAGAAAAAAAAAGGTTCTTCTTGACCACATAAATTGGATATACTAGCCTCCATATGTAACGGCGAGCTAACGTTAAGCGTTTGTCGTATTTCCCTTTCTTTTATAATTAGCAGTATCACAGCTACATATATGTAAACCGGTGAATGAATAACCGTAGCTTGAAATGAAAAACCGTTGAGCTGAGGAGAAGGAAAATGGATATGGTTTGATATGGGTGTCTCCAAAGCAGACACCGTACGGAGTCGATGGGATTGTGCAAAAAAAAAAAAGGAAAAAAAGCTTTGATTCCCGTTAAACGTGTCACATTTTGACGACACTTACGATTAACTTGTCACATTAAACATCTACCCAGCTATCTGACAAACTGTTATTTCCGTTTGTATACAAATTTTCACGCTCAGACATTTTTCCCCCCACAATGTCCAGCATGGACAGTCCCCTCCTTCCCTCCCTTGCTAGTTTTAATCCATAGCGATAGCAAATTAGAAGAATGAATCGGAGAGCCAGCATTTATTTTGGTGGCAAAATACACAATGGAATATAAAACTCAGAAGCTAACAAACGGGGTTAAAGCGTCATTAAAGGCACAAGTGTCATGCTTTACTGTTAGCCGGCGTGTTAACGTGACATTAGCAGTTAGCAAGGCCAAACACACTCAAGATAAATGTCTGTGGTGGACATATATACATACATGTATGTATGTATGTATACACACACACACACACACACACACACACACGTCAGACTACTTAGACACATTACATTACTACCAAAACCTTGTAACATTAGACTATATGTGCAAATTATATGGTTGTGACCTGAAAGTACTTGTTACAAGATTAACATTTTGTTGAAAGCTAACCTAAAATCACTTCTACCTTTGGCCTCAAGTAGATTAGAGCAAAGATTTCGCTCCAAAGGACCCTTCACTAGAAGAATTTTCTTCTTAGACATGACTGTGTACAGTTGCGTAACTGTCTGTACTGCAGGAAGGTATTCAGTTAAGACAGTGAAACCTTCAGTCTGTACTGGTACTCTGTTTTCAGTTTTGCATGCATTCAGTTGTTTTATTCATGTGTTATTTTGTGTGCTGTTGCTATGCAGTTAACTGGGAACAATTGTGTTTTCTTTGCAGATTGATGTCCTCATTTGTAACAGTGGCTAGTTTATCTTTGAGGTCTGTTAGCATCAGCAACCCCTGAGAGTGGAGTGTTTCAGACCTCTGTTGTATCATGAACATTGTGCTCACCAGTTTAAGCTGGATCTCTAACACTAGTAAAATTCATAACGATATAACCAGATACTAAGGGTTGTTCTTCAGATTTGGTAGTGCCTCCCTTCTATTTAGTCAAAAATGTACGGTAGTGCTCGCTCTGTTGGCAGAGGGGATACAAACCATAGCGGAGGAAGAGATGGAAGTGGTACTGGTAATCAGGGATCTGGCCGTTCCCCTCGGCTCCCCCGTTCTCCTCGGATGGGGCACCGGCGTACCAACAGCACTGGAGGCAGTGGGGGAGGTCCTGGAGGAGCAGGAGGCAAGACCCTTTCAATGGAGAACATCCAGTCCCTCAATGCTGCGTATGCCACCTCAGGACCAATGTACCTGAGTGACAATGAGGTCACCATGGGAGGTGACCACCTTCCCAAAACTGGTGGCACAGTGACCACCATGGGGAGACAGAGGGTGACTTATGGGTCGAGAGGTAGCAGCAGTGGAGTTGTAGCAGCAAGTACTCCTAATATCTCCACCACAGTGCCTGCCAATGCTGTGCTACCAGCAGGCATGATGGCTGGAGATGCCCTAGCTTTTGGAGATCACCACATGGCCTCCACAGTGCCCCATTCTCTAAGGCAGGCAAGGGACAATACCATACTTGACCTGCAGGCCCAACTCAAAGAGGTACTTTGCCAGTTTTTTCCCACGATTTTCTCAATTCTGAAATTTTGATGAAGAGGTTAATTTATGGCATTCACCGGTCATATGTTGGGTTGTCATGTACCTACCATTTATCCTGCGTTCTCAGGTTCTGCGGGAGAATGAGATGCTGCGGCGAGAAGTGGAAGTTAAGGAAAGCAAACTCAGCTCCTCCATGAACTCTATTAAGACCTTCTGGAGTCCAGAATTAAAAAAGGAGCGAGCTCTCAGGAAAGATGAGGCATCCAAGATCGCCGTCTGGAAGGAACAGTATCGTGTTATTCAAGATGAAGCACAGGTGAGCGTTGCTTAATGCTTAAATAGACTTTTAGCCTCTGTTTTGTTTTTTGTTTTGTTTTGGGGGGTTTTCCCTCTAATTTCATCATATGATGTCTCTCAGTCTGGATAGATTTGCCAAACTTCCAGAGCTTAACATGTTTGAGGAGGGGGGAAAAAAGCATTTCAAGCAGTGTGTCCGCTTTAGTACAAATGCTTTTCTCTTTTTGTTCTCTCTCTGCATAGGTTAGTGACAGTTTTTGAGCATCTAGTTAATCCTCTTATATGCAGCTATATGCTTGTGCATTTTAGATGAAAAAGGGTGGAAGTCTCATCTGAGGAACAGGATGAAAAATGTGCGAGGAAAAAAAAAAGAAGAGATGAGAACATTACAAAAGGTAGCAATAATAAAGGAGGGCTTTGCAAATAGTGCAATTTACAATTTACTAATACTGCGTCTATGCAGTATGTAATGATTAGTGTTTAGATGTTTAACTAAGCACTAATCATCACATACTGCATATATGCAATTTGAAGATTTTATCAAATCTCTCTTTTTAAATTTTTTGTCAACATTTTAGTGAAGCAATCACACCTTTGTGACCTACACCTGTTAAAACTAAGTATATAGCAATACACCGTACATATTTTGGCACCGTTAAATAGGAGTTCATCTAAGCAGGTATTTCTGTCTCGACTCCCTCTTTCTTAATAAATAAGTGTAGTGTCGACAAACTTTGCATAGGATGGTTCTATGGTTTAAAATCTAAAAGTGTAATTGGATAAGTGCAGATAAGGTCTTTTTAAATACTCTACGGTAGGTTGTTGGGCTCGTGCAAATTGGGTTTCGTTAATGAAGAGGCATCGTCTTTGTTTCACTGTGGTTCTTAATGGGTGGGCAGACCTGTATAATTTGCTGTTTTCACTCCTGCTGAGTCACAGAATCACACTCTGGACTAATTCCCAGTAATGCCTGACTAGCACTGCGTAATCAGCGAGTGCTTTAATTTAAAGATGTCTGCTTTTGTATGTCTGCCTCCGCCTCCCACACTGGCACACGTGCAATGGAAAGCATGGACACGCAAACATGCACACAGCAGTGTACTGACTCTTTGCATTAACTTACGCTTATTACATTTACTTACTATAACCTTAACCCTAACTACTACTTGCGTAGATCTTAGTCTTAGGCCTAAAGATAACTTTACGTTGGTGGTTCTTAAAGTGGAGCCATTTTAAGGAGGTGACCAGAGAGTAACTAAAAAAAGGTTGACTGAATATGATTTTAGTTTTGTCGAGGAAATAAACTGCCAGAAATTTAACCATAGATATTTTTAATTAGTTATCGCTTTTAAAAATTGTGAGGTGTAGGTGGTGTGAATGATTTTCCGCTTGCAGAAAAATGAGAGGAATGCTACTTAACTATAACTTGAAACCTGTCTTGCTTTTAAAAGCATATGATTTAAATTATTGCTACTTGCTTTTTGTCTGTAAGAGTAAGCTGCCTCCCTTCAGGTCCTCATTGGAGGGCATTTGTTTAAGTTTCATGTAAAGCTGTTTAAGCAGATGTCTACATTTTTATGCATATATTTAAATGGATTACTTTGAATTTGAACACAGTGTTTCCCAATTCATACCACAGGCGAGTCTTCCTCTGCTTTGTTCTTCCTCTGTTTTGTTTGCTGTTGTAATATTAATGTTATATACTGCCATATGTTGTAGTGTGAATTGACCATCTTCATCCCCTACATTAAGTCAGATAATAATAGAATAATCACCAGTTATTTCTTGTTAATGATTCCTTGCCGCATTGATTAAACGCTGCTTTTTTTGTGAGATTTGCCAAAGATGTTTAATTATTGGATGTGGTGATGGCGGTGCCACAGAGTTAAGTTACACAAAATGTTTGTATCACATTATCCAGTGTGGAAGATAAGCTGTAGATGATGTGTTGACTTCTTGTTATATCAATTTAGAAAGTGCATCATATAACCGCAATGTTTTGTGCTCTTTCAGACACCTAACTCTTGTCTTTTCTCAGAAGAGAGTGAGAATATGGGGGCTGAGGAAGGGAGGTGTGTGTGTGTGTGTGTGTGTGTGTGTGTGTGTGTGTCAGTTCTTGTCCGCACATGCATCTCCCCATGTGTGTGCGTCTGTTGTGTCGGGGGGGTGGATCGGTGCAGTCACAGCAGTGAGTCAGCCTTAGTCACGGGGTGGAGAGGGTGATGGAAAGGGATGGTTAGTGAGAAGAGAGGTGAGAGTATCAGAGGGAGGTAGAGAAGGAGTGTAGACTGCTGGTGGAAGGAGAAGAAGGGAATAACAAAGGAAGGAAAGGGAGGGGGCGCGGGAGGTGGAGGATGGAGAGATACGAAGGGAGGCAGACACTGACTTCTCTCTTTGTTCTGTCATCTGAAAATGCTCGCAGCTGGTTCAGACCAGAGTGTAACACAGCCTTGTGTTACTGTCTCACAGCAACTCTGCCAAGAGTCTGTGGCGTCAGATGCCACAAACAATGCAATACTATACGGGGCTTATTGTGTTTCACCACTTGCATCTCTCTGGCCATGAATTGCAACAATGCTCAGAAAGCCTCCATGTTTTGGATCTATAAGTTGTGGCGCTGCTGAATTTTCAGTTATGATTAGTTTTTGTTTGGCTGGATGCAACGCAATACTCTACCAGGAGCCATTCCCAGAAAGTAGCCCGTGCATCATTCATAAAATCAATAAAATTTTCACCTCGTCTCCCTTGTCATATAAATAGCCTTGCAATAAAGGCTAGAGAACAAAGAGTAGAACCAGTAATTGTCAGCAGTTATATGTGTGTCTCTCCTCTGTCCCTAGCATCTCCAGATGACTGTTCAGGCTCTCCAAGATGAGCTAAGGATCCAGAGGGACCTGAACCAGTTGCTCCAGCAAGATCCTGCTAGTCAAGGAAGGGACCTGGCCCTGACATCCGAACCTACAGAGGAGAACTACCGACGGCTACAGGGTGAGCATGAGAGGCAGGCCAAGGAGCTCTTCCTTCTTCGGAAGACCCTGGAGGAGATGGAGCTGAGGATTGACACACAGAAGCAGACCCTGGCAGCCAGAGATGAGTCCATCAAGAAACTACTGGAAATGCTGCAGAGCAAAGGTGGGTTTAAGCAGGAAAAACCAAAATAGTTTAATGAAGTTTACAGTTGATTGATTATTAATGACTGTTTAGCTGTTTGTTGCATGTCTTCTGGTTCATGTATAGGGTTCACTAGGAAACAAATAAACTGTTTGAAACTGTAGGCCAATCATATTCATCCATTAACATTTTATTACTCAGTAGGTCTCAGGTTACCACTTGTCCCAGCCTATTTTCCTCAGCTCCTTTAATGCTCACACAGCTGTAGGTCAATTGTGGCATTCACTGCTCCATTTTCTAGACATGATTTCTCCTTTAAACTCAAGCAGGAGCTTAAAGACACTCCAAGCCTGTGCTCAGGTGTTTTTAAAAAGTAATTGCATGCCGTCTTCCCTAGGGTGTAAATACAAAGGACATGAAATCTGAAGAACCCAAAGGTACATGAAATTAAAAGAAACCTAAAACTCCTTCCAGAAAAAGCTTAAACCCATTGAACCCTCAGCAGTTTTGGGGATTTCTTTTAAACTCCTGTCACATATGTACTCACTCTGGGCTCATTTTAACAGGGCAATCATAACTAGATTTTTTTTTTGCACAGTATAAACACTCAGGCCAGTCCCCAGAACGGTTGGTGTCCTATAACAGGTGCGGTGAAACACTCAGACTGTATGTAAAAGATGGATGTCACCTCCATAATGTCACCTGTTGCTTAACAAAGTTACAAAGTTCTGTTGGGAAGTCTTCGAACTGACCGTCATCTTGTTTTTAAACTGGACATGAGTGAGGCGGCGAATCTGAAGATGACTGTATGTTCACAGGTTAGCAACTCATATCCTGCTTTATCCTCCCTTTTGAGTCTAATAGATGACAGTAATTACAAGGGAAATATTTAAGGGGGAATTTGCTTGGAGGGATAGAATAGATAGGCAGGTTTAAGGCACTTCTACCTTTGGTGCTTGTTTTTAGAGCTAGAAACTACACTATATTGCCAAAAACATTCACTTGTCTGCTTTCAAACACATACGATCTTGTTCATACGATATGATGTCAGCACACCCTTTGCAGCTATGACAGCTTCAACTCTTCTGGGAATACTTTCCAGAAGGTTTAGGAGTGTGTTTATGGCAATTTTTGACCGTTCTTCCAGAAGCACATTTGTGAGGTCAAACACTGAGGTCTCCGCTCTGATTGATCCCAAAGGTGTTCTCTCGGGTTTAGGTCAGGACTCTGAAGGCCAGTCAAGTTCTTCCACACCAAACTCGCTCATCTGTGTCTTTTTGCACCTTGGTTTGTGTACTGCTGTGGAATCATGCTGCAACAGAACATGATTCCAAACACGAAGTTGGGTGCATGAAATTGTCCAAATGTGTTGGTGTACTAAGCATTAAGAGTTCCTTTCACTGGAACTAAGGTGCTGACCCCATCTCCTAAAATATAACCCCATGCCCTAATACCCCCTCCACCAAACCTTACACTTGGCACAATGCAGTCAGACAAGTACCGTTCCCCTGGCATCCACAAACCCAGACCATCAGATTGCCAGACGGAGAAGCATGATTCATCACTTCAGAGAACACATCTCCACTGCCCTAAAGTCCAATGGCGGCATGCATTATAGCACTGCATTTGGTGATATAAGGCTTAGATGCAGCTGCTTGGCCATGAAAACCCATTCCATGAAGCTCGAGCTAATCTGAATGCCGCATGAAGTTTGGAGGTTTGTAGTGACTGACTCTGCAGAAAGTTGGTGACCTCTGCACACTACTTCCCTCAGCATTCGCTATGATTTTTTTTTGATTTTTTTTTGATTTTTTTTTAGGATGGCAGGTTTTTAAGGCTTCAGGGGTTCAGTAAGTTAAATTACACTGCCCATTAGGTTCAATGTTGTGTGCTTTGTTTGTTTGGTTTTTCTTTTACAGTAGATGTGCAGAGTCTATCCTCGGATATCCTTACCTGCTAAACAATTGTGTGCTTTTGTTTCTTTGTTTGTCTCTGAGAGTTAAACACAATTGGCTGTTGTAAACATCTAGACTTCATAATAGTCTTTTTACATACATCAGAATTGTAACAAGTTGTTATGTTTGCTGTGTTAGGACCATCTGCCAAGGCATCAGAGGAGGACCAGGAGAGGACAAGGAGACTGGCTGATGCAGAAATGCACAGGCATCACCTTGAGAGTTTGCTGGACCAGAGAGACAGGGAGATCACTGCTCTGAGAGAGGTAATCTCCAGTTTATTAATTTTGGCATGCATTACTTTTAAGGCTTTCCATCATATTTGGTTTGATTGGTAAGATATCGATATTCATCAACCGTGTTTTACATCTGACACAGCAGGAGCTGCACCGTCGGTATGAAGGAACTCCAGAGTCCACCAAAACTAAGGCCCTACAAACTGTCATTGACATGAAGGTGAACATTTAGATAGAGAAATGTGTGTGTGTTTATAGTGTATTGGTGACAACATGCTATTGGTGATAACCTTTTTCCATTAACTCCAGGATGCAAAAATCAACTCAATGGAGCGGAGCCTCAGGGACATGGAGGAGGAGCTGCTAATGCTGAAATCGAATGGACTTCTGAGCTGTGAAGAGCGTCAAGAAGAGATGAAGCAGATGGAGGTTTACCGCAGTCACACAAAGTTCATGAAGAACAAGGTCAGAGACTGTGTAATAATTCTTATGGGTTTTTTTTGTGTTCACACATAAAACCCTAGAAACTACCTTTTTCTCACGGTAGCTGTAGCTTGTAGAGGTGGGAATCACCATACATCCCACGATACGATATTATCACAATACTTAACGCACGATACGATATTATTGCAATTTTTAAAAAATATTTTGCGATATTGAGATTCTGTACATAAAGGTAAACTTTATCAATATTCATTTTATCTAATATCAAAGTCTCACACTCAGTCTTTCTCTCATTTCAGTCAGTTTTATTGTTGACAAACTGAACGGTTTGTATTACAGTCTAGTCCAACTTAACTGAATGCAACCATCTGGTACAATTATAGCTATTCTGAACTATGCAATTTATGAAAACTATGCAGCCCATTTAGCAACTGAAGAATTTGAAAGTAAATTAAAACAAAGTATAATTTTACATTAAATAAAAAAGTTTTAAACTTAAAATAAAATATGTTTATTGCTGCCAAAAAAAAAGTTAAACACATTTGGACAGTGAAGGAATGTCAGGATTCTTGCTCAGAAAAAGGAGCTGATCAACATGCTCTGAAGTCAGAGCATGTTCCAGTCCACAAAAACTTTTTTTGTAACAAAATATCGATTTCTGCTGTCCCTGTATCGATACATTATTAGCAAACAAAATATCACGATACTACACAGTATCGATTTTTCCCCCCCACCCCTAGTAGCTCGGGAGGTAGAGCTAGCCATCTACTGATCAGAAGGTTTGATCTGCATGCCAAGTATCCTTGGGCAAGAAACTAACCCCAACTTGAATGTCTGTGATTGG
Organism: Diplotaxodon limnothrissa; assembly: GCF_057381915.1. Lineage (NCBI taxonomy): Eukaryota > Metazoa > Chordata > Actinopteri > Cichliformes > Cichlidae > Diplotaxodon > Diplotaxodon limnothrissa. The sequence continues at coordinate 9,090,747 of NC_140602.1, forward strand.
TAGATAGAAAGTCATTGTGTGAATGGGTGAGTGAGCCACGTTGTATACAGTGCTTTGAGTGCTCCGCCAGTAGAAAGGCGCTATATAAGAATCAATTTACCATTTTACAATTAGTCCAACCCTTCCTCTTTCTTTCTGCGCTCGGGCTAATCTTTTTTCAGATGGAGCAGGTGAAGCAGGACCTCTCCAGGAAGGACACCGAGCTGCTCGGTTTGCAGACAAAACTGGAGACGCTTACCAACCAGTTCTCAGACAGCAAGCAACACATTGAAGTCCTCAAGGAATCCCTCACTGCCAAAGAGCAGCGGGCTGCCATCTTACAGACGGAGGTAGAGTATCCATACTTTCTCACCCACTGTATTGGTATAGACCAGGGGTCGGCAACCTGTGGCTCCGGAGCTGTATGTGGCTCTTTAGTCCTTATATTGCGGCTCTGCATGGTTTGGAAAAATAAATCTAACTGAAGTGTATTTTATTTGTGTTAGTTCTAAATTGGAAGATTATTCTGATCTTGAAATATAAAAATAAAAATAAAGTTATATTTTATTATTATTCGTCGCTCAAAATAAGCGTCACACTCAGGGAAGCCGGTATACCTGCCGAAATGACGTGCATTTACTGAGACCTTCAACCCCAGGTAGGCCAAGTATGGAGAAATGTAAGAAAAGAAAAATATCTGAAGAAAATACAACATTTAATGATGCCTGGGCAGATTCATTTGTATTTACTTCTGACGAGAGTGGCCTACCAGTATGCCTAATTTGTGGAGTGTCGATCTTCGGATCCACATACGTATGTGAACAACTATTCTCCACCATGATCTATGCTAAAAACAAACACCGCTCACGCCTCACAGATAACAGCTTACAGTCCTGCGTAAAGAGGAAAGTGACTTTGTACAGCCCCGATCGTACAGCATGCACTGTGCACAGAGGTTCAGGAGCAGAAGTCCGATTGTAAACATATCACGGCAGACCCAACGATGTTTACATGAACATGCTCTTCAGCATCTCTTTATTGACCACTTTTCACACACACAGCCGGCTGTAGCTTTGCAGCTCACAGCCCGACACATACAAACAACAGCAGAGAGAACAAGCCGGTGAGGCGTGATTGCGGATGCCACTCAGGTACGTCACGCCCCGCAAAGCACATTAACCAGGTAAAATAAATATTATGCAGATACTTAATATTTATTTTTAATTTTTTAGGAGCATAGTGCTTTTTTCCAATTATTTTTAAAATTCTGGTCAAGGCTCCGCTACACTCCGATAGCCCAGAAGGGATGACGGCTCACAGTTTTTGTTTGCTACATGGATAATTTGAGTTCAGCTTTTTAATTAATTAAAGCATAAAGGTAAAAACCAATATACACAGTGTTGTCTTCATTTTAGATGTCAAAAAGTATTTGCGGCTCCCAGTGTTTTCTTTTCCGTAGAAACCGGGTCCAAATGGTTCTTTGGGTGTTAAAGGTTGCTGACCCCTGGTATAGACTGTAGAGGCCTTTACACACCGGACTCATAACCATTCACACCGATTGCATAATTTAACTCGGTGACTGTGCAGCTTCTTTTTTTTTTTTTCTTTCCTGAACCAAGCTTGATTTTTATTTTTTTAAATCTGGATAAACAGGCACACCTCGTATCTCAAAACATTGATAGGTACTGAATAAACAATGACATGGAAATAGTAAAATAATAGTATTTTTTATCTCAGAAACACAACACCGCTCTGAAATCTTCCTCAGAAGTTTAAATCTTTGCTTTTGTCCACACTCATTTTTAACTTGTAGCAGGACACGTCTGTAGTTCATGTCCGTAAACTGCTAACCCATCTTGTCTATCTAGGTGGATGCCTTGCGCCTGCGTTTGGAAGAGAAGGAAGCAACTTTGAATAAAAAGAGCAAGCAGATACAAGAAATGTCAGAGGAGAAGGGAACCCTCAATGGGGAAATCCACGACCTTAAGGATATGCTGGAGGTTAAGGAGCGCAAGATCAATGTGCTTCAGAAGAAGGTAACGTTAACAGAGAATAGTGCAATCTTATTTTTGAAATGGCAATATGTGTCCAACGCAAGATCAATTTTATTGATGGTTACTTGTGTTTTCACTGCAGATCGAGAACCTGCAGGAACAGCTGAGGGACAAGGAGAAGCAGATGAGCAGCCTGAAGGAGAGAGTAAAGTCTTTGCAGGCTGACACTTCCAATACTGACACTGCTCTCACAACACTGGAGGAGTCTCTTGCAGAAAAGGTGGATTAATTTCTGCAGACTTGTATTAGTCCATCTGTATTAATAAACAAATGTTGGTTGATAATCTGTATAAGAATCTTGCTTGATTCTTTCCTCCACCTCTTTATAGGAGCGGATCATCGAGCGTCTAAAAGAGCAGAGAGATAGAGACGACCGGGAGAAGACGGAGGAGCTTGAATGTACCAAAAAGGAGCTGAAAGAGTTGAAGGAAAGGTTGAGCTTACTGCAGGGAGACCTGTCAGACAGAGAGGTGAGAAACATATGCAAAAAAACACACAGGCAAACTCTTGTTTACTGTGATTCTATTAATATAATAAAACAGTGCTGTCAGACACGGGCATCAGTTTTTTGTTGTTTTTTTCCCGCCTGTTAGTCCTAACTTTGCACTGAGGCATGGATGCCTGCATTGGTGTTAATGTATTCTTAGTGTGTGTGTGTGTGTGTGTGTGTGTGTGTGTGTGTGTACGTACACAGACCTCTCTGTTGGACCTAAAGGAGCACGCCTCCTCCCTGGCCTCCTCAGGGCTGAAGAAAGACTCCAGACTCAAGAGTTTTGAGATTGCCTTGGAACAGAAGAAGGAAGAGTGCCTCAAACTGGAGAATCAACTTAAGAGAGTGAGAAATACATTAAATACGTATTAAATACAAATACATTAATAGAATAGAATTCAACTTTATTGTCATTGCACATGCACAGGTACAGGGCAACGAAATGCAGTTTGCATCCATCCAGAAGTGCTTTAGTGATATAGATATATTACAATATATATTAGCAATAATATAGATATGTGAGTATATTACAGAAATGGGTCTATTATGGTATGTTATAATGTACACGGTATGAAGTATGTTGTGAATATTCTATAACTATAAGTATGTACAGGCTGTAGTGAGTACAAGCTATGTACAGGATATGAACAGGATATAAATATGAAAAACTATACAGAATATGAAATGAAATAAATAACTTTACAGAATCTGGGATATACAGCTATACAGAAATGGGAACTATGCAAGTTGTAAACAGTTGTAGGATTAAAGATTATCGAATGTACAGAATGATTATTTACACAGAGCTATACAGTAGTGCAGTTAAGATAAGTGAGGGTGTAGATAGTTTCTACAGAGGCTATATAAAGTGCTAGTGGTTGTGAGTGGTGGTTCAGTCCATGTTATTATTGTGTTTGAGGGTACAGTTGTCCATTGTGGGTGTGTGTATGTTCAGTCCATGAGTTAACGTGGGTCAGATGTCAGGAGGCAGAGTTCAGGAGTCTGACAGCTGTGGGGAAGAAGCTGTTCCGGTACCTGGTGGTCTTAGTCCGGAGGCTCCTGTGGCGCCTCCCAGAGGGCAGGAGGGTGAAGAGTCCATGTGATGGGTGACTGGAGTCTTTGATGATTTTCCCAGCCCTTTTCAGACACCGCTTCCTGTAGATGTCTTTTATGGCAGGAAGTGGTGCTCCGGCGATGCGCTGGGCAGTTTTCACGACCCTCTGCAACGCCTTCCGGTCCGAGGCAGAGCAGTTCCCGTACCAGACTGTTATACAGTTGGTCAGGATTAAATAAAGCTTCAGGCACCTCACGTGGCCTGAAATGTCTAAACTACAGCCTTTGTTCTCCATCAGGCTCAGAATGCAGCGTTGGAAGCTCAAGCCAACACTGAGCTGGCTGAGCGCATTAGGAACCTCGAACAGGAAGTGGCCCGCCACAGAGAGGATTCTGGGAAAGCTCAAGCTGAAGTGGACCGCCTCCTGGAGATACTCAGAGAAATGGAGAATGAGAAAAATGACAAAGACAAAAAGATCAGTGAGCTGGAGAGGTGGGTTTGTGGATCTTGTCAGTGTGCATGTGTACATGTGGTGGATATTCAAGGGTGGATGCACCATATAAATGTGTATAACAAGTATTTAATGAGGTATAATGTAGGTCCACAGTTTGTCTCTGGGACTTCTGACCTTTGTTCGTCACATGCGATGTAAACATCTGACGTGGTATCGCTGTAGAGACTGTTGTGGCTGGCACATTAAAAGCAGTCTAAATTGGCTTTCTGCCATTTGACATCCTGGCAGGAGTGCTTTGAAAGCTGGTGTTTGAGGTTTTGTGAGGTGGTTTGTTTCAGTGTTGACATGCTCAGCAACAGGCAGCTTCTTTTCATGTTCCTGCAATTGTTTTATTATTATTTTGTGTAACATGACCTTGTTAGATCCAGAAAAGATGCTGCATAATCCGTGAGCTGATATTTTATGAGTGAAACCCCTTCTGTCTTGTTCTCCATGTTTGCTTATTCTCTTAGTCTGAGTCTGCTTTTCTCTTTACTGCTTTCTTGTCTTTTCATTGGAAATTTCCCACCCCGCCAGTTTGGCCTCAAGGTTAGTGACAATGCTTTTCTCTCGTCCTCACCTTGACACATTTCTCTCTCTCTCTTCCTGTGGAGCTGCAAGCAGTTGTCTTTTTCTTACTTCTGCTCAGGCTCATTTTTCCTTTTTTGCTTTGTTTTTGGGTTTGTTTGTTTGTTTGTTTGTTTTTTCACTCAAAGTCAAAATGATGCCTGAAATCTCACCCAAGCAAGTCTGTAAGATTGTGAATGTTTGTTTAAAATGGCAAATTATACCTCTTTATGTCCATATTTGAATCAACTACATTTACTTGGTGTACAACGATTAATGACCTAGAAATTGTAACGTGGGAATGTCTGAGTCATCAAGCACATACCTAATATACAATATTTGTTTTTGGTCCCATGACTTTATTTGCATGAGTTCCTTTATTTAGTTATGGATAAGCCATCTGTGTCACGCATCCGTAAGCTCAAAGTGGTAAAATACAGCGCTATATCTTGAAAATGCTTGCTGTTCACTTGTGTGTAAGACACATTTTCACTGTTCTAGAGGAAATGGAGCCCAAAATGAGGTCTGATTTGTCCTCTTGCTCCAAATAGAATATCTAATGTAACTGACTTCCTGTAGGCAAATGAAGGATCAGTCGAAGAAGGTGGCATCACTGAAGCACAAAGAGCAGGTGGAGAAGAGCAGGAATGCTCGACTTATGGAGGAAGCCAGGAAGAGGGAAGACAACCTGTCTGAGAACTCCCAGCAGGTGAAGGTGAGGCTTGCCTGTGGATGATCTGCACTGTGCAAATTCTGTAGGAATGCTACTGCCTTTCTCAGTCAGGGTACAACTGGGCGAATCTGACATCTCCTTCCTTCTTCTACTGTGAAGGACACTTTACGCCAAAAGACAGAGCGCATAGAGGAGCTGGAGGAGGCCTTGAGAGAGAGCGTTCAAATCACTGCTGAGCGAGAGATGGTGCTCGCACAGGAGGAGGCTGCCAGGTCACTTCAGGAGAAACAGGTACACAAACACACAAATATAGCAAAGCAATATTTATGACCCAGCACCGCACGGTTAAAAGAAACTGCAGTTCTTCCTCTGTCGCCTTTTTCTGCTGCCACTGTGCTGTCGCTCATCCTTTCTCTCCCTCTCTGCCTGTCCGTCCTCTTACTTCCTCTTCTTTCATCTCTGCTTGTCATTTTCTCTTGTTTTGTTTTTTTCTCCGCTACACACCGCCTCTCAGAAGCACTCACTCAAAGCAATGCATGAGTCCAACCTCGCCAACTTTAAGTGGTCTAAGGTATGAGCCCAGTATGTGTCAGTGAGCAGCGACTCTTACAGGGGGTGGACACAATAAAAGCAACACCTCTACAGTTCATGCAGTCTCATGCAACAACCCTGCACAGGATACATGGGTCAAGTTTTAGTAATTGTTGGAGGGACTGCATGTGTGTGAAATGTGTTGGTGTTGTTTCCAGCCCATGTAATTTATGCGCCTTTGTTTACCTGCTGTTTGCTTTTAAAACGATGCTCATTAAAGTTTTCACTTTAATGAAATCCAAAGCCAAGTACATTTTTACTTCGAGCATGAATTATTCATTAATTCCCCTGTTTAGTCTGTTGTGATTAAGTAAATGTTTAATAAGGAATAACTGTAGTTCCTGTTTAAATTAAATAACAGGTAAATGAAATCCAGTCTTGATCCCTAGTCCTTCCCATCAGACCACGTGAATTCTGCTGTCCCTCCCTCTTATAAGAGACTGACAAATCATCCAGTGTCTTTTCTGGAAAAAAAAGCTCCATCCTTTTCCCTGGTGGATTTCAGGTAATCCACTCCAATCATCATTGAGCTGTTTGTGTGTGTGTGTGTGTGTGTGTGTGTGTGTGTGTGTCGGTGTGTCGGTGTTCCCAGATGGAGGAGCTGCTGGGGGCCATGGAGAAGGTGAAGCAGGAGCTTGAGTCCATGAGGGCTAAGTTGGCCTCCACTCAGCAGTCTCTGTGTGAGAAAGAGGCTCACCTCACAACCCTGAGAGCCGAGCGCAGGAAACACCTGGAGGAGGTGCTGGAGATGAAGTAAGAGACACACACACACAGTGGGATTGCATAGACTCTGGATTATTGATCACCGCCTTAATCTTGTAAAATGTCATCCAATTCTGGCTTTTCCCAGATGGCAGGCTAATGTTGTGCAATGAATAATAAATGATAATCGAGCTATTTACTTTTGTGGGTAAATGCCACATTGTTACATCTCCACCTAACAGGCAGGAGGCGCTGTTGGCGGCTATTAGCGAGAAAGACGCTAACATTGCACTACTGGAGTTGTCATCCTCTAAGAAGAAGAAGACCCAGGACGAAGTGGCTCAGCTGAAGCGGGAGAAAGACAGACTGGTGCAGCAGCTCAAGCAGCAGGTGAGGAGGGGGCTGATGGTGTTCACAGAGAGGGTGATGGAGTGAAAGATGTAACGCTGGTACCAGAAGTTTTTCCAGGTTTCCAGCTGCTATATGCAGGAAAATAAATCCTCACAGGACTGATGGGGGAATAATTTTGATCTTTTCTTTAAATAAAAAGTAAAAGCTCTATGAAACTGATGGATTAGAAGTAAAACTGTCTATGTCTAGAATGTGCTGCAGCTGTGTTTTTAAGCACAAAGAAACGGGTGTTACCATGTATTGTTAGTTAAAGTGAATGGCTCTACCTTTCTTTCACTACTACTACTACTCATACTTAGGTCTGACTTTCACGCTAAAAGCACTGTGGCATTAATAATTACTGAGCAGATGTGCACGTTAGAGCTCATCTTAGTTCAATCTGTTAATTAGTCTTTGAAATCACATGCTTGGGATGCCAGTGCCAGATGACCATATGCCAAATGGCTGAAATGCAGCAGCTCGGGTTAGAGTTGAGAAAGACGTGTGGCAAAGAATTCTGTCTCCCCACATTCCTGTCTCTCCTCACTGTGCTTGCATATGCTTGTAGTGTTTCTACCTGTGAGGAGCAGATATCTTTAAAATTTTTACTTTTAATTTGGCAAAAACTGAAATAACTACAGGTTAAACTGAACACACGCTGTCAACCAAACTGGTTTCTTTTTATATGCCAGTCTGAAAATGCCTGTTGGAGCCTGTCCATGTTGAACTTGCCTGTTTTATCAAACCCTGCATAGCATGAGTTGATGTCGCATCTCCATCATCTGAATCTTTGGAATTTCTTGGGACAAATCTGAGATGATCTAGGGAGAGGAATTCAATGAGTGTAAATAGCAAGAGAAACTATGTCGTCTTAGATGGTAAATCAGACTCATTTGCTCTTACTTCCTGGTGCACCTTCTGTTTCCACACGCATCTGTGTGTGTGTACAATAACATGCAAATGACGTCTGTGCACAGTGGTGAAAACTGAGCCAGGCAGTGTTCATTAAATGATGAAGTAAGATTAGATTTATCCTGTTAACAATTTGTTTTCAGGCTGTACTCCCAAGATTTCAGCAGTTAGCTATAAAACCTTGGCCATAATTACGATTTCCTCTTCATCTTAGTTGGATGTTTTTAACAATTTGCAGACCCAGAACAGGATGAAGCTGATGGCCGACAACTACGAGGATGACCATCTGAAGACTGCACCTGACCAAACGAATCACAAACCCTCTCCAGATCAGGTAGTTTTAACTGCCATAAACTGCTTTGCTAAATTTTTCTTCAGTCGATTTGTGGCCACGTCTGTAAGTAAGGTTGAACTCACGGCTTGCTCTCTAAAACTCGGAAGTTTTCTGCTGCTACTTTTCTTGTCTGTTTTGCACACTAACCAGATGTTCCTTCCTAATGCTGCAATTGGCTTACCTTGTGGCTAACAGGATGACGAGGAGGGTATCTGGGCGTAGCCAACCTTTTGCCCACCCCCTCCCCTCTCTCTCAGCCATTTTGTTCAGAAGGGTGAGCTTGTATGAAAAGCCGTTGCTCCATTGGCATGTTTGCTTGTCTTCCATTTCTCTGTGGGGTGCTTTTGATGCACATCTCTCCTCACAAACTCATCCTGTGCTTCAGCATTCATATACTGCTTTTTTTTTTTATGGGTGGGGAATTCTGTGTGTGTGTGTGCGTGTGTGTGTGCGTGCGCCCAGAGTGTCATCACTTCAAATGAAAGCAGCTTAGCTTTGCATGTCACTGGTCTGATGCTAATGATTGGCTTCTGACGTTTGGCTCAGACAAACAGGTGTTGGATAATGGCTTTAAACTTGATCTAATCAGTGGTTTAGTTATTTGCTTTGTAGGACACTTTGTTTAGCGGCACAAATCTTTACTCTGTCAGAGTGGCTTTCTTTTTCTTTCTTTTTTAAATGCCAAAGACACACCAAAAAAAACCCCAAAAACGCCCAGACTCTTATGGCACAGCCAAGCTTCTCTCAGAAGGGATGTTTTGTTTCTAAGTGCCTCTCTTGGCTCACTGGGCACCATTCACTCAGGCTTTAATGATACTGTCTGCTGACCGTTTTTCTCCTTTGTTAGTGGTTAGTTTGCTGTACTTATTTGTCATGACTAGCTGTTATAAATCAAACATGTAGAAATTGCTCAGATGTACTGAGCTCTGCTATAATGTGCTATCATTATTATTTATATTATGTACAGTGCTTTGCTACTCTAACCAATCGTCATAAAATCGCGGGGCAGATCAGGACTCGACTCGCTGTATCTCAGCATGGCTTGAAACACTATTTGGGAACCACTTTTCTAGCTTTAGGGGTTTAGCAGGAATTTTGGCTGTCATATGAGCTGGTGATGGGCATGCATGTCAAGGCTTATGCTTTCTTTGTTTTTAAACACAAGTGGTGTCTCGTGCTTGGTTCCTTTCATTCTGTTCAACCGTTTAAACCGGGGTAAATTTTATCGTTTAATTTTTTTTTTCGTGCCATTTCCTTCAAATCGCCTTTCTCACTTCTTCTTCCTCACATCTTGCAGATGATACCCCCTCTTCTAGCCCTGTCCCAGAACCGCAGTAAGCTCAAACTTTACATCGCCCACCTGACAGACCTCTGCCACGATCGAGACCCCAGCATCCTCAGCCAGCTCACGCCGCCCGCTCACTACCACCACAGCGACCCTGAAGACTGGGAGGAGGACCTCCAGAAAATGAGCGCCGAACAGGTAATGAAGAAACTCTTAAGTCATCGTGACATTCATCTCTGAGCCGCTTCTTTGATACATATTAAGCTTTATTTTGCGGGAGCATTAAAAATATGCTTTTGGAGAGATTTTATTGGTGGCGAGGCAATTCAAAGAGGAAATCAGGGAATCTGTTCAAGAGACAAACAAACACACTTCCAGTGCAGTAACATGACTTAACATGAAGGAAATGGAAAAGGTGCAGCAGGGAAAACTGATCACAGACAAAAGAGGAATGGAGTAGATGCAGCTGTGTGTTGTTTAAGAACCCTCTTTTAACCTCAGATATACCTAAACATGCACCTTTTTGTGAATTGTGCTGATGGCTGTGTAGAAATGCAAATGCTATTAAAAAGCTATTCCTGCCCTTTCTCCTGCAGTTGGAGCGGGAGCTGGAGGTGTGTGAGAAGGAGAGCGGAGAGCTGCAGGAATATGCCAACTCTGTTCTCCAGCAGATTGCAGACTACTGCCCTGATATCCTGGAGCAGGTCGTCAACGCCCTCGAAGAGTCTTGCTGAAAACTCTGACCTCAGACACAACCCGTCTGAGTCCAGGTCTCCCTACCTCCACCCCCCAAAAAAGTGAAAGGTTCCTGGAGAGAAGAGAAAGTAGGGGGCATTATCACATCTTGCTCGACTCCTCTTCTTCGTGTCCCTCATTCTACCCTGCAACAAACTGTCAGGACCTCTGGGTGCTTTCCTGTCCCACATGTTAATCTGTCAGGCTGGCAAAATTAAATTAGGGATGTTCGTGCTGTTAAATATGGCACTTGACACAGGTAACGACAGCCGCCGATAGATTTTACGTGCACACCTCATCACTGTCAGGCAGACAATAGCACACTATCGGTTGTTGCAAAATAAGTAGCATTTGCAAACACCCCTAATTTGATTTTTGCTTTTTAAAGGAAACTAAAAACTGAACATGGGTGAATTTGGAGGGGGAAAAAAAAGCAGACTTGCACATAGTTACGCACAACGGAGAATACTGCCAACCTTTTTCTCCTTAGATAGCTTTATTGATAACAGGAGCACTCGGCTTGATCTCAGTCTTTAACCCCTTGGATTTCTCTCACAGAACTTTCAAGTTGAAGTAGTAAGTTTATTTGTTGCTCTGGACAGGAAAGCACTTTTTTGGTCTTGGAGAACTGGGGAGCTGCTACATCTCGAGGGAGCGGAGAGGAGCTGGGCCCAGTGGGTAAACCATGGATCTGTGTAATAGTTTGGTCCTTGAATAGTAACACTGAATGCAACATTAATATTCTCAAAAACCTTGGGTCTGTCCACGTAGCTTGGATTAGGATGTAGGTGTGTTACTGTCATCGTCTGTGGCTGGGTCATTAGAGGGGGAGTCAAGGCCTGACCTTTGACATAAAACAAAGGTCAGATTTTAGTTAGTATGTTCTCAACAGATGAGAGAGAGGATTTGAAAAAAAAGAAGCTTTTTTTATTATTGGTGACGATTAATAAGTTTTAGATGGTTTTGCACACTTGTCCACTTGTTTATAGGGTATGCAATGTTTGTTTTGCGAACGTTTTAGTGGCCTTGGAGCATGCACAGAGATAAGTACTGGACCTAACGCAGGGATATTTATTCCTCTGTAATACTGGTGCTAAGGCATGATGTAAGAAATTACGATCTGAACATTCAGTCTTCATCCAAAGTTCCTTTAGATGGTACTCAAAGCCCACCTGATCCTAAGTTTGTCGACTGAATCGCTGACAAAAACGAGCGATGCCTCTGCTGTTGTGTTTTTTGAACTCTTCAGGGCTGTGGTTTTTAATTACTAAGTGCATCTACATTTCCAGAAAGGTCACTTTTCAGCAGATTTTGACTTTTTAGATAAGTTTGTAAATAACGTGATATTTAACATGTGCAGTGACTGAATAAAGGTACCTAGGTGGAAGGTGTTGTGCATTCTCTTAAAAAAAAAATATATATATATATATATATATTGGAAAAGTTAAAGCAGTGCAGTTGTCATTGTGTCTTATTTTGTCTGCAGGACAAAATGTGCGTGTGTGTGTGTGCGCGCGCGTGACACAGTACTGCCACAATTTGCGGAAAGTCGCGTTCAATAGAGATATATAAATATAACACATATATAAATATATAAAATGTTTACTGTATCGATATGCATTGAATGTTTGCACAGAATCTTGAAGGGCAAGCTGCTCTGAACAACATGACTGTCGAGTTAACGTCCTCAGCAGAAATGGAGGAAAGAAGTGTCAAAAAAAAAAACTTGTGTCAAAATAATGTGTGAACTACAAATGTTTCAAACCGTGACTGTGTGATGGGAGAGTACTTTTCTTACTTTTATTTCTAATCGTTCACCAGAGGGTGATGTAAATGTATTATCTGAGATTCCAGTGTTGTCTTTTCTTATGTCAATGGTTTTGGCTGTTTGATGTCAAAGGCAGACCGAGCCTGACGGATAAAAATACGCCTGGCTCTTCTGCTGTCATAAGAGAAACACAATGTTACACAACAGTGTGAAACTGCGCCAGTATACGTCTGAAAATGGGTGATTTTTTTTATTTTTATTTCTATGTATGTTGTAAATTTACTGGTATATTTGAGAGGGAGGGTGTACTTCAAAAAAACAAAAACACCCCCCTGTGTTGGAAGATGTTATTTGGATGCTTGTTTTTTTTGCTCAGTAAATTCTCCTTAATATCTGTAACCTGTCATCACTACAGAAAAAGCATTTTTCAGAATCCCCCCCCCCCTTGCTTTGGCCTGTGTGTCCCTGCCCTTGCCTTAATGATTTCTTTTTCTCAATTCCTGTTTGTGGAACACAGAGCTGCTTAAGGGGCTTCTGTCAAAGTTCATGGTGTTAGTTTTTATTTTGCATTTGTATAACAGATGTACTGCCTTCTGTTTATTCATGTCAAGAATCAAACTGTGTAAAAAGAAAGCAACATGTTAGTGAGTTATTTGGATTTTGTATGTATGTAAATAAATAAATTATAAGCCTTGTTTTCTTGTTATGAGGGCTTTTTTTCCCCCCTTTTTTCCCCTTTAATTTTAAATTCCTACTTTGATTCCTTTCCAATCGCTTCCTACCTTTGAAACAGAGGAGGGAAGTTGACTAACAGAAGAAAATAAAGACTTATAATGGACATGTAGTGTAGCTGTCACATCTGTCCTTTGTTTGACCTTAGCTGTAACTAGTGCGTATTATCCTGTTGCCATCCTGTAATCTGTGACCTCTGACATAAACAAGGCATTTTCACCCATAGGGTATTTTGTTTTTTGGACCTTTCTGATTTTGTGGGGAGAATACCAGTATATCAGCAGTGCCTGAAAGACTCAGACCATCCCGTCTGGCACTAACAACCATGCCACATTCAAAGACACTTCTTCTGATACTCAGGCTGAACTTCAGCAGGTCATCTTGACCATGTCTGAAGGCTGTGGTAGGTTTACTTCACCTTTGGTCCACAATAAAGTTAGGTTGCTTCAAAAAGGAATAAAATAAATATATTTTGTTGAAATACATCAAATGCATGTTCTGTGGTTCAGATTTTGACCATAGCAGTTAACAAATTTGACTATGCAGCATTTGTATTATGCCAACTTCAGATATAACTCAGCATTATACTATAGAAATATACCAAAAACTGATCGAACATACTGCACAGCCAATAGAAGCTGTACAAACCACAGAAATAAAAGCTTATAATCATACACCTAATCAAAGTTGGTACAGCTGTTACAAATAAGAGACAAGAATCAAACATATTTGTCCTCTTTATTCATAAATATCACTCCTGTATGAATATAAAACAATCTTAAATTACTGCTTTTTTTTCTTTTTTTTTTAAAGAAATACTCTGGTGTTATCATTGGAAGTGCCAGTTGAAAGTATTGCATATAGTCTTGGTAGTTGCTAATGACTACACCTCACTGTATATGTGATGATAAACCTTAGACGTGATACATAACTTACTTCCTCAGTAATATGAAAGGGAGGCCACTAAACATAGGTAAACAAAGACAGGAGTGATTCACCCACTTCAATTTGAAGTACAAATTTTAGTCATTCAATTACAAAAAAATGTTACAGGTAAATAAAAAAAACAAGGAAAAAAAACAAACAAAATCTATTACAAAAACTTCAAGCACTCGAGCACTTCTGTTTAAAGTTAAATGCCTAGCTGTTACTCAGAAAACCAAAAAAAAAAGGATGAAAAAGAGAAATCAAAATCTCCATTGGTATGTGAGTCACAAAAATATAAACTCTAATCTAGTATTTAGCAACAGCAGGCACTCCTGTGTTCAATGAATGAGGTAGCTAGACAGTAGGAACTGTACACAGGCTGAGATTTAAAGTGCCCCTATTATGCTTTGGGTGGTTTCCCTCATCCTTTTTTTGTGTTGTCTATAACAAATACAGTTTCTCTTTTCCCACAGAAAACATTGCTGCTGGACCGAAATACCTCATTCTGGATTTTGTTGCCTCTGAAATTTACATCACATTTTAAAAATACTCATATCCTTACTCTGTGCACATATACACCATATTTTAATACAAATTCACAACCAAGCTTCTTTTGTTTCCAAATTTTTCTGGTTTTGATGTTAGCCAGCAGACTGAGCATAAAATAGTGGAGACTATTTAGACTAATCTAAAGCGGCTGTCACTCTAACAAAACAATCACTTAGAAAGTTGAAAAGCATGCGTTTCTACTGTGGCTAAAGCCTTTTCTTTCTTTTTTTTTTTTTAAATCAGGCAACAGATTGTGGAGGGCTAGGTCAATGCAACCTGAGCAGCAATGACAGCATGAAATAAATTCTGGTAGATCCCTAAAATAAAAAATTCAGACCCTCTAAATGAGCATAATTGGGGTACTTTAAGGAAGGAGAGGACAAGACTGAAATAAAGTCAGAGTATTGCAGCAGAGGTGAACAATATTCCAGTGATGAATGCCGAGTCCGGCTCCTCGTTTTTAGTCGCAGCATAGAAGGTAAATTTAAGAATGGAAGCAGAGTCTCCTCTGAAATGTGGACTGAACAGGAGAGCTTTCACCTCACCCTCTCACTCTCGGTCATCTGCCACAGTCCCAGGTTTAACACTTTAAGGCACGGGAGCTGTGTTATCCTCTCCAAGCCCCTCTTGGTGATCTTAGTACAACCATACAGATCGATCCCTGTCAGCTGGCTCAAGTGGTCAGCTATCAATTCCAAGCCTTTGTCTGTGATTCGCACACACTGTCCAATGTTTAGAGTCTTGAGTTCGTGCATCTGGCGTACCATCCTGTTAATGCCATCGTCACTGATGTGACAAGAGCACAGAGACAGAGACTTCAGTTGATATAGCCCCTGGGCAATGTAAGCCAGGCTCTGGTCAGCAATCTTATCACAGAAGGAGACGTCAAGCCCAGTGAGCCGGAGGGAGCCCGTGGCCAGATGCATTATCCCGGTGTCACTGATGTTATCACACGACCGCAGGTTCAGGCTGCACAGGTGGGTCATGTGTGACAGGTGGATCATCCCCGCATCAGATATCCCCCCACAGAAGCTGAGGTTGAGCACTTTGAGCTTGTTTAGGCCCTTTGAGATATGTTTGAGGGAGAGGTCGGTGAGCTTCTGGCAGTCCTGCAAAGTTAACTTCTCCAGGGTGAGGCAACCCTCCGCTGCACTGCGGGTCATACCAGACAGGTGGCCGATGCCCACGTCAGACACATGCCTGCAGCTACGCAGGTTAAGGCTCTTGAGTCTGTGCAAGCCCCAGGCAATGAGCAGCAGGCCCGTGTTGGTGATATTGCTGCATCCCCCGAGTTCAAGCACCTCCAGGTTTTTGAGGTACTGAGCGATCCTTCCCAGGCTGGAGTCAGTGATCTGTTTACAAAGGCTGAGGTTCAGCACTCGCAGGGATGAGATGTCCTGCACAAAGGCATGTCCGAGACCGTTGTCTGTGAGGTTGAAACACCCACACAGGTTAAGGCTTTCAATGTGCGGCATCCCCTGAATCACGTAACTCAGACTTCGCCTCAGGCTGAGAATCTGAACCTTCTTGATGCCCCGAGTCTGCAGGCTGGGGAACAGAGACGGGTTGGCTCGCCGCAGATGGAGCTTGGCTTCCACCCCCCTCCACACCGACTTGTGGTAGGACGCGTCTCTCCAGGCCGTGCACACTTGGGCTACTCTCCCTTTGTCCTTAACGTCCAGGTAACTGAAAATAATGGCCAAAATTTCCGGGAAAAGGCACGAGATATGCGTCTCCATTTCAAACATGTCTGCAGGCGGACTCCTTTTGGCAGCACAGGCTGCTTGTGAGCGACAATACTCCCCCGAAACTCTGCTGCCGAAGTTGCTGTCTGGCCCGGCAAACGTTAGCTAACGTCAGCTAGCATACAGACGAGCTACCGGACAGCTTCAAGTGTAGAATGACAAAAAGAAACATGCTCTATTAGAGTCAATAAAAAACAAGAGCACGCAAAATGACCACTAGCTGCACGGTACTGCTGACAAGGTGGAGACAGAGGCAGGAGACTCAGAGATGGAGACGTAGTAGTTACCTAGCAAAGCTAGGCTAACAGCAGCGGCGCAGCGTCAGCTAGCTGTCCAAACTTGAGAGCTTCAAAGTCGGACAGCCCGTTCGTCCAAGACGCCCGGAACAGCTTATTCTTTACTCCAGCTCATGGCGACGCTTAAACTCTCTTGTGTAGGAACTTTTATCTCTCGCGCTGTTTTCTCGTACAACGACAGCTGCCCGGCTCCTTTATCTTCTTT
The DNA here is from genome assembly GCF_057381915.1 of Diplotaxodon limnothrissa. Taxonomy (NCBI): domain Eukaryota; kingdom Metazoa; phylum Chordata; class Actinopteri; order Cichliformes; family Cichlidae; genus Diplotaxodon; species Diplotaxodon limnothrissa. The sequence continues at coordinate 9,107,228 of NC_140602.1, forward strand.
GGCATTTCCATCCCGGATCTCCCCCATGAATAAACCAACTGTTAGCGCACGGCGACTAGCGACTCCTACTGGATCCATGAACATTTTTTTTATTTTTAAAATAAGATTGTATGGTTAAAAAACAAACAAACAAACAAAAAAACCCCAACAAACTCAATAGTGCTTTGCGATACTACAAATTTAGGTAGATCCGATACCAAGTAACCACAGGGCCAGCATTGCCGATACCAATGCCGATACTTTTAACTTACAAAAGCAGCTTATGTAGGGGAGAGCAGTGTGTCATGATCGAAGTGATTAATCATAATCGATTTGCAAGTTCTGGTCACATTTCAATCACCATTAAAGAATTTGCTACTTTCCAAAAATACCATGTTAACACAACAAAACATTCCTTTCAGTTTTTCATGTATTCTGAAATGCATGGACTGTAAATGTGCCTGTCTCTAAAAGGACCAGGTCACCTTCTGTTGTTTTTATGTGCTATGGGCTGCAAATAAAATAGATGTGTCAGTCAGCAAAAAAACAGGGTCAGAAATTATTCATAAACTATGTTTGAGTTAAATTTGTCCATTTCCAATTCAGTAATTAATTTATCACAATGAAGTGATAAAAACACTGAAAACATATCAAATGTTTAAACTGAGAAAATGCAACATTTAAAGAAAAAATAAGGTTATTTTGAAATTGATGGCAGCACCATGTCTCAAAACAGTTGGGATAGACATACAAGACCACTGATAATCTCCCTCGATCTGGGGCTCCACGCAAGATCTCATCCCGTGGGGTCAAAATGATCATGAGAACGGTGAGCAAAGATCCCAGAACCACACGGGGGGACCTGGTGAATGACCTGCAGAGAGCTGGGACCAAAGTAACAAAGGTCACCATCAGTAACACACTACAACGGCAGGGAATCAAATCCCGCAGTGCCAGACGTGTTCCGCTGCTGAAGCCAGTGCATGTCCAGGCCCGTCTGAAGTTTGCCAGAGAGCACATGGATGATACAGCAGAGGATTGGGAGAATGTCATGTGGTCAGATGAAACCAAAGTAGAACTTTTTGGTATAAACTCAACTCGTCGTGTTTGGAGGAAGAGGAATACTGAGTTGCATCCCAAGAACACCATACCTACTGTGAAGCATGGGGGTGGAAACATCATGCTATGGGGCTGTTTTTCTGCCAAGGGGACAGGACGACTGATCCGTGTTAAGGACAGAATGAATGGGGCCATGTATCGTGAGATTTTGAGCCAAAACCTCCTTCCATCAGTGAGAACTTTGAAGATGAAACGAGGCTGGGTCTTCCAACATAACAATGATCCAAAACACACCGCCCGGGCAACAAAGGAGTGGCTCCGTAAGAAGCATTTGAAAGTCCTGGAGTGGCCTAGCCAGTCTCCAGACCTCAACCCCATAGAAAATCTGTGGCGGGAGTTGAAAGTCCATGTTGCTCGGCAACAGCCCCAAAACATCACTGCTCTCGAGAAGATCTGCATGGAGGAATGGGCCAAAATACCAGCTACTGTGTGTGCAAACCTGGTAAAGACCTATAGTAAACGTTTGATCTCTGTTATTGCCAACAAAGGTTATGTTACAAAGTATTGAGTTGTATTTTTGTTATTGACCAAATACTTATTTTCCACCCTGATTTACGAATAAATTCTTTACAAATCCTACCATGTGGATTCATGGATTATTTTTTTTTCACATTCTGTCTCTCACAGTTGAAGTGTACCTCTGGTGCAAATTACTGACCTCTGTCATCATTTTAGGTGGGGGAACTTGCACAATCGGTGGCTGACTAAATACTTTTTTGCCCCACTGTATACTCGTTTTATACCCAGTCATGCCAATTAACCTAATTAACTACAACATGTTACTCCAGTTGTTGTTGTTGATTTTGTTGTTGTTTTGTCTTTTTTGTTTTTTAATATTTTTCCTCATAAATTAAAATATCTCAGTTTAAACCCTGGATGTTGAGTTTTCAGATTTGCAGATCACTGCATTGTGTTTTTATTCACAATTTAAACAGAATGGCAACTTTTTTGGAATTGGGATTGTACAATTAGGTAAAGTTAAATTACCTTATTGTTAAATAAAACACACCTAAATTGCCTTTCTACAGTTATAACTGTTAAAACTGGTATTCGTGATTCATCGACAGATCGGCTCATTTCCTATCAGGTTTCCAAGTGAGGCCTTTTAAAGACGGATATCTTCTGGTCTCAATACGTGAGGTGGAGAGGACAACGGATAAAAACCCTCTTCCATCTTAGTCATCATAATTTAACCACTTAATCTTACAGCAAGCCTTTGTACATATACGAACAAGCCTTTATACACCTCAGAATTTATCATACATGTGTAAATAAATAAAGACAAATCTAGACAAAACAGGGCTTTGTGTCTGAAGTTCTGTCATGCATATAATGACCACATGCACACAGACATGTGCAAAGTATACAAGTGTATGCTTTGTGAGTTGTATTTGAAGCGCTACCAAAACAACAGTGTAGGACTGTTAGTTGAAAATGCAACAAGTAGTTGTTGTTGTTTTTTACATGTATAATTAATAATGCTGACTCTGATGGCTCAATATTTGAATGGCAAGTTTACTGGGCAGACAAACTGACTCATAACTTTTATACACAGAAGAATAAGCATAAGCATACAGCTAAACAAAGATAGCAGGGCAAAGCCAAACATGAATAAACATATCTATACGGCTTCCGTGTACAGAGAAAGTTGATGCACAAATATAAATTTAACCTAGATACACAAACATTCTTGTTCTTTGGCAGCTACATTAAACATCACACAGGAGCAAAGCACTAAAGAGCAACAGCAATAACCTCGGCACAGTGGCCAATATGATTTCCTAATTATCTTAGTTCATTATTTAAACACCCTTAATCAGTTTAGAAAACAAAAAAGCTCTTCTGCAATACATTATCGACACATTCTACATCCATGTGGAAGGCAAATGCAAAGCTGGAAGTTCTGGTAGCCTATCACCACCACACAAAGACGACAGAAAGATGTAACCTGCTCCCATCTGTGACTCATGAAGGGATGCTCCAAGCTGCTGCTCAGTGAAAATAGTAAATATATATATATGTATATCTTATGACAACTTAGACTGAAACGAGTCAGTTTAAAAAATGTGTGTGTATCCAAATGCTTTGTGTTTTACCTCAAGTAATTATAGTATTATTATATTATAGTTAAGTAAAAGTAGTTGCCATGAATCATTGGTGTGTTACATACGCCATCTTCCTGAAATAGTCACACGTCCATCATCCTGTGTGGACTTGTTACTTTGCCTTAATGCCCTCAAACTGGCAGGAAGCCCAGAGTTACTGCAATGAGGCGTTCACTGACCTGGTCACCTCTGGCTGCCTGGAGGACACACAGCGGGTGCATTACACTGATTGCTCAGTGAGGAAAGGACGAGAGAGGGAAATCATTTTACTGATTTACACACTGACAGTGACCCAGTACAGCAGGATTAAAAAAAAATCTTTTAGCCTCCTGTCAGTTTCATGCTGTCTCACTTCCACTTGGCTTATGGAGCAATAGCAAAACAGCTGCTGCTAAAGGTCTACAGCTTTGTGTGAGAACTAGCAGAGCTTATAATATTCTCTTTTGATATGAGAGTTTCAGATGCTGTGATGAGCCTCATGTCTCTGTAAAGGCTTTCCTGCTTTGGAATGACTTTTCTGTTCTGTAGAATATTCTAATTATTCTTAGATGTTCATGCATGTGCTGTCCATGCAAATATATTTGTTGTTAATGATTCATTAAACTGACAATATCTCTTTTTTCTTTCTGCTGAAAAAGCTGAAAAAGGTCGATTGAAATCCAACACACACAAACTTCTGTGTATTTCTAATGAACTGGGTTTTGTGGTTTGTCAGACAAATGGAAGATCCTTTTTTGTATTTATTTATCTAAACAAATGTGGACAACAAGATTCCCAACTATCTCAGTATTAGGTTTGTACCGAAAGTCTCAAAGTGTAAGATTTCATGTCATGTGCTTGTGCAGCGGTGAGAATGTAGCGTCCCACCTTTGACCTTTACTGCTAGAAATGCAGGGTCCACTGACTGCAGTTCTCCCAAGACCCTGAAACAATAAATATCTGTAATTCCTGGCATATTTCTGGGCTCCTGACTGTCTCTGGGCCTCTAAGTCGCTCACAAGGCTACCCCTTCCCCAGCTTAACCTCCACAATGCACACAACATAGACTCTTACAGGTTATTTCAGAGCATTTCAAGGGACTGAAATACAGAAACTGCTCTTATACAAAGAAGGCTATAGTAGGTTTTAATGGGAAAAGCGTTGCAAGCCCGGTAATCAGGTACAAATGCAAAATGTTCTTCTGTAGTCGAACAGATAAGGTTACTCCTGTATGTGTGCAAAACGGTTTGGTACTGCTTTACATAGTTTATGTCATGATGTCAAGTATTGTTTACTTCCTTTCTGGTGGTGAAGAAAATGAACTGTTTATTTGAGTGATTAACTTTTTAAACTCCCCTCTGCAGTTTAAGGAAGTTTAACTGCACATTTAATCCCTGAGATATTTTAATATAAGAAAAAAAGAAGTGCAATTTGTATACAATAAAGAAATGTTGCTCTGTCAGCCGGACTCATAAATGTGTTACTTCGGTGTTGTATGAGTGGCCATTGGGGTCGTCTTTTTCAGCAGGAAAAGCTGTAAAACGTATGAAAACACAATTGGTTAAAAGACCAAAATTTATGCTCTTCTTCACATTTCTCAAAGTCTTCCACTGGGGCCGGTTTAGAGTCTTTGCTGGGTCGATTTCTCCCCCCCCCCCCCCCCCCCAACCCGGCCTCATGTTTGACACCCCCGCCTTAGAGCAAAGCTATAAACCCCCAAAATCACAGTACAAGCTATACATGCGTGCTCTGCACTGTTAGACTGATTTATGTATGTGTATATTCCTTAGGTTGTGGGCTACAAAGCAGCAGCCTGTGGTGAAAAGTCGGTAAATCAAAGAGGAGTGTCAGCATGAGTCATGACTGTATTCATAAACCTCCACACTGCATTTCTGTTTTCAAGTGGACAGATGAAAGACCCCTTTGAACATTTAAAATTATATATATATTTACATAAGAATGTATCACAACTTTAAAATGAAAAAGACGTGTACACCAACCTGTTTTGTTTTGGGAGATTATGATATGAAAAGGAAGAGAAGCTGACACTGCCTTTGAGTAAGAATACTCAACAGTCCTCTACACTGTCAAGCCAGCAACTATCCCTCTTACCTCCACACTCACTCATCTTCTTCTCCTTCCTCATCATTAATTAATCAAGACCATTTTTAAGATCATGTATGTTTCTATTTTTAATTCTATAAAACACACCAGTCATGTTCTCAGAGGGGTTTTTTTCTTTCCTCCCACAAAGCAGATAACGTTCTGAAGTGTATAGAAATAACTCTGTAAAGCCTGAACCATTAAACAATAGCCAGAAAATTAAATATGTTTTGAAACTGGAGTGTTATTTGAGTTTTAATTTGCAAAAATTTTGCTACAGCTGGCATTTTTTTGGTGCAAGTTATTTGAGTTTTCTTGGGAAAAAACATCACACTGATAATGTAGTGACATACACTTGCCTTTACAGGGTTAGGTACTCTATGAATACATGTATGAAAAGCTTATTGTGGGTTGCAGTGTAAAGTACTTTGAGGGGTCAGGGTACATAAAGAGGGACATAAAATCAACCAACCGAATCTGAACTACAGAGAACTGTTTAGCCACACAAATGAATAGACATCACTCAAAAAATGTAACTTAATTTTGTCTTACTGTATAATGTTGCACAGGCTGTCTGCATAATGTGAGTTGTAGCATCAACATTTAAAGTGCACTGTGTGGCATCTTCTTTAGCTGAAGGATATTTGTGTATTTATTTATTTTTCTTCTGTCTGAAGTCTCTGTGCTCAGCTGGGACAACCTCAGCCCAGCAGAGGGCAGTGCTGGACCGGGGAAACAAAAAAAAAAGTGGCACCGTACCATCACGGTACACCAAATTAGATCATAAACATTTCAAAACAGAATCGGTAAGTCAAACAAACAATTCAGATGATTTTACTTTTCATCTTATTCTTTACAGAGGGACGAATGTTTTCACCAGGAGTGTACAGACGGTCCAGTCGTAACATAACAAGATAACAGTCATAAGTGCAGAGTGACATAACAAGACAGGAAGGAAAGGAGCACTAAAGGCAGCAGGAGAGCAAGTGAGGGATGGTGATTCCCCTCTCGGCCTCCCCTGTGGCTGGACTTGTCTCTGCTAATGACCCTGTGTGCTGGCTCACACAGACAGATGGTGAATTAACTCCAATTAGCCCACTCTCACCAGATCTTCTCTGACAGCTCTCCACGCACCCACTCATACACACGCTTTGTCTTTTTTCTATTATAGTCATTTCATGGAAACACTAGCACAAACCACAACTGATACCGAAGTCTAGTGCACCATAACCAAAAACCAAGGCTGATACACACTATGTGGACTTCTGCTTTTTGCTCAGAAGTCCTCATGAACAACATTATGATACCACAGCATAAGCAATGCAGCACAATTCTTTGCATTTATTTGTGTCACATGTTGTCCGAAAGAAACAGGCCAACATCTGATTTCTCAAAATAATATTTGCAATTCTGCATCTTAACTCACTCTATAGCAGTTGAAAGCATTGACAAGAATTATTAATCAAAAATATAAACCAAATCACTGGGTGCAGATAAAACAATTCAACAAACAGTAGAAACTGATGTGTTACACACTGTCACTGTGGTTAACATATGCACTGTTTCTCACACTATTTTAGCCACACACAGAAAACCAAGCAGACTCACCAACCGGTACTGTGTGACCACCAGTCATTGTGTTGAGACCCAGCAAGCATGCCTATGCAGGCCCACAGTGGGTAAAGTTTAAGGCTCTGTGGTCAGGGCAAATGTGCACTGATCCCACATGGTCCTCAATTGGGTGCATCCGTAGTTTTCTTGTAGGTAAACCAATGAAAACCCATCTGGGACGGTTTGCAGTTTTGCCATTTTGGGTCCCAGGGAGCGTTTTCTGTGGGCAACAGACATTGGGCTTGTCCGTGGAGTCCCAAAGCATGAAACTGCTATCGACCCTGTGTGGGTACACCAACTCGGGGCCCAAGTATAGGTTTGTCCAGCCCACGAAGCCCCAAAGTTCACCCACAGATACCCACTGTGGACCTTCCCAGTCAAGTTTGCTGGCAAGGAAAACATCATACAGGGAAATTACATACATGCATTAATCTTTTGGGAGGTTGTATCAGGAAGGACATGTAGTATAAATACCTGCCAAATCAAATAAACTTAGCATAAAAAGTAACTAAATTTATGTTTGCTTGATTATTGCTTTGCTGTAGCATTGCTTCTTGGCAACAAATCTTATACCATTAGAAAGCCTTTTTATTTCCCTTTAAAAGGTCCCACGTTTGTAAGGAAAATGCATTTGTGGCTTGAGCAGCAGATTGTTACGCCAATAAAAACTTGCCAAATCTGGTCTAGGACAGAGTGGGGTTTATCAGAAACTTCCTCCAGAATTTAGAAGTGGAGAAGATGGAATGGCCTCAACCCCTCTGAACACTTGCGGGATTAGCTTGGGCGTGCCAGAGTGACCCACACAACCAGTCTGGCTGACTTGCAACAAATGCTGGTTGGAGAATGTGATGCCATCCCACAACAATGTGTGACCAATCAGGTGACCAGCATAAGGAAGAGGTACCAGGCTGTTGTGGGCTTGTATAGTTCTTCCAAATGCTTCTGAGACCCATGTTTGCTGAACAAATATATTGTTAAATTGACAATATGTCTTGTTTCTTCAGACTTCTGTTACGTCCCTCTGCAGCTTTTAATCGTCTCAGTGTTTTCAGCTGGTGCTAATTGGCCACACCTAGTCAGGTGTGGATAAAAGCATACCTGAGGCAAGCTTTCCGGCAGTGCACTAGTCTTTGCCTTGGTGGCACCAGCCATTTTAGCCAACCTGGTTTTCCATTTTAGGATGAAACCTCTTCTCACCCACACTCTGTTATTCATCTCCTTTTTTTTATGTTGCGGCTTTTGAGCCGGGTCGTAACATAAGTGGGGGCTCGTCCGGGATCCCTCATAGGGGGTCTTTGTTCCTGGGAGTGGGGGTTAAACAAAAAAAAAAAAAAAAAAAATCACTAGAGATTAAGCACTATGTCGGCTGCGTTTTGTTTACAGCACTTTATAGCTGCCCCATCTCTTGAGATTATTAATAGCTGTCGCAAAAATGATTTGCTGCAAATTGTGGATCACTTTCAGCTGCAGGTTTCAGAAACCCTCCGTAAGTGTGATATAAAAGCCTTAGTGGTGGACAAGTTGGTGGGAGCTGGTGTGCTTCAAGTGCCTGTTTCACCTGTGGTCTCTGGTGTGCCAAGCCAAGCTGCCGTAGTTGAAGAGGGCCAAAATGGTTCTAGTGGGGATGGTGAGGGGGATGAGCGGGGAAAAACGCCGCGCACGCTTCCTCGCTATGACCCACTCTCTTCTGGGAGTTCAGAAGGCAGAGAAGGAGCTCGGCTGAAGGTGCGGCTGGCACGTCTCCAATTGGAGGCTGAGGAGAAGGCTCAGAACAGGCGGGTTCAGCTCGAAATAAGAAGGCTGGAAATAGAGGCAGACAAAGCCGTTAGGCTCCGAAAGCTTGAGCTGGAGTCTCAGTCTCAAGCCTCATCTGTCTCTGCTGACAATTCCGGTCCCACCTCCTCGTCCGCTTCTGCTTTTAAAATTAATAAGTGCATTTCTTTAGTGCCCACTTTTAGAGAAACTGAGGTTGATACATACTTTGCAGCATTTGAACGTATCGCTGGTGCGCTGCAGTGGCCTAGTGAGATTTGGCCTCTTTTGCTACAGTGCAAACTGTCCGGCAAAGCCCAAGAGGTGGTGGCTGCACTTTCTTTAAAGGACAGTTTAGATTACGCGTGCGTTAAAACAGCTGTCTTGCAGGCATATGAGCTAGTTCCCGAGGCCTATAGGCAGAGGTTTCGCCAGCAAAAGAAATTGCCAACTCAAACTTATGTGGAGTTTGCAAGAGAAAAGGGGGTTCTCTTTGATAAGTGGTGTGTTGCTTCAAAAGCGAGTGACTATGACGCTCTGCGCGAATTAGTTTTGTTAGAGGATTTTAAGAAGTGCATTCCTGAGCGTATTGTGCTATATTTGAATGAACAGAAAGTGACGTCACTCGCATCTGCTGCTGTTCTTGCTGATGAGTTTGTACTCACTCATAAAGCCTCGTTTACTGACAGTGAGAAGCCACGGGTTAGCCCTGTGCAACAGCGCCACACAGCTAAAGTGTCTGGGTCTAGGGAAAACCGTGAATGTTTTTACTGTCATAAAACTGGACATGTGATTGCTGACTGTTTAGCCTTAAAACGCAAAACATCAAATGCTCAGCAACCCAAAGGGGTGGGTTTTGTAAAAGCTGAGGCCCGTCATGAGGTCCATGGTTGTGGTGGTAGGGTGCCAGACCCCTGTTTCGAACCATTCATTTTTGATGGCTCAGTATCGCTAACAGACAATCCATCTGAGTTAAAACCTGTGCGTATTTTAAGGGACACTGGAGGTTCTCAAACTGTCATCCTCTCAAGTGTATTACCATTTTCTGCTGAAAGTGAATGTGGTTTTAATTCTGTTCTACGGGGGATAGAGATGGGTTACGCTCCCAGACCAGTTCACAGAATTTTTATTAAATCAAACCTTGCTACAGGATTTTTCCCTGTTGCTGTTTGCCCGGCCTTGCCAATAGAGGGTGTGGCCATGCTGTTGGGCAATGATATCGCAGGAGGGGTAGTGCTCCCTCGTCTGGAGGTTTTAGACAACCCCCTGAATCAGAAAGCCTCTGATGTTTCTATGCACCCTGGGCTGTATCCAGCCTGTGCAATTACTCGAGCACAAGCTCGTAAAGATACTGATATTGCCCTCTCTGATTCTGTGTTGATGTCCTCATTTTCCGGGGAGAATGATGTGCCCACTAACAGAAACAATGTTCTGTCACCCCCAGACTCTGTGAAACCTGAGGAGCCTGATCCATTTCCTAAGGTCTCTTTGCTGCCCTTGACTAGAGACCAGCTATCAGCAGCTCAATTAGCTGATGAAACACTACAGAGCTGTTTCAAACGTACGGTAAGTGCTGAGCAAGTCGAGAAAGAGCAACAAGCCTATTTTGTAGAACATGATGTTCTAATGCGTCAGTGGTCTCCACCTGGTGCAGAAGGTGCAGATTGGAGTAAGGTCAAGCAGATTGTAGTTCCCTCTGTGTACCGGCAAAAGATCCTGGCCCTTGCCCATGAAAGCCAGTGGTCGGGACACTTGGGCATCACGAAAACATACCAGCTACTATTAAAACATTTCTTTTGGCCTGGTATGAAGCGTGATGTTTCTAAATTTTGCAACAGTTGCCATGTATGTCAGGTTGCAGGTAAACCTAATCAGGTCATACCCCTGGCTCCGTTGTGTCCCATTCCTGTAGTGGATCAGCCATTTGACCATGTCATAGTAGACTGTGTGGGTCCACTACCTAGAACAAAATCAGGAAAGCAATACCTTCTCACAATCATGTGTGCAGCTACCCGTTTCCCCGAGGCTGTCCCGTCACATAAGGTTACAGCAAAAGCAGTCGTTAAGGCGTTGACAACATTCTTTTCAGTGTTTGGCTTGCCAAAGGTCATACAGACCGACCAGGGCTCAAACTTTCAGTCTAAGTTGTTCAACCAAGTGGCTAGCACTCTAGGTGTCAAGCATGTCGTGTCCTCTGCGTATCATCCTGAATCGCAGGGTGCATTAGAGCGGTGGCACCAGACCTTAAAGACGATGCTACGCAAATACTGCCTGGAGAGTGAAAAGAGCTGGGATGAGGGTGTTCCATTTGTGTTATTTGCTGCCCGTGACGCCGTTCAGGAGTCACTTGGTTTTAGTCCTTCTGAGCTGGTATTTGGCCATAGGCCACGGGGACCCCTCAAAGCTCTGAAAGAGGCGTTTTTAAGCCCACATGGGGTCTTCAAAGTGAATGTCAGCAGTTATGTAAAGCACTTCCGTGAGCGTTTGAATCAAGCCAACGCTCTGGCTAAACAGCACCTTGCCGCTTCACAGGGAAAGATGAAACGCCATTATGATAAGGCTTCTGTTAAAAGAACCTTTCAGGTGGGGGACCAGGTTCTTGTGCTCTTGCCTGTTCCAGGCTCAGCCTTGTCTGCGAGGTATAGTGGCCCCTTTAAAGTTTGTGAAAAGAGAGGGGAGACAGATTATGTAATTTGCACTCCCGACCGCAGACGCAAAACACGCGTCTGTCACATAAACATGTTGAAACTGTACCATCCTCGGTCAACGCCAGAGCCTGCTGGGTTCTGTGCTCCTATTGTAGCCTCAAGCCACCTAGAGGAAGGAGGGGTGGACGAGGTTGATGGGTTAAAACTACGTTATCCCACCTGTTCTAGACCCCGTCTGCCTAACTCTGAAATGCTAAAGGCATTGCCGAGTTTGCTTGAGCATCTGTTTTCAGAGCAGCAAGAAGACATAATTGCCTTGATTAGGGAACACCCCTGTTTATTCGGGGATGTGCCAACTTCCACTACGGTGCTGGAGCATGACATCGATGTCCAGGGAGCTAAACCTATTAAGCAGCATCCTTATCGAGCCAGCCCCCATAAGCGCTTGCTCATGAAACAGGAGGCTGACTATCTGCTGCAACATGGCTTAGCGAAGCCCAGTCAAAGCCCCTGGAGCTCGCCTTGTATAGTGGAATCTAAGCCAGATGGCTCGCCCCGTTTTATTACAGACTTCCGGAAGGTGAACTCTGTGACTGTGGCTGACTCACATCCTCTCCCAAGAGTTGAGGATTGTGTGGACAGTATTGGGACTGCTCAGTATGTCTCAAAGTTAGATCTTCTTAAAGGTTACTGGCAGGTCCCTTTAACTGAACGTGCCTCTAACATCTCTGCCTTTGTTACACCTGATGATTTTCTACAATACACAGTCATGGCGTTCGGCATGTGTAACGCTCCTGCCACCTTCCAGAGGCTAGTAAATAAAGTCCTCCGTGGCCTGTCCAACTGCAGTGCCTACCTAGATGATCTAGTAGTTTACACTGAAACATGGCAAGATCATTTGGAAACGTTACAGCAGGTATTTCACCGTTTGGCTCAAGCTACTCTAACTCTCAACTTAGCTAAGTGTGAGTTTGCCAAAGCTACAGTGACGTACTTAGGCCGGGAGGTGGGACGTGGACAGGTCCGGCCCATAGATGCCAAAGTGGCAGTGATTAAAGAGTTTCCCACACCTACCACCAGGCGTGAGTTGCGTAGGTTTCTAGGGATGGTGGGCTACTACAGAAACTTTTGTAAGAATTTCTCCTCTGTAGTCAAGCCATTGACTGACCTACTCAGCCCGAAGGTTGAGTTTGGCTGGTCAAGTGAGTGTCAGGATGCTTTTGAGAGTGCAAAAGCCCTCCTCTGCCATACTCCTGTGTTAGCTGCACCTGATTTGACGCGACCATTCAAACTTGAGGTTGATGCCAGTGCTGTCGGGGCTGGGGCAGTGCTGTTGCAAGAAGACTTGCAGGGTTTGAACCACCCCGTTTGTTACTTTTCCCGCAAGTTCAATAAAAATCAGCTAAACTACTCCACCATTGAAAAGGAGACCCTGGCTTTGTTGTTGGCTCTTCAGCACTTTCACGTGTACCTGGGGTCCAGCATGTTGCCTCTTGTTGTGTACACCGACCACAACCCACTTGTGTTCCTTGCTCGTATGTTTAATCATAACCAGCGCCTTATGCGCTGGGCTTTGTTGTTGCAGGAATACAACTTAAGTATTCGCCATAAAAGGGGGTCTGAAAATGTTTTAGCTGATGGTCTGTCCCGCTTGTAAACATGTTTTACTGTGTTTGTTCTTTGTTGTTGTTCACACTCTGCAACGTCCGCTTCTGCCCGACCTAGTTGGTGTTTTAAGGGGAGGGGTGTTACGGCCTCCGGCCTCAGGTGGCCCCGCCTTCCTCTAGGTAAATCAATGTGTTCCAGGACTCGTGTGTGATTGGTTACTGGGAGACCCGTGCCAACCCTCACTTATGCAGAATGAAGTGTGCCAGACCACACGGACGATTGGCTGCCCCGGGATCCCATGATGCTCCAAGAGGCAATCAGTGGCTGATCGTACCCACCTGTGGCTACAAAAGGCTGGAGGTCCTTCACTCAGTGGCGGCTGCTTAGGACTGAACATGCAGTTTGCCCTTCATGCCTCCCTCGGCGATCTTTGTTGAACTTATTCATATTGCTGACCTTTGTCGAACCTTGGTGCATGCTTTAAACCTAGCCTGATTAGAGTTTTGAGCTGCTAGCTGGCTGTGAGTAGGATTGCGTGAAGCTGGCTTGCCTTAGTTAAAACCCTAGCTTTTATTTTGTGTGCGGCCAGCCTGCCTTAGTTACCCTTTAACTTTTACTCGTGACTGTTCTTTCTTTATGTAATAATTGTCTGCCCAGTGGTCTGTTGCACAGCCCTGTCGGTTTTCTGTTTAAAGTTTGGAATTAAAACCACCCAATCCAATAAACAACAACAATAACACAGAGTCAGTAGCAGAATAAACGGTTTGGCCCTGGCCGAGAAGATTTGGCAAGTTTCTCAACCTAACTCTGGTGCTCAACCAACAAATGCCCTTGTAGGACAGCCCACCTAGATGACAAGCATACTGTGGGTACACTGCAACCATACAATAGCCCCCACTGTGGACTCTGTTCTGCTTAGTGTGGGCAACCCACAGTCTGCCCACATGGGCATTAAAGTAAGCATTCTTGCTATAGAGTATGTGCGGTCTGAATGGCCATCATTAATTCATTAATAAGTGACTGAAGTTGCATGTGTTTGCCAGTATTATTAACAAGGCTGCTCAGTTTATCACACTGATGAGAATATATCTCCAGTGTGTGTGTTTAACAGGTGTTGTCCCTGCCATAAAAAGAGCTCCATCAGGGGGTTTGACTGGGCAAGTCCTCTTTGACCTCTGAACCTTCCTGTAAACAGGGTCGACAGGTGCTGAGCGCAGGGCAGAGGTCGGGAGGCTAGCTAGTCTGTGGCCTGACACTATCGAACTCAAAGCAAACATTATGAAAAAATGCAGCAAAATTGCCGCCCATAACCTTTTATCTCTGTGCAGTGTGAGTATTGTGTACGGGCTGTATATGCTACTGCAGTAAAACTGTGTTAAAATATGTGTGTGAGAGAGAGAGAGTGAAGTAATCCCTTAATTCTCTTTAGCTGTTCTGATGCATACTTCAGAGCATGGAGGCAGTATGGACAGCAGCTGTCTGTGAGGGCTGTGTGACCCCGCCAGCACAGAGGGTACAAAAGAAATCGAAACACCACCTGACCCCTGACCTCAGCTCAGAGCGTGTCACACACACTGTTTGTTGTTGAGGATGGACTGGAGTAGACTTATCATTACTCTCCAAATCTCTCCCAACTCTCTCCTGTGTTTACGAGTGTGTAAGTGTGTGTGCTCCTCCTGTTGGCATAACACTGAAGCGAAAAGACAAGTGTCACTGAATCATTATGTCGAGAGAGTGAAAATATGAGGGAGGGAGGTAGCTGGGAAGAGAAAAATGAAACAAATGAGAAGCGATGAGTGAGATGTGGGTTGTAGTGTAGAGGTGTTGATGTGTGCATCTATGAGTGGCGGAGGCAAACCACAAGAAAAGCAGGGAGACGAGATACAAATGAGGAAAAATGGATAGGAAGATAGAACAGGGATAAATTAAGATGAAAGTTCAGGAATGCAAGCATTCATGCTCATTTCCAGAGCTACTTTATTAGAGTAGCTTTGCATGATTAACATGCCACAATGATCCATGTCTATCTTATATCTGGTCTTCAGCGTCTGTCTTAAACGTGCTGTTTAAACAACCTTAAGGAAGCTTATTGTGATTTGCTGCCCCTTGTTTACAGATGGTTTAAACTGTAGGTGGGAGGACAGCTGTTGAGTTGACCATATTAGGAATATCCCCTTTTTTATATCATACAGTTCCACAAATTGAAAAATGATTTAGCCTTGTTGCAGAGTAATGTCTGAATTTATTCTGATGGATGTGTCTCTTTTAAAGGATAATTCTGTTTATTTTCTTTTAAACTTATTGTATTATCCATTACCCACAATATGTCCAAATTGTCCATTACCCACAATATGATTGTAGTGCTTTGGCTCATGGTAACTTTACCACCTCTTTTAGACATTCAGGGAAATAAAGAGTAACATATATCACGGCAATTGCAACAGTCTGCAAGGATTCTGATCATTTTGTCTTGTTTTTATTTTTGAAATTACTCACCAGGGGATGCACTATGAAGCAAGATTAATCAGTTTGCGAGCCTCCTTTTCAAGCTTGAAGTCAGAGTTTTCTGTTTTACCCAAGTGACTCTTTGTTTTTTTGTTAGCTAGCTAAATTACCATGGTAACTTATGCAAAAAAAATTGACGTGGTTGGGAGCAGGTTATGTTCAGGGTTTCAGTTTAAAATTCCCCGGAAGTGCCATGTTTTCAATTATTCTTTTTTATTTCCAAGTGCAATCATGATCATCACCTGATGATGTCTCTGACTGGAGTAATGGGGGACACTCATAGGGATCGTTTTTTCACATGCACTATAAAATACCACTTGTTATGTGAGCGTGCACAGAGCCTGAAGCAAAAAGCTCTGGTTAACAGAGGAAGTTCATAACTATTATCTCCAGCTGTGTTTTCAGGTTTTGTCAAGTCAGTTAACACAAAGGAAGCCACGATGTGTTGAGCTTCCCTCATAGTATCGTCCTCTAGCTCTAGTTCTACTTCCTCCCTTTGTTCTGTTTCCCACCAGTTTTCAGCTACACCTGTTTCCCACCAGCTAATTACCCATCCAGTATTTATACAGGTTCCTTCTGCTCTCTGTCCGATTGTCTCAGCATTTTGCTAAGCTTGCGACATTCTCTTGTGACCATGTGAATCTCTTGGTATTTTTTAACCACTGTTTTTGCCTTATCCTCACAAATTTAGCTTTTTGGAGTTTGGGGATTTTTTGACTGCTTTTGGACCTTGACCTTTTAGTCAGTTTGCTTCCTGGCCCACCTACCCATCATATGAGCCAAGCTTTGAACTTTAAAGATGAGTTACAGACTTATACCTTGCTTGCGAGTCTGCTTTTGGTTCAGCCATTACAGCAACAAGCTTGAACACAATTTAACATAACTAGTGTAATGGGAGCAGAAGTGTGCTAAAAGATTGGAACCAAGGCAAAATATTTGTACGCTCAAAATCTAAAATGAAAATTACACACTATGAAGGGTGTAGCGTATGTCATATAATATATAACAATATAATAACAGAAAATTATGCACAGTTCTCCGCAGCTTTATTGTAAGTGGCTATTTTCAGTGTAAACCTGCTCAGTACGACCAGAAAAAGCTGGGGAATAGCTGGTGAGCAGCTAATTTAGCAGCTAATCAGCCTGACCTGGTGGAGATCCAAAATGGAGCTAAAAGAAGACTGAACGTTAGATTTATTTTTATAGGGTAAATATGCTGCATGTGCCATTAAATAATAATTTCCACCCAAGGGCAAAGTTGTTTAAACAGTTGAAACACAACCTATTTCCCCTAAATAGACTAAAAAGTAATTAATTAATTAATTCAAATTGTTATTGTAGGCTTATTGGTTCTTCACGCAGGCATTTCTCCATTTTAAAGCAGAAAGAACAAGAAGAGATTGAAAACAGAAATAACAGGTGAGGAGTAAAAGAGACTTTAACAACAACATGAACATGCAGACATAGTGTCTGGGAGAGAGAGCACAGGGGAGATATTTCATAGTGATATATGTGAGAATATGAGCAATATGAATATATTATATCTTTATGAAGAATATGGTACCATAGACATGAATGAAGAAAATAATGTTTTCGAAAGCTGTGGGGGAGAATAATCTCCTCTTTAGTCAACATTTCACAGTTCACAACCAAAAACTCGTTCAAAAAAATTATTTCAAAGCATTAACTGTGTCCTGCTCTTGCTTGGTCTTTCCTTGGTCCTTTATTCCAGGAGAGAGCTGCGCATCATTGTGTACACCATGGTTACCAGCACACATGTAGGTTTTAAACGCTCTCATCAGTGATGCTTTTAATGCCTGCCCGGCAAATGTCTTTTAATGAGTTTTTGCAGATCACAGCAGTCACAAATAGATAATCGCTCGCTGCACGAGGAAACCCTGCAGTCGCCCAACCTAAATGTTTTTCACCTCTCTGAAATCACCAGCTCATTGCAGTCTGCTCTTTGTGAACATTTTCTATTGTTAGCAGTGTGACTTTAGTTTGAGTTAATCAGGTCCTTTCAAAAAAACATTGTGACCAATTGACTGATATGAGGATTATGGGGCCTATGGCTGAGGGTTTGGTGTATATAAATAGAAATTGTTTTCTTTTGAAAGTTGAACCAGGAATTTTTGGTGTAAACAATGATGGCATTTAAAGTGTTTTTATTTTACAATTTGAGGAAGCTAAGTTTAGAGAGTAATTTCCTAGTAATTTCCATTTCCTTTTTTTCTTTTGTAAAGGTGATAATAAAAGGCCAAAGGACAACCTTGAACTTTACTGTATAATCCATCTGACACTCTAACTGGGTGTGTTTCTTCTTCTTCTTAAATGATGTAGCTTGGTTAACCACTAGGTCTAAAATACAAGTCAAATAAACCTGATTTTGTGCCGCCGTTTGCTCAATTCAGGTGAGGTCTGTTTTTCCCAGTGTGCTCTGGATCATGTAGAGTTTTTCATGTTGTATACTTCAGCACTGTAATGTGCTGCTTTTTTATAAAGACAGAGAAAATGAGTCTGAAGACACGTATAGACACATACGCTCTTCTCTCCTCTGCTTGTGTGATCCTCAGTGTGGGAACTCTCACTTAAAACACCAAGGATTATTTCTAAGCTGCATGAATTGATACGTTTTTGTAATTTTGCGTGTATTTTACCCATACGGCACTGTTGTAGTTGTTGTTGTTGTTGTTGTAAGAGGTAAGCTTCCCCCCCTCTCTTCCTCCTCCTCCTCGGTCTTCATTTGCTTCCCCTCGGGGCTGATGTGATTTAAGGCTGTGCTTGAAGACTGAGGACTCGGCTGTTATCTGCCTGTTATTGATGCGAGCTGTAAGTCTCACTGTCCACACTCCACAGGCAGGCAGAAAGAAAGAGGACTGCCGCCGCTGAAGGATGGGCGAATGGAGGAAAAAGAAACAGATAATGCTGGCAGACTGATGGCTATTCCCTGTAATACTGAGACCTCAAACAACATGGCATTCTTCATGGATGCGCGTTATTAAAAAAAAAGTCCCTTGCAGCTCCCTCCTCTCCTTTCCTTTCCCCCTTTCCTTCCACTTCCCCCTGCTTTCACCCCACCCCCCTATGCCATCTGTACATTATGTAAATGTCAATAATTTAGCACAAGATTCAAGAATTCACTGCCTAACAACAGGTTATGATCTTTGCTATAAAAGCTATAAAATATGCGTTTGTGAATAAAATATGATTCAGTCTCTTTCAAAGCAGCTGAAACCTGTCAAGATTGCCATTTGTTTTCTGACAGTATCGCAGTGAAGTGACAGTTCAAAGGCGGGGGTTTGTCTTTATCTTGGCAGGTTTTCAATCTTTGCTCTATTTCTGCACACCGCTGAGCATTATTTTGTATCCATTGTTTTGTAGACTGTCTTTCATCTCCAGGGCTTTGTTGTTTTCTCACTCTCTTGCCGTCTCTAACTCTCCCCCTCTTGCATCGTGACTTCTTCTTCTTTTCCCCCCCCCCACACTTTTACAGTTTCATCTTGTATTGTACAGTTACAGTATCACTGGGCTTCGGGCACATAAACAGCTAACACTTCCCACTCTAATGGCCCCGACAACCTTCAATCACCTGCCTCAAATGCACCACCTAGATCTAAATGCACCGTGGCTTCTTTCTCCTGTTTTCTTTTTCTCCTGCTATCCCTCCTCCTTCTCCTTATCTTCCCCTTTTCCTCCCTTCCTCCTCCCTGCTTTACCCCACAGGGCTGGAGATCGTTCCTTTGTTCTTGACATCTGTTTTGTTTGGTGATTAATTGAGATGAGCATGTGGGGTGAAGGCCCATAGAGGGGGAGCTCAGACCCCCCAGGTAATGTGTCTGTCTGTGGACATGCGTGTGAAGGTGTAGAAGCGTGTGGGTGTTTGTGTTTGCCTTGATGTGGTTAGTTAGTGCAGACTGCCAGGATTTCCCTCAAGAGCCTTGGAATATGAGACATTTGAATAACTATTATTTTGATAAAAATGTTTAAAGAGCTGCTCTCCGTCAGCAGCAAATCTCACCAGTCTTTCCTCTGTGTTTTAATTCAGCAAGATGTTAAGTGACAGCTGACCGACAAGTGACAAGAACTGCACACACCAGCATGCCAGATATCCTGGAAGGCGCGGTGGTGACTTGCAGAAAATTTGGAAACAGTCTGCAGTTGAGTCCATAAGTATTTGATACAATTTTTCAAGCTATCTACAGTGGATTTGAAATTAAACAATTAAAAGTAGGCTCAAAACTAAATCAATAATTGACTGACAATCAGTTTCATGGCTACGTGAGCCCAGTTCCCTTATTATTTCATGACAGATAAAGAATAAAGAACATGGAGTATTTAATAAAAGTTCAGCTTTAAGTTTATTAGCTTTTCCCTGGAACTGTCTGTAAGAAATTCATAGAGATGTTCATACAAGCACAGGAGGTCATCATTAGACTGAAAATAAATAGGAGTAAATAGGAGAAAATGTTTAGAAAAGAAGCCATAGGTGTGCAAAAACCTGCTTTTTTATTCCCAGTATTGTCACATTTACTTATTGTCATGAAATTAGACATGCGACCCTCGGTACAGCTGACTAAACAACAACAACAGCTGGTTATAAACGTGAAAGCTAATTTTAGGCGTGAGTATTCTGAAAAATCACACTTTGCCTCTGATACATTCTCACATTGTATGAGAGTTTATTCACCAAGCGTAAGAATTCTGCAAGCTCCGGTGCACTTCAAAGAAAGTTTCGTTAACGTCAACGAACAGCAGCTAACACACATAAATAACAGCTAAAACACACTAACAGCAGCTAACAGGGGCTAACAGCGGCAAAAAAGGCGGACTTTAAATGTTCCACATATCCTCTAGCACTCACCTCAGCATAGCTGTCATTGGTCAGAAATGAGCTTCTGACTTTTCTGACTCACTGACCCATATCTGACTTGTTTAACAAAGTTTCACAGCCTCCTTCAAAGTAAATACAGATAGAATCTTCTAACCCGGGACTGACAGCTGAGGTAAACAGCAGACTGACAGCCTGCACAGAAAAGGAAAAGCTCTGGGGTGGATCCAGATCTAATCCACACAGTAGTAGAAACACGCTGGCCGACAGTTATGGGGTACAGCCTAAATTTAAGGTTTTGATCTTTCTTGGCTTGGAGGGTAGGAAAACAGAACTCACTCGACTGCAATCTGCAATTTACTGACATCTAGCTTACCACTGTAACTTTAAAACACCTAACCTGCCAAGAACACTCTTGAGGAGATAAGTGTAACATTGTCAAAATCTACAATAAAAAGTGTAAAAATTTTGAGTATAAGGTTTTACAACAAGGTGTAATACGCTGGTTACACTCAAGACAAGAAATCCAGAGGAGACTTTGCCAGAAAGCATCTAAACGAGCCTGCAAAGTTATGGAAAAAAAAAATCTTTGGACAGATGAAACCAAGATTAACTTTTACCACAGTGATCGGAAGAGAAGAACATGGAACAGGGGAGAAACAGCTCATGATGTGAAGCAAACCACATCATCTGTCAAATATGGCGGAGACAGTGTTATGATGTGGGCATGCAGAGCTGCCAGTGGAAGCGGTTCACTCTGTGTTTATTTATGGTGTAAGTGCTGATAGCGGGATGAATTCTGGACTGCACAACAGTACAAAGTATAAAAATATTTTTCATTAGTGTTAGCACAGATTTAAAAAAAAAACAAAACTATTTAATTGATTAAAAAAACTTTCACCAGCACAGTGTCTAAAATATCAATCTTCACAACAACCTTCAGTAAAAAAAACAACAAAAAAACTACTGACAGTAACAGTCCTTTTCTAAGGACTTCAGGCAAAGGTGTGTACTACTCCCATCACAGAACAGTGGCTTTACAGAAAAAGGGGAAGAGGGACGATCTATGTAAGCATCCATCCCCTCAGCTGACAGCTTCATTAAATAACAACATAAACAGTGAAACGGTTTATGTTGGCCATCTGGGCAGCTTTTATCATTCTTGAAGGGAGTATTACATGCTAGTGTATAAAAATGAATGGATTTTGGCCATCCTTAAATGTTCAGCACTTGCAAAGTTTTAAAAATAAATGTCAAGTTGGATGGTTAAAATGGTCTTGGTAAAAAAGAGGGTAGGGAACCTTGAATATTGTATCACACCTTATGTGCAATGCTCCAAATATTCATCTATTATATTTTCAGCCAGTGGGACATGCTGTAATATTTATAGTATATTTCCCCCTTTGAGCTATGATTCATAACCTTTCATCCATACACTGTATGCGGCTTTAAAGTATGTTAAATTCATTCAAGTAAATAATGCATGCCACATAGACATCCCCATCACCACTTTTCGCCGCCTTCATACGCCACTTTGTTCCCTATCTTCCTTGTGAGGGATTAGAGTGGAAGATGTATCACTGAAGTAATTTAGAGGAATATATCAAGAGATCACATCTGATTTTCACAAAGGAAATTTTTCACAATTTGAGTGCAAGATGTCAGAGAGAACGGCTCCAGAGTCAGTATGCGCCTGAGGTGATGATTTACAATCCTCCGAGGTCAGAAGACATCAGCAGGGACAGACGCAGGTTTGGAGTTCACACGGCCAGGTCAGAGATCGCTTCAGTGGTTAGATCAGAGCAGGGAAATATGCTGAGAGGAGTTTAAATTCTCCTAGGGGAGCTGTGTGTGTCTGTCTGAGTTTCCTGGAGGAGCAAAATCGATGTAGTGCTGTGGTTGGTGGGACCTGACCGACCCAGAAGGGCTGCAGGATGGAGGAGGAGATACATACAGAGATAATCACCAGATATCACCATCTGTGTAAGCAGAGCCAGGCCAAACAGAGGCACGCACAGCAATACATGTATCTTACACACACACACACACACACACAGAAGGGCAGTTTCTCACTGTGTGTGTGTGTCAGTGTGCTTCTACACTTGCAGATAGATAGATAGATAGATGCCCCAGTGTCGCAGCAGCAGGCTAATTTCACACTTAGTATGTGTGTCGTCACTGTGCAAATGGACAGATGGACAAGAGAGAGGGGGAGAGAGAGAAAAAGAGAGATTTTGGAGGTGGAGAAGTACAGTGAAGCCCTGTGGCTCAGGCCCACTAACAGTCTTGATTTATGCTGTGGTGGGAGATTGTCCGCCTAGTCTGTGTTGCGCTGATTCAGGGCTTCAGCAGGCCACGTTCTGATGTCTATGTAAGCATGCATGAGTGTCATGTTTGGGATATTTTCGTGGGCAGACAGGCACCAGACAGCCTGAGTCCAGAGTTTAACTTGGGGGTTGAAATGCGGGCCCAGAGAACACACAGCATACTTCCCTCCATCAACTCCATCAGCCTGACACCGTCACAAGTGTGCCAGCAGACAAAGATACACAGACCAAAGCTATCTAAATAATCCCAGACCTCAAAGAGACTGTAGTTTAGGGCTTATTACTGGTTGTCTGCGGCTGTGTCATAACTTTTAGGGGGGATAGGAGACAACCTGGGACTGTGCTGCTTTCTACTTCATTTGAAAATTTTACTACATTAGATTAATGCCAATAGTCATATGGATTCATTTTTACGTCCCAATAATTCCTATCCCAGCAATGCAAACGTACTTTTTTCTCTCTTGAGGTCACGGCAAACCCATCAGCGTCCAATTAAAATCCCTGATGGTGTGGAAGACCACGAGAGGCTGATTAAGAGGACAGAAGTGATGAGAGGGATTGTTTGAAAGAAGCGACTCCTCTATACAATATGTGCATAATGACTCCCTCTGACAATTATCTTTGATCCAATGCAAGCCACCCCCTCCAGCCCCTCCACCTCCAACCATCCATCCATCCCCTCATCTCTCCACCACTTCATCCTCCGCTCTGCCCATCCCTGTCTTTTAATCTTTTTTTTTTTGCTTCTCTCTGTGATGACGCTCATCGTCTGTTGTCTTTTTAAACATTGTTCCAGAGTGACTCCAGGAATGACAAATATATTTACAATTCCTCTTGTCATTGCATACTTGTGTACACACAGATTTGTTTTTTCAGCAACAAGAGTAGATACAGAGTAATGAGGCTCACTCACTCGGGGTCAGCAACCTCACTGGGGCTGGGATGAGGAGGGATAGAGAAAACAAGAGAAGGGGGAGGGAAAGCAGGAACAATGGCATGATGAGGAGGGGGCTTATCTTTTTTTTTTCATCATTTTCCTCCATTTATTTGTCATCTTCTCTGTGCTCCTTGTCAGCAGTTGGAGTGCTGCATGGACACAGGGGAGCGAAGGGGGAGAAGCAGCAGAGAGAGAAAATGTTTAAGTGCTGATGGCAGCCCCTGGTTGCTGCTGGGACCGGGGTGTCAGCTCTTATTCTGCCACAGCATGCATCTGACAGGCAAATGATAGAGAAAGAAGCAGGGAGGAGAAGGGAAGAGGGTGTGTGTGTGTGCGTGTGTGTGTTTGTGTGATAGCGTCTGTTTTGAAGGCAGAACAAGAGCTCCAATAAGGGAAAAGGAGGGCTGTGACACGAGCGAGGCTGGTATTGCTTTGACCACATCATCATCTGTCTCCTTCCTCTTCACAGTCTTTTTTCTCTCTCTCTCGCACACACACAGATACACCCACCCACTCCAACCCCCCTCACCTTTTGTTGATAGATTGAGTTAAGATAAGATAAGATAAGATAAGATAAGATAAGATAAGATAGAACTTTATTAATCCCTCGGGTGGGTTCCTCTGGGAAATTCGATTTCCAAAAAAGCACAGCACCGACAGAAGTTACAGAGTTATACACACACACATATATATAAATACAGAGACAATATAAATAAAATATACGAAGGGGATAAATAGAATAAATAGGAATAAAAATAAAAATACAAGTGAATTGCACATTTCAAGTATTGAGTCTATTGCACCGTTGACTATTTACAAAAGTATTGCACAAAAGGTATTGCACAGTGAGGTGAAGAGGCACTACAGCTTAGTTGTTCCCTCCTTTGTCCTCCTGTTTCCCCTCCCTCTCCCCTCCAGAGAGGAGTTAAACAGTTTGATGGCGTGTGGGACAAAGGAGTTTTTAAGTCTGTTAGTTCTTGTCTTTGGGAGAAGCAACCTGTCACTGAACAGACTCTTCTGGTTGTTAATGGCCGTGTGCAGAGGATGCCCAGCATTGTCCATAATGTCCATCAGTTTCTTTAATGTCCTTTTCTCTGCCACTGTCACCAGAGTGTCCAGCTTCATGCCGACCACAGAGCTAGCCCTCCTGATCAGTTTCTCCAGCCTGGATGAGTCCTTCTTTGCTGTGCTGCTCC
This sequence comes from Diplotaxodon limnothrissa, assembly GCF_057381915.1. Lineage (NCBI taxonomy): Eukaryota > Metazoa > Chordata > Actinopteri > Cichliformes > Cichlidae > Diplotaxodon > Diplotaxodon limnothrissa. The sequence goes on from NC_140602.1 coordinate 9,131,924, forward strand.
CCCAGCACACCACAGCATAGAAAAGTACTCCAGCAACCACCGACTGGTAAAACATCCTCAGGAGCTTCCTGCAGATGTTAAAAGACCTCAGCCTCCTGAGGAAGTACAGTCGGCTTTGGGCTTTTTTATACAGGTACTCTGTGTTGCATGACCAGTCCAGTTTATTGTCCACCCACAGCCCGAGGTACTTGTACTTGTTGACCACCTCCACCTCCTCCCCCTCTATCTGAACCGGCAGTGGACCTGCTCTAGACCTCCCGAAGTCCACAACCAGTTTGTTGATAGATTGAGTTATACTGCTCCCTCTGTGACAGGCATTCCCTCACGTTTCCACAGCAATGAGGTCAGAGGTGGATGCTCGTTATTGGCTGTTGTCTGTAATCATCACAAACTGTGCTGGCTGGTTTATCGGCACTCCTCCTTCACCTCCTCCTCCCCTTCTTCTCTTGACCTCGTCGGCCCTGCATCACGCAGCAGAGCATGACCCCCCGGGGGGCAAAAGGTCTTGACTGTCTTGACCCTGAGGTCACTGGTGTTTGCAGAGCGATGATATATGATATATAAGTGTATATATGATATATAAGCTTGGGAAGATACAAAAAAGTGCAATAAACTGTAAAAAAATAAAAATAAAAATTCATGCCCATCACACCTCCCTCCCTCGTTCCTCCCCCTAGTCCCCACCATCTCTCCATCCTCTTCGCTGTTTCTTAAGTCTTCTTTATCTCTTCTCTCCAGTCTGCCCCCTCTGTCAGTTTGTGGTTAGCTGATGTTTCACAACTGCTCTCACAGCTGTTGATCACTGTGTGTGTGTGTGTGTGTGTGTGTGTGTGTGTGTGTGTGTGTGTGTGTGTGTGTGTGTGTGTGTGTGTGTGTGTGTGTGTGTAGTGTATACACGGTGTCCTACAGTCGTCTCTCTCCATTGATTCAGTGGTGGCAAACAGGGTTATAGATAGCTCTGTGAGACCCTCACAATCAATCTTATCACCAGCGTACTTCCTCCTCACAACTCCCAAAGAGGAAGGAGATAAGTGAAGGAAAAAAGAGAAGAAGAAATAAAGAGAAGAAAGATTAAGAAAAATGAAGAATGGGAAAAATAGATGTAGGGTAGAAAGGAGAAGATAGAGGTTAAATAACTGAGGTAGGAGGCTCAGGGGTCTGTGTGTCTGTGTCACAAATGTGTGTGTGAAATGAAGCAGAGCATGTGTGGCTGCATAGATGTCTGCACCATATGTGTGAGAGAGGAAGTGACAGAGAGAAATGAAGGCTACTGTGCATGGATGGAGACGATGATAGAGCAACCGGGTTCCTCTGGGCCGCCATGGACGCTGACATTACGGAGAAAACGCCAAAGAGCCATCTCAGATAATTGTTCCTAATTGTCACCCCTGGATGAGGTTCGGTTTGATGCCGTGTCTGCGTGCGTGTGTGTGTGTGTGTAGGCAGCGATTTCTGGCATCGTCACTAACGTGATAGAATTGGGTCTTGGTGACAGTAGAGGGGACGTTTGCTCACCGGGAGTGGACAGTAATTGATGGAAAGCTAGGCTAACGTGATGTGTCAGACATATGAGGCCTGTCTAATCAGTGGGAGCATGCGAGTGGTTTAGGGGGCTTTGTGTATGTGTTTGTGGTACAGCTATGCCGGTCACATCATGGTACGCACCAGCGTGCCTGCGGTCCAAAGAAGCAGACTGTTGATTTTCAAGTGTAGAAGAAGAGGAGAGGAAAAAAACTAGAAGAGAAGAAGAGGAGAGCTGAATGAAGCAGATGCTTAAGGGCAGGTTTTAACCCCCTCCCCTCCCTCCCTCCTCTACACACTCACACTCACATGCGCACACTCACACAAAAACACACTTTTCCTCCCCTTCACTCTCCCTTCCTCTCTCTCTCCCATGATGAATCAGCTGTCACTCAGGCACCAGTCCAATCTACTGATAATGAGAACTGCATCAACACCCTCTCGCCTCTCTTCCTCCCTCTTTCTCTCTCTCTCTCCTTTTACTCGCACCAGCTAAATCATCCTTCCTCCTCTCTTCACATTTCTCACACACACGCACACACACACAAACACGTGTGCGCACACTGCACTAACATAAACTCATTCATCTCTCCCTCACTCATCTGTCTTATGATTCTCCTCCTCCCCTCTTTTTTCTCTTCCTCCCTCCCCTTCACCCTCTTTTCTCTCTCTCTCTCTCTCTCTCTCTCTCTCTCTCTCTCTCTCTCCCTCCTCCTCTGTGCTCGCTGAGCTGAGCAGTCAGTGGTGGGACTGAGGCAAAGGAGGGAGGATAAAGCAAGAATAGAGACAGAAAGGAGAACAGAGGCACAGAAAAACAGATCATTATACAGCAAACGAGCAAGAGGCCGCTGAATGAATAACAAGGAAGGGATTACAAAGCGCAGGACTGAAAAAAAAAAGGAGAGGACACCGACTGAAGACTCTCTCTCTCTCTTTCCTTCACTCCCTCCTCCCTCTCTATCCTTCCTGTCACCCTCCCAACTCTCTCAGAGGCTCTCCCTCCCAGACGATCTCCTCAGTAAAAGATGGCATGAGCACACTGTCTCCCATCCTCAGCTTTTGGAGTATTTTTTTTTTTTGCTTCACCCTCCTCTCTGTCACTCTTTCTGCATCTTTCTCTACTTCCTCTTCTCTCTACACGGGTTGAGTTCAGAGGCTGAAGAGGAGGTGAGCGAGGTAGACAGAGGCTGACCCCTCTCCCTGCCTCCTTTCTCACACCCGCAGGGCCCAGAAAAGAGAAAGAGAGCGTGCGCGAGAGAGAGAGCTGGAGCAGGGAGTCGTCTGATGACTTACATTAACAACAAACTCCTTAACCCAGCCGACCGCAGCCCATTCCCTCTGCCCGACCCCCCCTCCCTGCCTCCTTTAACCCGGAGTCTTACTCTCTGAGTCAGTGGAGGAGGGATCCAGGATCATGTTCGGATTAAAGACCCCACACTTCTACCTCCCAGGTAAGACCAATTATACTCAGTCTTTGATGTTCCCGCGGATGGCTCTGTGGTGGTATTTCTTGTTCTGTCACATTGTATCAGCACAGAGGGTGGTCACAAGCCGCAGAGAGTGAATCTCCCTTTTCATGCAGTCATTCTTTCAAGACGTAATTAATGGCTCGGGTGATGTCACATTGATTTACCGTTTTCTGCCAGGTAAGGAGGGCTACGCTGTGCTTCTGCAGGAGCCACTTCTCATGATGTTTTCGGTGTCACAACATCATTTTAGATTTTTCAGAAACAGAAAGACAGAGAGACAAAATTTAGTTTTCTTTCATGAAGAAGTAAATTTTCTGAGTCTTCTTGCTCAGTGCGTTGACCTACTGAAGCACTCCCCTGATACTTTAGTTGTGCTTTTTTTCTCTCTTGTTACTACTGTGTACAACTGGGAATGGGTCTTTTTGTTATTTTTAGGCTTGATCGACAGAGTGTAGTCAACCTCACAGCTAAATGACCTTAAATTATGGGTGACAATTAATTGTCACCTAGGTAACTGAATCACTGGTTACCCATTTAAGCATTTACTAGAGTATAAAAGGAAAATTTTAAAATCTAAAAATTTCCCCCTCCAAAAAACCTGAACATTTTCAGCTTTTAATTTAATTTAAGGATCAACTGATCATTAGAATCCATTATAAACAGTTACTAATAGTAGAAATGCAGTCTAAATAAACATAATCCTTTAATGTAATTCAAGGGATATTTTGTGCTTGGCATCTACAGTAGCTCTGTGGTTTATCACTCAGTTTCAGTTGGGGCTTTTGCTGCCAGTCAAACAGTTTTCATCTGCAGTCTTTCGAGCAGCTGTGTGAAATGCAGGAGAGTGCGGCCGGTGTCAGTGTGGAGACAGGTGTGAGGTTACCTCAGAAAGGTGCTTAAACATGCCTGAGAGCAGAGTGACGGGGACGGCACCAGGGAGGTCAGTGAAGAGGCGGCGGGAGGAGGAAGAGAATTAAGACTGACACACTGAGGTAGGAAAGGAAAGCCGAGTGTAAAGTAGGATTTTGTTCATTTAAACGGTAAGAGAAAGGATGTGAATGATAATGCTTGACACTGAGCGCTGTCTGTGTTTTCCCTCTGAAGTCGAACTCTGACCTTTTAGTTGTCTGGGCCAGGCGGCGGTCAGTGATTAAAAACCTGCTGTGGTAAAAGGTGAAATGTGGGAGAGAGAGAGGGGTGTGATAGAAGTGAGACGGAGGGAGAGGGGGAGGGAGTGATGGGGGAATTAGAGGGTGGAGGGCAGATTAAACAATGTTCTTTGCCTTGTGAATCTTTCATGCTGCTTTTTGAATTATACATCTGCTTTCATAAATGATTGAGTGATTATGTGGCGCTTTGTCATTGTTTGTATATTCCTGTGTGTGCGTGCGTAGGTGTGAGTCTGTGTGTGTTTGTATCTGCATGTGCATGTGACAAGAGAGAGGAAGAAGAAGAAAATCTCTCCAGGAAGCAACAGCCCCCCCTCCATCCTCCCTCCCACCCTCCTTCCACACTTGCTTTCATCCTCCTTTTTTTCAGTTTCCTAGGTCTCGCTTAATGTCTGTGTGTTATTTGATTGTGGTTTTGTGCATGTGTGTGAATGGGTTTTTGTCATAGCTGCCACCTTTGTTTGTGTATGTGTGTGGTTGTGTGCACCTGTCTGTGCTGTATGTAGGTGTGTGTGTTCATTGTGTTTGTGTGTATATGTGTGTGTGTGTCCTCTCACCACTCACACATTGGAAGATGCCCCAGCCCCCCTCCTGGTCCTAACTGCCGTTGCTGTGGAGACTGTGTCAGCCACACACTCGCTCCTCAATGATCATTTGACAATGTAGGGGGTGAGGGGTAAAGGATGTGTGTGTGTGTGTGTGTGTGTGTGTGTGTGTGTGTGTGTGTGTGTGTGTGTGTGTGTAGCGACTGCCATGTGATTAGCCAAGGTAGAAGAAGTGGAGCAGGGTAAGGATGACAGAGGAATCTAGATTAGAGGTAACAATTGAAAATCAAGATGATGATACATGCAAAATACATGAAAATCTTTCCTAGATCCTGGAGCGGGGGAAAACATGTGACATAGGAGACATGAAGATGTGTGTGTGCATGAGAGCAAATCTACACCTTCTCACCCAGAGCACACCATGACCTTACCAAGGTATCATAAGGAAAAGAAAGTGACATCTTTTTCTAGCTTCCCACTCTCTGGACCTCCCCTGGTGAAATGTGTCACACACATTAAGGCAATTTACTGTTTTCCCTCCGTGACTTGTCAGCTGATCACAGTCCAGGTGTCTTTTCAAAAGTCGTATTTTTCTAAAATCAGAATGTGTTCCCAAGAGAAGGTGCATCTAAGCTGTAGGGAGGCGTGAAAAGAAAAAGAGGGGAAAAAACAAAAGGGAAAAAAGGCAGCTTTTATGTTTAAATTATAAAGAGGTTGAGTTTCTATGTTTTTCTTGCTGTCAAACAAATCCCCATGAAAAGACCTAAACCGAGTGTTAGCCTGTCTCTCAACAATTTTCAACTTTCTTAGCCTGATGCTGGCTCTCAGGACAAAGTAAATTATACTTTTAAAAAAAGGCCAAATGCTTTTTAATTGTAGTTTTTAGAAGGTAGTAAATTTGCATTTACTGGGGGTTAATTTCAGAGACATTTGTTTGGCTTGAACTTTCTGCGCAGCAGGATCCGACTAAACTAGTGTGTCCATGTTTGTTATAATGAAAGAAAATTTCATCCAACCCAACACTGGGGCTCACTCATGTGTTATCTGGATGGCATTGGAGCTCCTTTGGATATCAACAACGTCAGGAATCAGAAACAAAAAGCTGCTTTAAAAAGAAAACAACAATTATTTATTTATTGAAAAAGGTCCATCAGTTTAAACCTGGTGCAAGTGTCTACATGATGAATGGACACATACTCTGTGACATTTGTGTTTCTGCCCATACATGCACTCGCTCACGTGTGCGCACACATTATCCGTGGTAAGTCGATGGGGTGAGAAAGCCAAGGTGTTGACGTGTGTATTAGCCTGCCACATTTATTGGCTGCTGTGGTATTTTCTGGGGTTGGGTAGCTCTGTTCAGCTTGACCTCAGCATTGATTTCCATGATATGTGTTAGAACTGCAAGGACACTGTGGCTTGATTTATGGCAGATGTCACATGAACACACAAACACACGCTCACATAGACAGTGCAAGGCACACACTTCTCATTCAGCCTCCGGCGCTCACGCTGTGAGAACGGCATTTGGTAACTTCACTCTAAATATTTTCCCTTAATTGTGCGGCAGAAGCACACAAACAAATACTAATTTCTCAGGCTGCAGAAAAGTAATGACTTCAACGGCCTTGCAAAATGTTTGCAACAGCTGCAAAAAGAAGATTGTGGTTCATGCAAAAAGCTGCTGTGGCGTTGATGAGAAAGACACCCAAGACCGAGTTTGTTTCTCAGTTCAGTTATGTCCGTTAGTAGCCTGTATAGGCTATAATACGTACTCATCAGTGTAGTTCATTTTGACAGGGTGGTGTTGACTTAAAAGCAAACGGTATATATTGTGCACCTTCACAACTTGTTGAGCTTGCTGTAGCAGGCTAGCTAAAGTGGAGATACATTTCAGTGCTACTTGAATACTAAGTTACACATAAACACATTTAATTCTAAGTTATTTTACAGTGACGACAGGCAGCCATGAACAAAAAACAAGAATAAAGCACGTAACTTCACCACCTGAAAAAACTGCAGCTGTTAGTAGACTAGAGCTGATGTAGCATTCATGTTGATGATGTATCTTCCTCCTTTCTGGCTTAAAACCTGCTGGCGATCACTCACCTTTTTCTCTGTTGCCAAGAATCTGACGACTGAGGGTGAGACTTTTTGACCATCCAGGGACTCGCAGTGCACTGGACTTCACCTTGTTGGTATTAACATGCTTATGCGCTCAAAATAACAAGTGAAGTGCATAAACGAGAAATCTGAGAACGGTGAAAAGCATCGCTCCAATTTACTGTGAATGTTTACAATATCCAGCGTGGTTACTAGTTCAGCAGTAAAGGCGCATTAAACTCAGTAATGATAGACTGTGGATGTCTTTGTAGTGAAGAAAAATCTTCTGTGTCCTTACTTTTGAGTTATTTTTCTCTTTTTCTCCAAGGAAATATAAAAACCCTCACTGTTTTCCAAATGAACACACAGGGTGCTACCCTCTGTTTGTTTTGAGATCAGCTACTGCACATAATATTATAATCTTTAAGGATTTGAGTGTCATGAAAAAGCGGGAGGAGTTAGGAACAGACATATAATACATGCATCATAATGGTACTAGGCTAGCATTTGTATAGCATTTTTCTAATCTTACTGACCACTGTTTATCTAACATCTGCCCCACTAATCCACTAAGGCTACGTTGCATTTTAGTCATGTGATGTAGTCATGTGACCAATTAAACAAAGATAGCGAGTGCTTATACAGCAGTTGTTTTGATTGCTCTCAATTTTGACAGCTCTAAAAAAAATTATATCACTTTGTACATGCTCCAGATAGCTTTTCTTCAAATTCTTTAATTCGCACTCGCTTTTGCGCATGCGCAGGACTGGAACGTAAGCGTTTTGGGCCTTTTCAACGTGGATGCACAACTAACGACTGAAAACGTTAGTGTGGACGTGGAGCGTTTTCAGACGAAAACGCCGTTTTCAATCCGGGCTATTCTGGACGTAGCCTAAGAATACAACACAGGTACACAGGGAAACCTGTCAGAATGTGTTTAATGTTTTTAAAACCAGTAAATCTATAAACTTCAAATCTATAACTGAAATAAATATTTGTATTTGCACTGGTCAGAACGTCTTCTCATAACAAACCTGAATAAGTCTGAAGATTTGCAACTTTTAGTGCTTGGGAACATACAGTATATGTAAAGTGCATGTATGTCCAAAAATTAGCCATAAGGTTTACTGTATATCTTTTTATGAGAGTATAAACTTGGCCTATATGTCTAGTCAACCACTGCTCTTGAGTCCTTACTTTAAATAGCACAGAAATAAGTGTTTACGAGAATGTATACATATATATGTGTGTGTGTATACACACACACACGCACACATGCTGTTTGTTTGGCTATAATTCCTCTCAGTATGTGTGGAGAGTCTTTGTGTACTCACACGGAGGCTGAGATGGGTGCTGCCTCAAAGGAAGCTGCTGTCAGGGCCTCTTGCGCTTTTAAGTGTGTGTGTGTGTGTGTGTGTGTGTGTGTGTGCAGGCTTGTGCTTACTAGTGTGTGCCGATGAAAACAGGGTCGCGGTGCTCCACCTCAAGGGCACTGTTATTAATGAGATGAATAAAAGACCATGACAACAGCTTGATAACACAGAGGAGATAAAAACCACACGCATGCACACACACGCACAGGGAAACATCATGTGGGAGCTGGATAAGTTTCTCTTGCCAAAAAAAATACAAAGAATAAAACCAAAAAAAAGAAAGAAAGAAAAAAGAAAAACAACATTAATCTATTTTTTATGATTTCTATCCTCCAGAGACAGTTGATATAAACTCAAGGAAGGAAGGGATGTAAAAGAAAAGGAATGAATAAAACAGCGTGTTTGGTAATGTCTCCACCAGAAAACAAACAAGTGAGCAAGTAAGCAATCCACCCTAATTGGTCAAAGAGCTGTTGTCACTAATGAGGTCTTAATTAACACAGGATTCACTTAAAACATGTGTGGACCCAGCAACGCACACACACGCACGCACACACACACACACACACACACACAAACATGCTCACACGAGCAAACATGTCTGCTCTGTGATGTTTACATTCATTTAGAACAAGCAGAACACTTTGATGTGAGATCTCACGCATTCACACAATGAAAACAAACGCATGCACGCACGCACGCACACACACACACACACACACACACAGACACACATGCATGCAGCCTGTCTGCTCACTGAGCTGGGGAGATTGGGATAAATGCCAGCAGATTTTAACCTGAGGTGATAACAACAACTCCTAGTAGCGCTCTCTCATTTTCACACACACAAACACACACACACACACGCAAAAAGGAAATGCACAGACTCAGAGTACATGCAACACACACACACAGAGCGAGAGAGAGAGTAAAACTGTAATAAGCAGCTCGGTGTACGATAACGAGCAGATGGAGGGAGGATTAGCCAAATAAAAATACAGCAACTAAAATTTGCCAGCATTCATATCTTTTACAGGACGGTGAACTTCTTAACACAACCACACACACACACAGGCACGCACACACACACACACCTACACAACTGAGGCTCAGAGAGAGAGAGAGAGACATCCCCAGTCCTCTGCTCCTGCTGGTCCTGCACCATCTGCATGTTCATGAACCATGTCAAAACATAATTGATTGAATGTGCCAGTGTGTGTATATTGGTACATGTGTGTGTGCACGTGTGTGTGTGGAGTCTTTACAAAGAGCTGGTTAACTGCGGTTAGACTGGGCATGTATGCTCCATAATGCAGATATAGGTTTGGACATGTCTCCCTTTGTGCTCAAATCACACACACACACACACACACACACACACACACACACACACACACACACACACACACACACACACACACACACACAATCTATGATGTCACTTTACTGAAGAGCCTGTTGATTACCCATGGGCATTGCTCTGTCTGCCACCTGGCCGCACCGTGTTAGCAGGTTCCAGTGAACTTGCACATGTGACTGCACACACACACACGCGCACACACACACACACACACACACATGCGCACACACACACACACACACACACACACACTCACACATGCATGCACACATACACAGGGTCACTTATAGCCCTCTCCTCTCCATCTCATTAGCCCTTCTCTGTCTCTGCACTTAATTGTGTTTCAGCTGGAGTTAACAAGCAGGTACCACAAATAAAATCCGATCTAAAGGGCAATTGAGCCAAATCGGACAGAGACACAGAGATAACGCTCGGCTCTTGAGAACCAACACCGCACTTATCCCAGACAGTCGTCACTTTGAAACACAAGTGGAGTGCAAACCAAACTTTTATTTTAATCCCAGCTAGATTACACGAGCACCAGATTCGTGAATATGAAAACTGATTCCTTTTATGAATTTATTAAAATCGTTAATTTAACATCGCGTGTAGAGGGAAGCCATATGTCATGATTTCAGTGCATCATTAACAGGCTGCGTTTAATTAGCTCCAAATGTCGAGGCAAACGCTTAAGCATTTCTCTTCTCTGTTCATCACTTCACTGCTTGAGTCTTGAAACAGAGAGATTTTAATGTTAACGAAAAGAAACAGAGAAATATTGAGCGCCTCCCGAGAAGCTAGTGTCCAAAACTTGATCTAGTGTGGAGGACAATTTATTTCCGGGGTACTAAGCATAACTGATGTAAGCATCAATAGACAAAGCAGATTTTGTGTTGGCTGCTTTAGCTATGATATACAAAACCCATTTGAATAAATAATGACTTCTTAGGGGCGGCACGATTCTCCCTCTACCTGTGTGGGTTTTCTCCAGGTGCTCTGGTTTCCTACCACAGTCCAAAACATGCATGTTAGGTTAACTGGAGACCGTGCTGAGCATGAATGGACGTGCGTCTCTCTGTTTACGCCCATCCACGGTGTAACCCATCTCTCGCCCTGACAGCTGGAACAGCCTGGCTGGTTGTGCTACTAAGGTCGAACAACATTTGAGTCTTAAAACTTAATTTTCTTTGTATGTTGACCTCTGTAAACCAAAAAAAACCCTTCTTCTTCATTGTTTGAAGGCTGGTCACATAAAAATCTCAGCTCATAAAAGCAAAGCTGCATCAAGAACGAAAACTGAGCGCCACCTGTGAACATTTAGACAGTTTGTGGTCAACAAGTGGCACGAGAAAAAAAATACAATTAACAAATCAGAAAACTGACAAGTGTGTTCCCACATCCTGCTGCACACAGCTGACACACACCAACAGAGCACGCTCACGGTTACAGGGCATGTGTTTGCTCACATGAGCTATCGCCACCTTGTTCTGCTTATGACTGCATTTGCATAATCTGCATAATGACGGCGGCTTTAATTGCCCACGCCCAGGTAAGGGATCATGTGGTTAAGTGGGAGATCATAATTATGTAAATAATTGGCCTGACCACGGCAAGCTGCTGCTCTCTGCCATGCCAATCTGGAGAGAGAGAGTGAGGTAGAAAGAAAGAGAGAGGGTCAAGGGGGAGAGAGATGGACAAGAGAGAGAGAGAGGGAGAGAGAGAGAATGTGGGTGGTTTAAGATGAAGGTGGAGGAAAGTACAAGAGGTGGAATTGATGCCTAAAAGAGTGAAATAGAGGAAAATGTGATTACTTTGCTATGATGGTGCACCTACATGAAAAGAGCTCGGCTCACTCTGAAACCTTCGAGAATAACCATAAAAAGTCAAAAAATAACAACAACCAAACAATCATCTATCCTCTTTTCCAGCTCAGGGTCATAGAGGCCCTGGAGCCTATCCCAGCTGCCACAGGGGGAGAGGTGGGCTACATCCAGGACCAGTCGCCAATCTGTCACAGGGCTAACACACACAGACAGAAACCCATTCACAGCTATAGACAATTTAGAATCGCCAGTTAGCCTAACCTCACTAACTGCATGGGGAGAACATGCAGAAAGGCCTCCATCCAGATGATTCAAACCCAGGACCTTCTTGCTGTGAAGCAACAGTGCAAGCCACTGCTCCACCGTGCTGCCCAGAAAAAACAATATCAGTTTTTAAAAATTGTGCAAACATTTCAAGCAAGTGGAAGAGAAAGAAAGGTTTTTACATAAATTAGTTAGCAAAATCAAGCTGTGGAGTGCATTCCAAACGCACTTAGAAGCAATCTATGAAAAAAAAAAAAAAGCAAAATAAATAATGATTTGTACCTAGAAAACCTAAACAGGATGTTTATTCAAGGAATAAAACTACTAAGAAAACTGAGAGAACTAAACTGAGGAAGTGACCATGCAAAAAGAATCAACTGAGCAACTCGGGCATCAAGTGATTTGATCAAAAGTTTGAGGTCAGCCACCAGAAGGATGCTGACTGTTTGTTTTTTTTCAGTTTCTGCCTCCAAGGTCAAAAAAATAACATGAGAACGCTCTGAAAGCTCCCAAACAGCACTATTTTTTCAGCATTAATATCACACACATCAGATGAATGTGATGGCACTCATTCTGTGACCCTTACACACAATTCTTATCACAAAGCCTTAACTCCAAACACGCCCCTCCCTCTCTTTTAATACATCAGATTCTGCAAAAATGTCTTTATATTAAAGGATTACTCAACAGTCTTACAGAAACATGCACACACGCATGGAAACACATGCACATGCAAGGAGGCACACACACACATGCACACGCAGACACACACGCCTGCCACTGTATCCGCTGCACAGATGGTAAAGGCAGCAGCCCCTTCACACAGACAAAGGGAAGGTAATTCTCTCTGCAGGACGTGAACAGAGCTGGAGCTGGAAAAGAGCAGCACACATCAACACTCCCCTCCCTGTTTCCTCGTCTCAGCCCCAGGCCAACAAACATCACAGGAGTAAACTGACAACGTGTGTGTGAGTCTGTGTGTGCGCGCGACCGCTACTAAAATAGGCTTGAGGAGGAGAGACAGGAAAAATAAGAGAAGAGGGGAGCGAGGGAGAAAATGAGAGAGAGATAAAATGAAAAAGAGAGGGAGAGTGCAGAGAGGAGGGAGGTAATAAACAGGATTAGTGCTTATCTTTACAGCACTGTGCGTGTGTGTGTGTGTGCATGTGGCGTGCATGTGTGTGTGGGTTTGGTTTTTCCTTTGCCCGAGGACAGAGTGACTGACTCCAGCATTACCTTTGCCAATGTGTCTCCATCCCCAGGTATCTTTTCTCTCTGGACTCCCTTTGAATTGGGTGTGATAGTACATACAGTACATTGCATGACTTTGTGTGTGTGTGTGTGTGTGTGTGTGTGTGTGTGTGTGTGTGTGTGTGTGTGTGTGTGCGTGCGTGTGTGTGTGTGTGTGTGTGTCGATATGCATGTGCCCATATTTTTAAAAAAAGGAACTTTTGCTTTGCCTATAGTCTGCATACTTTGAGGGTGTGAGTTTTGTGTGTGTGTGTGTGTGTGTGTGTGTGTGTGTGTGTGTGTGTGTGTGTGTGTGTGTGTGTGTGTGTGTGTGTGTGTGTGTGTATTCGTGGACGCTGTTTTGCATGGCAGTTATGAACATACCATTGTACAGGATGTGTGTGTGTGTCTGTGCAGCTGCCTGAGGATAAAGACTGTACTCATCTTATTGTTGTCTCTACAGTTTGTATCCACTGTTTGAATTGCCAGTAAATCTCCCTGCAGAGAGTGTGTATGCACACATACATCTATGTGTAAGAGAGAGAAGGCTCAGAAGGTGGATTTAGTTGCTATTATAATGCTTGTCCAGCCGCGTAGCTCCATTGTATGTGACAGTGTTTCTGTTTGTAATCTCCTACCTGACCGCGGCTAACAGGCTGCTACAGCATCTCACTTTCACTGGATGGGGAAGGAGGAATACATTTAAATAATCAGGGGTTTGGGTTCATGGCTGATATTATGCCTCGCTGCTTTTGTAAATGAGCATCTGTGTGTGTGCGTGCGTGCCACTGGTTTGTGTGCGTGTGTTTATGTGCGAGCGGGTGCATCTGTTTTCAAAGACATCTGTGGATGTCTTGGTGGATTGCTCTTGTAGCAGTATCCCCAGCACTATTCCCTCCTTCACCAGAGATGAATAGACAGAGAAAGGGAGCAGGAGACGGAGACAAACGGTGCATGTGCTTGCGTGTGGCTGCGTCTGCATACAAATGTGTGTATGCTTGCGTGTGTGATGGATAGAGGGCTTTATGAGAGAGGAATAGGCTAATGACCGGGTCTCCAGAGGCAGTAAGATTCCTGGAGCTATTACCGCTGGAGTTCATAATGGCCTCTGTGCTTGGCCTCTTTTACACGCTGCTTAATGGGGGATCCAACAGTCCAACCGGCAAGTGTAACCCACCCGGAGAATACACGCCGCTGTGTGCAGTGACCCCGACAAACACACACACACACACACACAAACAAGCAGAACGGGCAGCCCATTTTCAATCAGGTTTGGATTCCCTTTCATGCACCTGCACGTGTATATTTTACAGTGTGTCGTCCTCCCGCCTTCCTTTTTTTCTTTTTCCCTGTCTTTTTCCTGCACACACACAGACACAGCTATACAACCTGTATAGGTCACAAAGGATGGAGGTGAGACACCCACCTCAGAGAAAACTGAGAGTGTCTGCTTGCAGTGCACAGCCAAACCATAAATCATGTCAGGCTACACTAGTCTCTGCACACGCGCACACATACAGACACACTCACTCCCCCTCTTTTCTCTTGTGTAGGTTTGAGTACAAGAGAGGGGGATTTGAGGATTATAGGGGAGCCTCACTTTTTCTTTTCTTTTCCATTGCTTCCTTTAGTACTTGTTGTTTCCATAGAGAGAAAAGTAGGGAAGTAGGGGTGGCTAATCTGTGTGCATATGCATATGTGTTTATGTGTGCGTGTGTGTGTGTGTGTACAAATGAGTGTCTTTTCTGCACTTATGCAGGCTAGTGTGTGTGAGAGTCTTTCATCAGTGAATGGAAAGGGAAAGACTTGAAGGAGAAAGTCTATTCATTGAGGAAAACATCAAGGCTGTTTGGTGCTACTGTGTGTCTGGCATCTTAGAAATGCAAGAGGAAGACGAGAAGGAAGGAGAGAGAGAGAGAGAAAGAGAAAAGTGAGAGGGAGGAGAAGGATGGACAAGGTAGAAATCTGCACTCTGAAGCGCAAATTGATGCAAAACAGCTGTTAAATAGCTGCAAAGTGGAGCAGCTGCTCGGGAGATGAGGAGAGAGGGATGAGGAAATGAAGGGATGAATGATCAAGAAAGACAGAGACAGAGAGGCCCAGGGGAGATGTTGAAATATTAGACTAAATGAAGCTGGCTGAGCAAGCTTATAGCACATCATGATAGATGAATGGTATTAAACATGTTTAGGACTTGATACTTAACATAGCATATTTATAACTTCAGCAAATATTGTAGAAAACCAAAGTGAAGTGTATTAATGGTATTTTCGCTTCAAATAACCCATCTATCTATCTATCTATCTATCTATCTATCTATCTATCTATCTATCTATCTATCTATCTATCTATCTATCTATCTATCTATCTATCTATCTATCTATCTATCTATCTATCTGTAAATAAGTAACTGATTT
Organism: Diplotaxodon limnothrissa; assembly: GCF_057381915.1. Classification (NCBI taxonomy): domain Eukaryota; kingdom Metazoa; phylum Chordata; class Actinopteri; order Cichliformes; family Cichlidae; genus Diplotaxodon; species Diplotaxodon limnothrissa. Next base: position 9,147,198 of record NC_140602.1, read on the forward strand.
GCTACATTACCTGTTTAACGTAACCACAAAGTTGACACAAAGCTGGTGAAAAATTAACCCACAGAGCACTTCACAGAAAAATGTTATGGTGACAGCGATTCTACTAGAAACAAGCAGCACTTCCTCTGTTTTTTTCCACAAGCTGCTACAAGCCTCTTTGTCTCTGCTTTGTCACCTTTTGAAAAACAATCCTTGGCTGCATGGTTGAGGTCAGCGTACAGTCAGGTTGGAGCATCACTCAGAGTCCAGGGTGTCTTCCCAGACTTCCTTTGCAGATACTTGGAAACATTTGAATTTATGACACTTTGCATGTCTTTTGCTTAGCATTCATACATAACAAATCATAAAGTAGCCTTTAATATCCACTGCAATAAGACTTGTTGCAATTTAACTGCCTCCCTAAGCAGTATTTTTTACATTATATCGGAATGGCTACTTTAAAGAAATAGTATACAAACGTAAATCAGTTAAAATGAGCCTGATAGTGATTCTCTGTATGGTGTGAGTGTGCAGTAACAGCAGGAGGAGCTGACTTGAACAGATCTGATTGTCTCCAGTGGACAGTAAACATGTCCGGGCTGTGAGGTATCAGCAGTCTGGGGCCACATCTTCCTTCCCTCCATCCCTCCATCTCTCCAGGGAGCATCAGAGGAGCAGGTGCTTGCCCTCCTCCTCCTCCTTACTTCCCCCTCCCATCTCATTCCCCGCCTCCCTCCCTCCTCCCCCCCCCTTCCCCCCCCCCCTCTCTCTGTGAGGACAGTTAATGTGTTGTCCTTCTCCTTCCTACATCTCCACATCGCTGAGTGTCGTACTGCTCTCTGTGAGATCAAGCCGTGCGGCAGAGCCGTCATTTATCCACACAAGGATGCGCGATAACCAAGGATTCTGTTTTCTTTAGAGTGGCGGTGAGTTGTGTGTTTTCTGCAGTTTCAGTACAAAAGTCTTTGTTTGCTCTGTTCTTACCTGGAGAAAGTGATGAGGTCTTTCATTTGAGCCTGTCTCTGTTGAGTTAACATTGCTTGGATGTTGTCTGCGGGGCTGAGCAGCTACTGACCCGACTTCTTTTACAGTATTTTATTTCTCTTTGTTGTAGCCATCAGTGCCTACACCGACTTCAAGGTGTTATATTTTCTCTTGCGTTAAAGCTTTGGTGTGTGTGTGTGTGTGTGTGTGTGTCTGTGTGTGTGTGTGTGCGTGCATGCGTGCGTGCGTGTGTGTGTGTGTAGGTTAGGTTATATCCTGTTTGTTATTTTCCTTCGCCAACATAAGTCGGATAGTTAGAAGTGAAGAGTGAAACTGAAGTTATTTTTAGTCATACCGCACTCAAAGGCTGAATAAGTTGAAAATATGTGATAGGGAAAACTGGTCCATCTTGACAGACAGCAGGTGCGAGCCACTTCTGGTTTCCTCTGTTAAAATACAAGCTTATAAAATCTTAAACTCTAATGCTGGGACCAAATACTGGAACCAAATAATCCCTAGTGTCACAAAGACACGTTAAAGGCTCAAAATTCAAAGACATTTAAAAGCTACTTAATATACTGTCCTGTTGGGAATCTCTAAATGCTCTTATTTTGAAGCCAGACCGATCCACTTCCTGCTCCGTGCGGTGAACTTGGGCGCAGCTGCAGGGTGGGTATTTAAAGGTGTTTGTGGTTCCTTGTTATGCGTCTTTCTTGCCAAACTTGTCAGTGATCAAACACTTGTGCTGTTTGCGCTGAGCAAACTTCATAGACAGGAAGACAGAGGGAAGCGCTCACACAGCAACAGCGGCGGTGTGGGACAGTTTCCCTCTGATAGTTCATCTCACAGCACCCACGGGAGACAGAAGAGTCGCTCTTTAATCCGGGACCTTTAACAGCGACTGTATTGTTTGGCTGAGATAGATGCCGCCGGGCGCATTAGCAGCAGTCAAGCGGATCCCCTTCGCTTTTGTGTGTGTACACAGCCCGCAGGTGGAGTTCAACACACACACACACACACACACACACACACACACACACGCACATACGTGCACGCGTGCGCTTCATGCACCATGTGCTGCTCCTGACCTGCCGTAGACCAGCTGCTCAGCAGGGGTGTTACTGAGTAAACCTCCAATCTCTTTAATTACCTCCTTCTCATATAGATGCTGCTCATGCTGCTCATACTATGGCTTCCCATTCACATCAGTGTTTCTGTGTAATCAGATTACAAAACCTACTCTGGTATTTTGTTGACTTGTTATTGTCATCATTATTATTATTATTATTATTATTATTATTTTAGATTTAGACTAAGTGGTGTGTCCTCTGTGGGATGAGATGTTGTAATTTTGCAGGTTCAGCCTGTCGGTGCCAGCTGTGATTGGCTGCTTCTTCTGTGGCGTTCTTCGCCTTCAGTGCTGGTTAGTTGTGTTAGAATATTTTCTCATGATTGCACAAGCGTTTGAGTGCATAATCTGACCTGAGGGCTATCTGGTGTTGTTCTGTAGCTGAGCAAACAGTTGGCTACATGAGCTGATATGAAGGGCAGGTGCTGATGGTAATAAATAAAGTGCCCCAGCCGTGCAGCTTTGGCCTAATCTGTACAGTGATAATAAGCAAGGAAATAATCCATAAGATCCATTCAGCTTAATTTACTCCTGGGCCAACAAGTGTCGACTTTGCTCTGATTTGCTGAACATCTTCACAGTTTGAATAATACTCTCTGGGCACCAACATGATTGTTTACTACAGCAACAGTTGTTTAGCAGGTGTGTCTTTGTGCACCTTTGTGCAATGAGACTGCGTGTGTGTGTGTTCTCTTCAACCCATCCCCCCTCCATCCTCCTCGTGTTTGCTCAGATGGTCGACGTCTAACCACGACAGTGTCGGCACCTGGTAAAACAGAGCGGGCCTCGGGCCAGAGGAGGAGTAACTGAGGCTGTCAACCGTCTGACACGACCCTCTGTGTCTGCACCTCTGCCACTGACGCTGAGCACATGAACACCTGACACACGCCGAGTTTAAAAAAAAAAAAAAAAAAGGCTGCAGGCAGGAGTCAGGTGCTTGCCAGGCGCCAAAATAAACTGAGACGGGAGTAAGATTGGTTTTCCTCAGATTGTTTTATTTTTTATTGTTTTTTTCCCATCATTTCTGTATCAGAGAGGTGAGACTGAGGCACAAGCTGTAGAAGAGATCGATGACACAGATGGGGGGGAAGGCAGAAACGCAGCAGACGTGATCGGAGAAGCTGTGGAGTGAGTGGTAGGAGGCTGAAGAAGAGATAGCGAGGGGGAAATGACAAGCAAAGAAACTATAGTATGGACAGATAGAGGAACGTGTGAGGCAGGAGAGCAGCCACTATTTATATCTTCTTTCTGTATGTGAAAGACAGTGACAAGAGGCTCGTAGACACACTGAGAAGAGGGGTTCACCCAAAGAGGAGCAATGCCTTGCAGCCAGAGGAAGGTGGAAGGGAAGGCCCTAGGTTCAAGAGGGAAAAGAAGAGGATATGTAACCATGAGGCTTTTTTTTACCCACTGGCAGCCCACATTTCAACTCTAAGCTGAGGCTGTGATAATTTATAGACCTTTCACTAACATCTTGACTCTGTTATTATTGCACAGTAACATGGCTCTGCTCTGGCGGCCTCGCTGTAAAGCATAAAGCAGAGTAATGGCTGCTGCACTTCCCATGCTTTCTTTGTTATTCATATACCTCTACGTGCTTCTAACAATCTGCCCTGGCGTGTTTTTGGATGCACTTCCCCTTTTTGTGTGTGTGTGTGTGTGTGTGTGTGCATGCATTTGTTTTTTGTTTGCTGGAGGTGTCGGTTATTACAGTACGTGGTTTTTCTGCTCCACTTATCCCAGGACCATAAATGCGTGCTGGCTGTTTGGTCCCTAGGGGTCACATGCATACGTTTTGTGACGCACAGCTCCCGACTCCTGAGTCAGCTAATTGTGAATGTGCCTTCCTTTTCATGTACTCGCACAGACGGCCTGCATGTGTTTGACACTGTTTTTTGTTATTTTTTTTTTAGTTCCTTTTTTTTTTACATTCACGTTAACTTGTGACCCTTTCCTGTGTCGGGTGAGTGTGTGTGAGTTGCTGGAGTCGGGGAGAGTGTTCGTTGTTTATGGATTGTAAGGATGTGTTAAGTGTTTCTGTGCAAGCTGCAGAGTGACTGGAGCTAGTAAAGCCATTTAGCAGCCCCTGGAGTAACCCAGGAGACTGCTGTGTTGACGCCACTCTGACTGCTATTACAGACAAGTTTAAGAGGCTGTAAAACATTTGGCTACTTTTCCTCTCTCTCGTTCTCTCATTCTTCGTGTGTGTGTGTGTGTGTGTGTTGTGTCAGAGGAATTTGAACAAGTCTGCCAGCTATTGTAACAACGGCAGTAGCCACTGTTGTGATTACTATCAGCCGTAGGGGTCCAGATAATAACATCTTAGAGCTTAAATGTAGCATATTTAGTGTGTGTGTGTGTGTGTGTGTGTGTGTATATACACTTATTATTGGTCTGCTGTTGGGTAACAGTTTGTAAACAGCCAGTTTAATGTCTTAAATGTTAAAATAGTAGCTTGCACAAGAACACACACACATATGCGGTCATATACCAGTGTGATGGGAGTTAATAACTAGGTAGTATGTTACAACCCAACCTCTTCTTCCTCCTAATGACCAATCCCTGCTTGCACACACACTCTCTCTCACACACACACTGCTTTTTTTTTTTTTTTAATGAGCTGACGGGGCAGAGCAGGACCTCCCCCGCTGTCCTCACAGTCCCCCCGAGTCGTGTGTGGTGTGTGTATATGTATATGTGTGTGTGTGTGAGAGAGAGAGAGAAAGAGTAAAAGTGGAAGAGAGGGGCAGGGTAAAGGTGTTAAAGACGCAGGCCTCAACATGTCTGATATCTCTTGCATCATGCTGAGCAGGGTGGGATTCTGTATGTAGGTGTGTTTGTGTGCAGATGAATTTCGTGCAGTTTCCATTTTGGCAGCTGTGGGGAAGTCCTGCTAGTTTCTGCTTTTCGACAGGGTTTCTTAGGAGCTGAGGCATCGCTGGTCACTTAGGTCAACGCTGAAAACTAAGTGCACTGCAAAGAAATGTTGTACAGAGGGTGCATTTATCTATCTCTAAAGCTCAAGAAAGGATTGAGTAAAAAAGTGCATTTTACAATCTGCGTGGTGCAACTTGCTGTTGTAAAATTGTGTAAATTACATGCTATCAGTAGCGTCATGTCTACTGTACTAAGCTCACAGTTGAGCCCAAATACACCGACTCTGAGCAAGTAGCAACTGTAACAACAGGATTTTTTTTTCAAGTTCACCTATTGTGCTTTTTCTTATTATTTGCCTATTATATGTTCCAGTGGTCGATTCTCATTTAAAACATAACCAAAGCTTCTAGTAATAACCGAAAGTTCAGGCCACCCTAAGTGCTTTGTTCAAGCTTTTTTTCTAGTTTTCCCTCAGTATGATGTCAATGAGAGCAGATATCCCTAATATGGTCATCTGCCAGTACAGTAGTCCCACCCACCTGCTGTTCAAACCTTCTGTTTATGAGGGGCAGCCAATGAGAAGAAAGTTGGCTTAATTAAAGAGAGGATGGTTTAAAGACCTGCATATTATCCCTATTATTTCACGACAGGCTTAACAGTGATCATTAGGAGTAGATATGCATAACTGTGGGGGGTGCTGTAGCCAAGCCCATTCACACATGCGGCCGACTCAGAATCACCAGTTAACCCAACATGCAGGTCTTTGGGCGTTGGAGGCACCTGGAGAAAACATGCAAACTCCACACAGAAAAGCTGACAGCCAGTGGATTTGAGCCTTGCTAATATGTTTATTTTTAATGTGATGTCAACATGTTTGCTTGATATCAGCGTGTGTGTCATAACTGTAATGATAATCTTGTTCGCAAACACACTCTATTCTTTTAAATGAATCTGCGTGGTTATCTGAAATGGACAGCGCACACAGGGTGAGGCCTATTGTTTGCTGATAATAATATGGTCTTTCGTATAGCACCATCCTCAGGCAAAAATTCCCATTTTCCTGCCTAAGGTTGTTTCTCCATTTCTTCTTCTTCCTCTTCTTACACCCAGCTGTTTTCTGATGCAGTGAGCAATAGAGCCTCACGGCGCCTTTTAGTCATGTTTACTCAATCTGTCCTGTTTTTAAAAAAAAAAAAAAAAAGATTTCTAGAGGGAGTTAAAAAAAAAAGCCTTAATTTGTATTTAGGGCTGTTGTGTGTTTCATATGTCAGCCCTCCCGCTGTCAGGAGCAGCAGTGGTCAGAGGTGAAGGGTTAAAGGTCACTGTAAACCCCACCACATAACCTCCTGCATCCCAGAGCAGACAGGACTGACTAACAGAGAGACAGAGTGATGGATGGAGGGTTAACACTACCCTGTACCTCACACACACACACAGAGCTCAAATCACACACCCTCCCCTTCATCACCCTGCACCCTCCCTCCCTCCTCGTACTCATCCCCTTTCAGTCACCACGCCACCCTCCCATGAGTGCTAGCCAAAAGGAGGAAGGCTGAAGAATGAAGAGAGGAAAGAAAACGACAGAAAGCGCTGTCTGAGGAGGAGAGAGGGTCGGGTTGGTTGGTGGGGGGGTGGAGGGTGCGTCTGAGGAGAGAAAATGGATACAAAAAGTGAGAGAAGAGAGGAGTAAAAGGTAGGCTGGAGAGGGAGGGGGGCAGTAGATGGCGAGAAGGAGGAGGAGGAAGAGGTGGAGGAGGTGGGAAGTGGATAGAAAAGAGGTCACGTGACCATGTAGCAGCTGCAAGGCTGAGAGGGGAGAGAGTGAAAGAGACTCGCATAGGAGCAGAAAGACGACAAGCAGGAGGAGAACAGTGAGCGGCAGGGTGAGTGCTTGCATGATTGAATTATGCGCATATGCACACGGCAGCCCGCGTGTCTCTGTGTTTGTGAACGACATGGATAAATATCAGAGGGTGTAAGAAAAGATTGTAGAAAGAAGGAAGAAAGAAAGCAAGAGACAGAGAGGAGATTATGTGTGTTGGCTTTTGTTAAATAAGCTCCAGTGTGCTGAGATAAACGGGAAAGAGTGGAGAGAAAGAGAGGGAGAGATGGGGAGGAAAGAGTGGAGAGAAAGAGGGGGAGGAAAGAGTGGAGAGAAAGAGGGGAGAGGGAGGGAGAGAAGGAGTCGATAGAAACTGTCTTATCATCTCTCCCTTGACTGCTGGGCTCAGCAGGGACAGAGATGTAGACACACACACAGCCTGTCAGGATCTGAGCTTTTGCTCTCTTCATCTCTCTCGTTCCCTTTCTGTCTATCTGATTCACAGTTTCAAGTTCAATTTTCTTTAAGACGTGTAAATACATGTGTGACCGCAGACATGAAGAAATTAGGAGGAAGGACTGTATAGAAACAGGTTCTGTTAGATAAGAGCGTGGCATGTCAGAAGCTACATGCATGTCAGTTGTATGCATCACACACTGTCTAGCTTTTTGTCAGCTTGCAGGGTCATAAAACCTGAAACGGCACATTTCTCTCTAATCTAGGCTTCTATGTTTGGGAGCATGTGCAAAGGAAACCTACCTAGAGTTAACCTCTAACCAGCTCTCGTTTTTTTTTGTTTTTTTTTTTAAATTATCTCTTTCAATCTTAACCGAGTTTAAATCTGTTTTAATGCTCCTACATACTTTTTTAATCACTCTGCTGTTTTCCCTGTTTTGGAATCTGTAAGTCTGAGATTTCCAAGCTCTGAAATCCACCGTTTACTTTATTCTTCCACTTTATCAAAGTTGTCAGTGTGACGAGCGGCGCGTTGAATTTTTCATGAGTGTGTTTACTGCTCTGGCCCTTTTGTTTGCTCTTTTTGTGGTTTTATGTGTCTGTGTGAGTGTTCTAAAGGTGTTCGTGTGATTGTGTGTTGTGGTGCTAATGAGGTCAGTGCTGTAGCAGCCAGGGTGGGTGGAGGGGTGCTGGCTAATTCCAGCTGTAATTAACATTAGTGGGTCAGTAAGAGGGTAGAGGGTGAAGACAAAGGTTACCTTACTTGTGTTTGTTCTCAGTGTGTTCTCTGTCCAGTAGATCGATGGACGCTCTGTGTGTGTTTCTGTTTTCTGCATGTATGTGTGTACATGATTGCATGCTCCACAAGGGTGTAAAAGCGCAGTGTGGTTTGTGTGTAGACGCCCCTGCGGTCTTAAGATGTGTTGGGTGGCTCCCTTGAGGAAACGGACATGTGTGCACTCATGTGTGTGATTTGCTATTAGGGTCACCGCTCTCCTGCCTCCACACTGTCTCTAGTGGAGCTGACCCCCACGTATGGACTCACTATCATCCCCAGACACACACAAACACACACTTGTCAGTTGAGTTTTGTTGATTCAGAATGACTCTGGTACCAGCTGTGTTCAGAAATCTTTTTTTAGGCAGGAAGTTAGCCGAGTGCAACGCTGAGCGAGGCCTTCGCTTAATCAAATCAATAATAAAGTTCCTCGCATCTTTTCTTTCCGCTCTCGCCAGGTATGAACCATGAGTCCAATAAGTCACCATCATTAGGAATGATCTCCACGGCGAGTCGCACCACGGCTACAGTCAGTCCCCTCAGTCCACTAACCAATGGGAACGCAGTTGCCCAGTCTGCAAACTCTGGATTCGCTGCTGCCCTTCGTAAACTGGCCAAACAGGCAGAGGACCCCAGAGGTGAGCACTGGTTTAACCACCCTGCACACACCCAAACACAGCTCCAGCTGCCTCAAGCCCTGGAGAGCTAACGTATTTTTGAGCACACACACACAAACACACAAACAGACTCCTCTTTGTGTGTCACACCCAGTCCAACCTTTACTGCTGGTGTCAGGTTTGTACAAAATCCTGTTGACTTTCCTTGTTTCTCTCTCCTCTGTGGAATACTTCAGCTTTTGCATGGAGAAATGGGAATCTTTGTTTGCACACGGACACTTTAGCAGGGCGTAGGAGAGTGGGTAATCTTACGGTTGATGGTAGATATTAATTTGTTGCCTCTGGACAGAGCTAGGAAAGCTCTGTCCTTATTCTTCCAGTTATTATGTTAAGCTAAGCTAACTGACTGCTATAGCTTTGTATTTAGACTACAGACACGACGGCGGTATCAATCTTTTATGTAATGGGGGAGAAAAAAGCGGTTTCTTGAAGACAGGAACACAATGTTAATGAATGAAAATTGGACAGCGTATTGAAACACAGTGCCAGTAAAAGTGAAAGTAGATCCTTTCAGAGTATGGTTGTATTTTGTGAATTATTGTGAAATGTTTGGCTGCCTGGTAGCTATTTGGTTGTGTGTGTGTGTGTGTGTGTCCTCACTCAGCTCACTGCTGTCCTAATGAAGGTGCTGGATAAGAGCTGACCTATCCTGACCTCTCCCTCTCCCTCTCTGTCTCTTCCTTCCTTCGTTTCCATTCATCTCCTAATAATGAGAATCTAATTACAGCCAATTATAACAAGCTCCCTCTCCCCTTCTCTCTCTCTTTCTGTGTCCCCGACTCTCCATCACTATCTCATTTTCTCTACCTGCAGCTCTACATGAACTCATTGGTTCCTACCTTCTCTGTCTCATTATTTCCTGCTTGTTTCCGAGTGTGTTTGTTTGTGTGCGTGTGTATGTGTTTCTCAGAAATATGGAGTAATGCCAGAGTGAATGTTACGGAGCACGCACACACTCCCTTTATCACACCTCCCCTTTGGTGTCACACCCCAGCCTCTTTTTAACACAGTCATTTATGACATGCTTCCTTCGCTCTTTTTACAGCAGTTTTTTTTTTTGGTGCGTGTCACACACCTACTTTCATCTCGTACCCTTTTCCTTCCGGTATCATTATTACACTTTCCTTTGTTTCTGTCACATTTTTTTGAAAGCTTTTTATCAAAAATGACTGAAACAGTGTTTAGTTCGTCACGTTGACAAAAAAATTGAAAAAGTTATGTGCCACGGGGAGATTATTTGATCGTGAAATCTTTTTAATCTGATCAGATGCTGTTTGCTGTCATTCATTCCTCTTTCTCTCCCTTCCTCAGGTTCTGCCCTCAGCAGTGAATCGTCTCCCGTCTCTTCCCCGGCCACCAGCCACAGCTCGCCGGTTACCACCCCTAAGCGGGGCTCTTTAGGGCCCCTCCTGGGCCAGAACAGGGGCCGCAGTGTCCCCAGCACACCTCCAGTAGTCACCATTGCCCCCACAAAGACAAGCAACGGCCTGTGGAGGGCCGACGGAAGACAGGTAAGACGTGTCATTCATCACGCTGTCACACCTCTGGGTGTTTCGCGCCAGTCTGAGACAAAATGTCTGCTGTTTTCTCTCTGTGCATCTGTACCTTTTGTTCCCCTGTCACGCCGGTCTCCTCTTTTCTCTCGGCCCTTCCTCGTCTCTCTCTCGTGTTCTCTCAGTACAGATGAGTGGTCTGTCGCTCTCAGTCTCCTTTATCTGTCCTGCTGCTGCTGCTGCTCCCTCCATTAAAGAAATAGTCCCAGTGCTTATCAACATCCAACTGTCAAAACCAGCCGTCCAAGCGTTGCTTTCTTCATTTACCCCATCCTGCCTTTCTCTGTGTTGTCTTACGCTTTCATTTTCATGCTTCCAGCCACCCTCTTCCTTGCTGTTCTGCGTCTTTTTCAGCAACACATTAAGTGTTTGTCTAAAAAATACGCACACAGTGGAGGCTGCAGAGACTGGCACTTTTTGTCTTCAGCTTCCTGCAGATTGTGTGCGTGTGTGTACTTGACCCTTCACCACAAAAGGCTTAGGATGTGAAGGGGGACCTGCGCGTGTGTGTGCGTGCGTGCGTGTGTGTGTGTGTGTGTGTGTGTGTGTGTGTGTGTGTGTGAATTTAAGCTGTGGCAAGTAACCAGGCCCCTCAAACAATGCAGAGGTTAGCCCCCACAGTAGCCACTTCCCCCTGGATCAGAGCTGCCTTTCTCCCCCTTCACAAAGACCACTCTGTGGCCCAGCCTGCCTGGGGCTCTTATTCAGACATTCAGAGAGAATCGAGGAGGGAGGGAGGCAGGGAAAAAAATGGAGAATAGGATGTTAAGAAAGGAAGGGAGGGAGTGTAAGAATGAGCGGGAGAGCAGAGCTGTGTGTTAATTCAGTGTTTGTCCGTACTGTGCGGACAGAGCAAAGGACCGTTTAACCAAAGGAAGCAGACTGCGTGTGTTTTATTGCCGGGTCTGTGAAGGCCATTGGCTGTCTGCGAGGTCAGAGGTCAAGGAATGCGATGGCTGCTCTCCAGACCGTCCATGTGTTGCCTCCCTGTCTCGTTTTGACCTAGTGAGGATTTCTGGGAGATGGCAAAGGAAAGCTGCTTCATCCCTGGTTTGAATCTGCTTTCCATGAGTGGCATATACAAAACTATTCAAACGTATTCAAAACACGAGTATTATACTGCAAATCAAGTGTTGTACTAAACTAAGGTAGCAGATTGGGTGTTGCTGAGAGAGGTCATTTGTTTGTGGTTTGTCTGTGGTCAGCCTGACCTGTACTGCTGTCTGTTGCTGTAGCAACAAGATATGACACATTAGTGTAAATGTATGTCTTTTTCTCATTAACATACTTTGCTAAACGGTTCCAGGCAGCTGTTTCTTATTTAGAATCAGTGTCTGGTGGTCTGTTGGCTTCTTGGTTGGTTGGTTAGTGAGTCGGTGGCTCCGTCACACCAAAAAATATCGCAGCACTTTTTCATTTTCAATTCCTGGTTTTACTTTGTTTTAATATCTGTTAATCGCTAACTGCAAGCATGCAAACAAACGGTTAGATCAGCTTAATCACTGCTGTAGACTATGAGTCTTTTCATTTTCTTTTTTTGCCTTACAGTTTGGAGCATAGACTGTATATGAAAATGGGAATAAACGTAAAGTCATGGATTAATTCGCCAATATTAGTTTTGGAGTCTTCATTATAGAAGAGTTTCGTGATTTTTGGAGCTAGAAGTGATATTTGGCAGCTAATGTTTACAAGCTACAGTAGAAACTCTATAAGTGCAACACATATATTGATGCCTACTAGTAAGTGCTAAGCATAAAACATAAACATTAAAGTTTAGAACACAGAAGATCAGTTCAGCTCAGTACAGCTGGCTGCAGTGACCACACCTTTTTCTTATAGCAGGCTGCAAACACGTTTGCCTGCTGCATTTTAGTATGGAAATTATATAAAGACTGTAAAGACTGACTTCCTTTTGGAGCACAAACAGTATAAACCATGGATGCCACCAGATGGCGATAGCTGTGTTTGCAAAGAGACATCAGTCCTACAGAAATCAAAGGAAAAAACCAGTCCCTGTCTTGACCTCTGTAAACACTTTGCTGCTAAGATTATGAGCTTAACCACAAGTTTTGGGTCATGCTGAACAAAACATTAAGTTTGTTTTAAATTTATTTTAAAATTCAGGATTATCTGTTCCATATTACCTCAATGGAGCACTTTGCTTTTAGTCTGCAGGCTGACTTGTAGTTCCTAAGATATTTAAAAGTAGAATGGGAGGCAGAGCCGTCAGATTTCAGGCCTCTCTTCTATGGAGCCAGCTCCCAGTTTAGACGTGGGAGACAAATGCCCTCTTACTTTTGAGATTGGGCTTAAAACTTTCATTTTTTATAAAGCTTATAGTTACAGCTGGATCACTCACACTTTTGTCTCTCTGTGCTTATACACCACTCTGCATTTAATCATCCTTTATTATTAATCTCTGGATCTCTTCCACAGTGTCTTTTGTCTAGTCTCCTTCCCCTCACCACCACAGAGTCCTAGCAGATTGGGATAAGACTGCGCAATCATTCACTAACTAATTGTGAATCACAGGTCCTTAAACAAGGACCGTGCAGTTTCACAGTCAGACCCGCCCTGGTGAAGCAGAAACCCTCCACTCGAGGTTCTGAAACAGGACTTTAGAAACCAGTGGGCGACATCAGAGAAGCTACATCCATCTCTTACACTGTCTATGGTTTGGAGCCAACCTCAAGTGGCCATTTGGTGAATTGCAGCTACTAGACTACTTCAGTATTGGCTTCATTTCTCAGATCCTTGAGCGCTGCTTGGTTTGAACAGAATGAAGAACAATGCCGCATGACATACCAGACAAAGTGGGAGAGAGCCTTGGATACAGGCATGGGGTACTTGTTTCTTAATGCGTGTTTATATGCAGGTTTGGCAAAAAAAAAGGCCTATTTGGTCATGGTGGTGATTTTGAGCAATCGAGGATCAAATGCAGTGTTGTGGTGGCCAAATCATCTGAGTGAGAAGCTCAGAGAGGGAGTGGGTGATGAAGGATGGAGCAGTTGGCTAGATATTGGGATCATCTTTCCACTTTGATCTTGACCTGTTATGACATATCAGACCCACTTTTCCACTCCGCTGAGCCTCTGGCTGCAGCTCAGAGGTTTTTACGCAATCACTCCATCTTATTTCTCACTCGTCTTTTTCCAGAACTCCTCTACTCTGTTTGAATGTAGCGCGTGCACACTCACACAGACACACACTGGAAAAATAAAAATCACACCAATAGACATAGTAAAGTCTGCTCTCACACTTTCTGTATGTCTTTGTCAGGTGGAGCCGAGTGTTCAGGGTCTCAGCAGGGAGCGGGTGGGAGCTGAGAACCCCCAGCCACAGCAGGATAAGAGGACTCCTCCCATCTCTTCACCTCACCCCCTGGCTCACTCCTTTGGCCTCACACCAAGCAGCATCATGCAAGACCCCCGAATGCAGAGCATTAGGTAAGTGTGGCACGTGCATACTGCGTAGCTGTGCAGAAAAGTCTGCGTGCAGAATTCATTCTTAAAATTATCCTCTGAATATGTTCTGCAGTTTGCCGGGGCAGATGCACCCCGTAGTGCCCTCAGGTGCCGTTCCAGAGGAGTACCTGAGAGCACTCCGGCCGTTCGCCACCTCAGATGACCTCCGTCTGAGCTCTCTGCCCCTGAGCCTCGACCCGGCCGCTGCAGCCCACGCCGCCGTCGCCGCTTACTATCATCCAGCCTACTTGCACCACCCTCTGTCCTTACCGAGGTAACAGAAACCCACACAGCTGCCATTTATCTTTTTTTAGGTTAATGCCTGTGTATAGCAGTAATCTGCATTCTTCTTTATAGCCACCAGGGGGCTCCTTGGGTTTCAATGAGAAATGTAGCTGGAGTCAGGGGCTCCCCAAATTGATGACTTCACTTAATCTTTTCTGATTAGTCTATAGCATAATCACTAGTCTTAATGGATACAACATGATGATCATTTTGTAAGTAATCTAAATAGCAGGGTGTGTGTTACAGTGCAATTGACAAGTTATCAATCTAGCTTTGGGACTGCAATATTCCTCGTTTTCTCAACCCAATCTTCTCCTCTGGTTTTAAAACACGATGCTGAATTCACTTTACTAACCAGTAGGCATTATCATTGTGGCTATTCCAATTTTTATTTACAGTCTTTTTATATAGCATGCTGGAATAAAGCAGGAAGTGTGCAGTGTCCACTATAGCTCACCGGGTTGAGGTGGCGCCCCATAACAAAAAGCTAAAGTCCTTGCTGCAGGGGCCTGGGTTCCGACCTCTATTCTCTCCATGCTTTTACTGCTTCTTCTGCACAGTCCTGTCAAATAAAAGTCAAAATGTTAAGAATTAAAAAAAAAAACTACATCCTTTAATCTATTCTGCACTCACTTATCAGATAACCATCAGCTCCTCGGTGGCAGATATATTCTGACTCATTTTTTGATTTTTTTTCTGCCACAGGATGGAGGAGTCTCTGTGTCTTTCTGCACTGCGATCACAGTTCTACTCTGTGCCTGCAGGGGGTGCCTTCCCTCCACTGCACCCCTCTGCCCTCCACTTACACCTGCCTGGAGGCCGCTACCCTGCAGACCTAAACCACACAGCCTTATCTGAGAGGTAGCACTTTGTTTCTTTCTTCCTTTCCTTCTTTCTTTCTTTCTTTCTTTCTTTCTTTCTTCACTGTCTGCAGAGCTGTGTAATCTCTCTGCAGGGTAGGCACAGGTTGCTGACTGTGTGATATTTTTAGCACACACCCCACAGTGCCTCCTATACACTTATCACACACACACTGCCCTTCACACACACTGTACACCCACAGACATGCATATGCAAGCCAGCGCTTACATAAAATCGCACACACATAACAAAGTATTTTTTTATTTTTTAAGTCCCTCTGTGTGTCTCTATTTTCTTTCAGCGCTTTGAGCTGCTTTCTCAGTTTGACAATACTCATTGTTTTCCTGTGGCATAATGCACAGGGGAAATGTTTGTGTTTGAAATGGATGGCATTCATCATCTGGTTCTGTAATGGCTCCTGCATATCTTGTAGGTTTGTTTGTGTGCTATTGATTGCGTGTGTGTGTGTGTGTGTGTGTGTGTGTGTGTGTGTGTGTGTGTGTGTCATTTTCCTGTGGATACCTATTAAGTGTTCATCTGCTCTTGCTCAGTCATGCTGTGTATGGATTATTTTCCTCGTGGTAAATGGAGAGTGTGTGTGTGTGTGTGTGTGTGTGTGTGTGTGTGTGTGTGTTCTTCTGCAGCTGCGTGTGTGTGTGTGTATGTTTTAGTAGAAATGTTTGTGCGAGGTTCACCAGTGTGTGGTTAATATCTGCCTCATGTTGGGTGTTGCATCTCTCACCTTCTCCCTTTTTGTGTGTGTGTGTCTGTGTCTGTGTGTACGCATACTTGTCAACCTCCCCCACAGGCTACAGATGGAGAACGAGCTCCGCCAGCGAGAGAGAGAACAAGAGCGTGAACGAGAGAAAGAGAGAGAGCGAGAGGCCGGGCTGGAACGAGAGCGGGAAAGAGAGAGGGAGCGAGAGGAGGAGAGGGAGCGTGAGAGAGAGCTGGAAAGACAGAAGGAGAGGCAGAGGGAGAGACAGCAGCAGATGGTCAGAGCGGCGGAGGGCCACTACCTGGCTGAGCTGCATGCTCGGAGGGCACCACCGGAGGACAGGGCCAGGCCAGGAGAAAGGCTGACCCCGAACAGACTGGGTACCTACACACAAACACGCGTGCACATGTATGTGCGCTCGCCTGCAGGTGCATGCTCAAGCATGTATACAGAGTTTTAGAAACTGATTTATTTATTTATTTATTTATTTTTTACTTAATTTCAGTTAAAATACCCAAATAGTCTGTTCTGAATATAGCTGACTCATTATGACTCATTATTATCGAGAAAGAAGACAGAAGCTCACAACACTGCTGGTTTTGATCTGCAGTAGTTTAAATTTTTAACACTTGTGTTGCTTAAATAAAGTGTCTGCCCAACACTTTGGACCTGAGCCACATATCCTGACAGCTACTGGCCAGATTGCAATGAAATCTGTTAGAAACATTTATACCCCAAAGGGGAATTTCTAATGACTTGCTGACTTCTCAAGTTGTTGAAATAAAACTATCAAAGGATGCGGTAAATTGTTTAAAGTACAAGCAGACTGACATATAAATTAGCACACTTGTGGTTGAAACCTTTACATTTTATTCTCTCTTCAAGCTCTCGCTCTTTGGCTAAAAATCTCAGCTCTGCACACAGTCTGTCTCATTTTTTTAACCTCTGTGAACACATTCTGCACGTAATACTATAACTTAAAAGGGCAATGGGAGCAGATCCTAAAATAAGGCTTCCTGCAGTGGAAAATGGACTAATATGTCCAGTTATACTTATCAAACTGAAGGACTTAGAAATAAAGACTGCATCAAATAAAGGCCCGTTACTTTGTGCTGTTGAAGTAAATAAACATCCTGATATATCAGCGTAGCACATAACACATGCACTTTCCATAACTCCACAGTTTCTCCAGATAAATCCAAGGACTCCGAACACCCAGGTTTTTCAGCACCTAAGCCTCTGCAGCCTAGCATTCACTCCTCCAGGGGCTCTGTGCCATACCCAGTGCCCAGCTTGTTGCCTTCTCACCTGGGGAAACATCATGCTGGTGCTGTTGGTGGGATCCATGGAGCTCTTTCCGCCAGCATGATGAGTCAGAGAGCCAGCGAGGAGGCGTGGTTAACACAACAGCGAGCACAAGGACAGGACAGGGAGCTTGGCCTCAGGTCACCGGGGAAAGGGGTGGAACCGAGGAGAGACGGCAGCCGGTGAGAATTAGCTGCTTCTTCTTTTGAATACAATTTGTATCCCTTTTGAAACACCATGCACTCTTTATTAGGTCCAGAATTTGAATAAAAAAAGTTTCTTTCTGTTCCTCTAAGCAGTACCGGTTCAGTCTATCACAACCCAGGCAGCAAAGATGTCGCAGCCTGCCTCGGCGCTCCACCGCCGCTAATCTCCCCAAAAGCTCCTCATCAACCTCCTGCCCCTGCCACTACACTGTGGAACCCAGCTTCTCTTGTTGACGCACCTGCAGACTCCCGCAGAAAACTAAACGCCCCAACGCCACCGAGTCGACCGCCACCGGGATTGACCAGAGCCGAGAGACCGCCTGCGGCATGGGGGGAGAGGCTGGAAGAGGGCAACAGGAGGATGGCAAAAAGCCCAGAAAGGTTCGCCTCACTCAGGGGAGCAAGTTTACAGGAGTGCTGGAACAAGAGTGAGCAGGACAGAGCCATCCAGAGCCTCTACCACCGGCATCACATCAATAACCTCCACCAGCGATCCTTTATGCCTCCGTCTATCTCCAGTGGAGCCTGCACTGACCTAGGGGGACGGTGCCAGGCTGCTTCTCCGCCAGCGGTAAGGGAGCGACCGCATCAGGTGCCTGACAGCATGATGGTGTACGATGAGGTTCTCCAGCAGCATCGCAGGCTGCTCAGCAAACTCGACCTGGAAGAGAAGAGGAGGAAAGAGGCCAAAGAAGGAGGTGAGAGGAATAAAACAGAAAGCAGCAGGAGGTGGAGATGGAAGACTAAAGGGAACTGCAGATCAGGTCATTACTGATGCACAGGCCTGCAATTGTTTTAATAATGCTCTGCCTTTACCAGGTTATTACTATGACCTGGATGAGTCATATGATGAGAGCGATGAGGAGGAGGTGAAAGCTCATCTGAGAAGAGTGACAGAACAGCCCCCACTCAAGCTGGACACGTCTTCAGAGGTGCGAAAACACACACAGTCACATATGCATTCATCACAGGTATTAAGTTTTTTGGGAGTTTTTTTCCCCTTTTGTCTGATTGATCTTTCTCCAAAGAAAGTGGATTTTCTGCGTGTGTGTGGTCTTACTACGCTGACCCATCGCGATGATCTTCTGGCTCAGAAGAGGAGGAAGAGGAGGAGGATGATGAAAGAGCGCAGCGTCTCTCCTCCGGCTGTGCAGGGCAAGAAAAAGGCCTGCTCATCTTCAACATCTTCAACACCCACAACTCCCTTAACTACTCCGTACTCTGCCGAGCAGATGGACTGCACCCCCGAACTGGAGAAGAAAAAAGACTTCCTCCTTATGTTCAACCTCTCGCACGTCAGCCCACAGCAGAGGAGAGGTAACAACCTGTTTGGTATCCACACACACATCCTACGTGCTACTCTGCTTTCTTCAGAGTTGCTCTGGTGATTCCCCGTGGAGGGGATAAAAAATGAAGCATGTGAGAAGAAAATAAAGTTAGGAAGAATCTGAAGGCTGGAGTGGGATTTTCTGATTTGTCCAGCAAGAGTAGATTTGAGCCCACATCCAGGAAAGACATGGTACTGCTTCAGAATGTGTGAAATCTGTTTAAAAGGTCATTATTTTATGAAACTGGATAAACTGCAGATGTATAATGGAAAAAACTGGCAAAACTAAATATGTAGAAAAATATCTTCAAGTACACTTTTGGGTGGCTGCTATATCAGGTAAACCTATTAAACTACCTGTTAACGAAAATCAACCAATCGCGTGGCATTAGCTTAGAGCAGGGGTCCGCAATCCCAGTCCGCGAGGACCAGTGCCCCTGCAGGTTTTAGATCTCACCCTGGGTCAACACACTTGAATCACATGATTAGTTCATTACCAGCCCCCTGGAGAACTTTAAGACATGTTGAGGAGGTAATTTATCCATTTAAATCAGCTGTGATGGATCAAGGACACATCTAAAACCTGCAGGGACACCGGCCCTCGTGGACTGGGATTGGGGACCCCTGGCTTAGAGCATTTAGGCGTGTAGACATGGTCGTGATGACCTGCTGAAGTTTAAACTAAGCATCGGAAAGAGAAGAACGTTCATTTTAGTGACTTGAACAAGGCATGGTTGTCAGGGTACTCCAGAATCTGAGGATCGTCTGGGATTTTCCCACACAGCCATCTTTACGGTTTATAAACACTGGTCCAAAAAAGATAAGATATCAGTAAGCATTAGTTCTTTGGGTGAAAATGACCTGAAAATGAAGTGCTGATGTCAGGAACAACAAAAAGTGCAACTATAGTATGCAGAAGAGCAAAATGTATGAAATCGTGAAGCAGATTTGCTACAAAAGCAGTTATTAATCAGAAAAACTTGGTCCTAAGAAAGTGGCATTGGCATGTATAAGGTGTACAATGCAAAAATCTTAGGGGTTTAAAAATAACAGGTCTATACAGGCCAGAACATCCAGACTGGCCAACAGCCTGTATCCACAGGCTGTGAGGCTCCTGAACTCTCTGCCCCCCTCTCACGGACAATAACCATATCCAACTTCTTAATAGCAATGAACTGGTCTGCATTGGTGCATCATATCTTTATTCTCTTCCCCCTCCTGCCCCCCCCCCCCCCCCCCCCCCCCTCTTTCTTAAATAGATAACTATCATATCTGATATCATATCTCACAGTACAATAATATTGAATGGGTTGCATTGTTGTATTTTGTCATGTTTCTCAGGTCTTTGTCTGAATTTCTACGAACATTATTGCTAAGGATTGTCTTATTGCATTGGAGTCACACTGGGTTAAATATGTACACTTGGGTTTTAAGGGGTATTTATTATTTTCTTCTTTTTTTTTGGGTTGTATGGAAGCCCCAAACGCAATTTCATTGTTCTTGACAATGACAATAAATAAATAAATAAATAAATAAACATGAAGGTGACCACAAGTCCATACCGTCTGCAGTAGTCACTGAAAACAGATGGTGACTCTGGCTGTACGTTTGGGGTTCTTGTCATGCTGCAGGATGAATGAGGACCAATAAGATGCCTCTCTGATGGCAGAATGCAATGAATGAGAAATTTTCCATTGCTCTCTCAAGTTTTTATATTAAAAGTTAGAAATATTATTATGCAAAAACTGCCTAAGAAGTGTTAAATATTCTTAGAGCTCTTTGTTTTTCACACTGGCTGTGTTTTTATTTTATTTTACCCCTCTGTTAAAAAGAATCTCATAACTACAATCTGAAAATTGGATTTTCAAATACCAGCGTAAACTCTCTGTTGTTAAATGATTATTACTTGCTTGCAGGGACACTGTTGTATAATCAGCAGCTCACTTGCACTCTCTTTTAAAGTTTTTCCTCTTCATTTTCTGAAGACTTTTCTGTAAGGCCAGTGCTTCAGTAAGATTTAGTTGTCGATGAAATGGGGCATAAAATCTAAACTCAGTGTACGCTATTCTGACCTTAAGAAAACATTTGGAGACTGTTGAGGGGGGGAAACTGGTAAGAACTTCATTAAATTGAATTTTTTTCCTCTCTGAATTGGGCATTACCCTCAGATCATCCATTTACTGACACTTCCCCATTAGTTCCCGGCCAAGTCATTTTTTTTAACACATATTTTTTTAAAATATGAGTGATGGGTGTTCTCATTCTGTCTTTTTCTCTGTAGATAAAGAGAGAACAGAAGAGCTGCTGAAGGCCATTCAGAGGAAGACTGTGACGTTAGACACACTCAGATATAATCCTTTACCACTGTGCAGAAGTCCTCCGGCTCCCTCCACTGGTGAGGCACACGCAGACAAACGCAGGAAACATGAATGCATGCGCTCTCGATTAATCAGCAAACAACTCTTTAATAAAACTTCTGCTTTTCTTTTAGGTGACTCCTTCTCAGCACCTCTGCCGTGTCCGTCAAATGGACACCTGTACCCAGACTCTCCCAGCCCCTCCCCTCCCTATCTTAGCAAACATAAACACCTTCATAACGACGCGCACAAACCACCTGTAGACTCCACGGTGACTCGGCTCCCTCCTCCCTTGGCCCCACATCATGAAAAGGTTGAATTCGTGGAGACACAATCGAACAGGAAGCGCCAGGGCCTCCAGAACGGCGCTGGCACTGGCGCTGCTGCTGCTCAGAAAAAGGAGCCCAGTCAAGTGCAGAATGGGCGGAATCGACCCTTGGAGCGGTTCACCCCTGAGGCCTTCGCTCAGCACTTCCATCAGGCTGTGCTGCAGTCCACACACAGCACACTGCAGAACAAAGGTTAGCCACGCTCCCATAGGTGCATGACCTGATTGTTCTTTAATGTTAGGGGTTTGCCACCTAGTGGTGTCAGTGTGCACTGCACTGCCTTTAAAATGTAAACAAAAGTCCAGTTCCTATCACGTTAAATGAAAATCACATCAAGCTGTTAAAAAGAGCTACAAGGACTGACTTTGCTTTTTGTTTGTTTTGTCTCACTCTCTTCTTCTTAAGGACTCTCAAATTGTGTCCCAGAGGCCGGCGTGAAGGCCGATCCCTCGCAGCCTCACAGCGTCTCTCAGCTGAAAAGTTCAAATCTCATCCATGTCTCTCAGCGTGCACATATCAATGGCCATCACTTCCCTTCTTCTGTAGCCAACCGGGACACTCTAGCCCCACAGGAGAACCTGTCTGAGGATGAGGAAGAGTCCGATCAGGAAGAGGACGAAGAGGAGGAGGAGGAGGATGTTCCAAGGAAGTGGCAGGGCATTGAAGCTATTTTTGAGGCCTACCAGGAGTATGTGGACGGTGAGTCAGTGACATAGCACATGCATTACCCCAATAGTCGCTTTTTCTGTGATATGATGAAAACAGAGAAAGTTATTTATATACATGATGTAAAAACATTTTGTTGCATACATAATTGTAAAAGTTGTGCACTGCAAATGCCTACATATACAACTTGCATGTAAATAGTTTTCAGCAAGAGTGTGAGATTAATCTCAGAAGTCGGGTCAAAAATCAGTGAACAGTAAAAGAATTAGCCGGAGATGCAGGGACTCAAATTTGAAATTCTTGACTTTTAAAACTTAAGAGTTCTCAACCACCTATAACCTGCATGTTAATTTTTTGTAGGTTGTTAATTTAATATATGAACAAAATGTTGATGTGAATTGAGACATGAAAAACATCAAATGTCTTGGCAGATGTGCAGCACTATGGATTTCTTGGAGAGCTTTATGTCTTCTGGATAAATATAGATCCGTTCAGTTTTATTTATATAGTGCTAAATCTGCTTTATATTGTAACCCTATTGTAAGACCATACATTAATAAATTTAACCCCAAACAGTTCAATTCTTTATTACATGATTTATAGTTACAAAAATGACTGCATATATGTAACATTTACTCTTGATGTTCATATATTTTGCTAAAAAACATTCAGATTTTTTTTTATTTCTTTGTTAATTGGTCGGAGCAGTGGGCTATAGGGGTTGGACCCCCATTTTCCTTTAGCAAAAATTCAATGAGGTGCTGGAAACATTCCTCAGAGATTTTGCTCCACATTGACATGATGGCATCACTCAGTTGCTGCAGATACTCCCCGACATCCCAAAGGTGCTTTATTGGATTGAGATCTGAGTACTGCGGAGGCCATTTGAGTACAGTGAAATTACTGTCACATTTAAGAAACCAGTTTGAAATGATCTGAGATGTTTGACATGGTGCGTTGTCCTACTGAAAGCAGCCACCAAAAGATGGTACACTGTGGTCATAAAGGGATGGACATGGTCAGCAATGATACTATATCTTGTATCTTGGGTAGTGGGTGAAAGGAGGCCCTGTAGTTAGCTGACAGTATTGGCACCTGCTGTTGTACCTCATCTGCTTCATGGTCTGATGTGTTACCTTTACCTTGTTTGTAATGAGTTACTGCTGCTCTCCTGTCAGCGTGAAGTATTCTGGCCATTGTCCTGTGACCTCTGACAACCCAGAGACAACTGCCACTCACTGATATTTTCTCTTTTTTGGGCCTGTCTTTGTAGACCATAGAGATGGTTGTGTGGGGAAATCCCAGTAGATCAGCAGGTTCTGAAATAATGTCCCTGTGATAACAGTGCAAAGGTTGCATGGACTAATTGTACATGCAGAAGGAAAAGGCATTGAAATGACACTGAAACAATGGACGAACATGATTTAGAGAGACTCAAGTTGTTTTTTGTTTTGTTTTTTTAAATCTAAATTTAAACCCTGAGTTAGCGTCATCTGCTACATACAATTTAGACATCTTTTAGACCTCTAATCAAAAGTAAATAGCTCAGCGGGTACACTGGTGTGTGTGAGCTCAGGGGGGCTAAAATTGGAGTAAAAGACAAGTTAAAATGCAATATAATTAACTGAAACTGCCTGTTTTCTCTTCACAGAATGGAGTATAGAGAGGCAAGTCCTTCACAGTCAGTGTAAAAGACTCGAAGCACAGAACTACAATCTGACCAGAACTGCAGAGCAGCTCTCTATCACTATGGGGGTAAGCATCATTTTGTGTCTTCCACGTATGTGTACTCTTTGGTGCCAGTGTTGCCATCTCCTGTTGTAGCAATGTAGCTTGGTGCATAAAGCCTTGGTTTCTGTAATAACAGCCGTGTCTATCCTTCGTTTATTAGGAGCTGGTGACTCAGAGGCAGAAAGTAAGAGAGGAGAGGGAGAGACTGCAGGCCCAGCTCGAGCACTTCAGGAGGTGTTTGACTCTACCGAACATTCACTGGGGCAGGGGCCAAGTGAACGGGCACACGCCGAGGTGACCTCTGACACAGACTCTCCAAAGCCTCTGACAGCGGAGGAACAGTAACAAGAACGGGCTGGAGCCGGGCCACTCTCCTCACTCGAAGCACTCGACGGAGCCAACAGTTGTCTTGTTACCCTTTTTGGACAGTCAATTCTGTCACATGACTGGTCCCAGATACACCTTACTACCTGCTATATTTGTATCACAGTAACTGTAATCCATGGTGTCCATGTAGAGCTTAAACGGTCTGATTCTTCCCATGGATTTCAACAACACTGCGTAGCTACGGCAGCATCGTTGTTAGAGTAACGCTAACCACTCCTACTTGAGTTGGCTTTCAAGTACAGCAATGTGAAAAAGAGAGTACAACCTCTTTCAGTTCTAAGGTTTTACTTATCAGGACATAATCACAAAAATCATCTGGTCCTTAACAGTTCAAATGCAATATCAGTTGGACAATAACAGCAGTGTGTCAGAACTAAGTACACCTCACAGTTCAGTCCTTGAAGAACCACCTTTAGGAGCAATAACTTGAAGTAAACATTTTCTGTATGACTGCAGCAGTCTCTTACATCATTGTGGAAGAATTTTGGCTCAGTCTACTTTACAGCGTTGCTTCAGTTCACTGGGGTTTTCTTGCATTTGTTTATGCATGGCTCTCTCGAGGTCCTGCCACAGATTTTTAGACAGGCTGAGGTCTGGACATTGTCAGGGCCATTGGGCCTCATTCACTAGTATTTATGTAAATTTTTGTTACACAAGCGTGTATGAAAAAATGTTGTTGGAATCATAAATTGCGCCCAGCGCCCTTTTTTGTTTTACCAACACACGTTTGTTACTGAATCTGAATCCAACAGGATTCTGCAATCTTCATACTGCCACAGCCCGATTTCTCTATATATGTAAATGCATTGCCTCAAAGCGAAGTAGAGACAGCTGTGGTGATGTTGTTAAGACCTGCAGTGCTAAGGAAGAAAGCAGGAAAAAGTCTGACTGAAGAAACTGAAACAAGTTTGAACAACAGACTATAAAAGAAAAGAAAAAGAAAACAGCTGAAGAATGAGGAGCAGCTGATCTGTCCAAGATGAGAAACTCAATCCTTTCTTTTTCTAATATCTGTGGAGAAGTGCCAAGACACTGGATTTTAAGGAATCATATCCAGCGATACGACAGAAGTCATTTTAATGAAAAAAGAACATTTAATGTAAGATGAGATAAAGGGATATTGGAATACATTTAAATTAAAAGACCTCCACCTTTTCAATTTTTTATTTATTTAATTGTAATTCTGATAATCCTGATTTTATTATTCGTAGTAGTAGCAGGAGCAGTAATAATATTAGTATTTAAAGACAGGTGTTTACATTTTCTGAGACATTTCTCTGTACACTTGGCCAGGGGCATTTCTAAATTTCTTTATAGACTACAAACAAGTTTGCATATTAAAATATCGATGAATCACAGATTTGTGTGTAACCACTGTTTGTGAATGAGGCCCACTGTCTTGCTGCACGACCTAATTTCTGCAAGTTGTTCCACTAAAATCGTGTAATTTGTTCAGATGCAACTTTGCAAACCTAAGCCATGCTGCCATGAGAGAAGAGGCTTTCTCCTGGCAACCCTTCCAAACAAGCCATACTAGTTCAGTCTCTTTCTAACTGTACTGTCATTAACTTTAACATTTAACATGCTGAATGAGGCCTGAGATGCAGCTCTTGGGTTTTTGCAGTTCCTCTGAGCAGTGCACCGTTTGACCTTGGGGTAAATTTACTGGGGCGTCCACTCCAGGGAATGTTGGCAACTGGTTTGCATGTATTCCACTTGTTAATAATCTTTCACTTAAAAAAAATTGAAAATGGCCTCATAACTCTTTTAAAACAATTGCTTCTCAGATCACTGCTGATGTCTTATCTCCTTGGCACTTTGTTAAAACACACCTGAATGCTCCTGAGCTGCAAACTTCCAAAACTGCTTTTATAGAGGTTCTCACACTTGCTGATGGTCAATCAATCAGCCAGCACCTAGCTGCTCTTAATTGCTATAGAGGCAGTGAGGGTGTGCTTAGTTTTTCATGCACTGCTTGGAAATTCTGTTATAGTTTTTGGTGAAATTAATAATGACACGGTGTAATGCAGCATGCTTATCTGAGGTTATAGTTAAATAATGTTAGAACCCAGTAAGGACCAGATCATTTATTATGTGCTAATATGTTCATTCTTAGATTCGAAAGAGAGTGTGCTTTTTTTTTTTTTCCTTCACAAGACTGTATGCCCAGTGTACAGTCATATTTTCATATGGATTTAAAATGTTTCAGTCTACACTAAATAAATGTATCAGCAGGCACATATCTGTAGCTTCTCTGGGCAGCAATGAGGTAATCCGGGTGTGCAATGATCACCCAGTTGGACCTCAGAAAATAAAAATTGAGTCAAGGAATCAAGCACACCTCAGGCCTTAAACTTGACAGGATGCACTTGAAATGTAAGCAGAGGGAAACTTGACCGTCCTCTGTATTGTATGTTGTTGCTTAGCTATATATATCTGACAGATGAAGCGGTGTGTGTCGCTGGTAAAAGCTCTACGGAGCGTAGGGAACGTCTAAAATGTCTATATAACAGCAAATGGTATCAATGGCATTTTTTTAGGTCAGATTTTTTTAATGAGTAATGTCACTTGTGATAGATGAAGAGTTTTGTATGCTTTATCGGTTTAACCATTTGTCGTGGGAAGCCATATGCTTTGTTTAAACTGCTGCTGGTCAGAATGAAAAGGTTTAGAAATTTAAGGAGACTGGCACAGTCGGTGTTAGGTGACGCTCAAATGATTGAGAGGTGCACTGTGGATGGAGAAACGTCAGTCATGTACCATTTTTTTTTTTTGGATGGTACACCCGGGAGTCTGTGTCTCAAAGCCCTTAACATGACCATAAATGTTAGAGAGATAAATAAGTCATTGAAATGCAGATTCTGCATCACTTGAGCGAGGATTTCTCACAGTTTTTGTCCAATTTCAACTGAAAACTACTTTCAGGAAGAGAAAAGCCAAACTATTTAGTTCACTATTCCAATTCATGTCAAAACTAATTTAAAAAAAGACACCTGTAATAATTATTTATTGTTTTATGCATAACCTAAGCGACAGAATAACAAACTATACCTTTCACTGGTATTTTGATGAGACTTCTTTTTGTTTAAGACAAAAAATAATGTCACTTGTTCAGTTTCTATCTACAAGCACAAGCACCGTAGCAATCCCGCCCTCCCCTCCAGTTCACCTGACCGTCCTGCGTCACTTTTTCCGTCTCCTCTGCAAACCTGCTGTGAAATCTTGCCTATTTGCTTCAATCCGTTGTTATGTAATTTATTATTTGGGCTGTATAATGGCAATGAATTATTTATTAACATACGGTATATTGCTGTAAATTCGGGTGTAAATTTACATTAAAATACTTGTAAAAACTCCTCACTGTTATTGTTGCATATCTGAGTTTTTACTTCTCTGAAATATTTATCAGAGGTCTGTGTTTGCATTTATTCAGCAAGTGGTCTTACACAGAATAGCTGATTAAAATGTACAAAATGTCATTATGTCTGACCCTCCATAGCTCAAAAAACAAAACAAACTGAGAGCAGCAACAAAAACTCCCAAGCCTTTGGAGGTCTTCAAAGTTTGCACACAAATTGTGTCCTCCATAATTATTATGAATGGATTTAATCATTGTAATTCTCAGACAGCGAGCATCTCCTGTGGACCTGGTGGTTATATTTGAAAGGATAGCATTACCAAGTTTTAATAACAGACTTTAACATGCACTTAAGGAGGCACTCTCAGTTGCTGTGATTGCTAGGTTTAAAAATAGTCCGCATCAATGTGCTGCTGACAGCATGCCCTCCCTTAGTCATTTCTTCACCTGATATTTTATTGCCTCAGTGTATGGGATTTAAACGACAGAAGTGGATACCGTTTGGATTTTTCTTTTTAATCATTAGTGTAAGGCATGTCTGCACAGGGGAAAAAAAGCCCTGATATCTAGTACAGTGTAAAAGTCTTGATACTCCCCTCATTTATTCATATTTTGCTTCCAAAGAGCTGGACTTTGTTTTAATGCTTTTAAAGTACTCTCAAGCAACAATTCACTAGACTTTCTAAAGGTGTTTCAAAGTTTTGCTTTAATTACTGGCTACTTTTTCACTCACTTTTAATTTAGTCCTTGTACCAACCACTTAACACTGGCCCATGAGTTATTACACCAGTCACCTAACTCAAGGGATGAATCAGTGTTATGTTTACACATAACTAATCAAGGAACCAATTTTAAATGTATGGACTTTGGCATTTTTTGTGACAGGCTGCTAGTAACAAAGATAAGTTTGATCAACAAGGTGATTTCCAGAGCGCTATTAGCCAAAACCGTGACATATCTTATCAGGGTCTGTAGTGTGTCATTAACAAATCTGAAGTACGCAAATGAAACTGAAACAAATGAAGGAGAAAAGAACGGTATCTGTAAGTCATGTCCATAGAAAACAAAATCCAGCAATGACCTGACACAGAACCTGAGATTCGACTCGATCTACTATCTACTGTTCACGGACCATCTGAAATGGTCTCACTGTAAAGGTGGCTGTCAAGAAGGCAGCCTCAAGGAAGGGAAATCATGAGAAAAGGCTGAGATGCCAAATTACACAAGAACTAGACTGAAAATCAGGGGCAACAGGTTTTATGAAGTGATGAATCCAAATTTGAAATTGTTGGCTCAAATCGTCAATATGTATGAAGTAGATCAGGAAATGTGTACAACTGTGAGTGTGACCCATTTGTACAACACGGTGGAACATCAGTCATGGATTGGCCTCCCCATAGCCCAGACCTCAGTATTAATAAAGCAGTATGGCGTCATTGCAACAGAGAATGCAACAAAACGCAGCCAACATCCAAAGAAGACCTTTAAATGTCCTTCAAGAAGCCCAGAGAGCTATTCCTGAACATCGGTTCAAGAAATTACAAAAGAAACACAGGCTGTGCTGGAGAATAAAGGTGGTCCTACCAAATATTAACTTTCAAGGTTTTTAGAATTGTATGTTTCTGCCTATTTCCATTTATTGCACCTATTTCCCATTCTGTACTCAGTAATGTACTTGTCATATATATATATATATATTTTAGTCCCAGAATTAAAGGGACATCAGTTTTTGAAAAATGAGTTCTGGTCTCTGTTTTTTTGTTTTTGTTTTTAAAGGGTCTACGTGGTCTCCAGCTCAGATAAGATGGTATGGAATAAATACTATACCGTGGATAAGCATTAAGTCAACAAACCCTATCTCAGTTCATTTAAAAAAATAAAAAATAACACGAGATTTTCCTAAAAAGATTTTTCACGATTGGGAGGTTTTGATGACCACATTTGAAGCTGCTGTATGACCTGATGCTCCAAAATCAGCAAAAGATTATTTAACTGCATTCCGTGCAGTGACTGTGAAGACCATAACATGCGATTCAATTTCACATCCATAAAAACAGAAACATTTTCTGTGTTCTGCAGCGCAGTGTGATCCTAAACCGATTCTTCTCTCTTATCTCGAAAAAAAAATGTTTCAACTTCAAAACACAAGCACAAAGTAATTGTTATGTTATATGTCGCTTTATATTTCTTGCCTGAAGGAAAACTTCTGCCTTGACATTTATTTGACAGGTTTAGCCAAACTAAAAGCTGTGCACATAAGATAGAAATGATTACTTTTAGTTTTGCTATCATCAGGCATGATTTAATGCAAGTTCACACTTAGAGCTTGCACCACTCCTATATCACATGCATTTTTTGAGAACACCTAAGCAATTTTAGTCAAGTAGGTAGCTGGACTTTGATTATACTACAATATTTCCCCACTGCAAATGACTGCTTTTACTTTTATAAAACTTATGAACACTTTTTTGAACTTCTGGCTAAAATAGATCACTCTCTTTAAGATGAGAAGGGGATTCAAACTATTGCCCACAAAACATCAGACTTAGATTGTTTTTCTCTACATAACATCTCATCCTATTGAGAACAAACATCACGGAGAGATGTGTTTCAGTCTCTTTGTCATTGTGATGAATCGTTACCATGTTTTTAATGACCGCAGGTTGGAAAATGATTTGGTTGAGAATACTGATACACAGAGGGACAATTCCAGGAGTTTGCGGCCTCCATTAGCATGACTATGGAGATCATCAATCTGCTGCTCGTTCTTTCAAAAAATAGATTTGTTTGAGTGCAATTTTTAATTTCTAACCAACTGCATCTAAGATATGTAACATTATTTGACCGTGATGCTTGGCTATTAAGAGCAAAGACATATTAAGTATTATTACTTATTTATTAAAACTTCCTAGATTAATAATAATGGGAATATTATTTAAAACATTTTAACACGTTTATTTATTTATGCACTAAGGAAGGGGTGCTGCAACACAGCCAACACCCCTACCTCCCTGCTCATGGAAACATCTGGCTCAGAAAGCTTCTGGAAGCTTATCACCAGATAGTTGTTCTCTGCAGAGACATAAAAGATAAGATGAACCATGGAAATGCAGGCAAACAACTGAGCCAAAAGTCAACATCCATATCACAGATAATCATTAAGTCAACAAACCCTAACTAATTTACACTCACCTGTTACAACAATGATCTCATTGCTCTTGGAGCGGACTCGGAGGGTGCTGAGATCATTCTGAGGGTCAGTATCTCTGATCACGCTCCGGGCTAATGCCACAAGGTTTTGAAGTTGCTCTGCATACTATACAGTCATGGACTGATCCAAAGTTGATCTGATGGGGATGCCTTAAAACTAATTAATTTATTCAGAAATTCATCAGACATTCAGACTTCATTTTAAGATTTTCCTGGATAAATATTCTTTTTGGCAGAGGTGTAGTGCTTCCAGTGTGGTAACCTAGTCATTACCACACAGACAAGGGCCGTCAGTCATGAGGGATGCTCTCTACAACATCTGGACATAGCCAGTGGCCGTTTGACCCCCCTGCACCTCCTGAAGCTCCATTGTTCCACTGAAGGAAAAAGCACCCCAGACCATTATGCCGCCTCCTACACTGTGGAGCGTTGAAAACATCTCAGGTGGGATCTGCTTGTCCTGCCAGTAATGTTGGAAACCATCAGGACCCTCAAGGTTCAATTTTTTCTCACCAGAGAATAAAACTTTCTTCCAACTTTCAATGACCCGTGTTTGGTGCACTCTTGCAAAGTCCAAACGGTCAGTTCTGTGGTGTTCAAGGAGACGAGGATGGTGAAATTTTTGGGGGTCTTCCACTTGACTTTTTTGTTCCATAACCCTCAGGACCTTTTAAGAAATTCCAAATGACTGTCTTACTGCTCCCACCTCAGCAGTAATGGCACACTGCGAGAGACCCTGCTTTTGCAGTTCAACAACTTGACCACGTTCCAAAAGGGAAACTTTTTTTGCCTTTGCCATCAGAACGTCATGACAGTGTGAATACCTGACAGAAAATGACAATGAATCCACATTTTTGCACAGATTTGGCCTTTTAAAGGCATGTGATCCTAAACTTGCGATCAGCTATAAAACAGCCTGTTTCAGTTTAAGCGTTGTTTTCAATAAACTGCATGCTCAAAAGAATGTTTTGTCTCACTCACATTTCTTCTTGCTGCATATTGAAGCTCTACTTGGAACCTTGTTAAGCTCCAACCATGCAAAATATGATTTTTTGCCATTTTTCAAGTGTTCTTAAACTTTTGATTGTATATAACGTTGGTATTGGTATTACGATTGATATACTTTGTTTCTATCCTCTAAGTTTAGTTTGAGCTCACTTAACTGTGTAACAAATTATTTTTTGGAAATGAAAAACATGTACTATGAATAATGTCTGAACCTTTTTGGTTTGACTATTTTATTTATTGTCTGTAATACATTTAAACAACAGAAGCTGACCCAAAATGCTTTAGACTCAGGACGATCTATATTCCAGGTCTCCAGAAAGTGATATTTTAAAATAAATTAAAAGCTGAAAGGTGTTTTACTTTATTAAGTAATTATTGTGCAATCACTGTGATTTAGTGGTTGTCAAAATGTTGTCATGAACAGTAACTTGAAAAAATCCTAAAACCTGACATGACATGAAGCAGGACAGACAAACCGACACTGAACTGAAGGAAACAGAGGACTTAAATACACAGAAGGGTAATGAGAGAAGTGGACACACCTGGGGAAACACAGCTAACGCAAATAAACAAGATGCCACAGGGGAAGTAAAACTAAACAAATTGAACATGAAAACACAAGACTTTCAAAATAAAACAGGAAACATGGAAAGACATGAACTGGGACACGCAAGCTTACACAAGAGACAGCGAGAGGGAGCGAGAGAGGGAGAGGGACACAGAGGAGAGAGACACAAAGGGAACCTACATAGACAAGGAGATAACACGTGACAAACAGAAAAAGACTAATAAACAAGGAGACACGGGTGAATCACAAAGACTAAAACTCACCCAGAGCATCCTGACCAAATGTGTCACAGTCTGGTACATAAATTGCTCTATTGCTGACCGCAAGGCACTGCAGCAGGTGGTGAAAACCGCTCAGCGCATCACAGGGACTCCACCTCCTGCCACTGAGGATGTCCACAAGAATAGATGTCTACGCCGAGCAAACATCATTCTCAGGGACTCCTCTCATCCTGCCAAGACACTCTTCCAGCTCCTCCCCTCCAGAAGGCGCTACAGGACCCTTCAGACTAAAACCAGCAGGTTTAGGAACAGCTTCTGTCCCACAGCTGTCACCCTACTGACCTCAGTCCCCTGCTGAACCTTTTCATCCACACTCACTCAATCCTTCTACACTCCTAGTGACCACGATCATTGCTGTCATTCATTCTCAATATTCACCATATTCTCACATTGGTTACGGCTATAGATTTTAGGACACTGACATACATAGTCTCTGTTATAATGCGTACACTGTTCACTATTATAGTCAGTTCAGAGCGCTACGCTTCCACTACTGTAGATATATTCATAGCACTCTGTAGATCTGTTTGCCACACACTGGTACATCTATGTATGTATTTATGTAGCACATCTGTGTATTTGTTCATAGTACATCTGTATATTTGCCCATCTGTATAGCAATGTAGAACATCTGTATGCTATACAGGCCATCTGTATATCTGTACATATGTATACAACAGTATACATATGTATACACAATGTACATTTGTCTGTAGCTCATCTGTATATTTGGTCTCTCTGTACATAATTCTGTTCATAACTATTACACCATTTATCCTGCCCTTATCTGTATATATCTGTATATTTGTTCTCCACTTAACTTATCTGTATATAATCTGCTCTTATTGCACTTACTGCTCTTGCACTTCTGGTTAGATGCAAACTGTATTTCGTTACCCTGTATTTATACATGTGTAATGGCAATAAAGTTGAATCCTAAACCCTAACTAATAATAACAATACAGGAACTTAACATAAGAAATCAAAAATACAAAATAAACTTAAAATATATTTTGCATTTTGACACTTTATAGGTTAAAAGTATCAGTATTGGTATTGTATTAGCAATAATGGACCTGTATTTACTTGGTATTGTTTTTTTCTGTTTGTTTGTTTGTTTGTTTTTTCATTTTAAAGCATGACATTATTATGTAGTTGTAGGAGTAATTTCTTGAACTAAGCAATCATTGTGGTGTACCAGTTTAAGATGAAAAAATATACATAAAATCAGGCCTTTACTCATGTGTTATTACTGCTCCAGCACAGTATTGACCTAAATGATCAAAAGTGAATACATACTTTAACTCACTGTGCCAGCACCTTCTTTCCTCAGTCTCATTTCTTGAGGATGACAAGAAACAGTGTGGTTCTTGGACAATGACAACTTTGAGAACCTGTTCTTGAAAAATATCAGTGAGCTCATCAAGCGGTACTGTACCAACCTGGACTGTAACTGATTTGCTTTTCCCTTTTATTAATTTGCATGTTTATGGACATCAGCTCGCTTTAATTCTATTCATTCTGACATAAACGTTTCTTCTGCACTTCCAGGTGTTGATCATACACGTGAAGCCCAAAGATCTCAGTCAGGCATACAGAAGTGTACATCTCCCTGGATGAAATCCAAGATGTCAGTGAATGTTAAGTTGCACCAAAACATTTCGAGACGAGTATTAGTTTATTTATCCAAGACATTGAAACGTGTCACCAGTGAACTGAAAAAATAACGCTGTCTTGCCATCTAGTGGTGACAGTGTGCACAGCCTCACAATGTATGTGGTCTTCTTATGATGTGATTAAAAATGGCTTCAAGGACAGACATTGTTATTTTGCCTCCTTCTTTTCTTCTCTCAGCTGAAACATTCATCTCATCCATGTCTTTCAGCGTGCACACATCAATAGCCATCACTTCACTCCTTCTGTAGCCAACCAGGATACTCTAGTCCCAAGGGAGAACCTGTCTGAGGATAAGGAAGAGTCTGATCAGCAGGAGGAAAAAGAGGACGAGGAACAAGATGAATAAAGTATCAGGGCAATGAAGCTGTTTCTGAGACCTACCGGGAGTATGTGGATAGTGAGTCAATGTCAAGATAGTGGAATGTGTGTACATACGTTACCTCAAGGGTAATTTGGATTTGATATGACGGAAACAGTTAAAAAGTGACCCATATAGTGGATATAAAAACAAATTTTTTCATGTAATTGGTTCTCAAAATATTTGATACTGATATGCAATGCTAGGCATACACCGTATTTGACATTTATTGGATTATATAATGATCCAGAGGTGACTTGCATCCAGAGGTTAAGGTGATAAATTCCCTGATTCTGGGAACTAATGTCTAATGAGTTCAAAGAGTCCATTAGAACATTCATCTGGGACAGATGTGTGATACTCTTTGGCATCATTGTTGACCATAACCATGACCGGAAGTTGGAAAATTATGATTTGGAAGAAGACGCTGATACACACGGAGACAATTCAAAGAGTTTGCAGCCTCCATGAGTATGAGGATGGAGCTCATCAATCTGCTGCTCTTCCTTTATGACCTTTTTACAAGCTAATCATTCAAAAAACAAACAAACAAACTGAAAAATAAATCTAAAATTTGCTTTCGTACAATTGTGTGTTGAAAGATGCATTTGTAGCACCTGGTGACAAGGCTATGTGACATAATTTGACCATGGTGCCTGGTTATTTAAAGGCAGAAAAGATAAATAACAACAGAAATATTATTTAAAACATTTTAAAACTTTTCTGTCTTTCTTTCTTTTTCTTTTTGCACTTAGCAGGTGGTGCTGCAACACACCCAACACCCCTACCTCCATGCCCATGGAAACGTCTGGCTCAGGAAGCTTCTGGATGCCTATCACCAGATAGTTGTTCTCTGCAGAGACATAAAAGACAAGCTGAACCATGGAAATGCAGGCAAACAACTGAGCCAAAAGTCAACAACTACATCACAACAACTAAAATCATTAAGTCAACAAACCCTAACTAATTTACACTCACCTGTTACAACAATGATCTCATTGCTCTTGGAGCGGACTCGGAGGGCACTGAGATCATTCTGAGGATCAATATCTCTGACTGCGCTTCTGGCCAATACCACAAGTTGTCGAAGTTGCCCTGCATATTGTAGAGTCATGGACTGATCCAAAGTTGATCTGATGGGAACACCTTAAAAGAAATTCATTCATTCAGAAATTCATCAGACATTCAGACTGTATTTTTAATATTTTCCTGGATAAATATTCTTTTTGGCAGAGGTTTAGTGCTTCCTATTTGAATAGCTGAGAGCATCAGTCATGCACATGTTTGAGCTGTTACTTGTTTACACACACTGATCAGGAATAACTGAGCAAAAGTGATCAAACAGATTAAATTTACAAACATAAAGTCATCTGTCTGACCATTTTCATCAGTTCTTACATGGTGCTTTCAGTTCCCTCCTCCCTGGATATGTCTTCTCTCTCTGTTTCACACTATCCTGTGGGACTCTTGCCCACACACTCTAACTTTGAGGCCCTCTCACTCCCTCTCTTATTCTCTAGTGAATTTTGAATGTCACAGTTACAGATGTATGTGACAGCTCAGGTGGAGCGCAGGATTCATCCAGAGGAGAGCTGCTTTATTATTATTTATTATTATTATTCCACGGTGTAAACCTGGACTCTAACACTTGATCTAAGCACACATTTTTTCTTCTTCTGTATGCCATGTGAGGTTATGTATTTTTTTAAATTACTACTAAATACTGTAACATTCAGACATTAATCTGCTCTCATTTTTTTAGTCATTTTTTCTCTCAACTGTTGCATTTTCACAGATATTTAAATGTTCTATATTACAGATCTGAGAGAAGGAGAAAAACAAACTACATAAAAATGATCTTTGGTGTTGCAGAGCTTTATGACTGCATAATTTGACAAAAAATCTTAAACACTGCAAATCTATTATTTAAAAAAAATATCTCAGTTGCCTAATGCATCTTGTACCGTGGCTTCGCTGTAGTTCTCTGAAAGGGAAACCAAATACAAATGAACTACAATAATAACTGTGTCCATGGGCCAGATTTATTAATGCTCTCCTCTAGAGCACAACTATCTTTTGGCATTAAAAAGCAGCTGTTGGGATTTAATGAAGAGGCACGGTATCGGTTATGGTACTGAAAGCAGTTTAACAGTAAATTTAACATAGTAAAAGGTGACATTATATTGTTTTGGGGGTTTGTGACAGTTAGAGTGCTCAGTTATTTGAAATGAGAAGGCTAAATGTTATCAGAGAGTGTGTAATTTTAAATGGAAATAGACTGGTACTTACACGGCATTTTTCTACTTTAACTGAGCACTGAAAGTGCTTTGTGGCGGGTGGATGACTCAAAGCTGTGAGCACAGCACTCTGTCCTATAACACTTCATTCTGTCCTCATGTAGAATGTTTAGAGCTGAGTCCCTTTCTGGTCCTCTGTAGTAATAGTATTTTACTGAAACTGAGCAAAACTGAGCTGCATTTAAGCTTTTTAACTGCATTTCTGCACAGAGATCAATACAAAATGAAAACATCTCTTCACACCTTTTTTCAGCAGTGTGTACACAGAGCGATTTGGATCGTTCTTCACGCACATGCTCACGTTCTAATGGCAAACAGTGTTGGTGTAAGAAAACGTGTTAACCAGTTACACTGTGTTGTTTTTGTTAGGCAATAACTTGCTCCTTTGTAATCCTTCATGGAGCCACTAATCTGTGCTGCTCTTGCTAGTTATTTACTGAAATGAACTGTCGATAGCTATCAGCTACAAAACTAACACCGTGCCTCTTCGGAAAACCCCAACAGTAACTTTTTGACACCAAAAGAGGGTTTTAAGCTGCCGCAGACCATTATTTTTGTCTTTTACCTTAATTAACTTTCTTCCATTTCAACTAATTATAACATCCATGAATATTTTATTTCCTCTGTGAAAAAAAGCGACAGAGCATCATTCTGAGCAGTACTGCTCTGCTTTTTGGTGTTGCTTACCATCTGGATCGACGACTAGCGTTCCAATAACACCTTTAGTGGCTTCAATCCTCTTCATTTGTGCCTCAACTTCCTCACCCTGCTCAACCAAAAACATGATCAGGCGCACGTTTACATAAAAAATGTGGCTTTTCCAGAACTGATAAAACTGTAATCAACCTGATGGTTGAGGGATTTCGTGTCCCATTTAAAGTTAGAAAATGTTAAATATATTCTAAAAGAAAAAAAAAAAGGCATTTTTATTAATGTATGTGGCCTATTTACACCCTGCTTCTCGACTGTTAGTGCGATAACAAATTGGAATGATTTATAACAATGTCTTACAAGTATAAGTGGCAGCAGGCATACTCAAGTAATGAGAGTAAAGTCACCCCCATTTGACTTTACTTACTTATCGGAAGTGTCATTCATTTTCAGATACTAAGTGTAGCTTGCTAGAATCAAATGACAGAACAAATACTAAGGCTTTCTGTCTTATATAGTTCATAATCCATTGTGATTGTGTGATTAGTTTCGTATAATATTACTGAAATGTAGTAAAGAGAAAATAAAAATATAACATAGTAAATGAACACAAAATTAAATATAAAGCCAAGACTCCTACTTTGAGTGGTTATTTGATAGTGGTTTGTATCATTTCGGGTTGTAAACCTGTTATAATACTTGTATCCCCTTAAAAAGAACGGTAGCTGATAAGTACTGGCAGGTTGATGTATTGTTCACCTTGTTTGGTAAACATAAACATAATTAAAGTTATCATTATGTAGGCTTCTGCTGTTGTGATTTGACGCTATATAAATAAAACTGAATTGAATTGAATTAAAAGTTGTTCATAAAGTCGTACCATTTCGTCGGCCTTCTTGCTCTTTTTGTGCGTCTCTACGGTCTCTCTGTTGCCAAGAGAAACGGAAGAGACGTCAGGAGCGAGCGGAAGTGTAGCGTAGCCGTCATTGTGTGGAGGTGTGTTGTGTTCTGTTTATCCTGCCTGCGAAAATGCCGGAGTTAGCGGTGGAAAATGTGGTCGTTCACCCCCTTGTGTTGCTCAGCGTGGTGGATCATTTCAACAGGTCAGTGAGATCTGTATTTAAGTTCCGTCTTATTATCAATATTGGACTCCAAAGTGTCCTGAAGTGTGACGCCGCAGCTAGGCTAAGCTAAGGTTAGCCATGCTGAGTCAGAGTGCCGTTAGCTAGTTAGCTTCTTAAAGTGTCAATGTACTGTATGAGCTGTTAATGAATCCTTAAAACAGTGTTATTCATTAGCATTTCTACAAACTAATCCACGTACCCGAACAGTTTGATCTGGTGTCATTAAACATGACGGAGCTGTGCACTGACTCTAGCTTAGCTTACAGGTTAGCTAACGAGTCAGACTGTATGGGCTCCATTGATTACATTTTTACAGAAATCTGTGACGATAACAGCTTCCTCTGCTCGTTTCTTTTTTAAATTCTTGAATCTACAGGATAGGAAAAGTGGGAAATCAGAAACGAGTGGTCGGTGTCCTCCTGGGGTCATGGCAGAAAAAAGTTCTGGACGTCTCAAATAGTTTTGCAGGTAAAGTACATCCTCAGACATCTTTTCACCTTAAAATACTTAAGCCAAGCATTTACACTGTCCATTTCCACTGTAATATGTTTATATCTTTAGAAAATATATGTTCACGGAATGTGTTTTAGTTAGAACAGTCAGAAACGGACACGTTATGACTCCAGTGCCTGTGTTAGGTTCTTGATTATCTTATTCCCACATATCTTTTAACTTTGTCTACCAAGTCCAGCAGCATCTCACAGTCTGTGATTTCTGCTTTATTTTATTTTCTTGCATTTAATAACCATTAAACATCTTTGTCATTTGAAGTAAAGAAATCTCTGGTATTCTGTTTCTGACCTTTGCTTTTCAACCTCTTTTTGACACAAGCATGTCCACTAAACATATGGGTGACCAACCTGATTCATTTTCTGCCATGTTAATATAGACAAATGCTGTTTCTAAAGCAGTGATAAAACATTTGTTCAAACACTTATGTTTGTTTTCATTTTAAAGCTTGGAATCATTTTTATGAAGTTGTATGTGCCTGGACATGGCGCAGTGCGTTCATAACAGCCAGTTTTTACCCAGATTGTCCTGACAACACATCATCACTACCTTTAAGGGCTCAGTACACTGGTCACGTTGGTGACTTCATGTGCTATCGGTAGCGTCAGCACACAGCCGGTGTATAATTTAGCCGGTGCAGTGTTCTTCTGAATAATTGATCAGACAAAATCTCCACATCAGCGCTGATATAGGAGGAAGAGAAGTCAAAAGCAAAAATAAAGCATTTTTCCACAAAGTCTCATCTTTTCAGACTAATGCAACATCTCCCTTTGTATAAGCTGTGAATCTCTTTTGTAGTGATATAGCATTAAAACAGTGGTCAAAACTGACAGTTACACACTTGTGTCTTCAACACAAGTCTGCAGTGGCACAACACACCAGATTACAAAAATTGAGAGGTGCACAGCTGGCAGAAACAGACTTGCGACAGCAGATGTGACGTCAGTTTATATTCAGCTTTGCTATACAGTGGATATAATGGGGTCTTCACACCTACAAATCCCTATATGCTCTTGCTCCCCAGTATTTATCTGACATTCTCCTCCCCTGCGCCATATCCTTATTCATTTAATTATTATTTTTCTTTGTTCTAACTATTAAGCGATTACAGGACACCAGTGTAAAAATAAGTGATGTACCAGTTTAAGAAGATCTATTAAGTCAGGGTTGTCTCATGTCTCATTACTTCCTGCTACAGCACAGAATATGTATTCTGAGCCAGTTTTTAACACACTTTTTGTTTTTGTTTTTTTTCCTCCCCAGTGCCATTTGATGAGGATGACAGGGATGACTCAGTTTGGTTCCTGGACCATGACTACTTGGAGAACATGTATGGCATGTTCAAGAAAGTTAATGGTAAAAGCAGTGCTTCTGTCTCTTAAATTAGTATGTTTTTAATGTTAGTGTGTCATTCATACATTTGCGTTCACTTTTTCAGCCAGAGAACGAATAGTTGGCTGGTACCACACAGGACCCAAATTACACAAGAATGACATTGCCATCAATGAGCTCATCAAGCGGTACTGTACCAATTCGGTAAGTAACTGATTTGCTTTTTCCTTGTATTAATGTGCATGTTTGTGGACATCAGCTCGCTTTAATTCTAATCATTCTGACATAAACGTTTGTTCTACACTTCCAGGTGTTGGTCATCATAGACGTAAAGCCCAAAGATCTCGGTCTGCCCACAGAAGCATACATCTCTGTGGAGGAAATCCATGATGTAAGTGATCGCTAAGGGGCAACAAAAGTTGGAACAAGTACTTTGTTTAGTTGTTTTTCCTCAGATCAGATTAAAAAAATCTTAATTCATATGGATAATTCCTTCTTTCTAGGATGGCACTCCTACGTCAAAGACATTTGAACATGTCACCAGTGAGATTGGAGCCGAGGAAGCAGAAGAAGTGGGAGTGGAGCACCTGCTGAGGTACTGAACAAACATTTGAATTTAAACACATTAATGCTACACTGTTAGTGGAATAGAAATTTCAATAAACAAACAATAAGTGGTATAACAGTACAGAGCATCAACTGTGCATTGCTAGGGCTGCATGATTATGGCAAATTTTATCACAATTATTTTGATTGGTGTTGAGATAAAAATTGATTTTAGTGACAAAAGTGTTTTAATTAGACTTTGATATAAACATAACTATGCTTTCATGTTCCTGCTGATGTAAAAATCTCTGTATCAACATAACATTCATCCTCGTTCGCCTAAATTGCACCTCTCAGAAGAAGAAAAATAGAAATAAAGAAATTGGACCAAAATTTAACACACAATTAAATTAACCGGGCACTGCGTTCACTTTTACACTGTGCTTCATTTCTTTTAATTAAAACGTTTTTGCCAACATATAAAATTTTTATTCAGCTGGCTTAAATGCATAAAAGGCAAAATATAAAATCCTTTGTAACTGCATGGATGTGAAGTGACAAAGTTCTCATGAGTTGTGATATACCTCTTCATGTCCCATGCAATATTTAGTTGTTCTTGTCAGAGGGAATAACATATCTTTTGTCCACTGTGCTGATCAATTTCTTGCAGTCTTTGTTACTCACTGTCTTTAGTGAACATGCGCCTCTGACCAAGTGTAATGTGGTTGTGCTGAGGATACATCACATTAGCAACCACTGCATTGTCTCTACAGAGACATCAAAGATACAACGGTGGGCACACTATCACAACGCATCACAAACCAGGTTCACGGCCTAAAGGGACTCAACTCTAAGCTGTTGGACATCCGCTCTTACCTAGAGAGGGTGGCTGCTGGCAAACTTCCCATCAACCACCAGATCATCTACCAGCTGCAGGATGTTTTCAACCTGCTGCCTGATGTAAATCTACTGGTAAGTTGTTTATGTTTGAGGTCTGTTTACTTTATTTTTAATCTGGCAGCTTTTTAAGTGCAAGAGATTATAAAACACGTATAGCTGTATGCTACTTTGGGAATTTCATGTTTGCACTAAATTAAAGATGTGGCTGTTACCTTTTTTTTTCTTTTCTTTTCATTAAATTTTTACAAATACTTTAATAATCAATGCAGAAACGTAATAAGGAAAACTGTGTTTAGTGTGATAGTGTTTTTAAACAAAACTCAAAAATGAACTGGCATTTTCAATATCGTGATAAAATATTCATATGCCTTACTAATGTGTTTTTAATTGCTGTGATAAACAAAACCTTTGGTGTGAATATGAGCTCTGTGTGTGTTTGGGGGGGGGGTCTTATCGTAAAAATCTGTGGTCAAATACTGCATCAAATAGCAATATTAAATGTCTTTTATTATACATAATAAACTACTAAGATGTTTGCTGGGATAATATGTAAGTTTTTTTTATTTTGCAGGAGTTCACAAAAGCCTTTTACCTAAAGACCAATGACCAGATGTTGGTGGTCTACTTGGCCTCGCTCATACGCTCTGTGGTGGCTCTGCACAACCTGATCAACAACAAGATTTCCAACCGAGATGCAGAAAAGAAGGAAGGACAGGAAAAGGAGGAAGGCAAGAAAGAGAAGAAGGATGACAAAGAGAAAAAAGATGACAAGGAGAAAGAAAAAGAGAAGGAGAAAGCAGACGGTGCCAAGAAAGATGAGAAGAAGAAAAAATAGTGAGCATTCTTCCTCTGCGGTCCTCTCTCAAATCACACCGCCATCTTCTGGATGGTGCTCTACTTTGTGTCCACAGGCACAGCTCTGTATGTGGGTCTCGGGCTAAAAGTAGGACTCTATATGGGGAACGGTGTCATTTGAGATTTGGTCTCATGGTCACAAACGGCACTCTCAAAGACTTGTTATCCTACAGAGATGATGTTGTTTGCTCGTCGGTGTTGGCCAGTGTGAGAACATGCTGTGTCCTGTTTTCATAGTTGCCATAGCCTCGATGTTGCAAACACCCGGTGTTGCTTTTTTTCTTTTCTTTTTTTTTTTTTTGTATGTTCGAGGAAATGTTTCTGTATCACTCATTAAACTTGGATCATATTATAAGATGATTGTTCTGATTCTGTCTTTACATTTTTACACATTGTTTTAATTAATTTAAATACTTAAGGCAAGAAAGCCAGGGGAATAATGTTCCCCTGTAGAGAAACTGTTATTAATAGAGCATAATGGGAAAAGAAAATACTTTAGATCTTTTAGAAATTGCACACAATTTGTTTTCACATTTGAAGCTCATCAAGCAGATGATGCAAAGCAATGTCCTCAGCAAAGGTTCTGACTAGTCTGAAAGACACAGCTAGCACCTTAATGAGTAATAACCCAGTGAATTGCCTGTTTCAGTATAACTTTTTCACACTTATTCTTTCATACACAAGTTTTGCATTAGTAAAGAATAAAAACACTTTAATTACAACTGTGATAATCATTTAACATTTCTGATTTTTTAAATTTGAATTAAGCTACAGGAAACATTTCTAGCACATATTGTCAAATTAAAAGCGGTTTAATTAATGTATTGGGCTT
Organism: Diplotaxodon limnothrissa; assembly: GCF_057381915.1. Lineage (NCBI taxonomy): Eukaryota > Metazoa > Chordata > Actinopteri > Cichliformes > Cichlidae > Diplotaxodon > Diplotaxodon limnothrissa. The sequence continues at coordinate 9,190,596 of NC_140602.1, forward strand.
GTCTGTGAAATCATTGCGGAGCACAGATGCGTGATAAACGCTCGCGCACAGCTCTTTGATGAGGAGGAGCCGTCACCTGGCATGTTTTTGTTTTTTTTAAACTGCGTCATCTGCAGCCTCTCCCCAGCGCTGGAAGTTTCTCGCTCTTTCACTTACCAAAATATACGAGTAGGAGTAACACCACCATAGCGCGTTTAAGCCCTGGTTGTGTGGGACAAATCAGATTATCGGAAAGACAAACTGGATTCTGACGTAAAGGGCTTAAAACCCGGCGGAGGAGCGTCGCGTGTGCCGCTCCAGCTCACAAGCAGTCCGTAAAAAAAAGGAAAAGGAAAAGAGGAGAGCCGCTCGTGCAGCCTCCTGTCATCAAACCTCCACACACCCCTCCTCTTCCCCGTCTCTCAGGACCTGAGCATGACTGTTCAGATTTTTCGCTGCGACTGAACGGATCGGACGGCCGCCGGGGGTGTCATGGCTTCCTATCTGCAGGTGAGGCTGCCAGCTGCCGTCCTCTCTCCGGGCTGGGGTGTTTCGTACTTGTCGGGGTGTGGTTGTGCGCGGGGCACGGTAGGCCCTTTTAAATAGAAGGGAGGAGGCACGAGCTTTTCCCTCGCAATCTAAGCTGTCATGCCTTTTTACCTTACCGCCACCCTACCACTAATTCGCCCAGTAAATTGGGTAAACAGGTGGTTGAGAGGCTCGGTGTTGCCGGGGGTGGGGGGCTTCACTTTGATTTAACGCATCTTTGGCGCACATTATCTGTCAGTGCCAAATAGTTTGCGCATTTCAATTTATGGTTCCAGATAGCTGATGATGAGAAAGGCCACGACCTGGACCTTTTCTGTGTTCCCAGACATTATGAGAACGATTTGGACAAGGTGATTATCCCACATGGACTCATCATGGACAGGTAAAGTGATTTGTCACCTCTCTGGCTGGGTTTTTTGTTTTGTTTGTTTTGTTTTGGGGGGGTTGGGGTTCACAGCAGACATCTTTGTTGCACAGGTGTACTGATGATGGGAAACTGCTGCAATCGTGAGGTACTTAGTGGAGCGGACTCGTGTTTTCAGAATGTGTGCTATGAAAAACAGGTGTGCACTATACAAAATACTGCTAGCCACAACCAGGGGTGGATTTGTATGTGGGTTTGAGGGCATATGAAGACTCAATGCCAGTAGTGCTAAAGTGCAAAATCACTTAAAGGATATTCTCCCCATCATTTAAGAACTAGGCGTCATTATGATTTACAGTGCTGTCACTGTTTCTCTCTCCCACCACCTCTTTGATGCAGGACAGAGCGCCTGGCCCGCGACATCATTCGAGACATGGGGGGACACCACATTGTAGCTCTGTGTGTGCTGAAAGGCGGCTACAAGTTTTTTGCAGACCTCCTCGACTACATTAAATCACTGAACCAGAACAGTGATAAATCAGTCCCGCTGACAGTGGATTTCATTAGGGTGAAGAGCTACTGCGTAAGCCGCCTTTCTCATTTCATGGATGTGAGCGGAGGGAAATGGAGTTGGCAGAAGTACAAATGAGAGCATTCTTGTTAAAAATCGCTGCAGTGCAGAGGCATTTTGGAAAAGTAGACTTTTTTTTTTTTGATAAAAACTTTCATTATGAGGGAGTTTGAGCTTATGGATACTGTCTCATTTTTGTGCCCCCCCAGAATGATAAGTCAACTAACAATGTTAAAGTCATTGGAGGGGATGAGCTGTCCAATCTCGCAGGCAAGGTTAGTCTTTCTGTCACAGAGAAATACTGCTGTCTTCTTCATAGAGGTTTAAATTATTAACTTTGCTTCTGTTTTTTTGCTCCGCAGAATGTTTTGATTGTTGAGGTAAGCTCTTGTTATTATCATTCAGGTGGCTGAATGATGAATGAATCATCTAAAACATGATCTCTATTATTAGGGTTAAATAAAACATTAAATACTCATATTTTATTACTGCTACTGTAGTGGTTTTAAATTACAGTTATGTTTGCTTGCTTTTAACATTAAATATCAGACATGATATCTGATAGATGCTTATTTGTGCTTACATCTCTAATTCGACCACTTCCGGCCTTGTTGAAAGGATATTGTGGAGACAGGAAGGACGATGGAAACACTACTTTCTCTACTGAGTGAATGTAATCCTAAGATGGTTAAAGTTGTAAGGTAGGCACCCTCAGATGCTGTTTATAGTGCATGAGACTGAATTACAGACCTCCACAGTAACTGGCTGGTATGTCTTCAGAGAGACAAAATGCATCTAACTAACGGGTACTCTCCTTTAGGACTGTATTAGAGATGTGATGTGACGGAAGGATGGAGCAGCTTAAGAGTTAATCTGCAGTTCTATTAACTGCACTGTGGAGGCAGAGGCCATTTCTCTGATGTATTCCTGATAGCAGGTTAAAACAGGAAAAGTGCTCAGCCGATACAGTTCCCCTCTGTTTGCACCACTTACAGTAGTTTGGGAGGGACATCTCTGTGGCTTTGATGTGTGCCGTGTAATAGTCTCCTATCAGTTTTTTGTCATACCCATTTAAATAGAATTATAGACTTTTAAGGGGTAGTTTACCACAGGAAAAAATAAAACTCCTCCCACTTGAGTGTGATTTCGAACCATGTGATTATTTTCTGTTCCCCCTGATGTTTTGCAATATCTACCACTGAAATGTCTTTCGAGCACACTGCAGCTGAACAGACACTTTTACAATCCACAAGCGTCTATTTTTTTCAGTTAGAATTGTCATTTTCTAGAATCTACCACAGTAAAAAATTTATTTTGTGAAATAGGATTCCCCAGTTTTGTCTGTACATGGGTCCATAAGCTAAAAAAAAAAAAAGTTTAATCTTGGACTGCAAATAGCCATCTATGGGTGGATGTAACAGGGCAGTGAAAGATGTAAAACGTGACCTGAACAGTCTTTGTTTTGATGACAGCTTTTTGTCTTTGACTTCCTCATAAAGCTTTCCGCATTTATCATTCTAGTCTCCTGGTGAAGAGGACCCCAAGAAGTTCAGGATATAGACCAGACTGTGAGAACCTCTTATTTTTCTTCTACATTCTCTGTGTAGTGACGAATGGTATGGCTCAATTTGTGACTTTCAGTCATTTGCGACTCTTCGAAGACCCAGTGAAAATTTTAATAAAGCAGGATTATAATTAATCTCAGGGAAATCTACTCTAAATGTAGCCGAGCCTGGCACTTATGTACTAATGCAAGCCTTATAACCCCCTGCTCACACCATCTATGATTATGTAATGCTTTTAGGTTTGAGTTGGGTAATCTCTTTAAGATCGTCCCTCAAGGACAGCTGTTACTGTAAGTGTTTTGACTTTCCGCTGAGACCATAAAAGAGCAGTGACTGCTTGTTTATGTCAGAGCCAGTTTGTTGCTTGTTTTCTTCCAGTGGTCTTAAAAGTAGCTTCTGGTTTCTCTTATTTATAACCCCTTGTATCAGTGATATTACATAGGGAGATTTCCTCTTCTCACAGCTCCTAATGCTCCTATCACTGCAGCCACTTTAGACTTTACCTTTCCCATCTGCTCCAGTTGTTTCTTCTGCCCTTGCTAGTTCTCTATTTTTTGTGTTTCTTCTTAGTTGCTGTCGGCTGAGATCCCCACATCTATCACAGATGCACTTTGTTAACCACCACTATGTCTGGTTGGTTAGTCAGCAGCTGCTTGTCTGTCTAGAAGTCAAGCTCTGATAGGACCTTGTTGTTATACTGCTATGATCAGAACTCTCCTCTAAGCCATCCTTTTCTATCCACTGGTAGTATTTCTTAATGCCAGCTCCTTCCTCTATCCGTTGATGGTACATTCCAGGAACAGATTCCCATAGGGGTTTGGTCATCCATGATAGTTCCTCGTCCTGTTCCCCAAGTATCCTCAGTTGTCTGAGGTATTCTTGGCACTCACTAATCCTCTCCGTTCCTTTTTTCTGTTGCTCATAAACCCTCAGGGTGCTAGACTTCAGGTAGAGAGCTCCGTGCATTGTGAGGAGTTTTGGTGTCTTGACATGAGTGCCATCTCTCTCCTCCTGTGGTCAGCTTATTATTCAAACTGGGTATCTGATGATCGATAGGGCACAGACATTGATGGCTTGGATCTTATTCCTTCTGTTCAGCTAGCTTCTTAGAACCTACAATACCTTTTGGAGGTATATGGCTGTGGCTGATCTTTGTGCGACTTTGTCATGGTTCTCGTTGGCCTGTGGGATATACAGGTACTTATAGTTGTTCTATATATCTGCTATTTTATCTTCTGGCAACTGCACCCCTTCATATCCATTGTATCAGCTCTTAATGATGAGCTGGCTTAGAGGGTTGAGGCCTATGCAGAACAGCAGCGGGAACACTTTGGTATATTCTGCATTTGATGGCAACTTAAGTGATTGCCTTCGATTTTGTTTCCTGTGTTGTGTTCCACAGACCCACTGACTTCCTGATGAAGGTTATTAGTATACTATTAGCTTTGTACAGTGCCAACCACTCCAGTATCCATGTGATTTTACTTATATAATATAAATACATATTATAATGTTTGTTTGTTTGTTTGTTTGTTTTCCCCCAGACATCGGTTTTGAGGTACCGGATGCCTTTCTGGTTGGCTATGCTTTGGATTACAACGAGTACTTCAGAGATCTCAGTGTAAGTGTTTTTTGGAAGTTGATTACTCAAGGTCTCCTATTATAAAGGTGATTTTTAACACAGATTTAGCTGGTTTGGATTACTGCAACATCCACTGGAGATAGCTGTGGTTCTAATAATCGCTGGCAAGCTGGTATAATACTGGACCCTGATTTGCCCCCATGCATCCATTGGCATGCAAGTTTGTGAATGTGTGTGATAGGGTGAATGGTGCGTGTAGTTAAAAAGTGCTTTGAGTGCTCAGAGTAGAAAACCAAAGTGCACAAGTGCCAAACCATTCTATTTACAGAGGTGTGGAAAATGTTAGATGTTTTTACATGCTCACAAGAACAAGTGCACCTGAGATACTGAATGAGTAATTGGCTTGATATTTCACAAATTATCTGTCTGCCCTAAGATGAAATTATTTTAGATATTATTGCTTTTACATGGTTGTTTTGAGGACTCATCTAATATGAATTATCAGGATTTATCCTGCATTAAAAACTGATTTTGACCTTCACTGAAAGGAAAAAAAATTTTTTTTTCTCTAAATGGTCTAAGTGGGATTACATTTTCTTTAGCTTAGTTTGAGTGCACTAGTTGTGCCATAACAATATGTGGACCAGTTATGCTTACATACATAGTCACCCACCAGAGTCCCAATTTTAACCTAATCATGACATTATTTAGGCAGACTGTTGATGTTAATTTTAGTCACTTTATCCTCAAATCTTCAAAGTGGAAAAGTATATTTATAGTGTTTTGTATAGTTACAGGATTGGGCAACAAGTGATTTTTTTTTTTTTTTTTTTTTTTTTTTTTTTTTTTTTTTATATGGTTGTGTAGTGTTGTATTAAAATGTTAAGGTATTTCTGAAAATAACTTGGCCTTAAATATTTGCTGCAGTAGGAATAAAAGAGGTGTAAAAAAAAAAAAAAAAAAAAGGCAACTGCAGTTTCAGGGTCCTGATGTTCTGCCTGCTTACGCACCATGAGGCTGCCATGTTTGGTGTCACTGGTTTTTAGTGAAACCAGTGTTATAATATTCAGCATTTCTGTTGATGTTTTTTCCTCTTCTTTTCCTCAGCACATCTGTATACTGAATGACCAAGCAAAGGAGAAGTACAAAGTGTGAGCAGATGAAGTGCTGCAGAGGCCGATGTCTGAATCGCTGAAGACTTGGACCACTGTGACGAGCCTCGTTAGCTTTGCTGTGTTTTGAAACGTATTTATTTTTCTATATGCGAATCCACAAAAAGTGACTTGTGGGTTGTAACTAACTTTAAGAACATTTCTTTCCCCCCTTATAAGTGGGATTAATTCTGTATATTATCAATATTTTGGTTGTCAATTTATTGAATTTATGTTAAGACTGAAGGTGTAAATAACAGTTTTGAATAGAAGTGGAGATAAAAAAAAAAATGTAATTAATTTGCTCTTATGGAAGTACACACATCTCAGGCTACTGCTTTATTTTCAGTGAGCTGTCAGATTATTTGTAGCCTTCGAATGTTTGAATGTTTCAGTTTGGATTTATACTGAAGACATATCCTCTCATTATGCCATAAAATGACTTGTCATGTACTGTATGTTTTGATTCATGTCCAATGTTTTCACCAAGGATCTCTTTACAGCAATACAAATCCCAGTGAAACCTCGAGTCTGTTTTCTATTTTCCCAGAAGAGGGAGTAACACTGCATTTATGCATGTTTTTACAAAAGTAATAGGCCTACTTTAAACTAATTACCAAAACACACTTGACTGTGGTACTATGTGAAATAGGAGTGGCAAGAAAAAAGGATGTGAGGGGGGGGGGTGTAGGACATGTTTCAGGGCAGCAAGACTGTGGTTAAGAATGACAAGTACAGTTGGGATTGTATCAGGAAGGAGGCTGAGCTGGAGGTAACCAGGATATACAGGATTAGCAAATGAGTACATCAGATGGACAGGTTGGAGAGACGAGGCTGAGATGGTTTGGATGTGTGCAGATGATAGATCGCGGATATACTGGAGAAAGGATGTTGAAGATTGAGGAAAAGAGGAAGGAGTATGTACAGTGGGTTAGTGAGACAGAGGAGAAAGCTACGGATAGGGTGATGTGGAGGTAAATGATACACTATGGCGACCTCTAAAGGAGGCAGCAGAGAGGAGACTAACGCGACAAAAATACCCTCTCTCGAGTTTCTCCGCAGTCATGATAATCTCCGTGATCCTATTAGAGAATGTTTTAAATTATCAAACACTCTCAAAATACACTTGTACTCTTTTTGAGGCTCAAGCATCAACACCAAATGCTTTAGCTAATTGAATAACGTGTCTAAAGCGGAAGTTGTCGCGATTCGACATCACATCCGTTTCTGGTGTTAGCTTAAACTCGGGCAGGAAGTAGCTGTCAAAGAAGGGCGAATGGTATTGGGAAAGTTTACCATTATATACACATTAGCTTTCCTACAACGCAGGTGTTTTCTGAACTACCATGGACTGATTAGACTTAGCTCTGCTGCTAACGTTAGTTTCACTGTAAGCATAACAGTATTGTTTTTAGCTGTCAACGTTTGTTTTCCAAGATTTTGTGTTTATTTAATAATAAGTCGTACCAAATTGTTCAAGACTTGGACTTTAACCAGGTCACTCACTATCATGCACGTTAAAGAAGAGATTATAGGCATTTTAAAGCAGTTTGACATAGGAGATAAGTTTTCCTATCTGCCATTGCTGCCCAGAGCTTCTGTGCTGATCCCGCTGTTCGTGAGGAGTGGGCGGCTGTACACCTTGCTGACGCTGCGTTCAAAAGAGGTAACTTGAGTGGGTAAATGCGGTTTCTTCTCACTTCTCTATCTGGGGTTCGCCACAGCATTTCATCTACCTTTATCTGACCGCTATCCCCAGCTTCCTTTTCTGTCACACCAACTCCGTGCATGTCCTCAACATCCTTCTCCAATGCAGGCACCCTCTCTTCTCTGCACTTCCAAACCGTCCCAGCCTTGCCTCTAACCCGAACTATCCCTATGATGTACTCATTCCTAATCCTGTCCATCCCACTAACTTCCCCCAAAATGTCAAAAAGTCATCTCCAAAACATACATAAATGCATATAGGTCGATTCACTAACATCTTACCAACTTTCAGTCTTGCTACTGTCTTTCCACGGGCAGTATTGTGGCAAGCACTGTTTCCTCACAGCAAGGTGGTCCAGGGCCTGAACCCACCATCTGGCTGGGGTCTTTATGTCTGACGTTTTGCATGGCTACTTCCCATAGACGGCAGTTAGTGGGGTTACGTTAATGGATGATTCTAAATGGCTGATAGGTGTGAAGGTGAATGCATATGATTGTGTCTGTGTAGCCCTGTAACAGACCTGTCCAAGATGTACCCTTCCCGTCACCCTGTAGCAGCTGAGATAACACTGAGATGGATGCTATCTCTCAGTCACTGTCTTCATCTATCCTGTAAATCCATCTTATTTATGTTTCTTTCTTTGTAGCTGAGGACCAGTGCTGGTGAGGTGTGTTTCCCAGGTGGAAAGAGAGACCCCAGTGACCATGACGATGTGGACACAGCTCTGAGAGAAGCGGAGGAGGAGATAGGTCTATCACCTGATGACGTTCAGGTGGTCTGTACGCTGTTTCCAATCATTAATAAGGTAGAATAAAACATGATTTTCTTTAAGAGTATTGACTGACTTGAGTCTTATTCATTTTCTCAAATCACCCCCTCCTAATTGTCGTTCTTTGTCAACAGACCGGTCTGTTGGTGACCCCAGTTGTTGGCTTCATAGAGGAGTCATTTTGTCCCAGTCCAAACCCAGCTGAGGTCAGTGCTGTGTTCACAGTCCCATTGGACTTCTTCACCAGCAAGGAGGACCACCACTCTACATATGGTGTCGTTGGGATGTCGGGGCTGCTGCACTCATTTTATTTTGTGGACACTGATTTGGGAAGCCAATATCACATATGGGGATTGACTGCCTTGCTGGCCATCCTGGTTGCTGTCCTTGCTCTTAAAAAGAAACCCGAGTTTGAAGTTGGCTTTGACTCTGAGGACCCACTAGCATTCTTCCAACAGATCCTACACAGAAGAATCAGTAAACTATGAACAGATTTTCCCCAATACCTGAAGCCCCATTGAATTTACTGTATAATTTCTATGAATGTGTGTAATAATTGTTTGAAAGGATGTATATAAACTTTTCAGTGTGGTGAAAAGATGCAAATAAAAAGATATTTTCAGTTTTTCAAAATTCATTTAATGTAGCAGCAGGATTACAGATATAAACAAAGAGTATACAAATGTCCAGACAAAGGCAAAATTACATGTTAATAATAGTTCAGATGTATGATAACACACCAGGTTTGACTTTTATCCCTACTGCAGGGTCGTAAGGCTAGATACTAAAGCTCAAGCTACACAGAACGGATACAACAGAACTGTTGGAGAATGTGAAATAGAAGCGAACTAGGAAAAGTGAGCAAACTGATTACACACAAGATACAGCTCACACTATTGGCAATTTAATTTATCATGGTTGCCCCTTTTGATCAAGCGTTTCACAGCAACAATAGTAATGTTGACAAGCACATCAACACAAAGTTCTCGCTAAAAACAATCTCCACTGTCTCGTCCCTTTTACCTCACATGTACAAATCTCATGAGGCATGAAAAGCATTTTCAATAGAAAACAACAAGGTGACAATTCACTGGTGAAGCTGCACAATATTATGTTGATATCTTGCAACGGATTGAGAACATGTTAAAGTATAACAGTTACGGTTATGTCCGTGTCAGGGGGAGGAGAGAGTAACGGAAAAGCTTTCGGATGTTAAACAGTCTTAGAGAATAAAAAGGAGCAATGAGACAAAAGGGACACCAGTAAACACAGCAGAGCAACGTTTAAGTTATCAAGGCACACAAAGTTCTGTTGAAAGCGTCACAATTGAAATTCAAAATACCCCTGCAGTATATTTCACATTTAAATATACATGGATATTCATTTACATGACTGAAGGACAAAAATATTATGCAAAGATTTGTGTGCTCTTTTCAACGCCTTTAAATCAACAGTTTCTTTTTTTTTTTTTTTCCCTCCCCCCCGGTGAAGTGGCTATTCGACAAAGTCGGACTGAAATGAATAATAATAATAAAACTAATGGTCGGTTTTGAAATTACACCACAATCAAAAACAATTTGACCAATGTGCAGTGACACAAATGACAGCTGGTGTCGCCCTGCCCATCCCCTTCCCTCCGCCTCAAAATATATCTTCTCTAAGCCTAGTATTGGTCCGATGTCAGATGTAGAGCAAGCTCCATTCCACACACCATGAGGTAAAATTTACATTCATGAAACCGAAGTCACGGGTTGGCTTTCTGTGTTGGTATGGCTTTAAGAGGCATTACTGTTCCGCACTTCTTCCACAACATCATGTGCTCTTTAGCTCCCCTAACTGAGAGGGATGGAATGCTTGGAAACATCACTACTGCACTCTAACTTGATCTACAGTTAATGGACGAGTCAAAGTGCCATTTGAGATGCATGATGTTAAAAACAAAAACAAAAGAGGAGTTTAAAATACAAAACGCCCACACAAAACACACAGAGCACAAAAAAGAGGAGTAAACTTCACGTTATGTTCTACAGTTTGCGTAAAGTCAATATCATGACAGTAGATTTAAGTCTAACATAATCGCTTGATGTCCACTTACATTTCTAGTTTCAGTCATAGACTTAATAAACCTGCGCTTCATTTCAGGGGAAAAACCAACAAAACACTAGCAATGATAGTTCTTTGCTATGAGCAAAAAAGAAAAAAAGTTTAGTTTTACAAAAATACTCTACATTTTGATACATGGATTACAAAATTCTAAAAAAGATAAGTTACTTTTAAAATGGATCACTAACAGCTGCAAAGATAAAAGAGTATGACCATGAAAATGTAAACAATGCATGTGAGCAATGCGATACTAATGTCTGAAGTCTCCAAGAAAAAAAAACACATGTCCTTTTTTGGGGGGGGATAACGCCAAATTGGCTAATATTAGATTTGGAAAGTTCAACAATGTCAACTCTTCATTGAAAAATAGAGTGATGTATCAAATTGGTGGAAATGTTAATGAGATAAACTGATCCATGAAGCAAAGTACCTTCGCAAAACTATCAGAAATCTTGTAAAAGCGCAAAACAAAACAACCCCCCCAGCATGCTGAATTGTTAGCCATGTGAGAGCTGCATTATGTGAACAAACAAATGCAAATGAGTAAACGTTACGATGGCGAGGACAAAATGGCGACCATTCACAATCAGGAGCTTTGGTATGCCTGGGTGGGTTGCACTCCAGTCTGATCCCTCAACAACAGCCAGCACTGTAGACTCGATTTTTCTTCCAAACTAAAAACGAATGCAAGTGCTATTGATAGTACAAACTGTACTAACATGACGAAAGAAGTGTCCATTACTCCTCTACATAGCACCAAGGATGGAATCAAAAATGGCAACCTCTATGTAACAGATTTCATCTACCAGTGAGCCCCTGTTCACAACACAAAGAACAGGAGCCAGCTTCATGCGGCGCCAACCTGCACGGGCTACAAACAGAAACAGAAACTTAATATCGAAACACAACACGAACAACAGTAAAAACATTCCAACGAGAAAAACCGAGACTTAGTACAAAAGAAAAAAAACAAAACAATGAAGATCCTTCATGTAAATGTACAAACTAAATGAATCAGTATTTCAGATGTGTTGTCAGTGTCTAAAACACAAAAGGCCTAGTTACCACTCAAACACTGACAAGTGACAATGCCGTTTGTAGGAATGGCTGTTTTTGGATAGACTTGACTGGACCACTGGGACTGAATACAAAGAGGGACTCAACAGTGAGCAGACGTTCTATACAAAGTTGTCTAGACCTCAAAAATACTCTGACATGAGAGAAAATGTAAAAATGATGTATCTATTTGTACAAAGATGACTGCTTTCAGCTTTTCCCCCCTCTTCTTCTTCTTCTTTTTTTTTTTTAACCCCACCCACTGGACGTTTCAGAGTACAAATTCATCTTAGATCAGTAGAGAGCTGTGGATGGATATAAGGAGTAGCAGGTTACACAAAAGAGGTTATAAAGTGCTTTAGATAAAATGTTTATAAAACCACACAACACTCCATTTTCACTAGTGGAAAGGTTTTTTTTTCTATCCACATTTAACTGATAAAGAGTTAACTTTTTCAAAAGCAACAAAAGGAGAAAAAAAACAAAACAAACCCTAAATAGTTGAATGCTATTTAAAATTTCACCAAGAAAGGCCTGCACATAAGAGAACACTGGGAAGTGCCAACAAAGGCCACGTCACATGGATGAATCTCATTTATGAGTGTGCAATATTCCCTCAACTCACCAGGGTGCTTTCAGTAACACAATGTCTTTACCGGACTTTTTGTGATAAAAATTCATTTCATACTTGTGGTGCCGACACTAATATTAAACTGTGCTGCCTCTAATAACAAACCGCTTGAGTGCAGACTCCACCCATGCCAGTAAATGTTATTAAAAGAAAACATGAAACATTATCCTACAAAGAACTGTACAGTCTAATATTCTGTACTCTTGGAGCAAATTTAATGGCATTTTTGACATATGCAAATGTAAGCTGTGTATTAACAGCATGATTGTTCATATTCTCCACAGCAAAAGAAGTTTAAATCGAATTACTGTGACGTGATTTTATCCCTGTTTTTACATCAGCTAATCTCCCAAACTGACAAAATAAAAAAAATAAAAAATAAAAACACCCACTGTCTCAAAGTGAAATGAAATCTTGGGGAGTTTACACACTCAAAATGAGATTCTGCCTTTATCTGACAGTTATGTGCAATCTGATATTCCATAACTGACTGTTTTTTATTTTTAAATCTGCTTTCACAACACTCTCCCATCACGGCACCATTCCTCTGTCACCGTTCCTCTGTTGCTGACATTCTTTATCCCTTTCCTGTTTTTTCCCACAAATATTTTTATCCTCATCATCATAATCATTACCACCACCGTCATCATCTCTTAGGCTCACATTATTTTAAAAAGAAACAGGAAAAAAAAACAACAACTGGCAACAAAACACTGCATTTGTGCGGCTGGATAAAGCAGTTATTACAGGCCTCTCTGATCCTGCAAGAGGAGTAATAGCAAAGGTGGGTTCATTAATTCAAGAACAATGGATAAATGGAGGCTACAGTTAATGATAAATATTTCTTAAAAACAGGTCACATGAACTCATGATTTGGGTTTTCAGTAAAAAGGGCAAGTAATTCTTAAATATTTAAATGACTTTTTTTTTAAGCATTGGCACAAACCCCTACACACGGCTATTTTTAGGGTGTATAACTCTGAGCTACATACACATCACTCACCCCCTAAGTGCTGACAATGGTCCAAACAATAATCACTGCTTCTGTAGGCTTTCCAGTAGGTCCTCAATTTTATCCATGCTGGACGATGTTGATATGGATGCCTGCAGTTGATTCTGTAAGCTGCTCTGTATCTGTGTCTGTAGACTGGTCTGCATTGGTGTTGGTAGACTCGCTTCTATGTTTCCTTGTAAACTGGACTGAAGGGCTGTTTGTGTGTTTGCCTGCATTGCGTTCTCCAAGGTGGTCTGCATTTGTGCCTGAAGGGTGTTCTGCAAGCTGCCATGCATGGTAGCTGGGATTGGGGAGGCAGCCTGGGCCATGGGCTGATCCAGCAGAGTCTGCATGTGACCGGAGTTCGGGATTTGGTTCTGCGCAGGTTGGCTGGGTCCAGAAGAAGTGAGCAGCTGGGATGAGTCTAAAAGAAAAAGAAAATAATTTTATCCATCATTAAACAGTAAATGTAGCATATAACTGTAGCAATGGAGTAACACAAAAAGCATATGGATTAGAGCTGTGCCTGACTAGATGACCAATTATCACTACTGTCACTAGTGGGTATCAGACATACTAGCCGTTTAATCTAATTCTTTCAAATTTTAATTGATGCCAAATGCCGGTATATTGTGTCCTGGATGCTATGCAGCCATCTATCACCAGATGGAGCAATGTTGTTGACAAATGCCATAAATCTGTTAATCAGGCTTGATTTTTTTTGTTAAGACTATTAGGGTTAGGTCTTTTAAAGGCGAAAGAATGAGTTTGCGGATACGAGCGGTACCCTTCCTCTGAAGGGTGGATGGACTCTCCCTGAGTGATAGGGTGAGGAGTTCAGTCATTCAGGACGGGCTCAGAGTAGAGCCGCTCAACATCAAAAGGGGTCATTTGAGGTGGTTGTCTCCTGAGTAAGATGTTCCAGATGGGCATGTCCCACTTGGGATACACAGGAGAGATTAGACCTTTCAGCTGGCTGTGAACAACTCAATGTTTCTTCTGAGAAGTTGGAGGTGGTGGCTGGCAAGAGGGATGTCTGGGATTCTCTGCTTAGGCTGCTGACCCGTGACCCAACTTTAGATAAGCAGAAGCAAATGGCTAGATTATTTACTGATTTGTTCTTTTAGATTTTAACTTTTAATTAAGTGGTTGTCAAGAGTTTTCGAACAAGGTGCATCATTCGCAATGCACAGCCCAATACGCAACACTTTTCAGTTGCAATTTATTCATTTCTCGGATGTCAATTTGTCATATTTTAATAATATGTGAAAATCTTTTTTAGTACCATGTTTTCTTATTATATTTAATATTGGATTATTTTAAGTGTTTTGCCTTTTCTTCATTGTCTGGAGTAAAACGTGAAATATTCATAACGCAACATGTGAGGTACCGCACAGTTAGGAGGCATGATTTATTGTTAATAAATGTGATTAATGGTTTCAAATGCCTTTGTTTAGAGATTTTGACATTGTCCAATATTCTTAATATCAGAGTGTTTCTTAGTTTTAGACTAATCAGACTCATTTTTTTATCCCTCTCATTTAGCCGACTAAGAGAATAGTCACCAGGAACCGGATATGGATATATACAAGTTAATAGGTCGAGCATGATAGTACCATATTCTTCAGAAAATAAGAATTTAACATGGGTAACTTTGATTTACTCTACATTAAAAGGTGTAGAGGATCAAAATTGTCTTACCATTCTGAATGCCAAAAACAAACAGACTGGCCTGTCCTTGAGAAGCCACATTGCCACCCACAGATGTCTGGAAAAGCTGCTCTGGGGGCTGCTGACCAGGGCTGGCTACCACACCCACACCACCCTGCACCACAAAGATGGTTGTGGCGGGGGCTGGAGCCTGGTTGTTGAGCTCCTGTGAGGCAATAGTACTCTGCAAGCTGGACAGATTTGTCTGTGGTATGAACAGCTCCACAGGTTGATTGTTTTGGACGGAGCTTGAACTTGGGCCCACTTGCATTGGCTGCTGTTCCTGGAACAAGCTCTGTTGTTGGTTCTCAGTGGTTGTTGAGTTGCTGCCCGAAGAGCTCTGGTCTTGGAAGGACATGGGCTCTGCTGTATCTGACTGGGTGATTCCAACGCTAATGGTCCCCATAGGGGAAGGGCCTTGGGTCTGGGTGCTAAAGAGAATAGTAGGGGCGATAGCCTGTGGGTTCAGATCTGTGGTGCAGAGAAGCAGACCTGTTTG
Source organism: Diplotaxodon limnothrissa (assembly GCF_057381915.1). Lineage (NCBI taxonomy): Eukaryota > Metazoa > Chordata > Actinopteri > Cichliformes > Cichlidae > Diplotaxodon > Diplotaxodon limnothrissa. The sequence goes on from NC_140602.1 coordinate 9,205,827, forward strand.
CTGTGGTGCAGGGTTGCCCTGTGAGTGATTGGGAATACTTTGAAATAAGGAACCCTGCTGGCCCATTGGAAGCTGTGCTGGTTGTTGTTGGTTCTGCTGTGGGGACTGCTGCTGATCCATTGGGGTGCTCTGTTGCTGCATTTGAGACTGCGGTTGATTTTGAAACATTGAAACAGACTGATGTTGGCTGGCTGATGTCTCCATGGAGGAGATGAATGCCAGCTGCTGCTGTTGCTGGGGCTGATGGTTCGGCGTCAGGTATAGGGTTGATCCTGTGGACTGCTGCTCTGAGTTGAGACTGCCACTAGTCAGTACGGTCAGGGTATTCTGGATGAGGGCAGCCTGGACCTGCTGTTGGGACCCCTGGGTTTCGGCCATGGGCCTAGGCGACTGGAAGAGTTGCTGTGGGGGGGATGTGTGTGAAGGAGGTTGTGTTGGGAAGCTAGTCTGGATAGTAAGCAGTTCTCCAGCCTGTTGAAGGAGAGAGCTGGCCTGAAGGTGTTGCTGTAAATTTTCCAAAACCTGCTGCTCTTGAAGTTGCTGCTGTTGCTGTTGTAGGTTGCTCAACGCTTGATTTTGCTGCTGCTGCTGTTGTTGCAGCTGATGTTGCTGTAAATTGGTAAGAATATGATTTTGTTGTTGCTGATCCTGAAGCTGAATATTGTTTAGAACTTGCTGTTGCTGATTTTGTTGCAATTGCTGTTGTTGAATATTCTCCATAATTTGCTGTTGCTCTTGTGGCTGTAATATAAGTTGCTGTTGCATCTGTATGTTGTTGATGACTTGCTGCTGTTGCTGCTGAAGGTTTCCAAGTATTTGTTGCTGTTGTTGAAACTGCTGTTGTATTTGTTGTTGCTGCTCCTGTTGTTGTATCTGTAGCTGTTGCTGTGCTGACAGTGAATTATCTGTACTCCCCAGTCTAAGGCTGTTCATGTTCTCCTGGACATGCTGCTGAAGGGATTCTGCAGAAGGTGTGGGGCTATACAGCACAGAATTTAGCTGCTGCTGAGCTACAGCTGCTTCTAACACCTGCTGGAGCGTGGTGTTACTTCCCCCCTGGAGTTCTCTAACTGCCCTTTCCAGCTGGGCCACCTCTTCCTGGGGAAAGAGGGAGACCTGGGACTGCTGTGGCTGTGCCTGAGAGGAAGGTGCTATCTGTGGCATGGCCACAACCACCACCCCTGCACTACTACTGGAACTCTCAGGTGACAAGCTTTCCTGGGGGTCTCTAAGGAACTGCTGGGGGACTTCTGGTGTCACAGGTGGTATTGTGGTGTCTCCTGACACAGAGAAGGAGGTTGTTGGGGCAATTTCTTGCTTTTGTATCGTGCTGAGGGACTCTAAGCTAGGGAAGACCGGGGGTGCCTGGGGAAGGTCCACATCTTCTGATGGTAAAGGCATTGTTCTCTGAAAGGACTCTCCACCTGGATGAGAACTAGAGCCAAGGTCCAGAGTCTGCTGCACTGTGATGAGTGGATCAGGGGATGACTGAGAAAGAAAAACAGTGTTACAGACCGTATTTCTCAAGTAAATATTTTAAAATCTCTTCCTCAAAAAGCAGGGGGTATCTTACTTTGAAGACCTCTGTGGATGGTGGATTGCTAGACACTTCCATAGGTGTGTCCTCTTGCCGTTTGGATGTCTGGTCAGAGATTTCTGTTTGTTCAGAGGGCATAGATTTGATCGGGGTATCAAATAAGCAGGTCTTGACCATGGATATCCCCTCCGTTTTTACTGTCAGGACATTTGAGTTATCAGCTGGAGGTAAGAGTGGAGAAAAGGACTGTTAGAATGTGAGATGGCAACGATTAGGCACTTGAAATCTACATGAGGAGCTTAGCACAAATGACAATACATGACAAGCTGCATGTTCCATGTTTTTAATGGATGATGTGGAGAACAAAACCCATCCAACACCAAGCACAAGGCAGTTTGCAACAATCATACAAACCAGGAGGGTATTATCTACTTTTACCATGACCACTTGCCATCAAAACGCTTTTTGTAATCCAACTACGAATATTACTTGTTAGACTGCGCACATGGCAAACAGCCACTTTGTGTTCCTGTTTTAAACTTAAATTGAATCAACTAAAACTACTAAGCTTCAACATCCAGCTTAAAAAGGAAGGAGTTTCCAAAGTTCAACCAGGAATTTTAAAACCAAGAAATAGATGTTTCTGATGACGGGCCTGACAGCAGCAAAGCATTCTGACACATTTTGTTAGTAAACCTTTCTATCCAGCGGATTAGATAGCGTTCTGTGTCTTAAATATGGAGGCTGTTTTTGACACCCTGCACCTTCACCATTTCCCTCTCACTCTCCCACTTTTACCTGTGATCCACCTCCTCTTTATTTTCTGTGCAGTTTCTTCTTTTCCCCTTGTCACTCAGACTCAGGCTACCAGCTTCACCGTGCCTAAAATTACTTGAACCCACGCAAAAGTCCCCTTTCATCTTCCAACATTACGCTGATATGAACTTATAGATCCACTTAAACAGGATTTTCAGTGAGTTAAACAATTCCCGTTTTTATCTCAGCTGGTGGGGGGCTTTGACAGTTCTGTGCCATTGTGAGCTTTAATTTTTTAAATGAAACACAAGAAGAAAAAACAATTAAATAACCTTGTAAAGTAAAAGCCATAAGTGTCTGTTTTATTAAATGTATTTGACATTTGCAGATTTCAAGTAAATCAATACGATATTCCAAGAGTTTTTAGTAGAGATCACTTACAATAAATCAACTGCTGAGACTTATAATTATACATTTCTTAAATGCTACATCTCCTAAAATAACAATAAAACAAATAATTCAGATTATTTAAATAAACTACCATCCTGCTACTACAATCCCTTGTTAATAATAAGATCGCTGAATGCTATGCCACCTGTTCCAGACATGCTCCAATGTCAGGACCAATTATATCTGCTACACATTTACATATTAAACCTTCATCTATTAGTGGAAACACAAAGGACTGCCAGTGATCCCTACATCTCTTTTTGCCATTAGGGTAAATGTGTCTGTGACAGCAATAATTGCGGCATTGCTTAATCAGCCATTAGATTTGTCTATATGATTGATTATAATGGTGTAGTGCTATTAAAACTTGTTATAACTATCTGAAAACAGTACTATGTTAGCTCTATTCACTCTCTTCAAAACATAAATAGCCCATAAGTGTCACACTTAGCAATAAGTGTCAACATTTAAAAGCCATCAATGCCACGACGGCTGAAAATCGTGAACTATGTAACTTTCATGCTTGCTGTTACCCGAGTCTGGAGTGTAGGTGAAGGGTTGGGCTTCATGTGATCTACCGGCATTGGTCATCACAAAAATACCCACAGAAACAGGAGAAGTGATTGACTGGTTGTGAAACGGAGGGACTGTCACTATCAAGTGATTCTGGAAAAAAAGATCACATTTTTGTGTCAAGTGTATGCCAAAAAACAGGTTTGATACAGCAGCTTAGATTATTCAGTGAAAAACTCAAGGGGATCACCATCATCCCCACTTGCATATACCTGATGGAAAAGATCCATGTCAATCTTTGCTTCGGCTTGCCAGGAATTATCATCTGAGAATTCAAAAAGATTTGAGAGGGTTTATATGCAGAAAACCATTAACACACATGACATCGAGCTACAATGCTACTGACAAAAGAAATTGCTACAACACCTGTAATGTTCTCCTGAAAAATAACTTTGGTTCCTTTAAGGAAGTTCTTTCCGATTATAAAAGCTTCCTCGCCTCCTTTCACTGAGCAGCTGTGGAGACTCTTTCTCAGGATCTCTGGCACTCCTGCTGGCTGAGCTGAAGAGTAAAAGAAGATTCAAACTATCATTAATAACATAACATAAAACTAAAACATATTATAAATATTAGCCATCAAATTGTTTCAGGAATCCTAGTTGGCTGTTACTCACTGCAGAGGATCGGCGATGAGGGAACCTGTAAAGTCAGGGTTGATCCATCAGGCTGGGGGATGCTGACTCTGAAGGCCAACCTGGCTCGTGTACTCTTCTTCTTGGATCCTGCAACACCAATGCGGGCTTCGACATCTGCATTACGGAGCTTCAAAATTCCTACACAGTCCACCCTGTAGAAACAACACAGGAAGGAGAAGGAAGGGATAACTAAATATACAAAAGCACATACCAAATACTTTTTAAATATCAACACTGCAAGTAATAACTAGTCTTTAATTATCTGTAAGAACTCCTTACGCAAGTGTCATGTCATTGCTGGGCTCCAGAGGAATCTCAATAACTATGGTGCCTTCTATGTCCACCTCTTTGCAAGCAGTGGTGTTGCGTCCTGTCACTCTGCATGCCTGGTAGAAACCGTGAGGCTTCACTCTGCCTGCATCATTTGCTACAAACACCTGCAGCACAACTAATTCACTCACACCTTCCAACTGCAGACAAAAAAATAAAAAATAAAATTAGTTTTCCAGATTCTAATAAAAACCCCAAAACAAACAAAAAAAACCAAAACACCTCAGCCCTGTAAGATTTTCAGTTAAATATAAAAGTTTTAATCATTTGCCAATCAACTCAATCATTTATCTGTGAGCATTATTCATGGTACAAAAGAAGCATGTGATCTGTTCATAACCACTGAGCCATTCAAGAGCGATGTCAAGAATTTATTACTTTAATAATGAATACAAGGCAATCACTATTCATTCACTATCCCTACCCTGATTTACCATCAAGAGGTAAAGGTACTTGTTTGGTTGTTTGCAGTGTGAGTACTGGATTTACTGTTGATTTAATTAAAAAAAATTTTTTTAAAAAGAAATGAAATCAAAGAGACAAGTAGGTTATCCATGTTAAATGCCAGCTATTGAAATAGGAGAAAGGAAACAAGCACGTGGGCAGTGCTAGTACAATCTTTCTCGTGCAGTACTCCTCACTCAGTGTATTGGTTATATTCGATCTTATTCGGCAGCTTCTTCCTTTGGTGGTAATATTTCGTTTGTTAAGAAGCTGCTGGAAGCTTTTGTACTCCAACCTTGACAGTGGGGAATCCTTGTTGTGTACGATCTTTGACAGAACCTCTGCTGCCCTCAGTCAGATAGCGAGCTCTGTGCTGGGTCTCTGGCTGCACTAGGATCTTTAGCTCCTTCCCATCACTCCTCTGAGGGAACTGAGCAGACAGTGACCCACCTTTCACTGCAGTTCCTGACTCGAGAGAGCTGCAGAGGACAAAAAATGATGATGACATTAGTGTGACATCCAAGAATCCAATTACCCCAAGCAAAACTTTAATCGACCTTAATGTATTCCTACAAAGGGGAGAGGCACTCTGACCTAAAGAGACAGAATGTACTCTAGTAAGTGTCACCATACCTGGATATGGAACTGGTCTTATCTGTGCCCAGCTGGGATAGCACATAGTGAGGGGCTTTGGCGCTGTCAGCATCAAACACATCCATGCTGTCTTCTGGAGGAGCAGGCTTGGGACCGGGCCGCTGGCGAGGAGTGCGTTTTCTAGACTTGCGTGGCACCTCCGTGTTGTCATTGTAGGAGATTGAGCTGATCAAACTGAAGTTCGAGACAGACTCATCGGCCCACATGCTGCTGCTTTGCTCTGAGTCGGGACCTGGTGCACCAGATATGGTAGGTTCCTCTTGGCAAGACATCTGGCTGTCATCAAACAGATCCTCGGGTGGTGGGGATATGCTCAACACAGTCCTTCGCTTTGATGGAGTGTTCTGGGGCTGCTGGACTCCTAGCCCCGGCAACCCTCCCGGCCCTACATCCCCTACTGTAGCGTTTGCTCCACTGCTGCCTCTGTTGGGGGCACCCTCCGCACCTTGCATCTCTGAAACACCAGCGCCATCTCCTCCGCTGGAGTGGAGATGCTGGGCAACCTTGAGATGGTCTGACGATGAGGTAGAGGGGCCAGAGGATGTAACGCCTATGGCGAGGGAGGAAGAGGCAGAAGGGCTGGAGGTGGAAGAGGTGGCATCTGTAGTAGTGCATATAGATATAAAAGTTAGGACAGATGTTCACCACAGAGCAGGCTAGCAGTCCCATTCAAGCAGCTGAATTTGTGCATGATTTGTATAGATTTCCCCTCTTCCCAACTCTAATTTCAACAAACTGTTGTGGGTTACGTGCTCTCACTGTGCATGCGAGAGCTGTCAAGCACTGACCAAATGTTCTGAAGTTAAAGTTGAGAAGGGTACTATAGGTCCCACAATGTTTTGATTTCCTACAAAACCTCTGATTAAAAATCAATGTGACAAAACTGACATGCCTTGTTTACAAAAACAAAAGCAAGCTACAAATTGTTACATACACATTGCCAGAAAGAAAAATAACAAAATCTGGTCAAACTTTCTTGTACAGCCAAATTTGCAAGCTGATAATGTGGCGCCAAATTAAATTTGCCAGGTTTACAGTAGAGTTTGTGCAATGTGCATTCAATAGTAAACAGTAGTTTGCGCATGCCAATTGGAATATTTGGTTGGGACTGAGCGTAGCCATGGAGACAGAATAAACAAGCCTCTGACCTATGGAGCAGTGAACTGCAGACCATTTTATATGCAGACACTCCCTGCCTCAGAGGGCACTTCCTGCAATAAAAATGAGACAGCCAATGAGCAACAAGAGAGCTGATCATTCAAGACTTAACTTCTGTCAATGAGTAAACTGGATGAGTTAATATACTGAAGGAAGGAGTATCTTTTGAAGTTTATCATTTATAGACACTCGGAAGCACGTTTGTTTGGTTAATGATGATCTAAAAGACATCACATGAGTCATGCTTTTGATCAGCACTGCTTAGGGCCAGCTGGGTCAGACATGATAGTAAAAAGGCAGCGTTAAAAAAAAAGAAAAAGCGCGCTCTCTCCAACATGATTGTTCACCGGTTAGTTTGCTTTTTAGATGAAAACCATGACTAGAATCCTTCACAGTTTTAACTGATGTCAAGAACATCAAAATGCACCATGATCCAAGATCAGGCCATTTTCTTTGCTTTTGATAAGTGATATTGAAAAATACAGTCCAACGTTTGCTGGGGCAACTTCACTGTTTCATGAGTAGACAAAACCATTGTAATTAGTGAAAATGTTAGCAACTCTGTAACATGAGAGTCAAACACTTGTGCACGGTTCACGGTGCAACAGATGCATCTCTTTTACTTTTGTTAAAGGCATTTAAAACTCAAACTATAGAGAGGGCAATACTCAAATAAAGCGAAAGAAATTGAAAACGTGAAATGCAATATGCCAACTCTAAAACACTATATAACGTCATAACATGAGGGATGTTGTAGGAGATGATTTGGATCTGTAAAGCTGAGACAATCTGATGGGGTTTTTTTTATTTACATTAAGAGCCAAGGGAAAAATAAAATTTAGTACAAGCGTCAAAAAGTTATAAAAAAAAGAAACCCAAATCATAGGTGAAACAATAAATAAGAGGCCATGTCAGCATGCAAACGCTGCATTCTGAATTTAAAATTTTGATGTAGCTGTACATGTAGCTGGTGTTTGTTGTCAAAGATGCAAAGGCGAAAACAGGGGAATTCAAATTGGTATTTATCTGCTCAGCTATAATACATACAATAAATGATCAGAACTGTCATTGAATAACATGAACGGCAGAACACTTTTTCCTGGTCACACTCAAAAGATGCATAAAATTACCGTCCCTGGCCTGTGGGCCACGCTTTCAGGAACCTGGCCACAAAGAGTGTTAAATGACCAGTTAAGACATTAGTCTAAAACACTACATAAATATTTTTTTTTTTTTAGAGATTTAGATTTATACTGTGAACTGGTTAGGTGAGGTGGTGGAGGTGTGTTTGCAGAGTGGGTGAATATAAAAGGTAAAACGCTGTCATGGTGCTTGATATGTTTTGAAATGTTTTTATTAACACTCTAAAAAAATCAAAACATTGAGTGGTTAAAGTGTTGCCACTGTAGAGTTGGTTCAGAGCAGCTTCTACTCCATTGTTTAAAATACTCTCAACACTGCCTCCAGCCTCTGTACCAAAGTACACAACACTACTGAGCACACAGCTGTGTGGAGTTAAATGATATCTTCACATCAGGTGCTAAGGGTGTTGAAATTTTTCACTAGGCCCGCAAACAGCGAGTGTCAAGTCAGGCTTCATAAGCAACGTCACTTTCCATGCTGCTGCTAGTTAACAGGATCGCCCACCACTAACAGTAAAAGATGCTGACAGACAACAACACAACAGACATCAATACGGTATAATATTGGAAAATTTTAAAGTTACAACATATATTTGAATAAATCCTGTGTTTAGCTGCACAGAAGGGCTTTAGAACTGACCCCCGACTGACTTGTTGGTGCTGTACCCTTGTATAACATGGGGCCCAGCTAACACGTAATAACCATGTATCGTCATGTCAGCAGTTTTGAAATACTTAATACATACTAGCCTATATAAATCCCATTTAGTCACAAATCTTGCCTCGGAAACTGATGAAAGGGTGAAGTTGCCCCCAGTCACTCACACAAGGCCACATTTCTTTACCCCTGCTGACTTGGGTAATAGTTTGTAACAGAGAAACTGATCCCAGATCATGGTTTTCATGGACTGAACAGGTAGCTCACCTGACGCCAAGGCTGCAGAGGGGGGAGGTCCCGCCTCTCCCCCACTATTCTGGCTCATGGTGGGTGGGTCTGTCTGGGTGGACGATGGCTGGAGCTGGAGTTCTTTGGGGAGGAGGTCATATACCGACTCTGCCATAAAGGATGAGCAGGAGAATACAAATTAGTTTCTGAAAAATAAATGAGATTATTGGTAATTAGAGGACAATGCAACTAAAAAAAAGATCCATACCCGCTCTTCTTAGATGAAAATATTCTGTTTTTAAATACCCATTTTCAGCAGGTTTCCTTTTAACCTGTTAGGAACGGTGGACCATGATGAAAATAGCAACCTTCAAGTCACAACTGCTTCCAACTTTTTAAAAATAGAACAAAAAAACTATCTGCCTTTATTGCCAGTTAACTCAAATAGGTGTCGTCACAATTTAACCCTGGAAACATGAAGCACACAATGTTCTAACTTATTCTACTGAAAACAAGGCCTCAAGGGTTGCATAAGGCAGCCATCTTAGCCTCAAACTGAAGCTAATGCAGAACTGCTCGCAAGCACAGTCCAAGTCATAATACAACTGCTGGAGCTTAGTTCTAGAAATCGTCACAATTCTTCGCAAAATAGAACCTTGCCAACAGTCAATTTCACTTCCACTAATGCAAGCTTCATGGCAAAAACAAAACTCCTACAGTATCTCACCAAAACTGGTTGTTTCCTTATTTGCTTTCCGAAGACAAGTGGAAGCAATACTGCAATCCTCTAAAAATTCTGCAGTCAACACTAGCACAACACAGGGTATCTTATGATGAACTAAATTAGCCCCCCGTGGGGTTTGGTGTAATAAAACCCACAGAGTCATGAAGATATTTAATGGCAACATGATTCCTTGTAGACATAATTACCACTGCAGCCACACTGGAATAAATCAGATCTGATGCTAGATAAACACATGATTAGGTAGTGCGGTTGCTAAGAAACAGGCACCTATCAACACCTTGATATGGATATTTCAGCTTTGCATCGACAGCACCAAGGATGCGTAGTAGTCATCTAACACTTGCCTATGATTTTGTTCCCAACAGAGCGATGACGCTGACAAGACACATGATCTTGCACTTCTGTGATGTCAGTGATGGTGCTGAGCTGGTGGCAATGCATCACCAAAGTTCACACAACGAACAAATAAAATCTGCTATTGTTTGCATCAAATCCCCTTACAGCACTGCTGAATGAATAGCACAATCTAAATGTCAAAAGGCCAGAGAAAGTTTCATTTCTTTTTCTTAACAAATATAGAAAGAGCTGTGATATTTCACAGATCTCGGTGAGATCAGTTTCCTGTGCAGCTAGAAAAATAAAACGTGGATTTCAGTGAACCTGTTCACAGCGAGCTTCAGAGACTATAGAGAACTGCCAGCAACCGTCTGATTGTGTGCACGAATATCACAACAGCCCTCAATCTTTGCCTGTGGTGTGTGGCATGAAGAAAGTGAGTCTTTGTTGCTGATTGCATTACAGATTGACTGACAACGAGACATGACCTCAGCTTTAACTAGTATCCCTATGAACAATAGAAGCATGCATAGTGGGTACACTGAACATGTGCTGTCACCTGCTTTGAACCCATGTATTAGGGCTGTTCGATATACCGATATATATCGGATGACGATATAAAAACATCTATCGTTTCATTTTACGCTATTGTTTGTTTCGTGGTGTTGCAAAATAAACTGTTTACGGCAATATTTTTTCATCGTTTTGATGGTCACTGTAGTGGCTATATTAATTTCTTAAAGTTCTGTCTTTCTCTTATATTTAATATAACCACACTACAGACAGACAAGCGTTTGTTTTTATGCGTTGTCGTTAGCAACAACGACGGTAAAACCACAGCGTGTCGGCTTGTTCCACATAAACCTTTCACAATAAAGCTCAAGATCCTGTTGAGACTTTTCAAAATAAACTCAATCACGTGAAAGATGCATATTGTTTACGGATGAGAAGCAAAAAAAGAGCCGTCAGGTGCTAAAAAAACAAAAAAAACAAAACAAAAACCGTTAGAACTCAAACGTTAGAACAGGCTTTTCCCCGCAGCATGCGGTGTAATAAATACTCAAAGAAAACGGCGGCCGTTACAACTTATGTCTAAAAATGTATAGTTTCCTGTATCAGTTAAAACACTCCACTCCAGGTACGCAATCCCCTTGCTGAAAACACTTCACGCAAGTCGAGCTGCCCGAGATTCACAGAATTTATAGAAAATGTTACATTTTTGTGATTTATATCGTTATCGGACGATAGATATCTTAATATCGGGATATGAGATTTTGGTCATATCGCACAGCCCTACCATGTATATGCTTCAGTATTCAATCACATGCAAACAAATGTTCTCTTCATAGACTCCCAACACATGTGCAGGAGTAGCATGGCACTTCTGCTAAAAAAAGAGCAGCACATAATAAAAAAACAAAGGACAGAAATTGCTGTTCACTAAGCTGGGTACCCTCTTGCCAAGGTTGGCAAAAGGCTTACATGTACTGGACAGATCAAAAGGAGTCCACACTGTGTTAAAGAATGTCACTGTTGGCCTGAAAGGGGTATAAATCACCCGTTCTCTCTGGGTGCTTGCTGGTCACACAGCAACACAAAACAACCACAGAAAGTCAAACTGTAAAAGGGTTCATTGTTCATAGGATTTTTTCTTTAAAAAAAAAAAAAAACAGCACACATGCACTACAAATGGTTGTTTATTAGAAATAAACTTTACAGAATCTTATAATCTTCTTGACTACAACTCAGAGCTCTACTAAATTACCCCTCTAAAAGTTCACCACAGTGCAGTTTAAGCCTAAAGGATTTGCTCGTGGTGGGAAACCTACCCAAGAAATGTTTTCAAATCAGAGGCATTTTAAGGAGTCTTTTATGAATCATAAAAGCCAAAAATAATGATTAGCATGTTTACCTGCAGCACAAATTTGTTTAAATGTGCACAAATATTAGGTTGAGACACACACAAGATTCAATTACCTTGTGACACAGGCCAATAACCACACATTGTTATTGAGTCAATCACTTCAGGTTCATAAATGCACAGATTGGATTGCTGTCAGCGATTTAATTTTTACTTTTGAAGCACACTTTCCAGTTTAGGGTGTGCAGTATATGCAAAAGAGTGTGTCTATATTCAAACCGTGCTGTGACTTGTGCTCGTGGAGACTTGAAATAAAAATGATTAATTGGAGCCCTATTGTTATTTTCTCCCATTTATTCTCTATTTTCTTTGAATTTAAAATTCCATCTAAAGCAAAAAAAAAAAAAAGCTCATAATAATCCATCAACTAAACAGCAGCATTTCCAAATGCTTTGTTGAGAGTCCAACAGCCATAATGTTAAGTAGGGCTTTTATTTTCATGTACAATTTTGGCTTCTGGCGATTATTAAATTAAAATGAATGTGGTAAAACAAATATTCTTCTGGAATCAATTTCATTTGAATGTTCCTGTTTAAATTTAAATCCAGCAGAAGTTGTGCGTCCACACCCCTGCATAAACCTGCACCTCACCTATTTAATCTATCCAAAAGTATAACTTTCAAAACCAAACAAGCTTTCTGTAGGTGAAAATGTCACTTTCCCCAAGAGTGCAGCTCTGTGGCTACCTGGGCTTCTTTTTTAAGCTTCCCATTTGTATATAAACCTCCAGTGGCAGAACCACTCTGTATACCTTTACAAAGATAACAACATCAAACGAGTAGCGCCGATTAAAGCTAGGTGATAGATTCACTTTTTCAGGAAAACCAGAAAATGTTATTTTTACTTTTTTAAACAGACTCTGTGGGCTTAGAAGCCGTTTTGCAGCATATACAAAAAATCCTGAAGTTTGAAAACAAATGTTATCTCAATTTTAAATGTGTGTGAGAAACAGTATACTAAGTGCTTCAATTAGTGGAAACACCATACTAAGAAACTGCTGCAGTGTCAACAGCTGCTGTTTGGATTTTGTTGCACACCTTCTTCCGCACGTACAGCAAAGTCCTTGAAGCCAGTCTCGTCAGTCATCACTGTCCTGAAATGCCTCCAGGAAAATTATCTTTAATTTTATTCGTCACCTGTGCTTAACCCTAGAACACTAACGTCGGATGATTTTCACCCACGTGCTTGTAGTCAAATGCCATCTTTTGTTTATTTCTCCCACAGTTGTCAGCGATGCAAAGAGATTGTGCCTTCTCTGGACAAGGCTCACACGACAAGGAAGAGGTGGGCAGAAGAAAAAGTTATGTCTATTATTTAATTTTTAAACAATATTTTCGTTTACGATTCTCAGTTTATTTATTTTTTACTCATTTTGAAGCGTTTATATAGGGTCCCCCAATGATACTGTTTTCATTTCATGAGACGTTGTTTAAGGGGAAATGTAACAAGAGTACTTCAATTTGCCACATATTAGGTTACTTATTCAGATGGGAAGTATGTTTTATCAGCCATATGATATCAGGTAAAAAATACCTGACATTAGTGACAGTGTTATAAAACTGCACATAAGTGTTCTAAGAACTGCCCTCTGTCAAAACAGATAAAAACCTCTTTAAAGGTTTTCTGACCAATCCTTAAAATAGGTTTTAAAATGTAGGTTAACTCTCCAGTTCACAAAATACACTTCCTGCACTACATTTTGGTCTTATTTTGCTTTACAGTAGCAAGTTTGACAAGTCTGTTTGGACAAATCTATAAGCTTGTCCAAACAGTAGCCTACAGCACACTAACCTACCAGGAGGTGGACTGACTTTAACCTAGACTTAGAACAATTAACTTATTAGACAAGCACATGTTTGGTTTGTTTTTTCCATGTTAAAAAAAAAAGGGGGGGGGGGGGGGGGGATGCATCACAACCTACAGTGTTGCTTTAATTATGGTTTTGAACACATAACAATATGGTCAAGCCAGAGTAGTGACATAAAAGCTACTTGCCACATTTAAACCACAAAGAATGCCATTTTGGCTTTTAAAGCTAACGGTTTATCTTAAATTTTAAATTACTGCAAGAAATGGCCCAATACAATTTTTATTTGCTTTCAGCCTGCTAGTGCAAATCAGATGGTTAAACAAGGTTTAACAAAATTACTTAAATGACATTTCTACAGTGTAAATTGATTGTACTGTACTCCTAATCATAATTTTATGGATTCTGCTTGTGGCTGTAGCTATAGAGGTGAGCATGCATGGGGATGTGGATGCTAGCAGAGGGAAACCACAAGGCCACATTAATTATTAAACAATACCATACAAAAGATGGTCCTCTGCTAATATATGTAGGCAACTTTGTGACAACTACATATCTGAGCAACAATCAGCTGCTTCTAAAAGTAGTCTCTGGTCTCTACAGTGTACAAACTGAGTCTACATGTAATACATGCCATACGCATTTCGACTTTTAAAAACAGAAGCTCTGTGGCCTTTAACTTGTGCCCTGTCCCCACTGAACCAACCATTTGTCCACTTAGAGAAACTGTATAACTTTTTGGAAGTGAGGCTGAATTTCACTGGTCCTTGAGGATAAAACAAAACAAAAAAAACAAAAATGGAAACCTGTGTCATGTGGGGAGATTTCAACACTCTACACCAAGCAACAGCTAGCACTGTCTGATGTCCAAAAACAACTCTAAGGACATTGTATTAAAAGAAAACATATGGAGATGATTGACTTTTCTACTCCTGCACAAGACAATCTGCATTTATGAACAAGCCGCCAAAGGTGCACCGAAAAGGCAAACACAAACTTGATTGTGATTTAAAGTTATGAGGCAGCATGCTTTAAAAGAATATTTCAAAGAGGAAATGTCTCAGGTAATTATGAATACACAGATATGTGCACATGCACGTCACGCACATAACAGAATGAAAAATTAACTCCAGTTTCATTAATAGTTCACCATTTATTGCAAGCTCAGCAGTCCTTGGGGCCACAGATACCACCTGGTGTGTGTAGGCGTTATTATTTATTAATTTCTGCATGTAAGAAACACAAAGGCAAAATCCCCCCCCCCCCCCCCCCCCCCCCAAAGAAAAGGAAATCAATAATGGCAACATTAAATGAAGGAGTCTTAAGGCAAATGACTGTTCTTTCAATCGATTCAAATGCAATTTGTTTCAAAAGCCGACTATGCAGTGGTGTACATCAGAAAATTGGCACAATGTACGCTAATTTAAATGATGATAAAGCACTTTGGATGTAGTTTCCAGTATGTAGCCCTTTGCTTACTTTGTCTAAGTAGGTACGGCCGGTTGAAAAAAAAACAAAAATACGCCGTCCACCCCTGAGACTTTTTTTCTTGGAAGCCATCATTTAGCTAATGTATCCTAATGTAAACCACTTTTACACAGATGAAAGAAGCAGATGAAACTTGTTACTAAAGTTATTACTTGTAACTTTAGTAACAAGTTAACTGACATCCATCTTACTTAGTCACCAGGATACATCATATATTGTGGCACGTGAATAACATTGAATTGGATTCTGTGCCTTCATTCAACATAGCCAGAGTAAGTAGCAAGAGCTGCACTTGCACACTGTTGTCCCATTGCTATAGGCTGTTGCAAGCTTTTTTGTTGTCCAACACTTAACGGCATCGTTACTTTCGAATAATCATGGTTTCATTGAGTGTCTTGTAATAAATTAAATATTTCAAAAGGTTTCACTGGAAAGTACTGCTGTCTTTAGACTGTAGTGAAGTCAGCCCATGCTTTACCTTTAAAGGACGGCCAAAAATTACCCACAAGACTGCAGTCAATAAAGTGGAAGGCAGGGCTATTAACATTAAAGCAAGGGAGAGTTTACTATTGGCCTACATTTATACCTGAGAGACATAACAATGGGAGAAGGGCCTGCTTTCTTTAAAAAGAAACAAGTGAATGTCTGTACTGAGTGTAAACATATTACACAAAGCAAAGGCAGCCAGGGACAAGTGGTTAATGTATCCTGTATGTAACCTGTGGGAGAAATGTGTTGTGGAAGTAAATCTCCCTTGTGTATATGCTACAAACAAAACATGCTTTTTTTTTTTTTTTTTTAATCCCAGTAATGAGAGTAACGTAAAATCTGTGTCCTGACATAAGGTAACAATGAGGAGAAAACCAATATCCCACCCACACCAATCACAACCACTTACTAGAATATCTATTGCTTTTACCATTGGTTAGTAACGATTGTAGTAGAATTACACATTCTCCAATACCCAATTCAATAAGTGTTTTCACTTAAACATTGTGCTACTTTCCTGTGAATTAAAACATCTTTGCAGTGAATTGTTGTTCACCTAGCCTAACTGGATTTCCTAAAAGCAAAATACTCAATTCACTGTACATGCATGATGGGTATGAACAAAACTTTTGTTAAGTATGTTGACAATTTTTCTGGACCTCTCTTTATGTCCTGTGATTACTGGACACTTATCTTTGGCCAAACAGACATGATCGAGTATGTAAGTAAGTAATTTTTAGGAAGGTACAGGTGCATTTTTATGAGCGTCTGAGTTGGTGTTGGATGATCTTGTTAGCAACCACTGCACCGTTTTTCTCATCCTTCGTGCATTCATTATACGCCAGTCTGTGGTGTGTTTTCATGCGGCTCAATCACCAGGTTGTAATGCTTTGCAATGCAGACACAACTCTACAGCACTCTTTGCATATAATTTCTTCTAGGATTACGTCATTTCGACTAAATTCGAGTCATTTCCAAACAACGACTCATGCTCCACACATTTTGCTGTGCTAGACATTTAATTTCAGTCATTGGCTGTCTTCTAATGCACTGTTAGTCATCCAGGTAGTCCATAAAAGTTCAGTGGCTTTAATGCACTGCACTGTGTGGGAAAGCAAACATTTTTAATATTCCTTGAACACGTTTATTTAACTGTAGGGGGTCAAAGCATGTTCATGATTAATCAATTAACTGGGCAGCCCTAATCTCTATATCTGTTGGGTAGGTATTTGGTTTTCAATTTTGGGATTTCAGCACTTGGATTTGGAAATAGCATCCCAGTTTGTCTGTCTGTTCATCACGTTTCAATTCACCTTGCTGTTGCTAACTCATTTTTTGCGAGGTTGAAGCCACTTTTCATTTCCCTCTAGCAGATTGTTTTTCAAATCAGCCAAAAGGGGGGAAAAGAAACAAAAAACAAAACACCGTTACAGTTTTGCTCGAGGGCTTGCTCTCCTCACACAGGAACAACAGTCTCTCTGCTGTGAGAAAGAGGAAGAGACTTTGTTTCTCTCCCAGTAAGCATAATTTTTATGTAAATATAGCCAAAAATCACTATCTTGATCATTAGTTATATGTTTATGATGTATTGTCGCAGTAATAAAATCAGGCACAAGTTCTTGAGCTGTCCAGGTCCCAGTAGGACCCTGCTTGCTTCTCAGTAAACCCTGCGTTACTATTTCTATTTGTAACTTCTGAGATTTCACATTTTCCTCAAAACAAACAAACAAAAAAACAGAACCCACTAAATAATGCAATATATTCTGGCAGCTTGGTCAGTTGTCTCTACTCACCCACATCGTCTGACATACATGAGCTCTCCCAATAGATCGTTGATGAGCATGTCTGTTACCTTGACCCCAACGTGAGAGCGCACACCCAATTACAGAGATATAAATAAACAGTCATCATGTGATACGGTGTGACCATATGGCAGTCTCAACTGAGAATTTCAGGGTCACAGAGCAAAGCTTTCTGCTGGCTCATGAGCACCCTATACATAGCAGCCAGACAGATGTGGGACCAGCAGGCAAGTTAAGGCCCAGTCGGGTACAAATAATATTTGAAAAAAATAAAAAAGGAAAGAATAATATTTGTTAATGTGATTAAAATGTAAGGGGAAAAACCCAAAGGGGTGAAATAGCACCATTGTTTTTAGAAAAAGTAATATGCATAAATTCTTGTGTCTCAGGTTACATTTGCACTTTAGGATCAATAGTTTATATACAAGCCTCCCTCATAAACAAGCAAATGCATGGTAGCTGCCTGAGTAGAGTAAGCATATTCAGTGACAGTTGCTTTGCACATGAGGCGATGTTTAAAAAGTGAAAAGACAGACTTACAGGCAAAGTGCTGCTCTAACCAAGCTAAATGCAACATTAGTTAACGGTTCTGCACTCCAGAGATGCAGCAACACCCACCTAATAATAACATAACAGTTGGCTGACAAGTGTGCAGCGATATTAGAGGCAAAATATATTTTGGCACTAGAGGGCCCCTTATCCTGATAGGCAGAATAGCACTCTCTAGGCTTTGAAGGGCCAATAACTGCATTCTTTCAGTGAAACCAGAGAATGTGAGGAGGATACCCTGGCTCGATTCCACCAAACAAACCAAAACAACAGAGGGACTGTCACTCGCTAAAACCAAACAAGGAGAAAACACAGGACAGCCATGCACTACTTTTCCATCCATGCGATATGCGCACACACAAATACACACCTCTGCAGAACCCGAGCACTACTTAAGTACCTTAAACCACGGAACAATGTGGTGGGTAGGCAGCGACCTCACAAAGCTGTGTTAGCTCATATAGGCAACTAAAATGATGCTAGTCATCAATCTGCATGACAAGTGTAACCAAAAAACACACATAATTGTTGTTATATTTACTTTACTATTCTAACATACCATGCTTTTCCACGCATGTGACATGGACAACTAACCAGCAAGGGTAGTCGAGCTGACTAACTATGCTAGCTAGTCTTGCTACTAGCAGAAAAGAGGCTAACCATTGCTAGCTAGCAGCTTAACATGAGCTATCAAGACAATCATATTAGTTCCCATTAGACAAGGACAAAACGGATTAGCGACCTCACAGTAACCTTCTTTTAGATAAATCTTACCTTTAGAGTATAGAGATTTGGGGGAATTGAGGTCGATATCCGAGCTAAGGAGGGATATAAAATCAGAGGGCATCGCAGCGCTTCATCGAGGGGAGGAGAAGCGGACACTCTTTAGTAGAAACGAAGTCGGCTGCTCCTGGCGGATAAATATTACGTTTTACAAGCGGAATGTTTTAATATACATAGTATAAAATCGCAACAATCTTAAGGCGGCAAAAAGAAAACTTTCAAAACCAAGAAAAAAAACCAAAAACGTTATCTAGCACGTCTCACGTTT
Source organism: Diplotaxodon limnothrissa (assembly GCF_057381915.1). Lineage (NCBI taxonomy): Eukaryota > Metazoa > Chordata > Actinopteri > Cichliformes > Cichlidae > Diplotaxodon > Diplotaxodon limnothrissa. The sequence goes on from NC_140602.1 coordinate 9,224,580, forward strand.
GTGTGTCTTTGCTGAGAGGAGACACGTTTCGTGCTACGTTGAGACGAACACACACACCGACACACAAACACTCGACTACAGCGGGTCGACCCACCTCCTCCTAGCCCGCCTCTCTTTGCTTAGAGCATGCGCAGTGGCCCGAGTGAGAATAGAGGATTTCCAGCCATCAGAAGAAAAGGAGTATTGGATCGTTCTTATTTTAGGATAAATGACATCAGGTTGAACCAGCTCGTGTGACCTAGATAGATTTATCCTGATTTCACTTACACCGTAAAAGTAAGGTTTTTTATGTTGTTTATAACAAATTGAAAAATATGCAAAATTTTATTTCTTATTTATGTATAACTATTAAAGGTGGGAATCACCAGATACCCCGTGATTCCATATTATCACAATACTTGATTCTCAGTATGATATTATTGATATTTTTTAACATTCTGTGATGTCCCGAGTGTTGTAATAATACATGTTGCAGTTTATCACCTCTCAAGCATATCAAGCATACTAACACTGTAAGATGAAGACAGGTCAGTCTGACTCTATTTTACAAAGGCTCATTCAGACTGATGGCAACATGTTGGCACGTCTGTCTGTTTTTATCGATTAGATAGTAATTATTTGACAATCTCTAAGAAAGTGATTGCAGTCATTGCTCGTCAGACTGAGACTGTTTGCACAAAGGTTGCCTCCTTGCAATCATAAGGGGTTGTGAGCACCCTTGAGCTTTGGGCAACCATCTAGTCACAAGAAGTTGCAAGAAGTCACAGAATGTAAAATAATTCAATACATAACCAGTCAGCCACTGTTTTTTCATTTTTCATGTTTATGGATAGATTTTTTTGTAGATGCAGTAAGGTTGCATCATATCAATATCAATATTTACTGTCTCTGTATTGATACTGTATCACCAAGCAAAGTATCACAATATTGATTTTACAATACAGTAACATTTATTTTGTGAAGCTCAATAGTCAAAATCAATATTGATATTGCCTCCCCCAATCCTAACAAAATACTGTTGAAAAAGCTAAAAAATATTATTATTAACAGTACTTCATTATAAAAGCTAGCTCAAACAGACTAAAAACTAGGTCATTATAAGGAATATACCTTTTTCTTGCATCATGCAACATTTGTTCAATATCTGAAGTAAAGCATCCAAAGCAATGAACAGCACACAAGCATGGTGAGCATAAGGCAGCAAGCACGATGACGTCAGTGAAGATGAGTGTCAGGAGTGATTTGTGACAGAAAATCATAGTAAGACTGAAAGGGACAGTTTACAAGATGGTAGTGAGACCTACCATGGTGTATGGTTAGGAGACAGTGGCACTGACAAAAAGATACAAGCCTGAGCTGGAGGTGACAGAGCTTAAGATGTTAAGGTCTTCACTGACTAGAATGGACATAATTAGAAATGAGTACATCAGAGGGACAGCTCAGGTGGAGCAGTTTGGAGACAAAGCTAGAGAATCAAGGCTGACGTGGTTTGGGATGCACAGAGGAGGGATGGGGGCTATGTTGGAGTAGGCAAGGCAGGAGGAAAACCAGAAAACCACAAAGATTCACGAATCTAGTGAAGGAGGACATGCAAGAGGTTAACAGATAGAGGAGAGTGAAAGAGGAGGATGCCAAGGCTAGGGTTAGATGGAGGCAGACAATATGCTGTGGTGACCTTCAAATTAAGCAATCGAAAGAAGACTAAATAACTTTTAATAGTTTCAATGGTTTGAATGGAGAGCACAAAATCTGTTCAAGAGAAAGGTTTCATTAAATTTTTTATTTTTATTTTTATTTTAAGGAGGAGAATGTAATGGAGTAGGTGCGAGAGGGAGTAGGAGTTCTGTCAGGTTTGTATAGTGGATTGTCATTTATGCTTAGAAATATCTACTCATATATGCTTAGAGTTTAATAATCAATGTCATGTTGGTAGAGGTTTGATCCTTAGTAGTCTGTGGAAACTCTGTGTGCCTCCCAGAGCACTCTGGCATGCACACACAACTTAAGGTCAGGAGAGAGGTTATATCTGCTCTTACTGATATATGGTATAGCAAACACACGTATATCTGTCTATGTCTAAGTGCCTTTTGTTTAGATGAACTGCTGGACTTCCAGACCAGCAGGTTCAGGGAAGTCGTTTATGGGGTCACACACTGACACCCCCCCCCACACACACACACACACACACACACACACATACTTACACAACGCACAGGCAAAGGTACTCTTCGTGTGTATGAAGACGTCATATGTTAAAGATCCTATTTATATTTATGTAACCTCAATAAAAGAGCAGTGTTACGGGGGAGCGGACGAGAGCAACTGGGGTCAAGTGAAGGGACGGCGTTTGTCCAGTTCTCTCCCGTGCACGAGAAACATAAAGAACTTTGCCTACTCGTGTCTTGCTTTTGCTGTGTAATTAAATTGTCTTCAACGTTCCAGCGAATAAGTTTAAGCTACAAACCTATCAAGTTCTCTGGGAGGTGGAAGGCGGAAAGCAATGGGGAGTGAATAACCAAGTGGCTGAGTGGAGCAGAGAGTATACAGATAGGAGTGTGGCTGTGTGGATTTATCGGACAAACGATTTTGAATATAGAGCTGCCACGCAGGGGGAAACACATTAGTGAATGATGCTGAAGATGGCAATGACTGGCTGGCAACTAAGATAAGTTGGCCATGGTCACTACCCCTTCCACTGAGTAGTGGCTGTGGCAGTGCACATCCGACATTGGACAGTGAAGGCAAATTATGAAACAATCAGGTGGAAGGATTTGGAAACAGGGAACAGTGCACTACATGATCTATGTTTTAACTGGGAAACACTGAAAGATGGGTGATGGTCTCTTAAAATGGTCCTGGGAAGTTTCATCTAGATATTATCAGAGAAGTGTGCCTGCACATGTGATGTGACAATAAAAGTGATTTGATTTGATTTGATTTGAGAACAACCACATTTTCTGACCTGAATCTTTGTTAGAGGCAGGCTGCCTGGAACTGTTTTCAAGACATTCTTTGGGTGGTGCAGTCTGGGCTAGGGCAACACAGGCCTCCTTCCAAACTGCAGCGTTTCATGCAATGAGCATACAAAATCTCTCTTTCCCTGCCAATAGCTCCTTATAAATCCTAATTGTTGCTCTTGGTGCTGTTGTTGGAGTGGCACCAGAGCTTGACCAAAACATATTGAAACTTGAAACAGGAATTAAACACCTTGTTCTGAGTCTATATGGCCTAATCCCTATCTCCATATCCACAGACTTTGAGGCACAGTCCCGCTAAATCCTTTAGGGATCAAGTGTTTTAGTGTTTCCTTTTCTTTATCTCCTTTTGTATAAGATGTACTGGATCATCCTTTATGAAATTAGATTACGTCATCCCACAGTTCAGTACATCACTGTGATTATTGTGCTGTTTTACATTTTTATTATCAGTTCAACAGTGCGCTATTCCACAGAAATTTCGCAGCCATTCTATGGAAAACACAGACTCTGCAGATGGACAAGACACATGTAACAAGTGCACAAACTGGTTAACAGACACAACAGGCAGGTCAAGTGGCAGGAATAAGAGAAGCAAGAGACGGCCACAGATTTTGCATAAAAAAGAGCTACTGAGCTGATGGGAACAGCTGTACTGGTTAGGTCACATTGGCAGTTGTCGAATTTCAAGGCATGGAAAAAAAACACAGAACACAACTAATTTCTTTTAATTTAACTATATCTGAAACCTGTTTATATCTCATTTATTGTTTTTATTTAAACATGTGAACATTTAGAGGCGGAATAGCTCTAACTAATTCGCTTTTGTTAGTTGTTACGTGTCATTCCACTGTGTTGACTAGTTAATGAGGTGGTTTAATGCTACCTTTGTCCCCAATAGGTTTAGGGCTGTCATCTGTTCAGATTTCCTCTGGCCCTCTTGGATAGTCTGTAGGCTACTTTTCTATTACAATAGACAGGAAAGGTAAAACTGGTAAAACATGCCCAACTGCATGGTGACCTCTTTGGTTGATAGATGTCTGAAAAGTGTACAGAAGCGTAGTTATGACAGGAAAGGTGATTAATTAGTGTAGAATAAAAGGATTTGGAGGAGATTAAAAAAAAATCAGAAAACTTTAGCTGTGTAGATAACTCAGTGGGCCTGAGTTATCTGATTACATAAATCAGCAGCTCTATCTGCCCACTTCCAACATCTCCCAACATTATTCTCCTACTAGCTTTAAAATTTATATACCCAGATCAAAGGCTGAGAGAAAACCCAGCCAGTGTTCTCTAACATAAAGCCTTTAAGCTTATGAAAAAAACAAACCCCAACGATATTAAACTTGAGACAGTAACTCGAAATTTCGACTTAGTTCTGGCTTCTGGCTGCCATCTTTTTTTCGGAAACATTTGAATCACAAAAAGCCGGATCCTTCAGCATATGGTCTACCGCCTCAATGTCCCAAAATGCAGTTCGGCAGTCGTCATCGTGTTGTTGCGGAAGTGCTGGAAGATCGCCGTGTCCGTGTTTCTGCGCTCTCTGACATCTGCATTCATTCTCCAGAGCAGATATTTCTCTCTGATTTTCGTCATTCACTGGAAGCTATGGCAGCTCTGAAGTACGCCGGTATGGACGATACAGATAGTGAGGATGAGTTACCACCTGGATGGGAGGAGAGGTCTACTAAAGATGGTTGGGTCTACTATGCAAAGTAAGTGAGATCTCACCATTAACGCTATCAGCAAGCATGTCTGTGTATGAGTATAAGTCCTAACACTTACTGACATCAGGGCCATGCCATTTCTATTAGCACCTGGCTAACACAGCCTGCTAGCTACACTGTAAAGTCTGTGTTATAAAGTGTGCCGTCCTTATTTCACTGTAGGGTTTGTGCTAATTGTTGTTAGTCTTTGATAAGTCTGTGAGTTTGTCATCTCGAATTATCCTGCTGTAGTGTCACTATCCACTAGCTGCCATGCTGTAAACTTACGCTGAAATATAAAATCACAACCCTCCTCAGTAATGGGATAATGCATTAGAAATGTACATTTTGGATGTGCAGCTGAAAAATCTATAGCAACTGTCTGATGCTGTGATGCTATCATGACAATATCGACCAGAATCTCCACTCATCTTGGACATAAGGAGTCATGGAGTCAATGTGGGGCTTTTGCTGATTTCTTTGAACTGTTTGAATTTATTTAGGATTTTCTCAAATCCACACAAGGTCAAAAATCTACTTCCTGGTTCAAATATGTTCAATATATAAAACTTAGCAAGTAACAGCTCAATGACATACTTTTGGTAGCTGTCAACAAGATCCTGTCTGGATACTTGACCACTCTTCTTGGCAGAATTGGTAGAGTTCATTTAAATTGGTTAGCTTCCTTGCACAGACCTGGCTTTTAAACATAGTCTACAAATTTTAAGTAGATTAGTGGTCAGGCTTTGGGAATGTCATTCTAGAGCCTTAGTGTTAGCCTGGTTTATCTCTTAAAAAAACACGTTTTGATGTGTTTGGGAGCAATGGCTGGTTTGACATGAAGTTGAAAAATTTGGATTTAGTATTTCTTCATTATTCAGTCCACTTTGTGGAGTGTAAAATAGAATAGAACAATCCTTTAATTGTCCCAAAAGGGGAAATTTTGTTGTAACAGCAGCAAGAAAAACACATATAGGCCCTATACATTTTTTTTTTTTTTTTACATATTTACATCAAGGACAATAGTTGACCAAAAACAGAGTACTGTACAGTTGTTAAAATTAAATTAATGTAATTAATTTAATTACAGATGAGAGGCAAACCCAGGTTGTAGTGTGAATATGTTGATAAAATAGTGCAAGTTACAGCGCTGATGTAAACTTCTATGTTTGTTGGGAGCAGTTTTGATTGTACAATCTGACAGCTGTAGGGAGGGAGGACCTGCAGAAATGCTCCTTCATGCATCTAGGATGCAGCAGTAGGGCTGTGCGATATGACCAAAATCTCATATCCCGATATAAGAATTCTATAAAAAAAAATAACGATATAAATCACACAAATGTAACATTTTCTGTAAATTCTGTGAATCTCGGGCAGCTCGTCTTGCGGGAAGTGTTTCCAGCTGCGCGTCATGTAGCTGGAGTCGAGTGTTTTAACCAATGCATGAAACTATACATTTTTAGACATAAGTTGTAACGGCCGCCGTTTTCTTTGTGAGTATTTATTACACGGCGTGCTGCGGGGAAAAGCCTGTTCTAACGTTTTATTCTAAGGTTTATTTTTTAGCACCTGGCGGCTCTTTTTTAATTCCCATCCGTAAACAATCTGCTCTTTCACGTGATTCAGGTTATTTTGAAAAGTCTCAACAGGATCTTGAGCTTTATTGTGAAAGGTTTATGTGGAACATAAACAAGCGGACGCGCGATGCTGTTACCGTGGTTGTTGCTAACGACAACGCATAAAAGCAGGCGCTTGTCCGTCTGAAGTGTGGTTATATAAAATATAAGAGAAAGAGAGAACTTTAAGAAATTAATATAGCCACTACAGTGACCATCAAAACGATGAAAAAATATGTAAACAGTGTATTTTGCGACACCACGAAACAAACGATAGCGTAAAATGAAACATAGATGTTTTTATATCATAATCCGATATATATCGTTATATCGACAGCCCTATGCAGCAGTCTGTCACTGAAGGAGCTCTGCAGTTCAGCAACATTTACATGCATGGGGTGGGAGACGCTGACCATCAGAGATGTTATTTTGGCCAGACTCCTTCTGTCTCCCACCACCTGCACTGGGTCCAGGGGACATCGCAGAACCTTCCTGATGAGTTTATCCAACCTCTGTACCAGCACCATTGGCAAAAAAACTGCCCCAGAACATGATACTACCACTACCATGCGTGACAGCTGGTACAGTGCTCTCAGGTTTAAAAGCACCACATTTACTGCTCAAAATATACCTCTGGTCATTGTGATCAAAACGCTCAATCTTTGTCTCTTTTATCCAGAAGGCAATTGGCTTATCGATTCTGGAGCAGTGGCTTCTTTCTTGGTTGGCACCCTCTTGGGCCACGGTGATGTAAAACTCACTTCACTGTGGACAGTGATGCTGGTGTACCAGCAGGTTCCAGTACATGGCATGCTTTAGTCTTTGTGTTTGCATGTGTATACACGTATACATGTATTTTATGTTCACGTATGTGTGCTTGTGTGTGAATGTGTACATTTTTGTATATGTATGTGCATATTTGCATGTACACATATTTTTTACAAACATATATGGATGTCTCACAAGGTTTCTATAATATTTTCATCTTATCTATTTTAATTCTTTTTATTATATTATCCCTCTGTTCAGCACTTTGGCCGACACTTGATGTCTTTTAAATGTGCTATATAAATAAAGATGACTTGACTTGACTTGGTGGTTCCTGGGTTGGTCCTGATTATTCTAACAAATTTTATCTCATTGAGGGTAACAGTTTGGGTCTATTTCCAGACTTTGGCAAAGGATATACATCCTGTATATAAAAAGGCATTAAAGATGCATACTGTATAATTAGTCCACCCTGGAAAAAAAATAGTTCAAAGAAATAATTAAAATCCCTAAATTTCCATGACATTCATGCCCATGATGAGTGTAAATACACTATTGACCACAGCTGTATATTGTAAAGAAAATTATTTTTTTTCATTCACTCTTAATCTCTGTTTGTGCCAACAGTCATGATGAGATGAAGACACAGTGGGAACACCCCAAGACAGGAAAGAAGAAACGTTGTGCTGGAGGTTTGCTTTACTCACTTGTGTTTTCCCTGGAGAATTGTTCACATGTATGCAAAGCTGAGATTATTTGATATTTCTCTAACTTGGACTTGGTTATTTGGAGTATTGTCAACCACACAACTTTTATGCAGTGGCCAGTAGCTAAGCAGTCAGTTAAAAAATTAATGAAACAGGACATAGAATTCAGTTTTGGCTTGAAATGTATATACACTTTTTTTTTTTTTTTTTTTACAAACTTTTTCCATTAAAGAATAATAAATCTCTGTCTTTTTCTACAGACTTACCATATGGTTGGGAGCAGGAAACTGATGAAAAAGGACAGATAATTTACATTGAGTAAGAAGACTTATGATCAAACCCCTTATATTTGTGGAAATGTTTGACTGCAATAAAACTACGTTGCTGCTTTCATTCCTGCTTTCCTCTGTCATTTTCAGTCACATTAACAAGCGGAGCACATATTTTGATCCACGTCATGCATTTACAGTAGAGGATGTGGTGGTGAAGCCGAAGCGGTACGATGGAAACACTGCTGCTCTCGAGATCCTGCAGGGTCGTGACCTCTCTGACAAGGTTGTCCTCATTACCGGAGGCAATGTGGGCATTGGTGAGCTTAATGTTTATTTATCTTTTTCTTTTGTCTGACAAACGTTCTGAAAAGTTGGAACCATCAATCTGCAGTAATGTGTGTTTCTGTGATGACACCACTAGGTGGTGATATGGTATTATGCTATAACAGAAGGGTGCTTGCCAAGACTGTCTCTACTCCTTGCATGTCCCCATCTCTTCACAACGGGGCATTCATCAACATTAGCCTCCAAAATGATACACTTAGACTCAACAAATCACTCCTTAATACCGAACATGACTGTATTGAAGTTCATTAGCAGGGCTGAATTGGATGTCATTGTTAACTGTAATGAATGGTGTCCATTTGTACCCAGCAAATGCATGGCTCACTATATAATGGTCTGGAAACAAATTTATTTCCTCTTTCCTTTAGTTTAAATTAGCACAAGTCCTGGCCATTTGTTCAGACTCGCTTCTTTGTTCGAGATAGATAATGACAGCATGAGGAAAATCAAATAAACATAAAATCGTTAATTGTCTTTATATTCAAATTCTTTGTCCCAACGAAAGTCCCTGCAATGTAATTGCACTGTGTGTGGGAGTGTGTGACTCTGTGTATCTGTGTATGTGTGTGATATGAGATGTAGCAAGGCAGCACTGTATTACATAGATTTACAGCAGCCTGGGGACCTTCACTGAGGGAAGAAGCTTGTGAACTTAAATGCCTGCCTGACCCTGATGTTCTTCTGTCTTTTATCTTTACACACATTAAGAGAACACAGTTTTTAAAAAGTAACACAAATGAAAATGATTTATTGTTTAGTTTCCTGGGACTGTGCGTCCTCATGTGGACACTGCACTTTATACTTAAAAAGTGTTTTATACGTTTTTTTAAACAATGGTGACTTTATTGTGTTTCTCTGTAATATAAACCCATTGCACCCGTATGAGGGCATACAGTTTTTTTCTTAATTAAAAGAGTTTCTGTTCAAAGATGATGCTTAGTTTTTATACTTACTGGGTCCAGCTAATGCCCCAAATTTAGGGGAAATTAAAAATAGCTCAGGTCTCAAGAGGTTCAGATTCTTGCCACACACAATAGACACTCGTTAGCTGATCAATAGGCAGTTTCAGCACTTAATAATAATAATAATAATAATAATAATAATTGGCTTGTATCAAATGACCTCTGATGACTGTATTTCCATTAAACCTGTGACCGTCACTAAACCAAGATCTGTTCAACCTATTTTTCTTTTTCTTTGTCTCTGAATTAAAAGACTCACAACAAACATCAATTAAAAATATAACTGACATCCATCAAAACATTATTACCAAGAAATTATTATTTTTAAATGTTTTGGGTTAGGATTACTTCTACATATAGTTAAAAAAGTAATAATTTTACTATGAAATCTGTCAAAGGAAAATGCACATGAACATGTGAAATGCAGAAAATCTGTACCCAGAACAAGTGTAATGAACTGAAAAACGCCAACATTAAAATGGGAATGCCTATGATTACCAGAACAAAGTGTAGTGTGAGTCAGATACTAAAGGATAATTATCAAAATAAAGAAAACGTGAAGATGTATGGCTGCAGAACGACTGTAGGCATCAGAGGTTAAAAGTGCATAAGCCTCTCATTCCAAATGTATTGCTTTCACTAGACGCGGATAGAGGATTAGTTCTAAAATACATCCGATATTTGGCCTGAGCGATAATTGTATAGGATGAATGGAGAAAATTACTAATAGCTTTCTCCACAAGAGGGCACAGGAGGTCTGTGATGTGCATGCTATTGATATTAAAAAATGTTATCATATTAGCTGTTTTACATGTACTTATTTTTTCCTTAATTAAAAAAAAACACTATATAATGAAAAAGATAATCCTCATTCAACATTTGTTGTGATATATTTAATTAAAAAAAATGCTGGAAAAAATGCAGTTTTTCACAAAAGACTGCATCAAGTAGTGGTAATACACTGACACTATATAGTGCATGAACACTTATTAGAACCCATATTAACATAACCTTTATTTTGCTCATATTAAATATGCAGCAGCTATAATTAACAGTATTCTAATAGTAATTGCTACTTCTCATGTACTCCTTTGACATTCCTTTAGTGAAATGTGGTTATGCCAATTGGTTGGACCCACTTAGCATTTTAATGGCATCAGTAGTGTTTTAATCCAAGTGTCAAGGCTATTTCCAATTCCTGTAGTGCTTAATTCCTCCACAGGAAATGTGACATTTTTATTAGTAATGGTAGGATATTAATTAATTCCAAAAATTTACATTAAAATATTTTAATTTAGTTTCAAATGCACATAAACATGAAAACCACATATATAACATTATTTATGCATGAAATATTACCGCCTCCTGTTTTTGTGACCAGTCTTCAAGCTCCACTGCAATAGTGCTGGGAGGCGAGACAGTGATGCAGTTTGTCTTGCCAGTGTGATCACTGCGCTCGCTTTACAACATTAGTCTTCCTCTCTCTGCTTTCTTTTGTAAATTAAAAACCAGTACCAACCCGAATGGCAATTTTTAATTGTGATAATGGAAATGAATGATTGTAGTTTGTTTCCCCCCCCTCCGCTCGTCTCCGTCTCCCTCCCTCCGCTCGTCTCCGTCTCCCTCCCTCCTCCTTCTTTTTAAAGGTTTTCTTACTCGTATAGACCTGTGGTTGTACACCTGTACCTCTGCATTGATTCCTAAGCGGCTTTGACCCAAGCCTGAGCCTCCTATCCATCCCCATTACACAGTACTGCTCTGGCTCTAATTCGCCCCTATCAACTAACTCTCAGGTTATTTACTGGCCAGGGGTCCATGGAACAGTTGTCCTTAAAGGGCCATTGTCCTGATGTCTCTAGCCCCCACTGGGTTCAGAATGAGGATACTTGCTTTTTAAATATAAAACTGCACAACATTGCACAAAAATGTATTTCTATTTTCCCTCTCAGGACACGTGGTCTTATTTACCCAGTGACAGCTCCTTTGGGAACTGTTTTTATGGACATTTATGTGTCCAAATACCTGGGGAGGGTCATCAGTCTCTCAGGTGACTTGTTGACATATGTTTAATAGTGGTCAGAAATAACATATCCGCCTCCTGTCTTACTCAACTCAAATGGTCCTGCTTTTTTTTTAAATTAGTCCAGCTCAGCATGTGTGGTGCACAAAAGAAAGAAAACACTTATTCAAGTGTGGTTTTTACTTATGCAGATCTCTTTATTTTTCAAAAAGTTCTCACAGATTATAATTTTTTATTCAGTAAGTGAAATTATGAGTTTGAAATTAAGTTTTTATTTATTCTGCTTTTCAGTGTTGACGTGTTTCATATCTGAACTTTTTGCACCTTCTGTGGAGAGTCTTGCTGTTGAGCAGTGCATACAGTTGCAAAGCTTTACTCAGTCTAAATGCATGCACTAAATTCCGCGTGGTCTTCTTGTTAAGGCGCAGGGTCAATGTAGGAATAAGAAGCAGAAAAGACTTAGGATGTCCAGACGGGGAATAGCATGGATTTAAAAAAGGAGCGCTTCGTAATGTTTTAGTCTCTCTATGCATTGTCTCTGCAGTGTTTTAGGACTTTCAATGTTATTCTTATTCATGAAAGACTAACAATGTTCCATAGTTGTGTTGATCCCAGTGTTGTGTTGTGAGGATTAAGTGTCAGGCTGGTGCTCTCCTCTCTCTGGATGGAGAGATCCCTAAGCATATTCAGTGAGTCGCAGAGCTGCGGGAGCCTCTGTGTGCAGATTAAACCCATAGCCTAGCTTTGTGGCTGATCATTAGATTGAGGCAGATTTGTTAAGCATAACTGCCATTAAATTGGTTGCAAAGCTCTGGTATTTACTGCACTACTGTTTATGAATAAGGACCTCCTTAAAGACCCGTGCAGTGATGCGTTAAACCCAAGCCTCAGTAAGGAGGGAAATGCATTATTCATAGTGGGAGGAATTAGATGGATAAAAAGATGTTCCTGGTGAGGATGGTGTGTGGCGTCTGTGTGTGTGTGTGTGTGTGTGTGTGTTTTTTTGTCTCTGAGCATCTCTCAGTGACTACGTGTGGTTTAGATGACATCCAGAGTGCATCTGTATTTATATTAAGTCTTCATTGTGTGTGTGTGTGTGTGTCCACCGGGTGAATGGCCGGCCAGTGTCCTGCGCTGCCTTCTCCGTATCAACTTGTGAACTGAACCGCCGAGGAAATCAAAGGGAAGTTTTATTTATTTTTTTTTTCATCGGGCATTTCATGTTCTCACTGATGAATGTGTTTATTGGCTACGTAATAAGAAGCAGTTCCGGTTGGTTAGTCAAATTATTCAACTTTATTAACCTTAGATGAAATTTGCTATGCAGACCCAAACTGGTGTAACGTGCAGAGAGTATAATGCTGGAGGCTAGCAGGGTTCAATAATGATTACAGCTCTAATATAATGGAACTGAAGTGGTTAGAGAAAGAGAGGATGGAATACATATATGTGCTTAAAGGCTGTAGGTAAAATAAAATGAAGGGGCATTGGGTTATTGTGTGTAGTCAAGTAGTTTATAGACCTATCGAGTTTACAGTCTGCACATGATGAGGGGGATGAAAGTTACATGACGGGGGAATGCGGGGGGGATTTTGATGACAGTGATGAAAATAGCCCTAATGCTCAGCAGCTATGTGTGCATGAGCAGGCCTCTGGGGTTTGTGTTTATCATTGTACACGTTTGTGATTTGGTGCGCTATGTGTTTATCAGCTGTACTGTCCTCCTTCCTCGCTCTGTGAGGCTGACTGCTGGAGGACCAGGGGTGTCCAGTGTGTTGTGAGGCCATGATGAAAGATTGTGTTGGGAGTTGGAGGTTGACACAGAGGGTCAGAGAAAGAAAAGGGGGGTTGGTGGCTGGGTGGGTGGGTAGGCGGGCTGGTGAGGTGGTAGTGGGGGTGGTGGGGGAGCCAGGAGGGGATAGGGAGGGGTAATAGAACCACTCCAGTGCTCTCACCTGGAACAGCTCAACCTTGGGCTGTAATTACTAACCATACATTCCACTTTTGGGGTGACATCTCCCTCCTCTTGGACTAATGGAGGGGAATTAGAGGGGATCTTAAAAGTCAGAAAGAGCGGGGGAGTTGTCCCCTTCTTCACTTCTTGGGCAAGAAATACACGGTAACCGCAGGAACAGGTGCACTCATCACATCAGAGATGGTCAGGAGTTTGAAGATGTCTCTCAAATCTGACCACTCTTTGCTTTCTTAGATACACATGCATATATTAACCTCCTAAGACCCGAACTGTTTCACGGCATGCATTTTTAATTTCTCTTTGATATTTGGGCTGATTGGGACCCGATGAATGTAAAAACAAAGAATTACCAGATTTTTTTTTTCTTTTTACCTAATTTTTGTGTCTGAGAAAAATGAGAGCCACATATGAGGATATTCATTTACAATTTTGATAGAACAAAAGCAGTATAATGTCCTCGTAAGTGGATATCAGGCCCTTGTAGAGCAAAATTGAGTATTTTGGTCTAAATAACCCAAAATGTGATGTCCACGTATGTGGACGCCAGGTTCTAGGAGGTTAAAGATTTGTTTTGGACTAATATTTGGACTAGAGCTCAAATAATTAGTTGACAGTCAAATAATTTTTCTGTTGTTTATCAAATACTACTTTTTCTTTTTTTTAACTAAGGAATTCACCTCACTGTGAAAAATAGAATAAAATGTGTGAAATATAGAATATGAATATCTGTTTATGTATATCACAGTTATGTTGAAAAGTGAAATAGATGGCGCTTATTAACTTATTGTTTTTAGAAACATACTGCATGTGTTATATAATATCTATAGTAACTGGGATGAGATGGGCACGTGGGATAAAGCCGTGTAACAGTGCAGTGTCGGGTCACATGAAGGTGATTGTGGCAAGTTGTTACAAAATCTACAAATTTCTAAACGCTTTACCAACTAAAATAAATCAAACAGAAGACAGAAATAAACAGCAATAAACATAATAATAAAAACCATACTTATTATGTTTATTAATTGCCTCATAAATAGCCCAAATGCAATTTCAGTTAAAAACACCTTGTAACTCAATGATGAGTTTGGGCGATATGTACTCTGTTCATAATCATGTTTTTTCTCTCTCATGGTCTTTCGAGCAGCTCTGGAAAAGGGGATTGTGGGAACCCGACATGTTTACCCACAGGTCTTGTAATGATCTGAACCGACTTCTGTTTGCCCAATTGTACTGCAGAGCTTATTTTAGTTAAATGCCTCTTTGGATGCAGATCAAGAGAGGGAAGGAGCAGGCGTTTGCCAAATAAACACGTTTACTGACGAGGCTGGTAATGATCTCATTACATTGAGCCAATACACCTGTGTACGAGGGGGATCCAGAGAGGGGCAGTGGGCCAGGGAGGACAAACAAAGCGTGAAATCACTAAATCACACTCATTATTGGGGGATATCAGTAGGGCCAGGATCCTAATGTACCATGAAGAGCATTCACAGCTTAATGGACATTTTACACATTTTTATGCATTTTATACATTACAGTAAAACACATTTTCAACAATAGCTGAGCCATGTAGTGCATTCTTGCTACTTTATAAAGCTTGAGATTGAACATAAACATATTCAAAGAAACTTCCCCCCCCCATCTACAGACTCTTCTCTGTAAACCTCTGCAGCTACTACATCTGTTTAGACAGAAAAATCTGGGTGAGCATCACATCCAAGCGGGCCTGCCGCGCGCTGTAAAACAGCTTATGGCGTTTGTCGATCCACCAGCGCAAAAGAAACCCCTGTCTGACCTCTTGTCATGTTCCACCATCAGCATACAATGCTGAAACAGGCTCCCTTTGTTGTACACCTGACCAGGAACTAATTTCGTCGCGGCCCTCTCCACCGGTAACACGGGCAAGAGGGCGGGGAGTCTCTGTTACAGCAACGCCACACTCGTTATTTCACAATTAATGTCAAGCCCTTGTTATTTGTCATTGCAAATACATGGCATCGGCGCTGCTGCTGTTGTCGCTGCCATATTCTAATTTGTTCCCCATTATGGAAAACACTGGTGTCGATTAATTTCACTTTCATGCTTTGTACACACAACCAGTCGGTGTGAGGTGTTGTTGTTTACCAGAAGCCAGTAGTCTTGTCCAATTTATAAAGACCGGAAAAAATGCCTTTAAATGAAGCTGCGTTTGTGGGGAAAAAAAATATAAAAATCATTTCGCACACATCCGTATGATTTTTATCAATTTTAAAAGCAGTGTTCAGATTATGCCGAAGTGAAAACGCAGACACTTTGCGTGACACTCAGAAGTTACGCTAACATTTATTTTCTAAAGCCCGCCGCCGCTCATTTGGATTCAAAGCCTATTTTTACCCCACCAGTCACTCTGCTTGTTATTTCTGTCATGCTGTTTTTATTTTCATTTCCATTTCCTGTGAGTGAAATGATCTCCGCTCACAGTCACAGTCCCCTCCATTACACCTAATAAGGTGTCATATAATTTCATTCCATGCTTCACTTGTCAGAAAGGGCTTCCAATCCCACTCCAATTTTGAGTTTTAATAGATATTAGTCCTTAATGCTCTCCTCACAATTAGGCCTCCCAGTTTTGCTCTTAATGAAAATCAGATTAAGACATATAATCTAATTACAGTCCATATTAATCCACCACCCGATACACTCTGCCTACTGCTCTGCCACTCAGACCCTCTTGCCACAATCAGTTATTGAGCCTTTCACTTTGTCAGTCAGGACTCTCATACTGCATGTGGATAAGTGCTTGTGTGTGTGTGTGTGTGTATATATGTATATACATACACACAGGTTTGTATATAGAAGTAGGATTAAAAATATGACATGACTCTGTGCTCTTGAACTTTTCTGTGACACATGAAGGGTAGTAAATGTCAAAGGAAATAAAAATACGGTGAAGGAAAGAAAGTTAATCTCATAAATTAATTCAACCTACGGGATGAAATGACCCATTTAGACTTGTAATTTAGAAATGAACTTCTCTCCCTCTATCTTCAGTTTTTGTCAGTTTTATCGTGACTACATGATTTGGATGGAGCCATGAAGTAGTCTTGGACTGATAAATTCTGCACATATCGGCGGACCTCGTTTCATGGGAGAAATGTCCTTATCAGAGGCCCTTTGATGTGCCTGAAATATCACGCCAAGGTTCAGTGTGAATGTCATGTCTGTTCGATTGCTCATTTAGTTCAGTTACGACCCGTGTTTTCATAATTACTGCCGTAATTTTTAACGTAATTAACAACAGCCTCCGTTTTTCTGACTCTATGCGAGCGGCGATACCTCATTGAGAGTTGGCGGTCAGATCCAAAACTTTATCTAAGACGAGAGGAAGAAGTCGCGAACCACAATAATTCAATCAGTTTCATCACTTCAGAGAGAAATGATTAACTCCACTAGACTGGGTTACTCAATGAAATAAATTATATGAAAAAATTGATGGGGATCTGAAGTTATCTTTAGAAAAAAAAAACCCTCATCTTTGAGGCATTGCTTGCCTGTAGACTTTTTCTCATGTCTATATCTCCCTGTCTTCCTGTCCGTCTGTCTCCCATCTCAGGCTTTGAGACAGCCAGGTCTTTTGCTCTTCATGGCGCCCATGTGATCCTGGCTTGTCGAAACCTGACCCGTGCCAACAAGGCGGTGAGCCTCATTCAGGAAGAGTGGGTAAGTGACAGTCTAAGTAATCCCCTGTTTTCTTGGAGCTCTAAAAGCTGGAAAGTGTGGTTAAGTTACAACATCTTTCTCAAACAAAAACAAATCCTATAAAAAGACGCCAACAATAAACCGACTTATAGTAACTTCCTTATTGAGGTTTAGACAGAATAAGCTGTTAAACATCAGTGAGCCACACTCGTGTATTAGTGAGCATACATGGACTGGGATTTCTGTAGTGCTTTTCTGGCCTTACCAATCACTTAAAGCACTTTTTTACCAAATTTAAACCAAATTCTCACCCATTCACACACAAATCGCAGTTGCACTCCCTCCGCAATGGATACAACTTCAGCTTCAGTATCTTGGCCATGTACACTTGATATTTCAGGCTTCCCGGGATGGGGATCAAAACAGTCCGAAGCACACCAAAAAGGGCTTGTCCGTGGAAAAAAAATGGTCCCAAACCAAAAAACCTATTGTTGTTACACCGACACTACATTTTCAGACTGAGCTTAATTTTTATAAAACATTTGATGTGATATAAGCAAAGCAATTTTTTGGGGTCTCGGTATATGCAGAATATGACTAAACAGTAGATAAAACAGTAGAAATAACTAGAACAAATACTAAAATTATTTTTTTTAAAAGTACTAAGATATAGTAAAATATAAATAACTTAATAAATGTACAATTTTGCACAATGTGTGGCAGGGAGCAGCAGGATGATGTTCAATAATACATGTTGTCATTTTCTGTGGAGTTCATACAATAATAACACTGAAACACATTTAAAGAAAATAAAACATTGAAATTTTTCGTTGACTATAAAACTTATTTTGGCTCTTCCCTTATTCTTAAGAGATTGCCTCAGTGGCTGGACCCGCATGTTTGATTTGGCACAAATTTTTACCTCTGATGTCCTTCCTGACACAGCCCCACGTATCCCGCGGATATGAGCCGCCTCCCGGTCTTGAACCATGGGTTACTTTTTGCTGTGGTTTGTGGAATGTACTGTTTTTGTGACATAATAGTTTAAAGAGTGTTTGTGTTAACTGGATGTTTTAGATTATAAAGCTCAAACAAATACGGGACAAGCATAACATTTATAATTTAGATTACTGCATAACCTACCTGTTTAGGGCTCTGCTACAAATAGAGGCCTTTTATTTTATAAGAGTGTGCTTTAAAGCAGCGGTCCCCAACCCCCGGGCCTCGGACCGGTACCGGTCCGTGAGTCGTTTGGTACCGGGCCGCGAGAGTTGAGGCTCAGGTGTGAAATGTATGGTTTTCAGGGTTTTTATCGGTTTTCAGCGTTATTTTGTTATTGTTTTTATCGTTAACTCAGTTTTCCTGGGTTTTTTCACGTGTTATGAATAAATCTTCTTTTTTTCGGTACCGGTAATAGTTTTATTTTGTTGTATTTATCCGCGACACCTTAAAGGCCGGTCCGTGAAAATAATGTCGGGCATAAAGGAGCAGTCAAATAAACTTCTGAATGAGTCTCTCTTTAAAGCAGTAGAGAGAGTGTTAAATGGAAAGAGGGAGAGGGAGAAAAAGTGAGAGGGCATCTGATAATTACCTGAGATTATTGCTCTAATATCGCTGCGCTTGTGACATGTCCCCAGATTTACGAGTGTGGGAAAATAAACAAGTGAAATGTGGGTGCTGGAGCAGAAAGAATAAGCCATTAGCACTGAGTTGATTACAGAGAGCAGGACTTGAAGAAGACGGAGAGTGGGTGCTCAGCGTAGATATGAAGAGAGAAGGAGGAAACGAGGGAGAGAGAGGAAAAGCGAGGGGGAGGGAGACAAATGCCTTTGAGCGGGAGTAGATCTGCAGTGTTTAAACTCACCAAAGTCTCTAATTGAAGTATGCCCCTGGGGCTGTCAGTGCTGCTCCACTCTGTGAAATCCAGTACTTTGACTAAATGAGTGAGGAAAAGCTCTGACCCAAGCACCAGATTTTGTTGTCAAATTGATTTTTTTTTAAAGCTTCACACCTGCCACAGAGTTATCCATGTTAGTAAATTAACAAATGGACGCTTTTAAATTGCTTTTAAAGAATAAACAGCTGTGACCTATGTGCCATAAATGCTAATCTTCCTTCTTTTTTGGTTGTACATTGGCATGTAGCATATGCAGATTGTCAGCAAAATTAATGACTGAGTTAATAGGGGTTGGTATAGTTCAAATAGAGCTGGAATGGAGAATTAGCATTCCCTAAGCCCACTCTATATTTCCTTTTCAAGGAATCCCCCTTGTTATAGGCTAATGAATAAAAGTCACAATATCAGAATAAATCTTTGCTGCAAATTCCCCCCTCTGGCGACATTATTAATAGATTCAGGAGAAGAATAGAGAGGAGGATTAATCTTTAAGATGATGGATGGGCTGTGCTTACCTTCCCATGCTCCTATGTTAAGGTCATTTTGATAAGAGGGTATATTTTGGGGTCCTCTGTACAAAAGGTCATCATATCTACTTCCAGGTCCCTCTCAGAGTTCCGCTCTGGCTGCCAGGAGTGGAACTGCTGTCCCGATTGCGCAGCACCTCTGACCTCTAACTACCTGCTTACTATTACGCTGTACTTTCTCTTTCTCTGCGTGTGGGCTCGCGTTGCTGTTCAGGGGTGAGAGTGATGGCTCGCTCGCAGCGCAGGGTGGTGTGGTTCAGCGTGGCGCCGTGTATCGACAGTAGGTATAATAGTGGGGTCGCTGATGGATAATGGGGCAGGTCAGAACAGGCAGGAAGAGCAGGGTCGGAGGGCTCATCCTTCCCAGCCAATCATAGTGTATTCTCCCAAGAGTGGCTCCTGAACTTCTGCTTCATATTTAACTCTTCAGTCATTAATGCTTTATGTTGTAGAGCTTGTTTGGCACTTTAGTGATTATATTGCTTGTTTTTTTCCTACTTTCTTTTTTATTAGTTTTCTTTCTTTCGTTTCTTTTTCTTTTTTTAAACTTTGTTATTGCTCGTTACTGTTTTCCCGATTAGACTTTAGCGGCGTCTCCTATGCAGTCCTAATCCGAGTTGAATGTGCTGTTTTCTCTGCCTCTATTTGAGCTGTGAGGTGAAACCCCTCCAGCAGGCTCATTAGGGGAGTTTAGAGTGGCAGAGAGGGGATAAACATTTACCTTATGATTGTGTTTTACAATAAGCCTGATGCTGGTTGCCTTTATAGGGTTCAAAGGGGGCTGTCTTTACTGTGATGAAGCCACAGTAAAACCAAGGGAATAAGCAGCAGATGGGAGCTGGAGGTAGAACAGAAGGACATGGGAAGGCAGAAGGAGAAAATGCACAAGAGTTAAGCATGATAATAAAGATATGCATCAACAGTTATATTTGTGGTGCCAAAATCGTTTGAGTCATGCACACTAGTGCATGTAGACACTATGATGCCACCCACCCATTCAAACTACTCTTTTGGAGCTTTGAGTCTGGAATCTTGTTGTTGTTGTTGCTGCTTTTAAAACTGGATTTGACATTGTTGCTATAGTGAGCATACGTAATTGACAGTAATATTAAATAGGATGGTAAGTCTGATTAAAAACAAGTTTAAAAAGAATATATTTACAGAATAGACTAAACATCAATCGTCCCTCTAATTTTTAATGTGTCTGAGCGAACACACAAACTCCCTGAGCGATCCCTTGGACCACTGTGAGCGACATCAGACGTGTGCACTGTGGTCACGCCACCATCTAATCCATCCAAGTTACATGGTTTATTAAAATAATCAAATTACAGCATTTACATTTATGTTTATGTTAGACTACTTTTAATTAACTGCTTTAGCCCACTTACAATGAAAATGTAAAAAAATCTAGTCATTGACTTGTGTAGTATGTTAACACTATCCATCCATCCATCTTCATCCGCTTTATCCGAGGCCGGGTCGCGGGGGCAGCAGCCTAAGCAAAGAGGCCCAGACCTCCCTCTCCCCAGCCACCTCCTCCAGCTTATCCGGGGGAATACCAAGGCGTTCCCAGGCCAGCCGAGAGATATAATCTCTCCAGCGTGTCCTGGGTCTGCCCCGGGGCCTCCTCCCGGTGGGACATGCCTGGAACACCTCACCCAGGAGGCGCCCAGGGGGCATCCTTGTCAGATGCCCGAACCACCTCAGCTGGCTCCTTTCGATGTGGAGCAGCAGCGGCTCTACTCTGAGCCCCACCCGGATGGCCAAACTTCTCACCCTATCTCTAAGGGAGAGGCCAGCCACCCTTCGGAGGAAGCTCATTTCTGCCGCTTGTATCCGCGATCTCGTTCTTTCGGTCACTACCCACAGCTCGTGGCCATAGGTGAGGGTAGGGACGTAGATCGACCGGTAAATTGAGAGCTTCGCTTTTACACTCAGCTCCCTCTTCACCACGACGGACCGGTGCAGCGTCTGCATTACTGCAGCTGCAGCCCCAATCCGTCTGTTCGTCTCCGGCTCCCTTCTCCCATCACTCGCGAACAAGACCCCGAGATACTTGAACTCCTCCACTTGGGGCAGGAACTCATCCTCGACTCGGAGTGGGCACTCCACCCTTTTCCGGCTGAGAACCATGGCCTCAGATTTGGAGGTGCTGATTCTCATTCCCGCTGCTTCACACTCGGCTGCGAACCGTTCCAGTGCGAGCTGGAGGCCCTCATCCGATGAAGCCAACAGAACCACATCATCTGCAAAAATCAGAGATGAGATTCTGAGGCCACCAAAGCGAAAGCCCTCCGCCACTTGGCTGCGCCTAGAAATCCTGTCCATAAAAATTATGAACAGAACCGGAGACAAAGGGCAGCCCTGGCGGAGCCCATCACCCACCGGGAACGAGTCTGACTTATTGCCGGCAATGCGAACCAAGCTCTTGCAACGGTTGTATAGGGATCGAATGGCCCGTAGTAATGGGCCAGACACCCCATACTCCCGCAACACCTCCCACAGGACACCCCGAGGGACACGGTCGAATGCCTTCTCCAAGTCCACAAAACACATGTAGCCTGGTTGGGCAAACTCCCATGCACCCTCAAGTATCTTTGAGAGGATAAAGAGCTGGTCCAGTGTTCCGCGACCAGGACGAAAACCGCATTGTTCCTCCTGTGTTAACACTATTGGAAGTAAAAATAACTTGAACTTTTTAACTTTATATATATATATATATATATATTAGGGGTGCAACGATACACAAAATTCACGGTTCGGTTCGGTTCGATACTTTGGTGTCACGGTTCGATATTTTTTCGATACAAAAAAATGTTCATGCCTTTTTAATTTGTCATTTATTAAAATTATAAATATATGTTTTAACTCAAAAGTACAGTTTTTAAATTTAACCCTAACCCTTGTGCGTGTTTTTTATTTTGACAGCGAATGCGCACCTGCGGACCACTTATGTGCAGCCCTGGTTATATAGCTCGTCATATTGCAGCCACAGAAATTCTTTTGTCCATGAAACCATAAAGCTGCACTTTCTTTTTGCCTTATAGTCTGATTTGTCATAACTTCTCCGTTTTGTGGTAAGCTTTTCTTTGGCTGTCACTTCTTCACCCTGACCTGTCTTATTTGGCTCAGCAGAACTAAAATATATATCTGTCTGTGAAGGTCATCGTAGTCAAATATATATCCTGCTGCTTTTACACACGCACTCACATAACGCTCAGCGATTCTCTGCGCGATCAACCTCTCACATGTTTAAGCTTGCTGCGGGAGATTTCACTTGTCATGTTTGCATAGTAAGCTACCAATTAATAAGACGATGTCAGAGGAATTGGTGCACAAATTATCATCACTCACAGATCAGTGCTGTCATTGCAAAGTGAAAGCAAAAAAACAAGCGCAAATTCAAACGCGATTTCAATATGTCACATATTGACAGTGGCTCACCGATGCCAATGACATAATTACCCAGCTACATTTCTGAAAGAATGCAAAAGCATTGACATATATTTTTCCTTCCTACAATAGCCCGACGGGCAGGGCAGAGATAGATTTTGGTAGCCCGACTGAAAAGATCGCTAGCCCCGGGACGTCGGGCTAGCGATATTGCAAGCCCTGTATCTGATTGAGGAATCACTCATCTTTGGAAAAGAGAGTTTATTACAGAGAAATGTCTCTTTCCAAAATAAAAGCTATACTATCCGCTTCTTCTGGGCTATATTCTCAGCAGCATATTAAACAGCTGTCTAAATGACTCGGCTAAAGTTAGTAGCATGCTTGCTTGTTTTTTTTCTGCTTCCACTTGTCTTTGCACTAGGATGATGTCGGTGTAAATGTGCAGTCATATTCGTTGTGTTCCCACTAGTGCTTTCAGGTTAATCTCGTTGAAATGACCTTAACGCCACAGCACGGCAAATCTCCGTTAACGAGCTACCGCCGATCGCCCCGTGCATGGGGCTAGACGGCCAACACGTTAACGAGCTAACTGCGCTAACACACTAGTTCCCACCCATGTAATTGAGCATTGCATGGCACATCCAACATACTGTTTTACTTTAGTGCATGACTCGCTTACCTTCAGGGTCATACGTCACATGAAAACCAAAAATAATTCCAAACGCCAGATCTGAATGAGGGTGGGGGAGGTCCATGTTGTAAGGAGAGCTTAACTTCTGTCTCGCTAGCTTGCCCTGCGCTCTTCCTTCTGACGATGCTGTCTGTGTTGAGCGCTCAGTGAATCTGCGTTCGACTACTCCGCCTAGGCTGCACTGTCAAGCCTAGGCGGAGTAGTCGAACGCAGATTCACTGAGCGCTCAACACAGACAGCATCGTCAGAAGGAAAGTTGATAAAATAAATTAAAAATTTTGTATTGTTCGATACATATGCGTACTGAACCGAAAGCACTGTATCGAACGGTTCAATATCGATACGAATATCGTTGCACCCCTAATATATATATATATACATATATATATATATATATATATATGCATGCTCTGACTTGTAGTATGAGTATGAGTATGTGGTCTTGTAGCTGCAAAGTTTTTTTTAAATGCAGCCAATGCGCTTTTCAACAAACATTTCAAACTATTTACAGAACAATCAGCTGTTCTGCATTAAATTTGATGCCACACAAATTATTTGTGCCACTCGAAAAAATAATTTCTGTCCACTATGAGATAAAGGAGAACAACACAAGCCTGATACCTGCAGGCTTGACAACAGGAGATGTATCACTCCTGTAAAACCTGTAACATTCAGCAGTCGCCTCATTGTTCTGACACACACAAAAAAACTTTTGACTACACTACACACTCACTTCACAAGATTTGCGCTAAACGTCTCAAATCTCTCACATCTCAAAACACCGCCGTCACTCCTAAAACTTTCCCCCGTTTCTTAACAACTAGATGCCACGTTGCCATATCATTGTTTGATTGGTCAACATGGTACTTTTTTCGATCAATAGGAAAGGGTGGGGTTTTTGGTTTCGTTTTTGCTTGCAGGTGGAGAGCGCTTTCAAGTGTTTTCCTTATAAAACGCCGTTTCTACCATTTCTTCCCGCAGTAAACATAAACAACGATAGTATTCAGGAAGAAAACCAAACATTGCATATTTTTTTTATCATAACTCTGGTTTTACGTGGCCTATCAACACAAAATCCAAACTGGTATAAAGTCCACACTTTTTCCGTCAGTTGTTCCGGCTGTCCTGCTCACATCTCCAATGGTTGTACACGTTGTCATTAACGTGGCTTCACTCCACATCAGCTACGCCGCTTTGCTAGCTAAAACACCGGTGTCGGCACATAAGGACGCTGTCGTAGCCTGTCAAGACGTTGATTAGTTGCGAATGTGAATCGCATTATTGGCTGGACAATGGCTAATTACTGGCTAACACTGCAATACAGAATTGTTAAAGTATTAATTTTAATTTCAATTCAGGTTTTTGTTTTTTTTTGTGCGCAATGCAGATTTTGTGTGCGCAGAGACCGTGCCAGCAGTGCGCAATTGCGCACGTGCACAGCTTAGGGGGAACATTGCTAAACATCCACCTACTTAGAGTGTCTTTTACTATAACTGAAGGCTAAGATAACCGTCCATACTTGTCTTTCCAAGCAGAATCTCTCCTAATAATGCCTGGATGTCTGGAATAGAATATAAAATCATAAACTGAATAAACAACAAACCCAACAAAAAAAAACTATAATGTTATCACTATGGAGGAAAATGGCTTCAAACACTGACACACACACACACACACACACACACACACACACACACACACACACACACACACACACACACATATACATATATATATATATATATATATATATATATATATATATATATATATATATATATATATATATATTGTGCCAGGGTTTAAATATGTTTCTTCAGGTGTAAAATTTGAGATTTAATCACTGGGAATTTATTTTCTTTTGAGATTCAGCCCCAAGAGGCCGTTGGTGGAACTGCAATTTTTGGCACATCCACATTAATTTCCTAGTATTGTCATCTAAGTTTCTCCAGGGAGCCTCGTTCAGATTTTTAAGCACTGCAGCTCTTGGCCTTTGCCTGACGCTTTAACTATATGCATTCTTTTCAATAGCCTTTTACCTACCCATCTCCTATTCCCCTCACAGTGTAAAGCAGGTTAAGTTGCTGGTTAACAACCAAAGTGTTGTCTGCATACCAGAGATGTATTTTTCCTGATTGCCTTTAAATTTATGCTTATCTTTGATTCCAGCGTCTCCCTCAGAGAGCTGTAATGGACTCCCCTGAGATGTAGACCACTGCTTGGTGGGCCAACCAAGGCCCTCGGCCCCTGAGTAGAATATAACATACACACACGTGCGCCTAGGTCCTTTTTTGTAACTTCTTTCCTTTTTTTTTAAAATCTAAAATGCTCATTTCCCCCATTGCCCCTCTCTACAAAACATGCTAATGAGATGCTTTGTAAGGGCGTTAATTAGCGAGTTAGTCACTGATTGCTGTGCTTGTTTTTGTTGTGTGTGCGCGTCAGGATGGGAGGGGTTGGGGTGGTGGGGTGTTAATATGGCTGTGTGCCGCTGAGGAGAGGTTCTGTCAGGGTCTGCTCTGGAACCAATTAGGCTAAAGCCTAGTGTCCACTGAGGCTGCTGGGAGAAAAAAAAGCCTGCTGCTTGCAATGTCAAACAGCAACATTAACACAGGCCAGAGAGGAAGAGCAAGACAGGCAGAGAGCTGATAAGCAGCGGTCATTTATACAGACAGGCAGACAGCCTAAAACACAGACAGTCCTTCACTGAATATGAAAATCAGGCAGAGAATGCACTCGTACCCCTCTACCCTCTACCATGGAGTGCTATCTTTGCCATTGTTATCAGTCCTTAAGATCTATAGATATATATGTATATATGCCTTTTTTTTTGCGGGCTGCTGTAGGATAAATTAAGATCCGAATCAATGGCACAGAATGTTCCTTTCCAAGCACCAGCTATTTCAGGTGGAATAACTGAATTTTTTGTTTTTTTAACAAAGTGGAAATGGAAAATGTTTTAAAAGGCAGACAGGAAGAAGGCAGTCCAACCTTGATGTGAGTACATAATGCTGTGTTCCCATGACTTCCCGATGCGCCATCTTACCGAGGCACACTGGCTTCTTCCTGCTGGTGGCTTATGATTTATAAGATAATGCCACATGTTTATGCGTCATGGCCTACATACGGCAGTATGAGGTGGCAAAGTTCTACACGAGTCCCACGTTTGTTCTAGAAATCTTCCCTGCATGACTCTGTGTGTTGGGATACATGCAGGGTTTTCAAACCCTTTGCCGTCACCCCCACTCTACCTTTAACCTGAATCACACCGGTTTGGAAATTTGTGTGCGTGCCTCCGTGTGTCCATTTGCTCAGTGCATAACCTCCTGTGTCAGTCTGACAGGCCCTGTGCCCCGCTGGCCACCATGACATGCCACGCTATAGCCCGGCTTCTCTCTTTGGGCCAACATGAACTGACACTTGTGAAATGCTGACCTGGTCCGTCGCAGACCCTCCAGCGCCTTAGGATGCTGCTCTTTTAGTCAGTGTTCCTCACTTCTCCCCTCACTTCATCATTCCTTTATTTTCCCTTCTTTTAGAAGGGCCTCAAAAGTCCCTTCTCACTCACCTTTCAGACCCCTACCAGTTTTTCCTCCTCTTTTATCTTCCTAAATGATTAAGGAAATTGCAGCCCATTTCCCAGGTCAGTGAGCAGGGCTGGAGCACTCTCTTCTGCTCCCAGAGTAACCAGTATATCATAATTAATCATTTTCAAATCCTCTATCTTGCAGATGCGAGTTCACACTGGTACACTGGTATCCCCACATCAACCTCTTCGGGGAGGATGCCGATTAAAGATGAACATATCAAGCAAAAATACTGCTCATATATATTTTCTTTTTTTTCTGGGGAGCTACAACATGTATAGATGTGTGCACTTTGCTAGTTTTACCTAATTTTGCCAAGTGGACTTTATTTTATTTTATTTTATTTTTTTTACTGAAGGAGTTCTGTGCACCTGTAGTGGTCTTCGCATTTGAAAGTTTATTCAATTTGTAAAAAGCATGAAATCTCACCGCACAACACACGTTTTACTGGTTAGATTGTTAGCAGGGTTATTATTATACTTAGTTTAAGTTAAACTAGATATGAAAAACAAATAAAAAAAACAAACTACAACTTAAAAAAAGATGGAAACTAACTGAAACTAAACTGAATTAAAAATAAAAATTAAATAATATTAATAAGAAATACAAATTTATAACTGTGGTTGTTAACAACATGTCCTTCTACTTTTTTTGTTATTCAAAGGTTAGCTTATAGGTTGTAAAGCAATATGACCACATGTTGATTTAAAAAAAGTAATGCAAAATATTTGAGGAAAAGAAGTAGTTGCAAAATATGTTTAAAAAAAAAAATTAAAGACAGAAATAGAAAATCATGACCTTCCCAACCAGTGCCAGCAGCTGGGAGACCTAATTCCTCCAGCTTGTCCTGTCTGTCCTGGCTCTCCTCCTGCTTTTAGATGCCCAAAAGACCTCACCTGGGAAGCCCTTATGACAGATGCCCCCTCAGCTGGCTCCCTTTGATGTATAAGGCTTTACTCTGAGCTTCTCCTGAAATGCTGAGATCCTCACCGTATCTCTCAGGGTGAGCTCAGACACCTTTGGAGGAAGCTCATATCCACCACTTATTCTATCAGTCTGTATCCACAGCTCATAGCTATTCGTGATGGTAGAAATGTAGATGGACCAGGAAATGAACTTTTCACCACAATCCACAGCATCTGCATCCCTGGAGATGCTGCACCAATCTGTCTGTCATCTCCTGCCCCATTCTTTCAATATGTGTGTGTAACACTGGGAGATACTCATTTTCTTTCTCATCTAGAAATGAGGCAATTTCTTCAGTGTGGGGTTTTGCTTACATATCACTGTTGGAGCTCAGATAAATCCAACGGAGATTGTTGCTGGTGATGTCAAGACTTGTACTTAAATAGCCCCTTAGGTTGTCTCCGGACCACAGCAACATTACACCTGCACCTCCCTCTGCTCATCCAATCGTCTCCTCAGGTGCATCCACTAAATCACCGAGGTAGAGGTGGTTCTCTTTTATTTCCAGGATTGTACAAATCGTTCTGTTTCTTTGCATATTAGCAGCATGAATCTGCCTCTCCAGGGAGAACTTCTCATCTCTCTTTATTTGCTTATTTGCTTGTTTTCTACTTGAGCGCTGCCTGCGAATTAGGATCCCCAGTTCCCTGCCTTTAACTACTTTCTACTCTAGCTTAAGAGCAGAAAGGATGGATTGAATGAAGGTGCACCCATGATATGTAAATTTGATGAGGAGACCCCCCCTTTTTAACTCAAATTTATTCCCCAGCAAGTGACCACACAGGGCTAAGGAACAGCAATAAGAGTTACTGTAATATACCACTGAGGATTTCTTTGCATTACACAGGTGATGGTTCTAGTTTAGCTTGTGGGAATACTAAAGGAGGCTTTGTGTAGTAGAGACTATTAGTACAACAACCTTAAGAGTTGAATATCTTGAAGTTTTACAGTAGACCAGTGTGTGATTGTGCATCTTTGCAATACGCTCCTCAGGTTCAGTATGTATGTGCCCTCACATGAACAGTGCACACACACACATTTGCATGGTGTGTATTTAAATGCTTAATTATGCATTTTGCATAGCTTTGGGACATGCATCACTCTTCCCAGACTGCTAATAAAGTGACCAGGGAGATGGGGAACCTAAATGAATCCTAAAGTGCCTGGCTTGCATTCCTCACTCTCTCCCTCTCTCTCCCTCAGCGCTCTGCTTAGTTATTCCAGCCCACCGTGAAAAGCTGTGTGCCGCTCAGCTCTGTTCCTCCTTATGTCTGTCTGCCGTAGCCAGGTGCTCTGTCTCCTGAAGAGGTGTGGCCTGCTCCTAATTGCCTGGACCACAGTGAACTATGGGCAAATGCTTTGTGTGAGGGAGCACCATGGAGGAATAATTTTGAATAAATCACGTAGTTAGCCGGTTGATATTTTCTGCTAAATAAGCACTTCAGCGGGCGTCTCACAAGGAGGTGTGAGCGTTAGAATGATGGGTCACTTGCCATAGGTCATGTTGGGGAGGATTTAAATGATTTAAATGATGTCACTGCCACTGAAGGGGACGGGTTCAGGAAGGATGTGTAAGGCAGCACCTCTTTGTTGTTTGAACCTGACAGATTTTCATCCTTCTCTCTTTCACTTTTCCCTCTGAAGGAGGACCCATTGCCCTGGGATGAGGGCTTCTTATGATGAGAGAGGTGAGAGGTTGCCTGGATCTCTTTCCCTCTTTCTCTCTCTCTCTTTTTCTGTCTGCCAGCAGAGAATGTTATTATTGAAGTCTGAGAAGTGCTGACCACAGAGAGACACGTCCAGCACACACTCTGTTTTAAATCAAGAGATGAGCCAATTGTAATAGACTGCAGTCAAATAGACCGAGGCTTAGTTGACGTCTGCCAAACAAGCAAGCATAGTAATGTCGAGTGCAGGAGCCATCTGGCAACGGCCTGTAACATTTATCTGCCATTACCCTGAGCTTTTTTAGCATTTTAGCACAGTTTGAAATTAGCATAGGCTCTCAGATCCCGAGATAAAGTTCATAGGCGATGCAGTAGGCTAATTACATGTAATTCTGTGTTTGATGTCTCTGTGAGATTGAAATTGTCGGATGCTGTCTCTTGTCATCATGAGATGGGAACCTGATGAGTGTATTCT
Source organism: Diplotaxodon limnothrissa (assembly GCF_057381915.1). Taxonomy (NCBI): domain Eukaryota; kingdom Metazoa; phylum Chordata; class Actinopteri; order Cichliformes; family Cichlidae; genus Diplotaxodon; species Diplotaxodon limnothrissa. The sequence continues at coordinate 9,254,810 of NC_140602.1, forward strand.
GTGCCCTACAATGTCTGGTTGCATTTCGCATATGAGACAGAGGAGGGGGTGAAAACGGAGAAGAAGGAGATTGTAAATGTTAGTAGCGTGTGTCGGTTGAGAAGGACATTGGGATTTGTTCACTAATGAACAGACAAGTGTGTCATAACACGTCAACTGCTGGGATATCCGACTGTTCTGACGCTGTAAGTTACAAATTTCAAAGTCAGGCTGGTCGTCCATCTCCACTTTCCACAAAGCACTCCGAAATAAAAGGATGACGTTATTACAGCTGGATGAGACTGGAACCTTTTAAAGATGTGCCTTTAAAAAGCAATACATACCTGCAGCTCTGTTATTTAATTTCTCCACAGTCAATATATGCAGTTGGATTTTGATGCTGAACTCTGCGTGTCATCTTTTTTGACTGTGCAAAGTGTTTTCTGCTTATATGGTTGTGTTTATAGGGTATATTCTGCAGTCTGGTCTCATGGAATGATACCAGTGAACTGCTTCAGGCATCCGAATAATCCTGCCCCAGGCACAGCTATCATTATTTTCTGGGAAGTTGTTTGTGTGCATGTGTGCATGTGCACATGTAAGTATGTATGTCTGCGTGTTTGTATGTGCTGTGACACGGAGTTAACACTGGTTTACAGCTTAATCAGTCTGTGTAACTGGATGCATATTTATCAGAGAGAAAATTCATGCTCAAAGAATTAGACCTTAGCCCATACATCATTATCAAACACACACCCACCCACACATGCATGCCCTTCAACACATACACAGACACACACACAGATCCACATTTCATTAGAGAGGCAGATTCAGGCAGCAGTAGATTAAAAACAACGTGTGTTTTTACAGGTCCATAAATCAAGCGCGGGACGAGGGGGATTCATTTAGAGAACACCAGAGTTGTGGCGTAGTTGCCCTCACGTGACTAATGCTCAGCTGCGATACTTTGATACACTGCCTTTTTATTAGTTTCATTCTCTCTTGCCCCATATCAACGATTATCTCTCAGCTCACATCTGACTCGTGGTCTACGTTATATGTTGAGTTCATTTTGGTGAGGAAAGAGCCAACATTGTGACGCACGATTATGCCTACATACGTGCGTGTGATTAGGCCTACACTACAGCTTTACCAGATTAATTGTATGGCATTGTTTGTGTGCTGTTCACTGGAAAAAGTCAGGTTATGTCCTTTGCTCTCTGCATCCAATGGGAATGTTAGATGATTAGCATCTAACATTTGGACTGCTCAGACTTACCTCTGTTTAAAAAAAAAAGTTATTAGTGATGCTCTGCAATAAAGGTAACACCCACACATTCACCACCGCTTCATCTGTCATACAGCCATTGTCTCAGCCACGCTGAGGCTTAGCTGTTTGGTCATGTGTGTCTGTGTTTGTGGGTGTGTAGCCCTGATTTTCAGCATGAGTCTGACACACGGGGAGCTAGTGTAATTTCCCCCTGCACTAAAACCCCCAACAAGTGGCACCAGGGGAGAGAGGAGCATATTACAAGTTCAAGCGGCTATGCTTTCCTTTACCTCAGAGAACTACAAGCGCTCCTGACCTGTGACCAGGCATAGCCTGTGTGTGTGTTTGTCTGTCTGTGTGTGTGTGTGTGTGTGTGTGCGTTTGTACGTTGAGGGAGGCTCAAAGGTGTCTGAGCTACCTTGCTGTTCTTTCAAAGTGTAAAGCATTTATTAGGGTCCAGACCTGTTTGGGGGGCCGCAGGGCAATATTATTTCATGTGTTCCAATTGAGGTGTGTGTGTGTGTGTGAGAAAGAGAGAGTGTGTTTTCTGTGCAACTTTTTAGATAACCAGCTCTATATAGGAGGAGGCTAGAAGGTGAACAGGTTTGGTAAATATATCAAATAACTCTGTAATAAAAACCCGCTGTAAACCAGTGAACACAGTTTGACCTTTGAACTCCAGCTCCCTCGGTCACAGTGCTATATGTAGACCACATGAAGCTCTGCTGATTAATTCTGCTGTGGACCATGAGGAGGAAGTATGTGTCTCAGACTTTGGCTTGAAACTTTTCTGTTCCATCTAATAAAGTGTATTAAGGAAACTGTGAAACCTTTCTCTCAAATAGTGGTGATCCATTTATAACTCAGAGACTACAGTAAAATTAACCACTATGTGTCACGGTAGGTTAATTTAAGTAAATTGAAGAAGACTCAATGAGAATGGCGACCATCTAAAAAGTGGAAATCGGGACATTCCTCTTCTCAAGTCTTTAAACCAGAAGTTTGTCTATGCATGAGTTATGATACAAAAAGAACCCATGAGATTCAGGTTACTGTAGTGATTGAGGGTGGTGACATATAACCAGAGTCTCCTGACTGAGACTTTTGTGTTTTATTTCAGCCTCTAAAACAAAAACCAGCTCTAAATCTGCTTTGCCGATCTGTAGGGCTGCTGGCACCAGCCACCACTCCAAACCTCCCGAGGAACTTTTTGTTGTTGTTGTTGTTTTATGATGCAGACTTGGTATATTAACAGATTACCTGACAGCACAGCATAATGTGCTCTTAAGTCATTTAACATATTTCTGTGAGATCAGGCTGGTTGGAAAACTAGAAATGTGAAAGTCTGCTTTTGTCTCGCTTCATCTGATGTAACTTTGTGTTAAATCTTTCTTTAGGGTCATTGTGAGCTGCACGTGAGCTGTGCTAGAACAGCTGTAACTTTTGTCTAATTTAGCTTCTCATCTTCTGCTACAGGACATAATGATATGACAGCCCTTTGTCATTCCTACAGGTCTGTTTGTGGGAGCGAACGGTGAGTAGAGATAATTGCTGCCTCTCGTTTATCCTGTGAAGGGCACTTCTACATTTTAACCCAATTGCAACTCAATGGATATATAACTCAAGTGTGAGTGTAGGGGCCATGTGTACTTGGATATTTCCTTGGATCAGTTTGCTCCATTAATTTTTTGGAAACCAAATCTCTATTAGGGCTTGAATGAATGATCAACAAGAGCCAACTAGGGCAGTGTAGAAGACTGGACTTATGTGCAAAGGGAGGGAAAAAGTCATGAAAGTAAAGGGAAGAGAGGAAGATGGGGTGAAGAAAGGGAAGCATGGAGGAGTGAGGTGTGGTTACGTGGGGGTAGGGTGCAAGGATGCTCATCTATTACATCGCACAGGAGCCCAGGGGTCAGCTTCAGCAAGACGGATTCAGAGCTATTGGGTTTGGACTCCATCTCCCATAAATCCTGGCACGTGATGCTGATGGATGTGGGCCATAAAGCCTCCCGCGCTGACATGTGGAGAGCAACATGGGAGAACCATGGGAAAAAGTGAGTGCTCCAGGTTAATGTCAGCGAAGCCTGGGAGTGAAGAGGGGATGATGGAGAGAAAGAAAGACCTGGGCAGCGAGAGAGCAGAGGTGTAGAGAGGGAGATTGAGAAGAATGAGCAGAAAAAGCCGAGCGTTTGTGGGAACACTGTAACAGAATTTGCTGTGGCATTTGCAGTAATTCAGCTGTCATCATACGGGTTTAAAGCCACGTTGCTTGGAGTGCAGTGGATCGCTCGACAGTGTTTGTATGAGAGAGGAAAAAACATTCACTACTGTGTGACTATAACAGCATTTAGCAGAAGTAGATTTGTATTATGTGCATTTATTGTTATTATTTGCTTTTATGGTGCCTGACGCTTTACCAAGATGAATATAACTCATTAAAAAAAGCAATAGAATTATAATAGACTCAACTACAGGAACTGCCGACCTGGCTAGACAGGAAATGGAGACATGTATACTTCCTCATTAACAGAACCCCGTTTGGGCCATAAACCACCATCCCAATGTGCTCGAGGAAAATGCCCTGATTAGGCGGGTGGAGGGGCATTGCTGCCCTAATGAAGGCTTCCCCCACAGTCATTTATGATATTGGTATGGGTAGTATGGTGACTAGGCCTATGGGATGAGCTGACTTACAAGAGATATGGATGTAAGTGAGCGGATGCAGTATTTTTGTATGGATGGGAGAGTTGGGCCGGGGGAATGCATATTCACAACTCATTTGGGGGAGTCAGTTTTACTAGGTTGCGGCTAATGGAGATGAGCTTGTGTTAAGAGCCGGGGGAGACGGTAATTTTACATAAAACCAAAAGAGGTTTGAAATGGGTGTGTGTGTGGTCAGGTTGTGTTTACTTTGTTCTGCCATCTTTTTTCGTTATTTGCTTTATCTACCCAGCTGAAAAAGAAGAAGATGTGATTGAGAATGACATTACTTATCATTATCATTTTTCTCTTTTAATTTACATTTTAATGAATTGATTTATGATAAAGAAAAAAAAACACATCGTATTTGGTTTAATCTTGCGGAGAAAGACTTCAGTGTAGATGTATTGAGATTGAGTTTTGAGGTTAATCTGCATTTTTGTGCCTCACTTGTTAAGAGGGCAAACTTTAATTCCTGCTCTCTGACAAATGCAGGCAAATTACAAAAAAGTTTTCGGCCTTTTTTTCAAAGGATTTTATGAGCACCACTATAAATTTTTGGGAGAGTTGGAAAACGTTAATAGACACAATGTTTTATTTGCACAGTCTTGTGTAAAAAAGCTATTATGCGGGCTGGATAATAGGATTTACATCGTGTTTATGAGGCTTTATTTTTTGACCAGTGGTATTGTGCGTGCCTTACACTCATTACGATGCTTTGCAAATAGAGTTGCATTCTAATTTAGTCATTTTGGTGATGCTGTTGGTACCGTTTGCCTTATAAACTTTCAGTAAATGCAGTGGGATTTTTCAGATTTTTAAACTAGGTTGTGTTCATTAGGAAAAATAAGTCTTTGAAGGAAAACGAGACACATAAATATAGATTTCAAGGTCTTACAAATGCCTTGAACAAATGTTACAATAAGCTAATCCCTCACCACCATTGTTTCCTCTCCGCTTCCTAATTACTCGCTTTTTCTTGACTCACCCCTCGTCGCTCCCCCCCCACCATCGCCACAGGAGCTACCTGAGGCCCTTGTGTCCACCTCATTCATCACCAAGGTTTGATTCCTCTGCTTTGAGAGAGATTGGGGGGGAAAAAAGAGTTTAGAAGGAAGAGTAAAGAGTCATAACAAACCCTCCTCTGTTCTCTCCCCTTCTTTTCTACCTCCCTTCCTTCAGCGTGTGAGGGAGAGATGAATGCAGCTAGTGGAATTAATTGCACTCCGTTACTGAAGATCAGCAAGTTTGCACTGTTGGCGTGCTGATCTGCCATATGGCTGCCCACTAGGTGAACACTTTGATTAATGTTGCCCACTCCCCATTTTTTCCCCACTAACATTTGATTCTGATAACTGAAACTCAGCTCCTCATTCTTAGTCTTTCCATCTTCACTCCTTGCACCCCTCCTGTTTGCCTTTTGTTTCCCTCTTTTTTTATTTATTTTTTGCCATGGTCACCCGAGCCATCTGTATTTGCAGATAAAGTTCGGTCTCGCCCCTCTTCGTTATATTTTTGTTTTGCTTACAAAGAGTTTGTGTGATGTGGCATCGGTATCTGTGAGCATCCGTGAGATTAGAGTGAGAAAGAAAGGCCAGAGTGTTTGTTTAAGAGAGAGCTTTGGAGCTGTGGGTATGTGTCCTTCGCACTTGATTAGGCCCCTGGTGTGTTCAGTGGTTCTCTATTAGCCTCCTCAGCCTCTCGTCTTCTACTGTGCAAAGTGACTACTCTCATGGCCAGAGGTCTAAGATGCGCACACACACACACACACAAACCATGCACACAGTCAGATAGGACAGTGTGCTGGGGTCCATGCAGTAACAAGGAGGTGAACAGATGCTGGAGTCACAATATCAATAGGGCTGACTGTAGGTAATAATGCCTTAGCAGGGTCCAGCCATGAGACAGTGCTAACTAGAGAGGCAAGTCTCAAGTGGAGCATTCACTATCTGCAAATCGCACCATGTGGCTGTGTGCGTGTGTGCTTGTTTGTGGGTGCGCATACTCCCATTACACGTTAGAAAGAGCCTGATGTTGCTGCAGGGGTGCAGCGCGGCGATGTCAGTGTCATCATCAGCTCGGAGACAAAATGTTCTCACCTGAGGTCACAAGTTCACATTTGTTTTCTTTTTTTTTTTTTCTTTACCCCCCTGCTATAATGAGGCAGCAATTCAGAGCACTATGCAGACATCTATGCGGGAAGATGTATTACGATCACATGGGTGCTTTGTTTTCCTTCTTTTTTTATGGCCTGTTCTTGCTGCTCGTCTATTTTGGTCTTCCTCAGTCTTGTTAAGTGCTGCCATTCTCCGGTGTTTGGATGTGGCCCAGAGGGCCCTTAGCGAAACCAGGGGCTGGGAATGAGCAGCGAGCCCCAGCCAGGGGGTGCCCATGGTAGACTGCCAGTCCCACTAAATCTCGCTGATTACCTGGGGTGGCTGTGGTGTGATGGGGGTGTTACCAAGGTGCTAGGCTCTCCAAAGAGGCTGATTGAGATGCAAATGGAGGCCATAACTCAGAGGTAATGCAGATCTGAGCACCCTTTGCCTTGTCCGTTCTTGCTTACCTCACTCTCTCATCGCTCCCCATTTACCCCAGCATAGGAGGAGGCACTGTTATCGTCTCGGGATAAAGTTAGATATTTATCATAGAAGGAGAGAAATACTTGGCTAGGGCTGAGTATGGGAATTGATCGTGGTTTTGACTCGACAAAAGCTCCACAAACTACCAAGTTAGCTCACACATCCCTGCATTTAGCTACATCAACACAAGTGCAGATGCACCTGAAGAGACCAGAATGTTCTCCTGTTTCTTAGACAGAACAGATGGACACTATAAAGTGTGAGGGACTCTAGGCTTGCCGGTATAGAGAGGTGGAATGAACAGGGGAGGAGGAGAGGGGGAGTAATTGCATAGTCCTTTGCCGAATTGTTCTGTGGATGCAAATTTAAATCCCTCCTATTATTTTAATAATCTGCCTTTTACTGCTTGTGCTCGGATCATTTGTTTGCAAACCAGGTTATTTGGAGAGGGAGGCTCGGGGGTAATTTCATGCTTTGGAGCATTTATATCTATAACTTAATGAGGAGAGGGCCTGTTGTTTCCTGGTAATACACTGCTAGAGGGGAGCAAACTTTTTATTCTCCGTTTAGGGTACTGTTAGAGGGCAATAATGTGGGATTACTCTGATGGAATTAAGGAGCAAACTGAGGAGAGACCTAATGTAGCTTTGGGTGATAGACGAAAGTAATACTGATGGTTTAGACGGGGTTTTTTAGGTTCATGGGTTGTACCATAGGAGGATGGGCTTTCCTGTTTGCCAATCACAATAAGCAGATTTCTTCAGATTTTAGCTCTCCTTTTTTCCATCGCATCCACATCTAAAAGAAGAAACCTCTTCATCAACATGCTCTGGGTGCACCAGTTTATAAAATTCAGATATTGTCACTCATTTAGCGCCAGGGCAGAAAGTCAACCCAGTGGTCCCAGCTCGAACTTAATTTGACACAACCTTAATACATTTAGCTGAGAGACAAAAGGAAGACGCGCCGTCTACAGAAAGCAGCACGCAGTCTTGCGAGATGATCGGGACTCTTAATGCAGTTACTTTTCTTCAGTGGAGCCAAAGACATCGTGGGATGGAGTGATGGAGGGGAAGGTGTGCGTCCACGTCGTCCTCTTCTTTCCTTCTTGCTCGCTGTCACTCCTTCACTCCTCCGTTCCCCTGTGTAGGATCGCTCCTCCTGCAAATTGAATCAGACTGCATGAATTAAAGCAATAATTCAATTTGTTTACAAGGCATCATTTATTCTCTGTCACGCCAGTGTTCTGTTGACGATCCGTGGCTCGCTGACCCTCGACCTCTGCTGAGGTCACATGACGCACTTATTATATTTTTCAACCAGAGTCTTTTAGGCTATTATCAGGCGACAAGGGGCTAAAGATACATGATGAGAATCCTATTATTCAAATCTGCCAAGCATTTTCACTGAATGCAAAACTACCCTTATCAGCAGACAGGACAGATCATGTAAATCGTGCTTCAGCACCTGCATTTGTGGGTTGCTGATGAACGTGCTCCTGACTTTGGAAATTGAATTAATGTTAATAGTAAAAACAAACACTCTGATGTCAGATGGTGCCTCCCTTTTATCCCTTTGCTAAAAGGTCACTCTTACATTCCCCGTTTGTTGCACTCGTGGTGATAACAGAGTATCTCTACCGTGTGATTTCATACGAGAAAGGGCAAGATTTTCTATCCCAGAGAGAAAGAGCAAAAGGCACCATCTCCTGTCTTTCCAGACTAAACTATTGTGACAGTGGAAAATGGTAAGCAGTTTAGAATATTGCCGAACAAAAGAGCTTTTAATCAAAGTGCATACCAGACCCTGCGGAGTATAAAACATTCCCTCATCAAAAGGCCTATTATACACTTACTCACATCAAAGGCCTACACGTTCCTTAATTGCAAGATTCTTTTCTTATTCAATTATGTTATGCTTATGTTTTTATAACGCTGATACAAAAAAGGAGGCTCGGATAACTAAATCAAAGGGGCTTAATTTATTATCTCTGAACAGCCGATGTGTGTTCACTACAACAGTATACATTTGTGTAAATGGTTTTGGTGCTTTACCAGGCCTCTGGATACTGAGATGGCACAAAGCACGAGCGTTTCAGGAGAAATTAAACAGAGTAAAACTAGCAGGTTTAGATAAAGCAATCACATTACTGTCGCACTTGAAAAGAACGCATTATTTTGTACTTGAGCGAACGGAGCTTTATTGCTGACACGCCCAAACAGAAAGTTGTATATACAATATAAATGCACAGGGCCTAGGAGTTTTTCTCCATCTCTTTTGTTATCTAACCACAACATAATCAGCAGCTAAGTCTGCGTGCGCTGTTCAGCCAGACACTAAAGTCCCTGTGCAGAATTGCAAAATAAGTTGGGTGTAAATATGTAATTGCCAGTGCTTATTCTGAGATCTGAAATATTAGGGAGCAATATGGAACGCATTAAAATCCTGGTTGTTAGGGGTATCGGTTACATTGAAGACATGCAGGAAAATGTGCACTGTCTGCGAATCTGGCGGAGATAGAGGGGGTAAGATGAGGGGGGAGATAGGAGCAGGAGAGGGTGAGGAAATGGAGAAGAAGAGACAGAAGAAGAGAAGAGTAAGATGAAAATCTCTTGATGTCTTTCTGAGAACATAGACACATTATTTAAATCTCCATCACTTTTTAATGTAAATCTGATCAGGCTGTGCCCTGGATGAAGGAGGGGAGAAGGGAAGTAGAGGCAGAAATGGAGACACGCACACTGACACAGAAAGCTTTATGATAAAACACCGTTAGGATTGAAAGCTGGATGTTGCTATCTGACTTCACACTTGATTCTTTATGAAACATAAACAAAAACCAAAACGATTTTATATTAACCGTCTTTTTTTTCTACTTAATGAAACAACACTTCCACTGTGGTGAAATATTTTTAATGTGCATGTTTGTATATATGGGTGCACGTGTCAGCTTGTACGTGCGTGCTTTATGTGTGTGTTTGTGTGCAATCCGATATCTGCCTCAGGCCCCATGGCCCTGGTCTGTCTGCATCCGAAAAGCAAACTCTGCAATTATGATGACCGCCCTGTCCTTTTCATTTCCCATCGCTGTCCCTCTCTCTCCCTCTCTCGTTGTCTGCTCTTATGCCTTCCCCTCTCTCTGTCTTTATTTTTCCTCTTGTCTGACCTGTCTGTCTCTTTGGAAAGGTAGCCAAAGTCTCAATAGCTATAAAATAACGCCAAGCTCGATCACCTCAAGTTTCAATGCAAAATCATCTCGCTCTTTTTCTGTGTGTGCAGTCCGTTCACCTCACAGATAGCCTCCAAAAAGTTGCTCATCTGTATATTTACATGGCCATTGTTCATGTTTACTAGCAGTAACCCCCCCAAAAAGCCAAACCCCAATAATTCCCTGCATAATTTCTTATATATTGTTGTGTGAATTTGGTTTTATCTGGTTGCACGTTAATTTAGATTTTTGGAATCACTTTCTAAAAATGACAGCATATTCTAAGACAGTTTTTGCTGAATCATATTATGCTGTATTATAATGCATTGTATGCATTACAGAAGCTGTTCTATACTCCCGCTTTACTACATTAGAGGGAAATATTGCACTTTTTACTTCACTAAATTTATTTGACAGTTAAAGTTAAAGATTTTGAAAACCTGTAATGAGCGTATAAAATGTAACGCCTCACTATTCAGTAAAATTAAATTACACCAGCATATAAAGTACTTAAAACTGCTTCACCTCTACCAGCTATACCATTAAAATTCTGCTTACACATTAGTTAATAGGTGTTATAAAAAGTAATTATGTAACGTTGCCTCTGTAATGACTACTTTTGGTTTATTTAAATTACACATTGCTGCTAAAAAAGATTGAATTTAATTATTCGTATATTTTTGTACTGCTGCTTTTACCCATTAAAGTAACTAAATACCTTTTGTTTTACTGTTCATCTTTAAGTTCTTTTAAAGTCATTTTCTGCTCAGCGCGCTTTTCTCCAGCTTTCCGCCTCCATGTGACTTCCTGACAGGTTTGAATGAATGATTAGCTCATTGAGGTGCTTACTAATTCACGCATTTAATTAATTACAGTTATTAGAGCCGCGCTTACTAACATGGCACGGCCGTCGCTGACCAGAAATGTCAACTGAGTACTTAACCGAGGCCTGGCCTTTTTGCTCCCCGCGCGCGTGTCAGGTGCCCCTGATGCCCACGTTACGAGCAGCGGCACGTGGGCGCCTCATTCTTCATGTTTCTCATCTGGAAAATCATCCCATGTCCTTCCTTCACCTTTCCCATATCTGCCCCTGCAATTGCTTGATTTGTAACTTGATTTCAGGAAAGGGAAAACCTGTAGATTATCCAGCTTTCATTAGAGGGGAAAAACCCAGTCCGTGTCAGAGAAAGAAGAAATCAATTTAATACAGACTTAACTGGAGGAAATTGCATATTCTGCCTGTATGTGCTGAACAGGCACTTTCTCTTCCTCACCAGAGACCTGCCTCCCTATTAATTGCAGTGTGCGTGCATGCCAGTGAGTAAGTGGATGTGTGTGCGCGCGCGTGCGGGCGTGCATTTTGTTTGTTTGTGTGTGTTTAGTGTTTGTAATGTGCAGAACGCGTGCTTTCATTTGTGCGTTAGGTGCTCGAATGCATGTCGTTACCTGAGTGTGTATTCAGTCTTTTTGTCTGTGTGTGGAGGTCAGTTCTCAGACCCGTGGTAGGGCACCCAGCCAGATGTGTCCTTTTCTTTATTTGCGATGTGCATGTGCGTTCTCCACACGTGGGGTGTGTGTGTGTGTGCGTCTAATTTCTTTGTCGGTGTATAGCGCATGCATAGGCACAAGTGCATGTGACTTAGCCAGGTGGAGAGGAGATTGGTTGGTATTTATGAACAAACGTCATAATTGTGACAGGATGATATATGACCTGCACATTCCACAGTCCCCCCCCCCCCCCCTCCTTCCTTCTCTCTTTTTCTTTTTGCTAAAAATATATATCTATGATATGAGTCTTAAAAGCTGATGGCCAATTTAGTATGGTGTGTTGCGGCCAAGGTCATAGAGATCTGAGTTCCTTGGTGTTCCTCCCTCCGAGGCCTGTTCTAATCTACAGAGCAAGAAGAGGGGCTCAAAGTCATTTCATTTCTCTAATTGCTTTTATAAGGTGCCCTTTTCACATGGTGTCTTCCCTGCTCATTCACTTTCATCGCCATTACAACACCTTACCTCTGCACCTGCTGGTTAGGATATGTCCATATTATACTGCTGTTGCTTTATATTAATATTACGAATCTCATATTCAGGAGTGATACTTCAAACCACAGGAATTCGACACTGCGTTGTCTTCCTTTACTCGCTTCTTCTCCTCGTCTGAAGCGTTAACCGGGGTCTGCGGGCTAAGTGTTTTGTGTATATATAGGGGTTTTTCTGATTCCTTAAGTGTTGCCTCTGCATTGGTGATCTATAAGAGGCGCTGAGGTGGTGAGCAGCACAAGGTGAGGGAAGATGGAAGCAGGGGTTAAAGTATGAGAGTGAAGGCTGAGAAGGATAAGGGGAGAGGGGGATGAGATTGAGTCTAGTGCATTAAGACAGTGTATTATTTGGTGGTTCCACTTGCTTGCGTCCATTAGGGGTGGCTTCTGTGCTATTAAAGGGGTCAGCGAAGTGTGTGCACCTGTGTGTGCCCACACGTGTGTGTGTGTTTTAAGAGTTAGTAAAGTGGTCCAGTATCTTATTGAACAGGATGGGACTCCCCTGCTCTAATACTTCTTCATTTTATTGGATTGGATGGCCCCGGTTATAATTGTATTAGAGCGCTTCCCCATCTATCCTCTCCTCCTTCTCCATCTTTCTTTCAGCAGTGATCACATGTCATTCCTGGGTACGCCGCGGAAAAGAGCAGGATAGAGAAGGAGAACCTCTGCAGTTGCCAACTTTCTGTATTCACCGAGGAAAAGTTTAACTGTTTGCCTCCATCCTTGCTCTTAGTCCTTCCTTCTCTCCTTCCTTATGGTGAAAGTCCTAAAGGTCATTGTCTTGTTACAGATAGCTCGTCTTCTGGGTTTGATGGCAGGTGACAGGTGAGAGGTGTTGGCAGCAGCGGTAGTCTGAGGCATCAGGTGATGTTATCTTCACGGTGACCTTGCCGATTTCTGTCCTGAACACGTGCCTGTTTTGCGAACGCGTAGACACGAGGACGCTCACTTTGCAGCGGTTTCTCATTTTTGGAGCTTATTTACCGCGTTTCTCTCAGAATTAGCCTTTCTGTTTTAGTTGTAGCGATAGGTTGTGTGTAGCTGGGGGGCGGTAAGCACTGTCACCCTGAGCCGAGCTCTGTGGTGTTGCCTACTCAGCGATTGCTCCAGAGTTAACCAGAGAGGCTTCGCTGCCTCTCACTTTTCCTTCGCCCTTGAAGAGACCAGGAGTTGTCAGGGTCCTCATAAAAACCCTGAACGATTGCGTCTATGTGTTCTCCGTCTTTTTCTACTCCTTTTTTTCTTCTTCTCCTTCCAAAACCTGGCCATCTGTCTAATTGTTCACCTCCATCGCTTTAATGCTTTTTACATGCTTTTTCCCCCTCTTTCCAGGCAATAAACTTTATTTTCTTCGCAAGACTTCAATCTGCAGGGGGAGGGTAGGCGGGCGGGCAGGCAGGCTGCTCACCTTCTCCCTGCTGGATTTGCTCCAGTGGCCCCTCTTCAACCCCCCCCCTCTATCCTCCCTCTGGTCTCCCATTACTCCATCTCTCCTTTCCTTTCCCTCCATGTCTCTAGAGAAGAGGATATGTGTTCGTCAAGCTGACACCTGCTCTCATCTTCTCTGCTGGTCATACACACATAGAGAGCTATCCTGTTGAGGAGGCCTTATAGTGACCTGTTAATTATCACACTGCTGTCTCTTCTGACCTTGTTCGGAGGTAATGCCTCATTTTTCTCACAGTAAAATGAACAACTGAAGATGATTTTTTTTAAACATATGTGTTACAAATGAGGTTTTCCTACTATATTGTTACTTTGGTGACCAAATATTACTTTTCAATCCACCTGCATTTATGTGCATGTATACCTTGTGAAAGTGGCAAAGAGTATAAATGCACATATAAGCAATTAAATCAGACAGTTGTCTCCTCTCACCTGTGATTACTGCTGTGTACAGATCATATAAGCAGGTACCCTATAATCATATCTATAATAGCCATAATCAGCCCTTTAATGCTCTGTAATAGCATCCATATAATGGCATAGAGTGGCATCAAGAGAATAATTCAGGCATAGATAATGGTGTGATAGCGTGGTTTTACCCTTGAGTCACAACATTGAATTTGTTGTGTGCGTGTGCGGGTGTGCGTGTGCCTCTGTATGCATGTATAAACACACCCTGGGGCAGTTAAGGTGTCTGTAAAATGCCTGAAGAATCACATTTCCATCAGAAGATGCTCTTAACCCTTTATTGTTTTCTTTGTGCTCACTGCTCCATGGAGCGTCCTTGCTGTGAGTGTCATGTGTACTTAGCTGTGCTGAGACAGACACGCTGAGGAAAGACGTTCCCATATGACACCCAGAGACAGGAGATCAGATCAGAGGGGATGCAGGGGAGCAACACCAGTGGTGGCGGATGGCGAGCTGAACGCCTTTCCGGGTGTAATCTGAGCTGACAGTGTTCCCCTGGGATGGCGGGTGAGAGGAAGGAGGAATACCTGGTGCTACTGTGCCCAGAGACCAGAGCATGAGGGATGCTCTGGAGTCTGGAATCTACATGCTCCATCTCAATTCATGCGGCACGCACTCGTGCTAACATATGCCAGAGTCCCATGTGAGCTCATATGGGCAGGTAGACCGAATCTGGCTTTTTTGGTCGAGGGCCTCAGCAGATAAAGGGAAGAGTGGGGAGAGACAGAAAGGCATGGAAAGACTGTGAGTTGACAGACTTGATGAACCCCGTTGTATGATTTTATTAAACAGATATGGTCCTTGCATGCATTTTTGCTGAGGCCTTTGCCCTGCAGCACAATGCTACAGTAGGATGGAGGGGATGATGAATATTTAGCCTGTCTTCAGCAGTGTGCAAATGCAGCTATGCATTCACTTCTCAAGTCATTTATCTTTTTCTTCTTCTCTGCTATCTGTCTGCCAACATATGGTGTGAGATGAGCCACACCCAAACATGCAGGGAGAGGACACTGTCACTACTTATGAGTTTCTTAAGAGTCTTTAGACAGGACGGTAACTGGAAACCTGGATTCTCATCAAAGTAAAAGTGGGGAAAACATGGGGACTACAAGCAAAGAGCGATCACTCTTCCAGGACTTGAATCACTGCATTGTCCTGTGAAATAAAACAGAATGCAAACATTCAGCCTCTACTTGTGATCACTATTTCCTTTGACAACAACGATTAAAATGGGCAAAAAACTAAAAAAAAGTCTTTGAAATGTCTTTTAATTTGCTGTTACGTCTGTATTTTTCTGATCATATTGTTTTCTCTTTCTCAACAGCACAAAGCGAGAGTTGAAGCAATGATGTGCAACCTGGCTTCTCTGCGCAGCGTCAGGGAATTTGCTGAATCTTTCAAAGCAATGAAGCTGTAAGTATTAAACACAATGTTGTTCATTTTCATCCCTTCCTTGTTTTGGAAATGCAGGTTGTGTGTTTTTTTAGGATCAAGCAGGCGTGGTGTAATAGATGCCGTTTATAAATTTTGTCTCCTCTTACTCTTGCCTTTGAGCTGGTCACAACTGAATTCAGCTGGCATTGGTCCCACAAAACCACACAGTAAATGGTGATGCTCATGCAGGTGCCCTGCATATGGAAAATTGCCCTGCGTGATGTTGGACCTGGACAATCAAACAACATGGAGAATCTCCAGTGTGAAAAACACAGGAGAAGAGCTGGTTTAAAACTGATTTGTTAATTAAAGTTATGGCAGCGTGCCCAACTAAAAAAAATCATGGCATTTCCTATTAGTTGCTCAGACTTATTTTTAGTCTAAAAGCAGGAATAAATAAACAGTTAAGTTTAAAACTGTGGGGACTAAATAGCGTCTTTTATTTAGGACTAGCAACTATTTATCTCTTTTATTATGCCATACTGAAAGGACATCTAAAATGTTACTGATGGACACCATATGGGGAAGGCCCCAGGAGTGAGTGTGTCTATTTGTGTCGATTTGCTTGACATTGGTCGAACACACTTTATGGCACTTATTTTGTGGTGGTCAGCTTTTATAGCATGTGTCTTGCGTCCCGTGGCCGCTCGTACGGTTGCTATTTTGGGGTCATAATTTCTATCATCCATACGGCTCATCCACCCGCAGGTCTCTAGGCAGGGGAGTGTGTTTTTGTGTGTGCGCAGGGGGTGTTGGTGTCAAGGGAGCCCCTTGGGGAGAGGCCGGGCAGTCATCGCCCGTAGCAGCCCTAAGGCAGGTTATGGCCATCCAGGACACGTGTCTTGGGTCACAGCCAAACCTCACGGTGGCTTCCCTCACTCTGTGTCCTATAGTTCCCTCCCTGCGCTTACATATATCCCTCCCACCCACACTCAAGTTATGCTGGCCTCCTTTCAACTCCTCAGTCCTCTCACACTTTAGTTTTTTTTTCATATCACTGTTTACAAATGTTTTATCTGCCTTAGTTTCTCTTTCTTTCCCGTTCTCTCGTGTCGTCTCTACGTCTGTGTCGTTCTCTCTCCACCTCAGTATTTTGGCAAGGTTGTATTTCTTCATTAGCCGTGCTGTTGGGGGGGGAGTGCGGGACTCCCAGGGGACGTTAGAGTACATTAATTCTCATCAGAAGGCGAACAGAGCAGAGTGGAGGCTGGGAGCTCTGAGCTGTGAATGGCACTGGGCAGCTGTCTGAGTCTACCACCACTCTATTACTGCACGTATGTCTTCAGGCATAACATGCACAGGAGCGGCAAACACAGCACGCACAAATATGTGCATACAGACATACGCGGGCACACACACACACACACACACACTTGTAAACACACAGAGACAAACAGACACAAACACACACACATGCTCATACGCACATGCACAATAATGCTCCTGCAGCGTGTCATTGACAGGTGAAATGTAATCAGAGTCTTTTTCTTTTCCTTCTCTCGTTTCTCACTCTCTTGCTTTTAAGTGCTTTAGTCAGTGGCTTTCACGCTGCTTTGTGTTCCATTGACCCCGATTCTGCTTTAATTGCCTGTCCATTGAAATGAAATTACCTGGATATTGATATTGTTGAATGTGGCGCAGTTTCATTGGGATGTAATTGATGGAGGACGGCACTGACAGAAGGCCCTAATATAATTTCTACTGAACGGTCCGTAATTAACACGTGGAATTTGTTTTCACCTCTGATTTGTTTTTACTGAGTTCAGTTTTAATTTCAAGCATTTAAAATGTAATAGAGGATTTTTAAAAACTAAACAAACAAATGAATATAACTAAAAATTATATACAAACCAGACAACCTTCGTCCACAATTCTTCCATTCATTTATACTCTTGTAAGGGTTGGATTATTTTCTTGCTCCCTTATTATGTTGCTTCTGTAGTGCGAGTTTAAATGTGGGTCAAAATGAGTGGCGCTCTCATATCCACTGTATATGTGTTTGGAGCAAAGTGCATCGTTAACGACCAGCAGTACGAGCCAAGCTCACACAGGCAATCTCTTCCTGCTGGCCTACATTATCATAGAGGTCAGGGGTCATACCCAGGGGGGTTATTTAAAGTAAATATATAAACTGATGTCTCCCCGTTCGGTAGTTAACACCCTCGTTTGACCAGCGCTGAGATTGCACGGTGCACACAGTGTTGTGTGAGGTCTTAATGTGGACAGAGGGAATGTGGTGTGCAGCAGTAGGCCTATTAAAGACATTCATTAGACCTGCGCTTATGAGAGAGGGACTAACTGGTGGGCAGTCGAATTAACAGGCCTTTTACATTACAAGCAGACTCACCAGAGGCCCATCTGAGCTGCATGGGAGAAATCGCTGCACTGACCAGAGGAAAGTTGTTTATTTGTGGAGTTTTTTGATCACCAATTTGTGATGCTTTGTTTTTCTTTTGCCTTTACAGGTCATAACATGCAATGCTAAAGAGGTGTAAGTGCCGTAAGCGTTAGTTTAAATCAACAGCTGCAGTGAAAGGTTGAGGAGGTCGGGCTTTGTGTCTGTGATATTACTGCCCCTAGCCACTAAATTAGGGATGGAGCCAAGAGGTTTGCACACTGTTACTGTACTTCACACTCTATTAGACATGTGAACACTGGGGCAAAAACAACCAGTCTTTTTTTTTTTTTGCCTACTTTTAAGCTTAGAGCGATTTCTGAGCAAATTTCTGAGCATTACAGCAACTTTTACTCTCCTATCTCGTGTTATCAGGATTAAACTCAGGTCGCAGAGGTTGTTTATTTATGAATGTTCTTTTAATTAAGTGAGTCTTCCTCAATTGTTTTATTTTGGGCGAAAATTTAAATATCTCACATTCCTAGTGTGTGCGTTGCCGATAAAGCGCTGAGGTCGGCGTTCTTTAAGTTGACTTGTGCCTAGGTTGGTGCTCTTTAATGAACCTTGTGTGTTCAGAGGCCTGAAGGTGATCGTACAGTACACTACTATGTAATAGCATGGGATGGCTCATTATAGCAAGGCATAACAATTCACACATTAATTTTCCAGCATCCAGTTTTTAATTAATCCAGTAGGCAGTCTTAAACACAGGGTACACAAATTGCCTTCGGCCTCATAATTAATTCTAATGGAAGAAATTAAAAATTGGTGGGGTGTGTTTGGATTGTTCGACTGTGTTACTGTGGTTTTGAGCTCGCTGGAGCGACGCTGTCACCGACAAGGATCTCTCGCTGCCCTGACCAATCCAGCAATCTCCTTCCCTTTCCGTGTGAGCGGGAAGCGTTGCTCAGTCGCCCACACGGATTCTGCAAGAATAAAAATGCTTTGCATGTCTCCGTCTCCTAAAACATATGCTTTCTCACTGGACCTTTTTAATAATGCCAGCTCCTTTTTTATTCCATGACTTAGCGCGTGGTTTTTCTTTGATCTGTTTTCTTCTGCTTGGCCTTTCTGAGTCGATGTGTTGGTAGGTTTGGTTACTCAAAGTGCTTCCACAGAGCCAGTATCAACATCCATTACTTTCACCACCCCTGTGTGTTGAAACTGTTTGAGATTGCTTTTCATTGTGGTGTTGCTCTTGGATCCCAGCCAGCTGTATTCGGTATCTACAGTAGCTGTGTATCCATAGGGAGTTGCACTGGAAACCTCTGTATCATATCAGCATTACTGATGCTCTGTCTCTGGAGACCTCTAAAGTCTACCGCACTTTGGAATAAGAAACCCCGTTTCCTCTCTCTGCTTTCATTTTTCTCTAATTCTCCTCTTTTAAAAAAAAATCCTCCCTCTGTCTCTCATTACATCTTCTTCATCCTGATATGGTAGGAAATCTTTTTCCTTGGCCGTTTGTTTTCACTTCACAATCAGTCAAACATGTTTTGTTTTTCTGTTTTCTTCCTCCCATAGGCCGCTGCACATTCTGGTGTGTAACGCAGCAGTGTGCACTCAGCCCTATATGCTGACTGAAGACAAGCTGGAGTCCACCTTCCAGATCTGCCATCTGGGTCACTTCCTGCTAGTGCAATGTCTACAAGACGTGCTGCGTCGTTCAGCCCCAGCACGTGTCGTGGTGGTTTCCTCTGAGTCACATAGGTAAAGAAAAGGAAGATTGACTAGTTTTGTGTTAGTGAGTATAAATATGTTTGATTGTTTGTCGAGAGGTTGCTGTCTGTATCAGTGAGGTCTTTCCATATTAAAGTCACGTTGATAATTGCCCAGAACTAGCCTGTCTAGTCTTCAGGAGTTCATCGCCAGTCGTGCACTTAAAGCCGCTGCACTGGCTAGTTTTCCCGACGAGTTGACAGATAAGACTTTATGCGTATTGTCAAACATGACAGCCTCACTCACTCAAACTCATTCCTTTCCGCATGCTGTCACTGTGAATTAAACGTATCATCAGCATGATGGATGGCCTTATCAGCTAAAATTTACTTTGATCAAGTATCTGCTCTTTTATGTCTGACCCCCCTGACTCAGCCCTTTCCTCCATTTTTTTTTCTCAAGGAACTCCAAAGGCTCAAGTTTTTCTGTTATGCAGCAGACAAGCGCAGAGTCTTGCAGTAATCTGTAAGCCCAGACCCCAAGCCATGTATTTTAGAGCCAGTCCCTGTCTGTGTGCAGCATTGATCGTGGCTTCAGTCAGTCAGACGGCCAAGCAGTGATTGATTGGAGCTCGGCAGAGTGACCTGAGACAACGCGAACATACGCAGAGTTATTCTAGCAGATCAAACAGCAGCACTATTACAGGGGCCCTCATATGAGTTATGTTATACAGGCTGCCATGCATGATTGGGCAGGAGCAGCAGAGGGGATGGTTTGACACTCAGATTCACTTGGGGTCACTTTGCTATTACAAGCTGTAGGAAAAGTCGGAGGAAGACGGAGTAGGAAAAGCTCATGGAAGGAAAGGTTGCCGTGAAGGGAATATTGACATGTGATTGACACAAAACTTGCTAAAGCAGTAAGAAAAGTGGGTACAGGCAAGTTTTGATTGTGTAAAAACTGTCGGGTTAGAATAAGGAAGATGTGTACTATTTTTATGTATTTGCAGTGGTAAGAATGCACAGGTATTCTCCTTACTCTTCACCCTACAGTTTGCTCTCCTTTTCTGCCTCACAAACACTGCCTCTCTCCTTCTGTCCTCAACAATCAGCAGTGGCTTTAACCCCTTCAAAGCAGGCTAAAGCAGAACCAGAGAGAGTCAGTTACACACTAACACAGACTAGAGAGAAGGAATAAAGGAGCAAAAGTAGACAATATCTCATATTGCATCTTCCATTCTGTCCACCTCATTCCAGACCTATATTACATCCACTGAAGTCCCTCCCTTTTTTGCTTGTGTTATTTTCACTTTCCGCTGATTTCATGTTTACTTACTTAGCCTCCCCTCACAGGCAGTGGGTGACCCATGACCTGGCAGTATATTGTATTCCCTAAGCCCCTTGTCCGCTTGGTAAAGCAGTGACCTGTAAGGGACAGGAATGGAAAAGATGGACGCAGGAGTAATGGCTGGACACTTTATCAGTTTCCACCACAGGGGCTTACTGTGGAATTGACCCAATACAGGTTTACTTTACTCTAGTACTACATCAGATCTGGTCAAACGAGAGATCATATCCTTAATGAAATTACCTCTGAAATATCTAAGCTGCAGCTCAGAGACAGTAAACGACATGTTTGAAAACCAAAATCTCGACATTAATATCACTGCGAGACCTCATTCAATTGTAACGAGGCACAGCTTCGGCTTGTCGTGCAAACAAATTTTGATTTACAAAAAAAAAAAAAGGCTTTAGCGTCGAGGCAATTGATTTATTAACCTCTACTTGCTGAAGTAGTTACGAAGTTGCAGCACATGAAATGAAAAGCCTGCAGATGTTGTAATTTAGCCAAGCAAGGATGTTGCGGAAGGCGACAGTAAACAAGAGGCAGCGAGCTTGTAAAATCACAACAAGGAAACCAGGTGACATTTTGATTGGTTGTTTTCTAATGACTGGATTAATATGTAGGATGTGTTCCGCTGGTTTGGAGCCTCATCCCGCGCCTCTCACACATACGTACACACACAGACGCATAAATACACAGTGTAGTTTTCGTGTATTGAGATTTTTGTGTGAGCGTGTAATAACACAACGAGTAGTGTAATGTTTAAGGGGCCTTGTCAAACATCTGGATTTTAACAGCTCTGTCGCAGGCAATTAAAGAACATCATGTCACGTCTTTGATTTGTATGCAGAAAGCGCCACACATCTGCCGGCGGAAAGCCTACGCGCAGGCCGAGGCAGACTCACACTAACTACTCTTAATGCAAACTATCTTTCAGGTTCACAGACCTCCTAGACTCATGTGGCAAAGTGGACCTTGTGCTGCTGTCCCCCTCAAAGAAGGACTATTGGTCCATGCTGGCTTACAACCGCGCCAAACTCTGCAACATCCTCTTCAGCAACGAGCTCCACCGGCGGCTTTCGCCTTACGGTGTCACCTCCAATGCATTGCATCCTGGGAACATGATGTACACCTCCATACACCGGAGCTGGTGGCTGATGACCTTTCTCTTCACACTGGCCAGACCTTTCACAAAGTCTATGGTAAGCGAGAAAAGAAGCTTGGAGAAAGTGTTATATTACCTCACGAGTGCGCAGGCTGTAGCTCAGCCTGCCTGAAGGCTCGCTGAAACTGGTTAACATTTGACATTACTTTTCATTGCGCTGGAGTAATTCTGCAGCTAGTTATATTTTTCTAAATGCAAAGCCAGTCTGTGAATTTGTGACTCTCATATAGCGCTTACAGAGCCGGCGTATTTGTCTTGGCACATTTCTGGGAGAGAGGACAGGAACAGGATGGAGAGGGGTAGATCTGCTGAAGGATCAGGGAAAGAGTCTGGGTTTAATAGATAGAGAGATATTTGTGGTTTGTTTTCCTCTT
The DNA here is from genome assembly GCF_057381915.1 of Diplotaxodon limnothrissa. Taxonomy (NCBI): domain Eukaryota; kingdom Metazoa; phylum Chordata; class Actinopteri; order Cichliformes; family Cichlidae; genus Diplotaxodon; species Diplotaxodon limnothrissa. Next base: position 9,276,873 of record NC_140602.1, read on the forward strand.
CTGCATGGCACTGTTTGTTTAACCCTGAAAGACAGTTTTCTATCCTCTCAGTACTCTATTCCAGAGAACCGCGACTATTATAGGCTGCTGTTAATGCCTAATCCCAGCCCTAGCTCCTATGCAGTTAAGTACTAAAATAAAAAAAGTTCTGTGCCTAATACATTTTTACTGAATGTGGCAGCTCTTTGTTGTTGCAGTGATTTAAGTTTCCCCGACCAATCAGTATATTTTGGATGGGTATAGTTTTGTGTGGGGTGCCATTGCAAGGCCACTGCTGTTTTACAGACACAAGCGCACAGTATAGGAGAACCTCTAGCATCTGTACCTGAGTTGTGGCTGATCTGAGAACTCCTACCCAGTTTTGGAAGGATGGCATTAAGGAAGGATTTTGAGTTTGGCTCAGCACTTTTGTGATACAGTGTCTTTTTTGGGGATTACAGTAATGAAGCTGCCCAGCACTACTTCAGCTATACACACATGCATACAGCATCCGCTGTGGCATCTGGTTGGATCATAAGATATCGGACAACTTACAGCTAAACTCCCGTGAAGGGTTTAACCTTTACAGTGTGGCTCAGACACCAACTGTTGTGAATGTGTAAGCATCTGCATGATTTGTATGTGTGGGAACGTTTTAATAGCACATATGTGTGTGCGCACGAGATGATATAAGGTGCCTGAGGTTAACGTCCTCACACGCTTTAGATATGAACGATAAAATCCAGCACCGTGATTTATTTCAGTCCATATTGTGTCCTGTGCTCTCTAAGACTTTTCAATGGATAGCAGCACTCTACCCTTTAGGCTCCATAGCCTCCTAATATATGCTTTAGTTTGACTATTACATCTTTCCATTAGCTGTTCTTCATACTTTATCAATTTAGTGTTTGCACTGAAGTGAAAATGTGATGTTGAAAGGCAGCGTGGTGGAGTTTTAGTGAAGCGTTGTTCTGATCCATCATGTTTGACAGACGCAAGGCCTCGGGCCGTCATTTGTCTCTCCGCCATGTGACATAGGATGAGAGATGAGAGGAACGGCTCCTCAGCACCTTTTTGCAAAATGCCAGGCTGAATATTTCCTCAGTTTGACTTTTTCTGTCACAAAGCACTCTTTTGCGTCCAGTCTCTTTATTTTAGAATTAATTTTTTAATCACTTCGTCCCGTGTTTCATTCGTAAAAGCCAAAGTTTGTCCAGCATTCCTTCTAATCACATTATTTGGAATGCTACCCTAGTCTGGATGATACTTCTGTGTATTTTTTCATGTATCTTAAGGAATGGGTGCTAACATTTTAGGAGCAAGCACACATAACCAATTAGCAGAGGGTTTTCTTTTTCTTTTTTTAAATTTTATATGTCATTAATTTAATGAAGTGTAGATGTTAGTAAATATTAAAGGACAAAGGTAGAGCTAGTAATTAAATTCTGGTGTGCTGACACAGCGATTAGCTAAAACTAATGTCTGATAAAGGCCACACGCAGACACACAGCCTTACGCACAGACTCACACAGATACACAGACGCACCCCTAAGCTGAGCATTTGCTCTTATTTAAATCTGGGCTTGATAAGGCCCCTGAAAGTGTATCCTCTTTAAAATCCCACTCCTCACTCCTTCTGCCCCCACATTAAGGGCTTAATAAAACAGTGATATTATTTCAGTTATTGGTTGCAGGGATATGAAGATGCTATCGCTTTAATTGCTTGCGTACGCTTGCGGGATCCATGGAGATTGTTCTGGGATGCAAACATAAGCAGAATGTTGACTCCAAAAAACAATCACAAAGCCCCCATGTGTGTTCTTGCGCAAATAACCAGCCCCTCATTTAAAGCACAGGTTTGATTTATATGAGCACAGGTGGGGTAAAATAGAGCTTTTCAACACGAACAGACACACATGGACAAGCACACGCATGAATTCGCAACACAGAGACGGCTGGAACACCTGGAGCTACATGTGATCCCAAGTCATTAATTGACTGCTATTGTAAAGGTGATCAAATGTCATGTAGGGCTATATGTGCCGTGGTCGGTCATTTAATCACACCCATGTTTTCGCCCCTTATTAATTGTTTCCTGCTCTTTTATGTTATCTTTGAACTTGCACGCTTTTTTTGTCTCTTTTCTTGTTGCCGTACTTTGGTCACGTCTAATCAAAACATGTGTGACTTCCTCGCTTTTGCATTCCTTGTGTTGTGGTTTGAACTTAAGAGAAAGAAACTTCTCTATTAGCAGGGAGCCCCAGCCCACTCTGCTATTGATGCACAGAACTGATTCAATTTTGCTGAGTTGAGAAAGACATCTATAAAGAGCCATGCCATTTTAATCAGCCAAACTATCTCTCACTAACATCATGTTCCCCTCCCTGTGCCTTGATCTACTTATCAGAGATTGTGCAACCAGGCCTGTAACTCCTGTTTCTTTAATTCAGCGTGTTTAGTGTGGGAGTTTTGCCTGTGTCCTTTGGTGTGATTATCAGCACCAAATGATCTGGCCTGAAGTTGTGTGTGTGTCTGTGTGTGTATGTGTGTGTGTGACAGAGAGAGAGACCTAAGAGAGAGCGAGAGAGGCAAAAAAACATCTGCTATCAAGTGATTTAGTTAGAGCAATTTAATGCAGAAAAGTTTGATTGATGCAGATCTTGGTCGATTTATTTGATCAAACATTGTAGGATTTGTGGGTCTTTCTAGATTGTAGATGGTTTCCTTTGAATCTGAACTCTGGGCACACTTTTAAACAGCACATAATGAATTTCAGTGACTGTTGCAGTTATTAATTTGGCTGTAACCTTTGTGAAGTTGTCACCGTCCTGTCATGCTGGATCGCTGACCCTGTGACATTTTGTTGACTGACTGATTGCTCCCTCAAGATCGGTATACCCTCAGGCTCTGAGCAGCTGGGCTCAGCCTATACCCATCAAGTATATACCTTAACTATAGGCAGAGACAGTGCTGAGCTGAATGGAGACCAGTGTGTGGGCAGTGGCTCCAGTACATCATCCACTATAATGGGTAAAGAGAGGGGAGGGGTGCTGTGGGCACAGGCCTAAGAGGCTCTACTGGTCCAATCAGACGCCTCGATTCTCCCAGAGGCCGGTTTCATCAGCGCTCACGCCTAGTCCCATGCTTCTTAGCGTTTTTGCATGATTATTTTACCCAAGATCCTGCCTCGGGCACCCAGCCACCTTTTTACATATGCACAAGCTGAACTTTTGACCAGGCACCAGCAGTCAGTGGTTCAGGCACGAGATGTGGGACTGGCGTTGCCTCCTTCTCAGCTGAGCCTTGCCTAATGTGACCAGGAGCTCAATCCTGCAGCTTGGGGGTTAACCCAAGAGACAAATCCTGCAAGAGAGACATCAGCATTACCATTTAGCAGACACACCGTAGAATGGCTGGTTGGTGCTATGTGTGAGTACAGCAGGCACTGTTACTTCGGTATCGGTTTCTCTCCTGCAGCCAGACATAAGGTCAGATGCTCCATCTCCTATCTGGTGTAGCCCAAAGAGGCGGGCAGCTTTGCTGTACACCTAGGAAGCCTGTGTGTATGTGTGTGTGCTGCTCAACCATGTGGAAAGAAAGAGGAGCAGAGGTCCCAATCTCCTCGCCCGCCCCCCCCCCCACCCTTCTTCACTGTGAGGTTAGATGAGCTGCCAGGCCGTTGTAATAGAGTCCTCTTGGATGATTAGGGGCTACACAGGAGGGGGTCAGCTCCAGCCTGACTGGAAACACTGTGTAGGTTTCTCTTTAGTGGGGTAGAAAGAATATTACATATTATGCCAACTGGCATGAGGTTCACACGCTGTCATGATTCAGATTTCCTTTAGAGGCCATGTTTTAGACCATTTTTGAAGAACTAGATATAATCAATGTGATATTCCTGCGAGACGTATCCTGCCGTGCTGCTGCACTACGTAGAGAGAGACATCAGCAGGCAGTGAGAAACAAGATGTGTTGGTGTGGCATGATAAAAGCATACAATCCTATTTGCCTGTATTGACATGTGTGTTCTGCCCAATCCTGTTACTGGGATTATTGGCCATGGAGATACCATTTCATTAAAGAAAACACACAAATGCTCAGGCACACACACACACACACAGGCACACACAGGCACACGCACACACACACACGCACGCCCAGTTGGTGCACAGAGATGGCCTGAGGCCTGGTTATGTGCTCCATTGCACAGGGAAACTGTGTAAATGGTTTATTGTGGATGAGTTGATGTGATGGAAAGCGTGTCTGGATCAATAAAGAACCAATCAAATGCTGACAGTCTGCTGCTGTATGCAGTCAGTCATTCACCCCTTATGCCTGCGTACAGTTATACAACATGAGTGTGAAGGAAGGATGAACAATATCCCTGTTGAAAACAGAAGAAGTTTAAGAAGAAAAGAAGTAATTTTTCAACAATGAAACAAACAAAAAAAAGCTTAAGTCTGCAAAAGATTGTCACTTTTTTTTTTTTGCGTGCATGAGTTCTGCATGTACCTCTTTCTAAGACGTGTTTCTGTGACTGGCTAAGATTTGTTTGTGAAGAAACATCATTTAAAGAATCAACCACATCCTCTGCTCCTCCAGCTCCAGACACCTCAGGGAGACCATTAGGACGGCTCCCCAGCTGGGGTTGTCTGAGTCGGGGCTGAGTCTGAGTTGGGGCTGGGCTAAATTACCCAAGAGCTACAGGTCAGAACCAGCTAGACCCTGACTGCCAAGGGACACTCTCTCTAATAGAAGGGATCAGAACAGGCCAAAGAGCCAGAAAGTGACCTGGCCAGAGAGACATCCTTACTCACTTACCCTCTACTCTTCCACATCGCCTCCTTCACCCTTGGTCTCTCATAGCTTTAGAGCTTCAGAGCTTTTCTCCTGTAACCCTCAGAGAGGAGAGATGTAACCTATCACCTCTTTTTCACTCATCCACTGGTACCGTTTTCCTGTTGCTGACCCTCACAACTTGACACACGCACACACACATGCACGCACCACTCCCTCCCTTCTTTGTTGTCACACAGAGCTGATGGACTATTTTTCAAATTGATTTCAAAAATGTACATAAGCAGCCGATCCCCTAGCCCAGATTACCTATTGATTTTTAATATGAAAAGCTCATTATATAAGCAGGAACTGCAACACAAAAAGCTAGCCAACCTTTGCATAAATCCTTTAATTGAATTTCCAGAGCCCGTGGTTCTACATTTTTTAATTAAATCCATTTCTTTTTTTAAGGGTTGCTGTGTAATTTGCATGCTGTGAAGTGGGTGCTGTCCCAGATAAAGTGCCATTGATCCTTATTAAGGCTCACCTCTGGGCTCGCTGAAAACCAACCGCAGAAATTAAATGTGCTCATGGTGCATACACTTATTGCCCGCATGATAGGATTAGAGGCGGAGAGAGAGAGAGAGAGAAGGAGTGATGGGGCAAGAGGTGGTGCAGGAGGAGGGGGTGGGGGGCGTTATTATTAATAGTTGTTCATATTAATGTAATATTTCACCTGTCCTTCTGTGGGATGAGATTGTGAGGATGCTGTTTGTACTGTAAATACAGCTCTGTTTAGGTTTCATTCTGGTTTCTTTTCAAACGTACTCGGGCCCGGCGGTCTCTGCCTGGGGTCGCTGTGAGTTCACCTGCTCAGTTCACCTGCAAAAAAAAAAAAATCTGCTTCTCTTTGTCTAACAAATACACGCATTGCAAACATGCATATTTTGTTTTTATTTATTTTGTTTAAAACAATGAAACGAGGATGTGAGCATGTTTTAATTGAATCAATGATCATATTGCTCATTGATGCTTATTTAGAAGTAGATGGCGTTCGACTAACTTTATAGGGATTAAATGATGCTTAATTTTCTTGTCTTTACCCCACTTAACATGTGTGCAGAGGTGCAGGTGTGAGATGTTTTTTTTGTTTTAAATACTGCATTTGTTCTGTGTGGTAGCTGGTAAGGCAGGCCTCCCCTTTCTTGTCTTCCCGTGCTGCTGTATGCAGACGGTGGAGTAAATCAATAGGGATTAACCTGTGACCTCAGTCACATACTTATAGCCCAGTCCTCGCTGCTCACACATCTCTCATCAGTTTCACTTAAACACTGCACCTCACTCAATAAGGCACCACACGCTAATTCATTTCAAAGATGGAGAGACCTCTCTTTTGCGATAATCGCACACACACACACACACACACACACGCACTCACACTCAAACACATATGCACATACTAAAAAGCTAAAGCACATGACCGAATAAACAAAAAAAAAACAAAAGCTAATCTAACAGGATGCAGCAAAGAAGAGTTTTGGATGACTAATACATCACATTAAAATATATTTTTTGATGTTTTCTATATGTATGCTGCATGTGCAATGAGGTAAAGGCTTCAGTTCATTATTATTTCTTTCATTATTGGGGAATCTGATGATTATCCCTAAATCAACCGCATAGTCATACGGTCTATGAAATGGAAAAATGTAAATAAATAAAAGACTGAGATAAATCTGATGTCTTCAAATGTTTTGTGTTCTCCAGTCATCCGGAAAAAAAAATTGCTATCTGGGAAGAAAGCCATGAAATATTCACGCTGAAGATTGAGCGACTGCTTGCTGTTAACTTAACTGATTTAGATATTTTCTAATTAGTTTTCTGCTATTTTGATTGATCAGCTGGTAAATATTATTTGAAAAAAATCAAAACATGATGTAAAAAAAAAATGGAAAAGGAAAAAAGTTAAGTTCAACTTGATTTGTATTAAAATTTTAAGTTAGAAGCACAACAAGGAATGTGCCTGGAAACAGCTGAGAATTTAAATGAAACTGTTTTATTCAATTTTTGGGTGAACTGACCCTTTAAATACTGGGTCTGCTGTTTTTCCTTAATATATAGACAGCTGTAAGAAAGCTGGACGGGGCTCACAGTGACTTAGTTCACTCTGTTAAATGTCCTTGAACGCAGTGGATATCCGGCATGTCTGACTTTGTTTTTTGTACAGCTACATACCTTCACACTCTTCTTTTCTCCGTCTTCCTCTTGAAACATTGACACCGGCTGACTGATTGGTCTGATGTCTGTCTGTCTGTGACAATGTGCGTGTTTGTGTGGCATGCATGTGTGCGCGTGTTGAGTGGTGCAGTGTCAGCAGTATGTGGTGCGAGTATTGACCCAGACCTGTCCTCTGCTCTGACTGGCTCTTGTCCCTAAGTTGTCATCTCTCTCTCTCTCTCTTGCATTCTCTTTCTTCCTGTCTGCCTTTTTGTTCTTTTCATAGTGGATCCCTTCATGGTTGATCTCCTCATGCATTGATCAGTGTTTTGTCACCTTTTTAGTCACTGCATTCAGTGTACCGACTAGTGTCAAGCAGGCTAATATGCTATAAATGAGAAGTGTGGAAGATTGGGTAAAACACAGAAGGGAGGAGCCTTTCTTCCGTGTCAGTCTTTTAGTTATTTTTTCACTGTTTCTAGTGTGGTCTCATTTTTTTGCCCTCTTTTTCTCTGCAGAGTAGAAACAAACAGTATCTACTCACTCAGGTGTGTGAGGTGCTGGCCAAAAACGGGAGCTCTGATTTCCCCCAGATCATATCATGATCCACTCAGTCAGACTAACACAGCTCGGTTCCTTTTTTGTCCAAAAGGAACCAACCAACCATACATATTTACGCTCGCACACGTATAGAGCACATCCTAAATGCCTGTGGTTGGACGCCCTCCTCTCCCACCGTCGCCACCACCACACACTGAGGTTAGACCACTCTATATGCTATTGATTGCACTGCTGTTGCATGTTGTGCTCAATCACGAGTTCCATGCGTCTACCGTTGTCCTCTCCCACCTGGCCCATTAGATTAGGCTAATGCATTCAACCATTGATTAATCATTACACTCAGACCTGATCAGCCAATCGCCTACCTGGTTTGACTCTACTTGACCCGTGGACCCTGGCTCTCGTGTCATGTGGCCAGCTCTAACGTGTTAAAAGCACATGCAGCTCACAGCTCCATCTGATATGTATTATGTTAGGGTTATGGGAGGCGCGATTCAGATGGGTTCACTACCTGTATCATATTCAATACTGCCCATTTCCATGCATTTCCTAATCACATGCAACAGAGAGCTATAGATTGTATCATCGAGCACATTACTGTTGGAACACTGATCTCAAAAGTTAACATGAATGAGCTTGAAACAGTGCAAGCAAGTGTGAAAACACTCTTCAGTCCCTCCTTGCACTGGTGATATCATGCTGTTGCTGAGGGAATCACAAGCAGGCTTCCGTAGATTGGGCTTTTCCAGCGCATTGCACAGTGGTGCTGTTGGTTTGGGACCTGGAGAGTTTGGAGGCAGGGTCAATGCCTTGGGCTCTTTGTCGTTTTCCTCGAGCCCTTCCTCAACAGCTTTTGCAGGGCAGGTGTTGTGTTTGGGGAGGCTGCTGCTGTAGTAAGGGAGCACTGCTGCCTCGGGGGGAGGGGGGAAGTGGGGTTGTCGGGTCTGCTATGATGTGTAGTTTGCTGCACTGTGTCAAAGTAAAATCCATATGAATGCTAGAGTCCCGGGATTTCTCATCAAGAACTAGAGGGACAGGTTTACTTGCCGTCACTCGTCAGTGGGTTTAATGTTGTAGCTGCTCAGTATACTCCTCCTTAACCACTGAACATGTGTACTCTTTAGTTCGGTCTTATATTTTACTGTCTGTGGCATGCTGTTTTATACAGCTCTGACAGCTACTAGAGAAGCAAGTTATGCTGAAAATTAAGCTTTTTACACACAAAACAAATGATTAGTAAATAAAATGTGATAAATTGCCAGGATTAAATTGCTCAGCAGCATTCAGGTGGTTAAAGAGTACCCCGCTGATTTAGCATTGTACCTCTACAATATTTAAAGACCCACAGTAAAGACTCCCTTGGTGCCTATATTACCCAAAAAGAGTTTGCTCAGTTATACGGATGTTTTTACTCTCTTTGCTAATGTGGCCATGGGTCGCTAGGTTTAAACACAGATGAAGAGTGTTAGTATCTTTACAAAGCCTACACTTCATTCCCAACTGTTGAAACATCCACTAATATAAAATATAAAATCATAACCCTGACAGGGAAACTTCTGCTGCACGTTGAGCACTTTTGAGACAGTATCGTGAGTAAATCTTTAAATACTTTATTTTCAGTGTTTCAACTCTTACCTTATTTTGTGCACACTTCTCCCACCTCGTTTAGGTGTGACCAAGCCACACTTTGCAAATGCATACACAGTAAACTAAAGTGAGAAATTCTCTCTGTTGGCTCTATGCAGCCATCAGTTATTATTCTTTCACCTTGGCAAGTTGTTTGTAAGTAATCATACACTAAGTCCTCCTCTTTTTTCCACTCCCTTCCTCCTGTTTTGTGCTGTTTTCCTTCTTCCACACCCCTGTCTACAGTATTGAGTCAGTCAGTGAGGAATAGCTGTTTTAGGGACAGCCCTATTGATGTGTGCGTGCGTGCGTGCGTGCCTGTGCGTGTGGGATGTGAAGCACCGGGCTGAGTGATCGGGGATAGATGTCCTTATTGGATATGAGCTGGCTACTCCGTGGTTCTGCATTAAATTTGTATTGAATAGGAAATTAATGAATGGATAACTTTATTGATGTTTTGGTATTGAACATATAAACAAAATGTTCTTTTGAAGCATTGTGTGAGCGCTGCACCCCAGGGGGGAGGGAGTGGTCCCAGTTGTGCATAAGAAAGAATAAGTCCATGTTAAGTCCATAGTGCATTGGAAAAGAGAGCAGATAGATCAATGGGAGCTTGCTGCTTGAGACACACTTTAATTGTGTTGTTTTCTTTCAGATTTCTGTCCTCCTACATCCATCTCAGTGCAGCGGTGACAGATTTGATATGTATTGCAGTCAGTGTCATGAAGACAGATATGAATTTATTGAACATTTTCAAAAAGGGATTTGTTCAGCTTTTATTTGTAAACCCATATGGACTAAAAGGGGGATGTAGTTATAGTGGAGTGTTTGACAAACGGACTGTTTCTTTATGTTTTCTGTAACTTTTTTTCTTTTTTGGTAAGTGCTCCGATGCCTTTTGGTGTAGCTTGAATCAATGCTGTGCTGCCGCAATCAAACACGTACAACTTCCTCAAAGTGGAGTCGGACTGATTCTTTTCCAGCGAGTTGGATGGGAACAGATCAAAGAGATGAGAGATGGCGAGTGGAGGAAACTTGTTTAATTAAAATGAAGTGATGAAGGGGGGCGGGGGATAGAGGGATGTTCTTTGATGCGTGCTCTGGATGCACCGTATACGTTATTCAGTTATATTACTCACGATTTTTGTTTAAGAGGTTCCAGCTGAGGGTGGGACGGTAGGAGGTGTTGCAGACGCAGGGAAAGAGGGAAGGAAGGGGCGAGCTTGATGAAGTTTCTGATTATCCAGCCTCCTCTGGCACAGGGAAGAATTACTGAATGCCATTTGGGTCAGTGCTCTTTATGGAACTACATTTATGAAATACATCTCTCCCCCTCTTTCTTTCACTCTTTCCACCTCTCCCTTTTTGTAACTCTCCCTTCCTCCCTCCCTCACTTCTAATTGGCGATGCAATAAAGGTGTGTGGGGTCAGTGGTTCTTCAAGGTGAGACTGCATGTGTGTCTCTCTCTCTTTCTCTGGTGTTCTTCTCCAGACACACAGGCAAGCAGCAGTTGTTCCTGCCGCTCCAATCTCACATTTTCTGCCGTGCTCACAGAAACCAAAGGCCTAAATCCACCGTCTGCACCTTAAATAACTTAACTAATGCCGCGCCATCTTTTCTCTGTAATAAATGGCCCTATCATTGGAGAGCTCCGTGCTTACCGCCCTGCCCTCCTCTCTCAGCTCTGCTCTGCGTCCTTGTGCCAGCCTGGTAAGCCAGAGGGCACGCTGTGGGTGAATCAGAGACAGCTTCTCTGCCAACACACCCAGTGGGAGAGACCCTGCCAAGGGTGCCAAGGCCTCAAGAGAGGGGAAAAAGGGGAAGATGAGAAGGTTTGATTTGGGAGGAGATGATTGAAGCGAATGGGGGAAGAAATGAGGTAAAAAAAGCAAGAAACAGAACAACTGGTGGTGTGAAGTTTGAAGGAGAATATGCAGGATATGCGTCACAGAGGGATAACATAATAATTTTTTTGTTTTGAGGTCCTCACCATACTTGTGTATTTATTTGCTTTAAAGGTCCCAAACTATTGCAACGCCACAAGTTCCACACAGGCTCTTTGTGAAGATTGCACTGACCCAGTACCATTTTAGGCCAGTAGGGGTCATTGTAGTTCAACTGACTGAGCAGAGAAGTCTGATCAGTGATTGTTGCATCTGCGGTTCATTTGCAAACGCAACTCTGCTGTCATGGGCTCTCATGCACATTTATTAAAAAACACATATATATTTATATTGTGCTGCACTTTTTGATAATAATCGGATGCCTTTTACTTGCGGTAATCTTTGCAGGTGATCTGGGGTCAGTACTGTTACTACTGACAGAGAGCTCAGTGCCTGTTTACATGAAAATACCAGAAATGAGGCATGCACCCCAAAAAAACCAAGACACCACCTTCTGCTTCGCATGCCGATGCAGCCTAATTGATTCAGCACTTGAGCTGGTAATTTAATGTCCAGGATGAGGAAGCCTCTGTGAAGTCTTTGCCTGCAGGTATTGTTGGAGACACCAGTGTTGAGAAATAATTGCAGAGTCACTTGTTTTCTTTCACCAGGGCTAAGAGGAAACAAAAATCCTGGTTTCTGTCTGCATGCAAATGAATATTTCTTAAAGTAAATTACACAGTTCTGTCTGCAGATAGTGTCTGAATGTAAAGACAATAGAAGTGACTTGTAATGCTGAAAACTTGAAGGTGTAATAACATATAAACTCTCTTTTTGACCAATCTAAACTCTTGGTATCCACCCTTAATTTATGTATACAAATTAAGCATGCCACTGCTGCCATTGACCTCCAGTAGATGAATATTAGATGAAGCAGCAGCCAATATTTGAATAGCTGAGTTCAGGACGGCAACGATTTTAATGGCAGCAAGCAGCCATTAACAGTATATCTGAAAATAGACAGAGTATTTTTCCATAGATCATTAATGACGGAAAATCTATCTCTCTTTCCTTCCCCCCATCATTCAATATATATCTCTCCTTTCCTCTCTTCGTATTTTTCTACCTTTACTATATTTCATCCATGTCATTCTTTATTTGTGCCGAGCTCGAGCTCATTCCAGTTTCCAACAGCGAGAGAGAGAAAGAGAGGCCTTTCAGAGCTTCCTATTAAAATGCACCAGATATTGGAATAGAGGCTGCTAATGTCTGTTTAGTATATAATCCACGTTCCCTCCTCCCATATTCCTTGTTATTCTAGTTTAGTGCTGTAATCAAGCAGGGCTTGCCAATAAAGTTTATTGTACGGAGCTAAGTGTCAATATCACACACACACCCAGGGCAGAGAGGTCCCTTTAATTAGAAAAGGAGAGAGAAGAGGCTGTGTGTGTGTGTGTCTGTGAATACCTGTGCATGTGTATGCGTGCATTTATTTGTATGTTCAGATTTCTTTGTTGATTTTAGCCATCATAGACTATAAATGCCATTCAGCGTTAACAGCAGGCCCGTTCTTTTAAAATGTATGGAGGAAAAAAACCAAAACCAAAAATATGACGCTGGGAAAAAGAAAGAAAGAAAGAAAATCATAAATGTGACACCAACTTAAAAAATTTCACTGCTTTTATGAACAAATCAATTCTAGCTTTACATGACTATTGAGCCTAGATGTTTTGAATCTATGTCAACGCTGAACAAACAATAATCCCCGCTATATGAAGTATTGATTAGACCTGCTCCCTCTCTGTGTGGCTTTATTAAAGGTACAGTTGTTTAGGTCTTTATGATGATGGTATAACCTGATGGGAGAAAACTTTCACAACTACAGTGGGCTACCTCCAGATGACAAAATAAAAATAAAAGACACTCTTTTTGCAGATGAGCAACTCTCGCTTTAATCGTTTCTCAACTGCGACAATAAAAATGTTGACATTTTCAGCCTGCGTGTAATCCAGAGTAATGTTTTCTCCGATTGGAAGCCTCTTTCATTTTTCTCTCTGGCTTGATTTTTTTTTCTCCACTCGTCTCCTCCTTCTATTAGGCCACTTACAAACAGCATGGTTAATATGTAGAATGATATTACTGATACGAATTCTTTGATAGAAGATAATTTGAGCGAGGGCAAAAATTGAAAACACCTCCCACTCCTAAACACAGTGTCCCGCGGTGGTGAGGGGTGGGCTCGTGGCTTCAATCAAATAATAAAACACAAAACCATTTCCCATTACGCTGCAAAGAGATTAAAGGCAGATTAAACGTACTGTATGGGAGCTGGGGCCTGTGTCAACCGCCGATAGCGGCGCGGTCCTGACAGGGAAAAGGAGAAGATGAGGAGATGATGAGACGAGAGGAAAGAAGAGAAGAGAGGAGGAAGAGGGGAGGAGGAGAGGAAAGAGGAGAGGTGAGGGGGTAAATGCACGACGCAGAGAGGGAGAGCAGATGGAGGAGTAATTTGCGTGGGATGTAGATGGGGGAAACATGGCTGTGTGTCAGTGCTGAGCGATGCTTCCCGTTCTGAAAGAAATCAATTTAGGGTGGGACGGGGACGCCGTGCATACAATAATTGAATATTACTGCGTACTATCTCCTTCACATGCAACTGCTCTGCAGCGACTGTATGGGAAAAGTGAATCAGACGCTAGAGCGAGAAACACAGGGTCAGTGCCCAATATTGAAGCGGTTCAAATATTCCGCGGATATTAAGTTGAGACTCCAAATAATCTCTTCGAGTTAGAACGTGATGGAGAAGAGGAGTAGTGTGCGCTCAAATCGTCGTGACCGTCGCATCCAGCGACCGACCAGCCTTTCTCTCTGTATGTCGGACATATCAGATGTGTCAATTCTGTCTGGACCACATGGTGTGATCGATAATCACAACTGTTAATCAATGAGCTTTTAAATAAGCAATGACCCTCTGTTACGAGGTTAGCCTCATTTATTGGTTTACTTTAGGCTGAGTGACACAATCAACTGGTCATAAGAGCAGTTATGTCTCAAGAAGATCAGAAGAAGTTGTTTTTTTCTCCCACTCTCTGCTTGTAAGTTCACCTTTTAGGGCACAAACACACACATAAAAAATTATACAGGTCAGACAAAAGACCTGTATAATATCTAGTAGTTTTTAACCCGATGCCACTGACTGCATTTTAAAATGAATTAAAAAAATAACTTTTTGGGCTCATCAGTTTGTTCTATATTTAAATAATTTAAAAAAAGTAGCAACATAACTCTTCACCTGTGATTAAATGGCAGAAAGTTTGTTATTATTGCGGCTCACAATTAGTCTTGAATTGATTCAATCTAAGTTAATCCAATATTTAATTTACGCCTTACTTCCACATGGTTCCTCTGTACAAACGCTCATTAATTCTTTGAAATGATATCAGACTCCTCTGTTATACTATCATTTAATCAGCTCCGAACATAATAATCATCCATATATCATAACGGGTGATCAGGAAACATTTAATTAGGATAATTACTCATTAATCCACCGAAAGGGCTTTTTTTCCCCTTCTTTTTGCAAGGTGCCTCACAGATTGTTTGTGCGGTTTGTGTGTGGATGGCTGTGTGTAAACCCACGAGTGTGTGTTGTCTGTGTGTGCATTTGTGTGTTCTTATGCACGCAGCGTGGCCCGTGTAATATTCGTCACTGTCTGATTTACTGTAGTGAGGCTGCTGTAGTAGGCCGGGATCCACTGCATTTATCTCCATTTCTTAATGGTATTTCAACAGCTCCTACACCATCGGCTGTTTCTCATTTTAATGACGTGTGTGTGTGTGTGTGTGTGTGTGTGTGTGTGTTTTTATCCACACACACACGCACATTTTTCATTCAGAAGGATGCAAATGTAGGACTGAGCTACCTGGGTTGCCGTCCATAAAGACAAAACAACATATATTTTTGTTTGAGTAGGGGAGTTTCTGATTGATGCGATAGCGACTGGTGGCTATTGAAGTGACTATTGTTACACTGGTTGACGTGATTGAAATTGGGTTTCTCTTCTGCCCTGCTCACACACTAAACCCCCGCACTCACTCCTCAAACACAGAGATGGTTCCTACAAGATCTGACAATTACAAGAGGAGCTTTTAATCAATCTGGAATGCAGCTCGGAGGGGCAAGTGATGGCAGTGGAGGAAGAAAAGGACTGATTACTCCCTCTCAATCTTTATCTCTTGTTCCCTTTCTCTTTGTTCCACTTCTCTCTCTCCCTCCCTCCCTCCTGTTCCTCTCTCGTCCCTTCACTTTTGCTTTTCTACATGGTCCATCCCCTGTGATTTCAGCCACAGAGTATTTAAACAGCCCCTCACTTCACTTCCTCCTATTTCTTCTCCTGCTTTTTTCCCCCTCCCTCACAGCTCTTCATGTTTGACTATTAGCTGACATGCACACAGGGAGCATCGCTCATCTCCCCAATTTCTCCTCCTCTTGCCTTGTGCCTACCCCTCGCCGCCTCCTCCTCCTTCTCACTTCTTTCTCCTGCTCCATGTGTAACTATTAGCAGACATGCTCTCAGGGAGTCTGATGAATATTTTAGCAGCCGCAGGGAGGGGCTCCAGCCCTCTTCCCCAGCATCCAACACAACTAATGGACCAGAGTCAGTGTTTCCCTTTGCACAACTTAGCATTGTACTCTGCGTTTTGTGCACACGGACTCTGGTTTGATTAGGCTACGAGTTTTAAGAGGCTGGAGAAGGTACAAGGTGAGAGTGTACAGCTGAAGTGTAGTAAGTGCTTTCTGTATCAACAGTCTCTAGCTGCACAACTACAAGACACACCTACTACAGGACACGCCTACTTGGTAGTAACATCACACTATAAGCCACACCTACATGATGCTGCGCCTCTGGGTAAATTAATGTTGGAGTTGAGGCAGATTTATGGTGTCCATTTGCGTAGCTGTTTGGCTACACTCTGCTGAATCTGGTGAAGAGCCAAATTAGGACTGAGATTTGCATTAGACTGAGAGAGACCTCTTGTTTCCAGCTCACCTTACTGTCTCCGAACAAATGTGGCACTTTGTCATTTTTTTAAAAAACCATAAAATCATACATCATTGATGCTGTTTAAAAAAAACAAAACAGTTTACATTTTTCCTTTAATTTTATTAAGTTGGACAGTTGTTTGTGTGCATTACCACAAGATGAAGCATGTTCTGCTTTTCATTTAATCATTTAATCAGCATTTTTGACTAGACATCTGTACGACTCAGAATGGGAGTCTGTCTACCAAGTTTTAGCTGTACAAGGCACAGTGAATGAAAATTATGTGGATATCAAGTCTTCCTGGTCCTTACTGCTTAAAGCTGAATGTTTTGAGTTTCAAGATGCTAATTGGTTACTGATATGTGACCATGTGTGTGGCTTTGCACCTACCCATATGCTCTGTGTCCTGGACTGAAATGGTTCACTAAAACAAAATCAGTATAATCCTCCTTGCGCCCACCTTAGCATCCACCTTTCACTCATCTTTCTCCCTGCTTCACTTCCCTTTTTTCCCCTCTCGCACCTTCCATGTCTCGTCTCTCTGTGAGGTACAGTACCCGCTGTGTATGCGGGCGCTTTTACAGTATGTGTGTGTGTTTGCGTGCACGCTAATCTTTAGATGAGGGGCTGGTGGTTAAATCATGATGCATAGTCCAGGGCTGCTCTGGCCACTGTCATTAATCAGTACAGGGGCGGGGGACGTATCTGCTTTTTATCCATCTCTTAAATCAGTCACTGCAGCTATCGGCAGCCCTCCCTTCTCTCCCCCCTCCACCACCCCTCCATCTCCTCCCTGTCCCCCAACCCACCTCCCCCCTCCCCGACGGGCCGCTGATTGAAGTGGCATTGTTTGGGAGACAAGCGGCGCTCAATCAATAGGCAGTCTCACTAAATTACCGTTTGCATGAAGAATGAAGGGCCGCCCAACCTGACTCCATTCAACTGTGGATGTGCTCTGTGTGTGTTTGTGTGTGTGTGTGTGAAGATTGGTGCGACAGATAGAAATGTGTGCATGGGACGTACTGTAGGGAAGAAAACTGTGCGTGTGCGTTTGTCAAGGGACAGAGAAGACAAAGTGGGCCAGTAATAGAAGCAGGATGCGTCTCTCTGCGCTACAGTGTAAAATGTTTGCAAGACCACCTACAGATGCATAGGTATGAAGCAGAAACGAGGCGCTCGGATCGTCCCGGTCACGTATTGATTATCGCTTGTTAAGGACTTCTGCCGTGGACATTTTGACCTTCACCCTTCAACTTTACCTTTCACCCTCACCCCTGATTGACCTGCTGTACAACTCCTTTGTTTATCTACTGTCTAAATTGAACTGTTCCACTGAGTGGAATCTGGATTCAGTAGATCGGTTTTGGTTTTTATGTGTGTGTACATGTAGAGATGTACTATTGAAAAAAGTAAGTGAGTTATTGTGTCCAGGTAGGCTGGAGTGAGGTCTCAGTCTCTCTGCCTTCTTTTTTTTTTTTTTTTGCGCCACCCTGACCTCTGGCTATTAATCATCTCTAGATCTGTGTTTACCCTCAGTTCTGCTCTCCAGCACACAGGCACCTAGAGGGGCAATTAGAGAGGAACCACCACCCCAGCACAGAGGTTTGCCCCCCTCTTTCAGCCTCACTTACACACATGCACACACACGCACACACACCTGAGAAGCTGGACCTTGCCTCCACTAGGGAGACGGCTATAATGTTTTTATTTACTTTAAAAGCATCCTGCTGTTAATACAAGTGCCATATCACAATGCTGCCATAATATTTGTATGGGAGAGAGTTTGCACATCTTTTTGTTCAAGCAGCGTTATGTGTGTGTGAGTGTGTGTACATATGCGCGTGTGTCTCCCACCCCCACAGGGCATACCAGACATGCATTAGTATAAGTTGCGCAGGCTGAGTCTCATCCAGTGTACATATGGTAATGGATGGTGTGTGTGGAACATGTCAGCCACCTCATCATGTAAAAGCCTTCGTGTACAGGGGTGGGGGGAGAGTAGAGGGCTGGCAGGTAAGCATTAGGCAATATAATGGCCTCTATTTTTACACTGTGGAACACAGTTGAAGAGGCGACGCTTATGAAGCTTTCAAAAAAGCAGACACGCAAGTCGGGGGGGCGTTATAAGTGGGTAAGTGAGAGAATAAAGCTGCTTTTCAAATCGCCTGATTGTTGGACCCGTTTGTCTGTGCCAGTGTGTCTGAGAGCAAGTGTGCATATGTGTTTGTGTGTGTGAGTGAGTACACATATTTCTGTCTCTGGTTTTTCTTTTTTTTATTAACAAAGCCAAGAAAAAGCAGTATGGCTCTGATGTGTAATCCATTTTGTTTTTATTGCTCAAAGTGATCAATGACGTGGGGAAAAGAGGGCCTTTAATGACCTAATCTCATCTCTCACAGTTTGGATTGTAGTACCTCAAACTGAAATATTCCCTCATCCATTTTAGAGAAAAATCTGCCAAATATTAATAAGTGATTCAGAAGTGAAATATGCGATCTTGTTTCAGTGCGTCACCTTTTTGTCAGTCCTTCAAATGCGGATTAAATGTTTCCTTTAACTTTTCTCTAATTAGTTTCAGCTAAGTCCTTCTAGAAGCAGCTCATGCCACTCTGCAGCCATCTCAGCAATGCCTCCAGGTGCTTTTTTTGGCTAACAAGACCCAGCACCTATCTAAATGACTGGTGGGAGAGCCATAACCTTTATTTCAATGTTCTCTGGAACCTTAAAAAAACAGCATGCATGGAACCTGCAGTTATATTTACTTTACAAAAAAGAAACGTTCAAAGTTTGATGAGGAGTTTAAAAAAAGGAAGAAAGTTAAGGTGATGTGATCAGTGCCTCGGGGAACTTCAGGAAATGTCATGCTAATTCACTTCCGCATCTTTAGTATGAGTTAGATCTGCAGTTTAAATAGTGATAAAGCTCATGCAATATGATTGCTTCACATGGCTCCTTGTTTGGCTGCAGCATGGTGGAGCTACTATCATGTTATGGAATTTTCTGTTTAATATTCATTTCCTGTCATGTCTCCTCCTTAGACGATCTTGGGGTTCAGTGCCAGTGCACGTTCTCACACACACACGCACACCTTCAAACACATCTGCAGTTGGAGTGAGTGTGCCAGGGTCTTGTGCTGAGTGAATGTAGGCCTGCCCTGGGCCCAGGGAGGTACTTAATCTCTGTGTGTATGACATGTGTGAGCTCAGGGTATTGTACTGTATGTTTCCCTCTCACTCAGCTGTACTTAATGTAGCCCATAAAGGCTACACAACAATAAGCTACGCCTGGCACTCAGGCCACCATTCCGCACTACACTAGCCCGCTGAGCAGGATAAATGACTCCTATAAACCTGTCACACACATACATACACACACAGCGGAGCGTGCACAGACTATAGAAAGTCATCTCTCCGGCTGTGGAGGATCTGCTGGGGTTCTCAGTGTGGTTGTGTGAAGTTTGGTTCTCTGCGTGTAATAAACACAGCGCTGCTCGTAAAAATCTTCAGGTAAAAAAAACAAACAAACTTGGATGTAGGAAGCTTCTCGTTATCTGGAGCAGTCGCTCTCAAAAGATATTAACGGCGGCGAAGCCTTCATGTGATGGTTCCATTATACATTTGTGTATCTGTCCCAGTTGATGCAATCCCTTTCTATTCCTTCACCCTGGCCCAATGTTTAATCAGTAGCTGAAGACAGATTCCACTTCTCTAATGTCCCGGACCTCCCTCTGCATCTCACCCTAGAAGACTGATCTACATTAAGAGGGAATTAAATCGCCTTTCCATGTGATGGCTAGCCACACTGTTCGTAAATGAATGCCATTTAAAATCCATAAAACTGTTATTCTGCATAATACCTTATGAATATATGTGTGCATGAGAAGTAGTTGAGGATTGCTGGGTGTTGTGTGGCCAGCAGTAGATGGCCCTCGGATATGCATGCATGTGTTTGCATCTCCCACTTTGTGTGATATCACATAGCACGAGCACCTGAGATGGAGGGGATTTTATCATTTCTTACAAAAACACCCACTAACCACCATGACTGAGTGCATTTTAGTGGGAGCAGAGAAAGAGCTATTAGTCTATTTATGGATCCTGCGCGGTGTTTATCAGTCACACACCGACTGCGAGACAGACGGCATCATCTGGCCCCTCGTGTTGGTTTTAATGATTTTCCTGTTAAAGATGTCGGTGTCATGTTGCTTTTGTTATTTTCACAGTTGTCCTGGAAACCATGGAGGAAAACGGTGCCCGCGGCTTTAGTGGCTCCCAACTTGATTTTGATAAAAATGTAAATGTGATGTAAATCCCAATATTTATTCTTTCACTTTAAGAGAAGAAAATGAAAAAGGGCTAAACACATTATCTCTGTATTTTTATGTTTTGCCTATTTTGGCACCAGCTGTGGTATTCATAAATAAACCACAGAGATAATAGTCGTCGACGAGAAATCCATTTTCATTCTTGATATTTATTCAAGCAGTTCTCTCCCATGTTTATACAATCCGGAGTATTAAAAGATTGATTCAATTTGATGTTTTGAAATAAAATGCAAACAAAAACAGATGCTTGTGTCTTTCTTCCCCCTTCCAAGCTGAGGACGTATTGTGATTTATGTAAACCGTGGAGCTCTGAGCTCTATTCTGGGCCTGGAGCTTCCCAGAAAGACAGAAAGAGTAGGCAGGGATGCTAAAAGTAGCCTGCTGTGCTGTACAACGAGAACACTGTGTGGGTGAGAGCAGAGGGCTTAAAGATGTTGTCGGTCTAAGGGTTGGTACAGGTACGATAACATGACCCCATTTTAGGTGCTGTAATGGATTTGTGCAGCCACCTAAAGCTTAGCGTATAGGATAGTCTATAAATCTCCAGTCGATTTCCCTACTAAATTTAAAGTAGTTTTACGCCATCGTGGCTCAGTGGCTAACACTGTTGCCTCACAGTGAGGGGTCCTGGGTTCAAACCCAGTATGGTCCTTCTGTGTGGGGTTTGTTCTCCAAGTGTCTGTTCGGATTTTCTTTGGAAATTTCTGATGCTCGATGTATGATCACCCTGGAGTAACACTGGCAAAGACCCGTATAATCTCAAGAATTTGACTTTACTTGGTTAAATAAAGAAATTCCTTTATATATATATATATATATATATATATATATAGATAGATAGATAGATAGATAGATAGATATAGAGATAGATAGATATAGAGAGATATATAGATAGATATGATATATATCATATATATATATGATATATATATGATACTGCGCAGGACCCTCAAGCTCCCAGGCCTCTGGTAGAGGACCCGAGCTTGAAGGATAAACGTGCTGGGTGTTTATATATATATATATATATATATATATATATATATATATATATATATATATATATATATATATATATATATATATATATATATATATATATATATATATTAGGGGTGCAACGATACTCGTGTCGATATTGAACCGTTCGATACAGTGCTTTCGGTTCAGTACGCATATGTATCGAACAATACAAAATACATGTTTAATTTATTTTATCAACTTTCCTTCTGACGATGCTGTCTGTGTTGAGCGCTCAGTGGATCTGCGCTCGACAGTGCAGCCTAGGCGGAGTAGTCGAACGCAGATTCACTGAGCGCAGGGCAAGCTAGCAAGACAGAAGTTAAGCTCTCCTTGCAACATGGCAAATTGAACCTTCCCCCACCCTCATTCAGATCTGGCATTTGGAACTATTTTGGTTTTCATGTGATGTATGACCCTGAAGGTAAGCGCGTCATGGACTAAAGTAAAACAGTATGTTGGATGTGCCACGCAATGCTCAATTACATGGGTGGGAGCTAGTGTGTTAGCGGAGTTAGCTCATTAACGTGTTTGCCGTCCAGCCCCATGCAGGGCGATCTGCAGTAGCTCGTTAACGGAGATTTGCCGTGTTGTGGCGTTAACATCACTTCAACGAGATTTACGCTGACAGCACTAGTGGGAACATAACAAATATGACTGCACATTTACACCGACATCATCCTAGTGCAAAGACAAGTGGAAGCAGACAAAAACAACAAACACGCATGCTACAAACTTTACCCGAGTCATTTAGACAGCCGTTAGCACATGATTCTCCTTATGGGGACCTGATATGTTTAATATGCTGCTGAGAATATAGCCCAGAAGAAGCGTATAGTATAGCTTTTATTTTGGAAAGAGCCATTTCTCTGTAATAAACTCTCTTTTCCAAAGATGAGTGATTCCTCAATCAGATACAGGGCTCGCAAAATCGCCTGCCCAACGTCCTGGGGCTAGCGATTTTTCCAGTTGGGCTACCAAAATCTATCTCTGCCCTGCCCGTCGGGCTATTGTAGGAAGGAAAAATATATGTCAATGCTTTTGCATTCTTTCGGAAATGTAGCTGGGTAATTATGTCATTGGCATCGGTGAGCCACTGTCAATATGTGACAGCGACAGCACTGATTGGTGAGTGATGATAATTTGCGCACCAATTCCTCTGACATCATCTTATCAATCGTTAGCTTACTATGCAAACATGACAAGTGAAATCTCCAGCAGCAAGCTTAAACATGTGAGAGGTTGATCGCCCAGAGAATCGCTGAGCATTATGTGAGTGTGTGTGTAAAAGCAGCAGGATACATACTGTAGCGGGTCAGGGCTGTTCGGGGTTCTGTTTGTACAGTTATGTTTTGTTTATGTTGCCATAGTGACGGGTGACGCCCTCTCGCTGCGACGGTGTGTCCTTCCGGGGTCAGAGGGCGCCCTGTGTGGTGGTGGTGGTGTTGTTGTTGTTGTTGTTGTTGCTGTGCGGTTGCGGCGCTGAGCAGTTAGCTAGCGGCAGTGTTCTTCTGCAGATGTCAATAAACGGCTGTGCTCCCTGGCTAGCTCACGGGAAGCAAGACCAAACGACACCTCCGTCTCCTCCTTGTCTGAGCTCGCCACATTGGTGTCAGAAGTGGCATGATGGTGGCACCCCATGTTCTGACCCGAGTGACTTTTCCCCCGCCGGTCGTGACCGGCCGGTGCGCCAAAAGAAGGCACCTGGACATTTGCAGGACTTTGTGTGGGGTAATGGGGTCATCGGGGACGACTGACCCCTTAGGTGGGGGCTATGTAGCGGGTCAGGGCTGTTCGGGGTTCTGTTTGTACAGTTATGTTTTGTTTATGTTGCCATAGTGACGGGTGACGCCCTCTCGCTGCGACGGTGTGTCTTTCCGGGGTCAGAGGGCGTCCTGTGTGTTGTTGTTGTTGTTGCTGTGCTGTTGCCGCGCTGAGCAGTTAGCTAGCGGCAGTGTTCTTCTGCAGATGTCAATAAACGGCTGTGCTCCCTGGCTAGCTCACGGGAAGCAAGACCAAACGATACCTCCGTCTCCTCCTTGTCTGAGCTCACCACAATATTTTAGTTCTGCTGAGCCAAATAAGACAGGTCAGGGTGAAGAAGTGACAGCCAAAGAAAAGCTTACCACAAAACGGAGAAGTTATGACAAATCAGGCTATAAGGCAAAAAGAAAGTGCAGCTTTATGGTTTCATGGACAAAAGAATTTCTGTGGCTGTAATATGACAAGCTAAATAACCAGGGCTGCACATAAGTGGTCCGCAGGTGCGCATTCGCTGTCAAAATAAAAAACGGGCACAAGATAAGAAGTTGCAACGCGTGTTTACATACATAAGATTTTCAGGAGGAGGACAGACATTTGTTTAGAACTCTTAAAGATGTCGAAGAAGCAAGCTCCTTTAAGCAATTACTGTGATGTTCCTCCACCTCCAAAGAAATGTCAGGAGTCCGAACCACAAAAGAAGCGCGTATTCTCGGAAAAGTAGTTGCAGGAGGTGAGCTGGCTTCAAACAAATGATGGACGCACAGAGATGTGGTGCGGATTGTGCCGTGAAAATTTAATAAATCACAAATTAAAAAGGCATGAACATTTTTTTTGTATCGAAAAAATATCGAACCGTGACACCAAAGTATCGAACCGAACCGTGAATTTTGTGTATTGTTGCACCCCTAATATATATATATATAACAACCTGAATCTAAGAACTTAATGTAGATACAAATGCTAAAAGGAACGTTTGGCTGACTTGTTCTATCCGACAGCTGCCACAGCTCCCATTTATCCAGACTTGCACCTACACCCACTTGGGTTTGTGTCTCCTCCTGTTCTTCACCTGGAGATCTTTCAGGTGTAAGTCAAATGTGTTAAGCACTCCACTATGGAGTCCGATTCACCACAGATTAAAAAGTTAAACCTTTTCAAATTAGAATTGTTGTAGCTGGATTTTTTTTCTAGTGTCGCAGAATTTAAAAGATTCATAAAAAAGATGAGTTAATTTAAAGTGTACGGTAAGGCAGAACGCCGAGCTGACTTACTTGAAGCATCTGCCTAAATACTGTTTAGAAACATGAATTGCATACAGAAAATAATGTCTACATGAAAGTAAACTAATAGACATTATGATAAAGCAAACAGAAAACCTGCAGAGGTTAGAAGCATGAAAAAGAAAAAATCAAAAGAAGAAAGTGCCAACTTTTATAAGCTTAGATTTTTTTGCCATGCATATGTGTAGAGATATGCAGATATGTGATTAGAGAAGTGTGAATGTCCTTTGCTGTGGTGGATTTTTGGTGGGTAGATGGACAATAACTTTGTCATATCTTAAATTATCAGCGTCGCTTTTCTCTCTTAGTCTAAAGGTTGTTTCTTCATTGATAAAAATATCTGTCCTTCAAGCTTCGATCAGTTTTTAGTTAAAAAATCAAAAAACACTGATACTTGGCATTAGTGCAAAGATGATGTACAGCATCACAATGTCAGACCTTTGAAGCACACTCTGTCTATGGTGGGCATCTGCTGCTTGTTTCTCCACGGTACGCTTGCTTTGCTTTACCAAGCTGCCGCACATAATTGAATCCTCTGTTGGCGTCACTCACTTTTAGGTTCCGTCTCACTTGCCCATCAAGGTTTTCATTTTGGCCTTTGGCTAGTACAAAGCCACAGTGGGACACGCCCTTGATGTTGCTGCTACTGCTTTCCACAAATCTGAATTTTCAGATTAATATCTAGGTAGCAGGCTTTATGGGATTTCTTGTGAACTGTATTGTTTGTAAAGTAACTTTTACACTTAAAGAAAGTTTTGTATTTAATGTTTGTATTTAATGGAATTGCACGTGGTCCTGTCTATTTTTTTATATAAAAAATAATTTTTTGATTGTTTGCTCACAAAAATGACCACATACAAAAAAATTCACTTAGTCTTCTACATCGTGACTTTTTGTTCCACCTTATAGTGCAAAGAGATCCACTCTGCACCAAGCACTAATTAAAGGCATATTCTCTCCATCCTGTTTTAGTGAGTGCTCATGTGTGGGACTGAAATGTGGGCGTCCTTACTGACTATATGGGGGAAGGGAGGTAGAGAGGGTGGGTTGATTTTACATGGGCGCAGATATGCAGGGGGATTGGCAGCTAGACAAGGGGGTGTCGAAGCATCCTTCATGTAATTTAAATGCAATTATACATTCCCCCACCCCGTTTCTTCGTGCTGGGGTGAATAACAGGGGCGTATCTTCATCTAGTCCTGCCGGTGAACTAGTGTTTCTGTCTGAGAGCCTGACTCCTGTCTCAGCTGCAGTCACCTGCTCCTCTTATTATTGGACATTATTCCACTGGCAGAGCAGAAAGGAAGAGAGGAGGGGAACTTTAATAGCACACCTGAATGGAGGGTGTCATATAATCAATGCATACAGGCCTGCATTACAGGCTGTCACTGAGACTCCATCACACACTAGCAGAGAGGAGGAGGGAGAATGGGATATTAACTCTTGTGAAAGGAGGGATGGGTATCAGTGGCCTGAAATTAAATGGCTTGCTCTAAAGGAGATGAGGCCAGAAATGAGGCACCTGTTTGGGCTGGAGTTCAGCGTACGTGTTTTGCACAATATTTGCCTCTTTGGATTCTGATCCGCTCCGTCTCTTTCTTTTTGTTACCTCCCTCCTTTGTTTTTCCCGTGTTTTCTCAGTGTTGCGACGTTATGATCGGAGAAATCGGTTGCTGCTCTTTCCAGACATCTAGTTAAAACTTCCTCAAACAGAACTTCCCATAAGAAGTTTTCTGTTTTTATGCCTGTGTGTGTATTCATCTGCTGTCGTCAGCAGACTGTAATCCCTCTGAGCCATCCCTGCGTGTGTGTGTTTGCGTTAGTCCATTTTTTTTTTCTGGGTTGGAAAATGCCGGACTGCATGTTTGTGTGTGTCTGTGCGTGTGTGTGTGTGAGGGATGTTCAGTGGAATGCCCTTTGATACAGAGAGAGTTTTAGAAATGCAATTTCCTCCCTTTCTGTATATGCGTGTATTCATGTTGGGTTTATTAGAATATGAAAGTGTTGCGCCGCAGTGCCATGGTTAGCCTCTCCCTCCGTCTGCTCTCGCTCCCTCGCTTTTGCTCGTTCTTTGGCCTCCGCGGTCTCTCCGGCTGACTCATGCATTAGAGATGAGGGGCTGGAGAGAAGAGGGAGACCAATGCCAGGGGAGACCAACCGCTTACACCAGGAAACTCGCCATTATAAACAGAGTCAACACGCCTCGCATATCAGACGCTTTCAAGTCTGAGGGTGTATGTGTGTGCGCTCCTGTGTGGGAGGGGATGTGGTAGTTAGGAACAGATGAGTGCGTGTTTTTAAGTTTCTGTATTTCTTTCACAATATTGTCTTTTAACTTCAGGCTTTGAGTCAAAATTTTGAGGAGGCCTTTTTTTTTCTTTTTAGTGCTACAACTTCAAAGTTCAAAAGCGTTAACGTCAAGCGATTTTGGGATTGTAGGATGATGCTGTCAAACTGAAGAGGTGAGGGACAGAAGAGGCTTTACTGCATGTCAAAATCCTGCCCGTCCCTCTTCCTGCGTTCTCTTTACTCTCACAACCCATTCTCTAACTTTTGTGAGCGCTCGTTGTTCAATGAGCTGTTTGATAATGCCAGATGAAGAATTGAGCCTCTGTTCCTTGTAGGTGCTCGAGACAGTGGGCCTACTTGTTCAGGGTCTTCCCCCATGAGAGGTGAGGGGGTAGAGTAGGCACAAAAAGGCGGTCTCACCCCTGGGGCCTTACCTCTGTTCTCCCATCAGCAGACTGGGATGAGGTCAGCTTTGGGGTGATCTGTACGATGGCGCTGCCTGAGTCTGCAGATGCCAAAACCACATCTTCCCTCTTACTGTATCTGGAAAGTTGCCACTCTGTCTTTTCAGTGTAAGACATTTATGATGATTGACTGTGTCTGTATACCTAGACTTTTTGTTTTTACTCAGTCTTGGTGCTTTATTACTACGTACAGATGGGCAGGAGTGTCACAAGCTGATCAGCAAAGTGCATTACAAAGCCAATCAATATCCTTTAAATGATCTTTTAAATGATCACTGATTTAAAAAAAAAGTAAAGTATGCTGCAATTCTAGTTCTCATCGATCAGCGTCTATCACCAAGCTACTTGTCAAAAGCTATAATGCTTCTTTAAATCAGATGAATCTTTTATGGTGTATAGGTGTGAGCAATTTTAAATAACACATCACCACTGAGTGGAAGTGTGCATCAGTGATGGTTTAACAAAAATATGCTGGGGCATTTACTGTCTCACAAAAATCATAGGCAAGGCAAGTTTATTTGTATAGCACAATTCAACAACAAGGTGATTCAAAGTGCTTTACAGAGACATTAGAAATGAAAACAAATAAAAAGCATGATTTAAAATTGATTAAAACAAGCAAACAAACAAACAAACTAATAACAAACAAACAAACAAACAAACAAACAAAACAGTATATAAAATCAAAACAGATAAAATCAGAACAGTAGATAAAATCAGTAGTTAAATGTAAGTTTTGAAATTTAAGCTTAAAAGTGTGGATTTGGTGCTTTATTCAAATGCAGCTGAGAATAGGTGAGTCTTCAACCTGGATTTAAATAAACTGAGTATAGATAGATAGATAGATAGATAGATAGATAGATAGATAGATAGATCTGAAGTAGATTTTAAGTTATGAATGGAAGTTGAGAAGACAGAACCTAATGAAAGGGATGCAGACTGTTCACCTTGTAATATTTTGGATGTATGTGTATCTGTTGCTTGGACTATAAAGCACCTTGAGTGGCCAGTAAGACTAGAAAAGTGCTATATAAGTGCCACATCCAGTCCATAATTTGAATTTGTGGCTACATGTTGTCATCGCACATTGTGCGCAGTCTTTTTGGCTGCTAGCAGATGGACAAGGGCAGATTTACATCACACAGACCCATGTGGACACTTGCAGAATTCAAAACTATAGATGTGGCTTGTTTATTTATATATGTATAACTTTTCACACTTCTCTTTGAACTGAGAATGTGTTTGACTGATAACCAAAAGCTGATCTGCGTTTCTTTTCCCATTTTCCTGCAACGCACTCATGTGACACGGCACACTTGTTTGGTTGTGCATGAAATATGTGATTTTGTTTTTTTAATTATCATACATTGCTAATAGTCAAAAAATATTTCTATTCAGCATTTTCCACCATTAGAGACTTTTACTTTTTTCCTAATCGCTGACCTCTCTCAGTCCAGTATGGGGTGGTCCCTCCACGACCCCACCCCACTGACCAGGGGCTAATGTTCAGGAGACCCCCATCCAGACAGGGGCTCTCCTCTAGCCTTTGACCCCAGCCTCCCCCTCCCTCACCTGGGTCAGCCCACAGAGGACAGGGGCCCAGGAGAAGATTAATGGAGCTCCCTGCTGGAGCAGGTGTGTATATGAGTGCGTGTATGTGTTGATGCAGCACATGAGCGAGAAAGAGAGAGGAAATGCAGGAAGGCTTGAGAGTGTAACAGTGAAAAAATAAAGCAAAAGTTACCAATTTTTGGTTACATAGTTTTAATATTCATAAATAATGATACTTATCTAAAGTAAAAAGGCATCAGTTTAATTTCTTTTATAACAGACTTGCACAAGTGGCTTTGGCAGTTCATAAGAAAGCTTATGTATTTTTTTATCGTCTTTTTCTGGTACAAATAAAAGCATTATTTTGTAGGTGATTATGCAGCCCCACGTGGCACAAACTTGTCTCTCTCTTCCTCTCTCTCTCTGTATGTGTGTGTGTGTGTGTGTGTGTGTGAAGAGTGCTGTTTCAGCAAGGTCTTCTGTTCATTCTCAAGGTGTCCTCCGTGCCGGCTCTTTTCTGAAGGCCCTTTTAATGGATTGGCCTGATATACCTTCCAAATGGAGCACTTTGAGCGTTAATTCGCTTTCTGATAAAGATCCCCCCCCCTTTTTACCTTCCCTTTCTATAAGTCTTCTCCCCGATATGAAGTACACAAGGAAGGGCAGATGAGCACAAAATCCTCTCTCTGTGTCAGGCCGGGTGGGAAAATGGACTAGGGTGAAAAAGAATCAATTGGATACCCATTCATGTGTTAGTGGGGTGGAATGAGGAGAGTGTATTGTGGAGAATGGCTGCAGGTTGTCTCTCTACCCCCCTACTGCCTCCACAGACTGGCCTAGTGTCTGGGAGGGAAATTGGAGCCTTTCTGACAGCTTTGTGGCGACAGCAAGGGTTATCGCCAGGATCTGGCCATTGGCAGGTATAGCTGTCAAAGCTGTCACTACCTCTGAACTCGGGAGCATGGCGACACACATACAGCATGTGCACATGCAGACGGGAGCACATACACGGGCAGCAGCATGCTTAATACACATACAGCACACCTACACAAACAAATGGGGAGCATGCACACACAGATGCGCAAACAGCATCCAAATTATGGAAGTATGCTGTATAAGATAAGCAGTACATTTTTGGTCAACCTATTACCGCTCCAAAGCTCATTCACTCTGTTAACCCTCGGTGTGCCGGAGTCCCACGCTGTATTTCGGCTGCTCACGAAGGAGCACAATGGAGGTGGTTTGACCTGTTTGCCCAGTCAAGTGTGACATTATTGAGCCTGTATATGCAGCTGGACTTGAAAACTTCTTTTGCTCAAACTAAAAATTAAACATCATGTCTTTACACAAGTGCTTACATGGTCAGATTTTTATGAATAACTTCCCACCCGCCTTCATTACCCATCGCTGCAGGAAAGTACGCTATGTCTACTGGCCCTCTGATGCAATGTGGTGTGCTGGAAGCCTCTGACTCTTCAAACGGTTTCTCTTGCGCTCGATTATTTATTTATTTTTCCTGTCATTGACTGAGCGGGAGCAGTGCTCCGAGCGGTTTGTGTTTCTTTGTTCATCACTGGGAATAGAGGGTCAGAGTAAAGTCCCATTTCTTGTCGTCTTGGATTGTAGTTTATTTGTTTGATCAGCCTGCCCTATTGTGTTTTCAGATCGTGTGTGTTTGTGTGTGTGTGTGTGAGGAAGAGAGAGAGAGAGGGAGAACTGAGAGCAGCTCTCCCACCCAGAGAGAAAGATGGTGAGAGTAAACTCATGTTTACAGTGTTGTCCCAGCGGATGAGGGCTCCCTGCGGTTCAGCCCAATTATGAGCGGAGAAATTTAAGCAGCCCAAAACATATGCACATCTCTGCTCTGGAGAGGGAGGGAGAGAGAGAGGGAGCAGGAAGAGGGTAAAAAGTGCAGAGCACAGGACCCAGTGGGCTCTCACTTGGACCACTCGGCATACACGCTAATTAACAACGCACAAATGCAAACTCACACAGAGACACTGCCACATTTTTCAGTGGGTTGACTTAATTCCAATATTTTCTTTTCCACTCATTTGATTATTAAGTGCACTTTGGCTTCATTATATTTGTTCTGTGTCTAATACAGTAGCGTTAGTCTCATTTGTGAAAGAGTTGATTCAGCCCACCCCCGCCTCCACCCTCATCCCTCCCTGACATGGCCGGGCCCTCCCCTCTCTCCCCTCAGCGAGACAGTGAAAGACAGAGACAGAGAGCTAATCCAACAGCATGTTTGATGCATTTTTAAACAGCTCTGGACTTTTTCAAGTTTCCAGCCAACAGAAGATCTCATCTGCTATAATTTAATCAGCGGCTAGAATCACACTGCATATTTAAGCAACATTAAATATCTCTCGTTCTCCCTCGCTGGCCACTTAACTGGGAACAGAAAAAAAAGGATTTTATTTTATTTCCCGCGTATTTCCTCCCATTTACACTTTTTCATCTGACTCTTAAAAGAGGCAGTGATTTGTCAAGTAATTACCATCTTTCTTTGGAAAGAGAGAATGCTCAAGTGGCGTTAGGAGATTCGTGGTTTTTCTTTCTGTTTTTTTCTTTTTGGCCCACAGTGTGGAAAGCTGTGGGAGGACTTTAAAAGCACCATGTCATCCCAGAGGTCATAATCTGTTTAAAGTAAAACACAGTTGAATCATATTATAAATCTAGTGTAATTTATACTCCATTCAGTGATGATGTAGAATCACATCTGTTATCTGATGGAGGCTTTTGTAAACTCTCAGTGAGTGTGTTCTCATTTCTGGATGCACGTGTGTGTTGCAGAAGGCCTTGTTGGGAAGGCTTTCCTATTTTTGCCCATCACAGCCCTTTTCTGTAACATAACAGAAAAAATTAATATTTATCACCTGTGCAGGAGTGTGTGCTGTGGGGATAGGGAGAGCGAAGAGTAGCTTGTCTGTCCGGATCGGCGAAGCACAAGAAGAATTGATTTTTGACCAAATGTGTTTTGGATTTAATTCAACTGCTGTATTTTTCTCCACTGCATTATTTACATAGAAATCAAGTACAGTATGAGGTGAGTGAACAACCAAGAGGACAACCAAGATGAGTGAAGCTGCAGTTCTTCTTTGTGCATCCAGGATCATGTGTGGTTTTTTTTGTGTGTTTGTTTACAACAAGCCTGGGGAATCCTGGAGTAACTGAAGATAGGATACTGTCATGACAAGTAACAGCGCTGTCGTGTTATTGTTCTACATTGTAACACATAAATATCTAAAAAACAAAGAATTGCCTTAAAAATAACTGTTACACATCTATTCACCGTGTTGTTGCATCGGCCTCTCTTTATTATTCGGTTTTAAGAATGTGATAATTAATTAGTTTTACCCTGTTTTCTGCCATTTACCTCTGAGTTTCTAAGTCTCCACAGTAAGTTGGTTAACTTCCATTTACTTTCTGATCATTTATTTTGTAAGCACCATCGTGAGGAGGCATGAAGTCGAGCCTCTTGTGAGGAAGATTTAAATCTGTTCAGTGCATTTGCATATTTTGATATTTAATGTTATCATCAAGCAAATTGCAAAAGGAATACATTGAAGTCCATGAATTACATCACTACAGTGGATTTTAAATTAAACAATCAATATGTGATTGTTTAGGGATTATATCCATTTTTATATACTGTGCATTTTCAGAAGCTCAAAATTAACTAGATAATTTACAATTGATAATAAACCCTTTCATGGCCAGGTGAGATCAGTTTCCTCATTATTGTCTGGCACATTAAGCAGATAAAAGAGCTGGAGTGGACTCCATTGAAAGTGTTGAGCTCATGGGTAGCTTTTCACTTTAACTCTCATTATGAGGTCCACAGAGAAGATGCAAGTGAAGCAGGCTATCATTAGGCTGCAAACCCAAAACAGAGCTGAGAGATGACAAAAAGTGGTTTCAAATCAACAATCTGGTGCATTCTTAAAGAGAAGGAATGCCCTGACCAGCTCAGAAACCCTAAAAGGCTGGAAAGACCACAGATGAGAATTAAACAGGAAATCAGAGTGATCAGAGAATTCTTTCCTAGGGGATGAAAAACCCTTTACAACATCTGAGTTGAGTGCTCTCGAGGTAGTTAGCGTCTCGTCTCTGCTCCGATTTAGCCAAATGATGCCAAACTAAGCGGGTAGAACTTAATGGTGCAAAGCATGCTACAAAAGCAACCTAAGAGTTTCCGAAGACTCTAGTTGAGAAGACAGCCAGCTTGCACCCGTCCAAACCTAATGGAGTTTTGGGAAGTGGATGCATAATGTTCACCTTCTGATACTTTGGGTGTAGATGTGTATCTATAGCTTGTACTTTAAATTGCTTTGAGTGGCCAATAAGACAAGTATAAATTGCTATATAAATACCAGTCCATCCAATCCATAATTTAAATTTGTGGGTACATGTTGCCATTGCAGACAGCCTCCAACAGTCCTTTTGGCTGCCAGCATTCAGGCACAGGCAGATTTATGTCACACAGAACCACGTGGAGACTTGAAGAATTATTAATTTCAGACTCTGAAAATGGGGGACTACGTATAAAAATGGCTGTAATCATGTCTGTGCTTCAGTCACATCTTGATTATATGTGTTAAAATGCTGTTGAGCTGTTGTACAGAGACAAAACGACAACACTTGTCGTTGTACAAGATCTTATGCACCCATATTTTGATATTGACCCATATTGATATTGTGTTTATAATGCACGCACATGTCTTTATATTGTTTTTGCATTTGGAAGCACTGTGTATGTGTTTTCTCTTTTTGTGGGCTCTAAGCTGCGCTGCCAATGCGAAGACAGCAGCGCATAACCTAGTGCACTGACTCACACATGCACCTATGCACGCACACGGGCGGATCAGATTCTAAGAACCTTTTTATACTCTCCTCTGAAGGGGAGCATTCTGATCACAGTCAATTGCCCAGACAGCAGAGCTTTGTCAATATTTAGACAGTACTGTAGTGTTGTAAAATGAACCAATACACAACGGATGAAGCTCCTCACTGGATTAATGATGCCTGACTGACTGGCTGGAGACACGAGTGGAGATGAAGATGTTATTTACCCCATTCTCTCTCTCTCTCTCTGTATGTGTGTGTGTCTCACTCACTCCTCTCTCACGCACTCGTTCCTTCATTGGAAGCCGCTCTTGTGTTGTTTCACGTGATCAATAAGTCTATGTTCAGTTAAAGAGGAATTTGATTCCAATAGAATAACACAGAGCTTTGTTCACTTTGCATTTGTGGCTCTCTCGACACTGTCTCAGCTTCACAAGAGCGCCGTTTGCACCTTAAAAACAGTAGAAAGAGTCGCTGCTGTTCTGCTTTGGATAGGTAACGGGTGTGAGAGGAAATGTGGATACTGATTCCAAAGTTTTGGAATGCACTCATGTAGTAATTTATTACATAATTCATGTGTGCCTCTGTTTTGTGAGTTCTTCAATGTGGGCATTAGAGCCACCACATTTCCACTAGCTGTAGTGGAACATGATGATTAGTGATGCACAATGGGTCTGACACCTCAGTTTGGACCTGTAGGTGATGCATTGTGGGATACCCTAAATGATACCCGCCTCATTTTGGATGAATGTAAAGACAGGGTTAAGCACATCATTCCTTTCCCCCCAATTTCTCCTGGAAGAGTGCAGAGTGTTAGGGAGCAAAAAATGTGTTTCTAAATGTCAAATGTTTCTGAAAACCAGTGAAATCATTAGCTGTCTTAAAAAGGAAGAAGAGTAAAACCTAGCCTTGAGGGGGACTTCAAAAAATACCCTGAACTGATGGGAACAGTAAAGTGTTTGGATGCATCAGAGGAAGTAAAAGGTTAAAGAGATCTGGTGAAACTTTTTGATGATCCATTTATAAAACTTGGACTGGTAGCTGCATTGTCTCATTGTCCAATAGGTGCAATCAAATGTTCTGCAACTCTGCCTTTTCAAACTTTAGTCCACTTCCATTGCTTTACAAGTCTCCGTCCTGTTGTGAACTTTTGGATCCATGCTCTGTGATTTTATGACATATGCAAGCCACTGTTGTGTGTACAGCTGGCCTTATTTGAATGTCCAAGAAGCAATTTTCAGTCAGATGCTCCATAGCGTCCAAACCAGTCTTAATTTTCAGAGCAAATTTTGATTAAATTTTAAAGATGTCTTTTAATTTTAGTCAACACGTAGTCAAAATATATACATCTAAATTCAGTTAATTGTTTTTAGACTGGAATTGATAAGATAGTAGTAGAATAAATCTAAAGTTAATTCAGTCAGCTGAAATCTAAAGTGTAAATGTTTTTGTGTTTTTACTGGTGAGAATTTTCCTTGACCTCAGATGTGAACTGGGCCCATATTTCTACTCTTCTCTTTTTCCCAAGTCTTGACATTTTTGCGTTTTGTTGAGAAACTGGGAGGATGGGAGGTATTTATATCATTTAAAAAAAAAAAAAAAAAAGGAGATCTGCACAAGGAGATTACTTGTGATTGGGTCACTTTCAAACTCGTCGCGACTTTCTACACAACCTGATTAGTTTTGATTGGTCGCCGTCCCTTCTTCATCTTGTTTTTATTCATTGATTCAAGTGCCAATGACATCATGTGTTTTTGTTCTCTTCGTTTATTAGTTTTTATTTCTGCCCGAACAAAAAGGTTGTTGACCATGACGAAAATTATTGGCCAACCAAATTAACACTGGTCCGTACTATCCAAAGTTGTGCATCAAGTCAGGAGCATTGACATTGACGGTAAACTCATCTCCTCTGATTTTCTATTTTAACATCTGACATCATACAGCACAAAGAGACCACATTTGTGTAATAGTCATGCATATATAACCAGCATACTTAAGTTCAATTTAAGTTAATTAAATTCAATTGAAAATGGTCATCATAAGGCATTCGAATTAGGCAGTTGGCAACAGTGGAATAGTGAACTGTGGAGAATATCAACCAGAGATCAGAACAGGGCACAGATGGATCTAAATTTTAGTATCCACAGTGGAAGTGATCCAGAGGTGCACAAGAAGATAACCTGAAAAGGGAGATTAGGTCAGTTTAAACCAGCTGTGTTTTTTTTTTTTAAATTAGTTTTTTTCCCCCTTTCATTTGTTAATCACGCACAGCATGCACACTTTATGGAACCTGTTTGCAAGAGGGTTGTTTATACTTATGTCACGCGCTTTAGTTGCAAACATATATCTTTACTTCAGTGTTCACTGTTGGCACTCTTTCTAGTGCACTGATGAACAATACTGGTCAAATTTCCTGTTTTGAGTAAGAACTACCCAGCACTTTGAGTGCTGCTGTATCTGGAGGCTCTTTCTGTTTTCACACCGACAATTTCCAACCTGTCTACTTCAAATAAGCAGAATTGAGAACAACTGTAATGTAGCCGGTTTGTGTGCATATCCCAATCTCCCCAGAGTCATGCACTTCTTTGATTGTCACCTTAGCTGGCTCCAGCAGCTCCTGACAGTGGTTGTTAGGCCTTTGCCTCACCGCTATCTCCCACTTCCATAATGCCGCTTCGCTGAAACAGATTAAATGAACACAATGATTCTTTAATCAGATAACCCATGCACCGAATAGATTAACCTTCCTTAACTCAGGTCCTTTTCCCTCTCTCTCCGTCTCCTCCCCTCCTTTCTCCTCAACCGGAGAGTGGAGGTCCACAAACTTTAATCTTCATTACCTGCTTTGATTTCTCTGCTAAAGGAAGAAATGCATAATTTACATCCTTTGAAGTAGCTGCACTATTACTGACAACATGTTACCTTTAATCTTAAGAGCCCTGGAACATTAAATATTTAGTCATTTACCGAACAAAGGAGGACTGAGGCGATGCCTTCTTACCTCTTTGACTTTCACTGTCATGTGCACTCAATGTCCCCAGTAAGAAGCAATTAATTTCGGGGGGGAGAAACAGCTTTTACTGAAGTGCAGGTAACTTTAAGTTGTTTTCACACTTTTACCTTGTTATTTTATCCTGCTGAAAAGAGAGCTTTAAAGTAAAGTGCTATCCTTAGCAGAACTGGGTATTGGTGACCGGAAGGCTAACAAGTTAGTGCCAGTCTGTCTGAATGTATGTCTGACTGATTTGTCACTTTTAGGCCCATCCTATTCAATCTTGTCTATCCTTGCAGCAATGGTGGATTACTGCTAATGCCTCTGATCCCTGATAATTTCCTTTTTCCCATGAAGCGATAGAGAATTCACTATGTTGTAGTGTTGCCTTTAAGAGTACTTGTGTTCGCACACCTATATGACATCTATATGAGCTGCTGTACATGCATGGGCGAAGATATCCCCTGGTGCACACACGTGTGTAGGTATATCTGCCCTATTTGGGTCTCTTCCAGGGAGTGTAGTCCTATCCCCGTGTGCTTTGGCTGAGCAGGTAGATGAGTGAGCTCAAGGTTTTGTTATTTTAGTTTTTTTCTTTTTATATCACCGGCAAACAATGACACCCTTCTCCACACCTAGAGACAGCCCAGGGTTGAGCATTTATGCTATTTCAGTGTTCATTGAATCACTAGTAGTGATGCAGAAAAGCAGCAACTTTTTCAACTAGCGTATATTTTTTTAATGTTTGGGACTTTTAGTGAATGGTGAATGCTTCAGCAACCTTCCTCTTTTTTCCAACCTTGGAAAGGAGCACTAGCAGTTTGTTTTTTAATTCCTTGTTGGGCTCTGTGAAGGAAAATTAGACAATTACCCAGACTCATAATGTTGTTCCATCCTCCTCCCCCCCTCCCTCTTTCCTCATCTCCTCCCCCTCTCCGCCTTTTATGATTAATTACTCTGTGAACATCATATGCCGGCTGAACAGAAACATAAGTGTGGGACGACGTAATTGTGTGTCTCTGTTAATGAGTGTTGATACGCACTTGCAGTAGTTGCTCAACACCTTGCTGTTGTTCGCCGTCCCTCTCATACATATATACACAAAACATGTATATGTATATATACACACACACATGCGCGCACCAAGGGTATAGATTACCATAGTAATAGCTGCTGAGTAGCTCAAAGCTGGTGACGGATGGTCTTATGGAGCACCTCTGTCTGCCACTTGGTCAGTGAAATTAATATCCACTCCATGCTAAGCCGGGCTCTGAGCCTGAAGTTGCTGGTAGGAATTGTAAGCTGTAGCCCACGGCTAAGATCTACTCAACTTCCCCTCTGCGCTCTGAGCTGTGAGCTCCAGCTGGCACTGTAGACACCGCTGCTACTGAAGTCGTTAAGATATAGACCCAGCTCTTTCTCTCACTGTCTTTCCTTCTTTGGTTCCCTCCCTCGCTCACACCTTCAAACATGTCCACGAGAGCCTGCAGGAATAGAAATTCTCTATTGATCAGAATGAACAGTGGAATAATCTTTAGTAATCAGCCAGGGCCCTCGCTTTATTAACAATTGATGTGACTGGAGTCGAGATCAAGAGAAATGTGGCCGTGTATCTTTATGTTTGTGGGAACAAGATGTAGGATGGTTTATGTATGCATTTGGTTCTGTTTTTACGTGTGCACAGATCTGTGTGTGTCTTGATATTTCAGTACCTCAGTCCGTCGTTGTCTATAGTATCCTGTCTTAGGGTCTCATAAATTATTAAACACTTACACTCCTGGAGCCTGCCCTGTGCCTTTTGCAATACACAATACACAGAAATACCTATTGTCTAAAGTGTGTGTACAGCACCACTAATAAGCAACTAAAACCAACAAAACTGGAGGAATGAAACTGGACCTGAGTGGGCGTATCTGAAAGCCCCGGCACTCTGCTTTCCCTCTCCTTAACATTGCACTTGAGCTTGACATATCACCGGCTCATTTTTCCAGTATCAAGCCTTTTGTCTTTTTTTTTGCTCATAGAGCATCGCAGTTTGTCTCATTGTTAAATGTGTATGTGTGTTTTTGTGTGGGCCCGTGTGCAGCCACCCCTGGGCAGAGCATTTTTCTTCTTTCAATACGACATTGATTTCCTGTATGACTTCATCAGACTAATACCCGCTTTTGCCTCCTTCTGTACACACACACACACACACACACAGATGCCCATAATGCCAGCGTTTCCTCCCAGCAATCAGTCAACGCAGCTTGTCTTTGGATCAATGGCCTCTATGAGCAGACTTCAACACTGGAAATGGAAAATGGTCCATTCAGAGAAGCCGAACATATAACATAATGAGCAGTTAGCCTGTCACTCCAGAGAGAGCATCGTGAAGAAAACTTAGCACATCTGGATTTTCATTTGCATTACATTTATTCTCATGAGACAGTTTTCATGTTGCTCTGCCCTATTTGCAATCCCTCTGCATCATATGAAAAAAAGCACACATAATCTCTGCAGATATTTCACTGGAAAGACCTTTAACAAGACATATTTCCCCCAAAATACTATGTGACAACAAAGAGCTGTGAGTGGACTCACCATAAACCTGTGTGTCTGCAAAGCCAAAACTACAGGGAGCAGTGATCAGATCAAGAATTTTTGGGCTGCTTAAAAGATGTGGATAGTTTTTTCAAAATGTTATTATTACCCTCACAAACACACATCCACATGGCAAGTGTGCACGCATGCACAGACAGCCAGTAATACTTTACACTTTGATAGCACAGCCCATACTCTCTGTGATAATACACTCAGTGATCCTTATCAGCACTACATGAAGTGTTAGACGGAAAAGAAAAAAGGGGGAGTTTGGACAGAGAGAGGAAGCTAGTTATCCTCATACTAACATGCAGATTAGACCCTGCTGGCTTCACTACATGTAATTGAAGTGAGGCACTTATCTGTGAACTCAACGGAGAATATAACTTCCCCTGCATTGCAGGATGTTTCGAATAGAATAGATATCTTAAAAATACGGTTGAAATGCATGAAAACTCACACGCTGGTACATGCAGGAATGTGTGTGTGCGTATGTGTGTTTAAGTGTGCATTGCCAGTTAGTCAAGCTGTGAGAACTCAGGAGCAGACTAAACCTTGTCAGGTGTCAGGAGTTGCGAAAGCAAAGGTTCCCTGGTATTTTTGGCTCCCCCAGGCTCAGAGTGACAGAATACACTGTCACAGTGTTATCACAATATTTGTTTCAAGCCTTCACATTATTCCAGCAAGCATGTAGGGAACATTTGTAGGATTAGACACAAAAGCTCCTTCAGGGATAGTCCTCATTTTTCTGCCCCTCTGATCTGTTTGGACACAGTTATTAAATGTGTTTGCCCCCGCTGTCACAGCACTTTTGTTCCTCTTTATGTCTGTCTTTCCTTTTTTTTTTTTTTTTGCTGTCTTATGTCACTCTCGAAAACCCTGCGTCCCGCTCATTAATCAGATGATACAGTGTTGTTACTTCCCTTTTTTGGTACTGGCTAAAAGCAAATAGGGAATGCTAGAAATTCCAGAATAAAGGGGTGTACGCAAGAAGAGACTACCAGCAATGTGGTGAAATTGTGAAATCCAATGTGGTGGAGTTAAACCACTCTCAGCTTTGAAACAGTCGATTAGAGCAACAACCAATGGGAGTGAAGGGTATTGCTGATTGGTGTGTAATGGCATGGAAAATATAGTGTTACCTATAT
Organism: Diplotaxodon limnothrissa; assembly: GCF_057381915.1. NCBI lineage: Eukaryota > Metazoa > Chordata > Actinopteri > Cichliformes > Cichlidae > Diplotaxodon > Diplotaxodon limnothrissa. Next base: position 9,317,227 of record NC_140602.1, read on the forward strand.
ATTTGGAGCCTGGGATGTTTGCAACCATCTAAATGCATCAACTATTTCTTAAATCAATAATATTGCTATTTAAAGATGTGTTTAGCATTTGTTTACGGGTTTTAATCTCATACTTTGGGAAAGAGTCTGACAAGAATTGGAGTTCAGTTGTCTTATAGGAAAAAAAATTCTGATTTAACATAAACATCTAAAGTAATCCTTTCAGAATTTGATGTGTTTGCAGCTTTAACAAAAATGTTGGCGACTATGGTAACATTTTGTTCTTGTGTTATAAGATCTTTGTTGTTTTTATGAACGCTGTCAACATAAAGCAGACCCGTTTCTCACAGATATTCCAGAGTTACCGGAGACTCTTTGACCTGGCGGTGCATTTTGAGCAGCGTGTACTTCGGCCCTTTACGACACCGTATTTCCAGCTGTGAGTTCAGGTTGTTAAAGTTTATCCCCTTTATGTACTTTAACATCCTTTAATATCAGCGCATAAACTAGCACCAAACAGGCCATGGAGGCTCTCTCCCTCAGATAGATAACACACTAATGAACGCTCTGCCAATTAAGCGTTGCTCATCTCCAACACTTGACTGCCTTAACTGGGAGGAGTGGGAGGGGCAAGTGTGAGTTTGTGAACACGTGACGCCGTCAGTGTGAGCAGCGGCAAAAAGGACTTTTCCTCTGAGGTAACATAACAGTGTGAATGTGTGTGTTTGTGTCCCAGAGGAGTGTGTTATCTCTGCTGTGTCTGTCTCCTGCCTGGCTCTGACGCAGAGGGAGGATGTGATGGAAATCTCCCTCTATTTAAATCCACCGCTGGCACATCAAAGCCTGCTGCTGCTGGAATAACAGAAATAATTAGACACAAACGTCTCATTTACATAAAAATGTTAATTAATCTCGTCTCTCTTAGCCCAGTCAGGCTGAGATGGCCCTGTTACTGTACATCTGCCATGTGATCAGTGTAGAGACTGATGCGCTTTTCCTTTTTTGGTGACTTGAATGTCATGAGTCATGAATGAGGAATCATGGGTTTGTATGTGTTAACGTTTTGGCAGACTTCATAATAATCCAGAATGAGACCATGTGTGAGAACAGCATTGAACTGCTATTTAATTTAATCAGTTATCCTCTATCAAATGCTGTTCTCTTCTCTGAATAGCTTCATTTTATGCAGACAAGCTTTCTGCTTGATTAAGCTGCAACTTAATGCTCTATTATTAATTCAAGTTCAACTTCATTAGTTACATGTTACTGTTATCAGGTTGGAGCTCCTTTTGCTGTCAGAACTGCTTTAATTGTTCATGTCACAGATTCAGAAAGGTGCTGGAAACGTTCCTTAGAGATATTAGTCTATATTGATATGCCGATTTGTCAGCGGCACATCTATGATTTGAATCTCCTGTTTCACCAATTACCTAAGGTGCTCTGCTGGATTGGGTTCACAGTTCTCCAACGATGGTGCAGGTCACTGGAGTACAGTGAACTTAATGTCATGCTCAAAAAACCAGTTTGAGATGATTTGAGCTTTTTGACATGGTGGATGTAGCCATCAGGTACGCTGTGGCCATAAAGGGATGGAGATGACATGGTCAGCATCAATAATCAGGTAGGCGGTGGTGGTAAAACACTAAATTCTGACCTTACCATCTATAGGTTATAACACAAATTGAGACTCATCAGATCAGGCAGCATCTTTCTAGTTTTCTGTTATACAATTTTATTGATCTGGTGTTAATTATAGCCTTGATTTCCTGTTCTTAGTTGACCAGAATGAAATCTGGTGTGGTCTTCTGCTTCGAGGTTCAACCAAGATTCTCTTGCTTGTGACGAGTGGTTATTTGAGTTACCGTTGTCTACTTGCCTAAATGCATCGATTTGCTGCCATGTGATTGGCTAATTAGATATTTGCATTAACCAGCTGCTGAACAAGTGCACCTAATGAAGGTAGCTGTGGGGAAATACATACGTACTTGCAACTTTTCATTTATTTGATGCTGTTTTCCTAAACTGATTAACCTCCACATTAACTGCCTAACAATGTGTCTGCCCTCGTCTTGTTGCCAGAAAAGCTCTGACCTGTCAGGTTATGGATACCAAACATCTCGGGGTGTCCTGTGATGTCTCTGTGTTGGCCATGATTCTTTCTGGATTCCTTTGTGTTACAAGTTGGGGCCTGTGGATTGGGCTTGTTTCATTATATCCCATTGATGCTTGATCAGATTCGAATCTGGGGAGCTTCATGGCTGCAGCGGTACCTTAAGAAGTTCTCTGTCAAGTTGTTTGACCCTTTCTGCAAAGTATTTTTTAGCAGTCTGGCAGAAGATGCTGTTTGTGTTTCTGTGGTTCTTCAGTCTTTCATTGTAAACCATTTTGTTGTCTTCTTAAACCAGAAAAGTGCAAAAACCCTTTACCTAGTTGGTTAAACGCATTAAATTTAAGATAAACAGGATTTTACATGGTTGTCACAGTGAAACATGCGTCTGTATGTTCTGTCTATGCAGTACTTAATATTCTAGATTACAGTCTGTCTGTAGAGGTGACCTCCGCCTCCTCCTTTCATCTCTGTCTGCTTAACCTGAGACAACGCTCTCTGACTGGAGAGTACAGGCACACCAAGTTGATCCTGATTATAACGAGCACTTAAATCTACTTCTTCACACCCCCTAACACTAAGGTTTTATTGGAACAAGCATTTACATCAGCCTCTACATCGGCTTTATTGGATCTAAGAGCTCTTACATCATGCGAAATACATGCTCATCCGCCAGTTTTCTTTTGCTCATGCTTTACTGACCACTTTTTGTTTCGTTTGATTAACCGTTTCTTCAGACAAGACTATAAAAAATTTACAAAGGGGAAAAATCAGGTCACTTTGGGTAATGTTTCTCATTTTTGTAAATAATTAGATGACGAGTCTCCCAAACCCTCAAATTTCTTTAAAATCTAAATCCTGCATTTAAAACAATTAAGACTATATAAAACTATATACACTATACTATAAATAATATAAATATTTATATGAAGTCTTTGGCGAATAGCTGAAATCCGCAAAAACTTCAGACCCCTCTAAAAACGCTTATAGCTGCCTGTTTTAATAGTTCAAACACCAAGTGTACCTTAAATTATCATCCCAATGAAAATAATTAGCCAATATTGTAGATATGCTCTATAAAAAAAATATGCAAATAGTCAAGTAATGATTTGGAGTTACGTTCCTCAGAAAAATCGGCGAACACTGAACCGTGACTAGGCGGGGGTCGACTGTATACTGAAACTTTTTTGGACTTCATCGCCCTGTTTCTCTGTTTTCTGTTTTATCATTAACTGTATTGTTTTTTATTGTAGCCTCAGGGTTTATATTTTTAAGATAATGTTTGGTAGAGTAATAAAATCAGATTCTGTTAGAGAGCAAGCCCGTCGCTCATAAACGGTACTCCTAATAAATTAAAGCGGCAGCATTTCTTTTTTACCTTTTTCATCCTTTTTCTTTTTAAACGTAACAGCTGCTCTATCAGTCCTGCTAGTAAGTTACTAATACCAGTGGGTTTTGTGTATGTGTGTGAGTGTGTGTGAGAAACAGCCCTCACCTATTCCTAAAGCTGTGTCTCAGTATGACTCTCCAGTAGCTCTATTGACTGGCTCTCTGCTCCTCTGGTCCAGTCTCAGTTGCTCCTTTCATTTACACAGCCAGCGCACAGCGGCCCTGCTCCGGGGAGAGCCGCTGAAACAAGACTTCATCAATTCCAGATGAAACACCAACATTTCCTCCCATTACACCAAAGCACCGCTCCTGTTCACTCTCCACGATCTCTCACTGCTCTGCTCTCGCTGTGTGTAATGAGGAATGGGACCGCGTGTGCGCATGTGTGAGTGTGTGTGCATTTATGTGTTTTGTGTGTGTTTGTGTGTAATGAGGAATGGGAGCATGTGAGTGTACGGCGGAGGCAGGGAAAGTTGGGGCAGTGCTGAGGGGATTGGTCTGGGGAGCAGGTGTGTTTGTTTGATGTCTTCCTGTGGAGAGAGAAAAGAGAAGGGAGGGAGAGAGATTTTCAGCAAAGACTTTCTCCCCTCAAACCCCATCTCTCTCTTTCTCCCCTCTTGCCTCCTACACATGAGTGCAATAAGGCAGAACTCCTTTTCTCTCTCTCAAGGAATTCAACAATTCAAAGTCTGACCCAGAGCCCAAATTTTAATTCACATTTGCTCTATTGTTAAAACCAACAATTCGGTGCATGTTTTACAGCGCTTACATTTTCATATATAAAGTACTCTGCACTCTTACACAAGCTTCTCATTTTCTTTACCTAGTCTTCAGGAACAGTTCTCCAGGTTTCTTGAAGCGCTTCTTTGGATATTAGCTGCCGTTTGTTCCCTTCTCGATCATCATATTTCCACACTGCTTCAATAATGTAGAGGCCCGGACTCTGATAGTGATCCATTGTGTGTTTTTCTATCCAGTTATGCTTTTACTGCACTGGCAGTGTGTCTGGAATTATTGTCATACTGAAAAATGAAGCCATTGTCAGTCAGATGCTTTCCAGATGGTATTGCGTGTTGGATCAAAATCCGACAGTACTTCTGCGTTCATGATTCAGTCAGTTTTAACAAGATCCCAAACCCCACTGGCTGAACTGCAACGTCTATGCTGTGCCTCACCGTACTTCTCTTCTCGCCAACTTGAACCCAAAACTTCAAATTTGGATTCATCACTCTGTAAGACCTGTTGCCACTGATTTTCACTCCAGGCCTTGTGTAATTTGTCATACCTCAACATTTTCTGTTTCCCTTTCTTAAGAAAGGCTTCTTGACAGCCACCCTTCCACTTGACCATTTTGGATGAGGCTTCTGCAAACAGGAGGAGCCGATGCAGAAAAAAGTATCCAAAAAACCCCCTATAGAAACCCTGGAGAATTACTGCTTAAGACCACCTAGGAATTACAAGAAGCTCTGGCAAAAAAAACGCAAAATATGAAGGAATGAGCTTACACCTCTATTTAGTCACACACTCCATTTAGGATATATTTATATATTTAGGGATGTCTGTGGTGAAAAAGTAAGCTTTAATTAGTACTCCAGCTAGTTCAACAGTCTCCAGAAGTAAGTCCTTAATTCAGTAATGCTTTTAGAAAATAAGCATTGGTACATTGTCATGATCCTCTGCGTTCTCATGTCAGAATATTGCCTGTTTTAGTTTTTGTCTATTTGCATGAAGTTCTTGTTGATCTGAAACACTGCAAATCATGGTACACTATAACTGAAGAAAAATCCAAATGTTGACCAGTGATAAGCTGTAATTTAATCCTAATTTAAATTGAGAACCATTAAAGAAAGATTTTATCTTTTATTTTAACTTTTAAACATACTTTTTGCCACGGTTGCACTGCGGGCAGTATAACAGTTATATTAACAGTTGTTTCCATTTACAGTGATGACTTTTATAAATGAGCGAGCTGTAGCCGCTCAGTCTGTGCTCACTTAATGTCTTTCTCAGTTTCTGTTTGTTCACAGTGCTCAAAATATCTGCTCCTTGCTATTGTCGGGATGGGGCCACGTAGCCTTTAAGACAGCAGATGGAGACAGCTAGTCTGTCCCTCTCCCTCTCACAATCATAGCTGTTGTGCTGCTGAAAATGCCTTTAACATGTTTTTAAGAAATTCTTCCAAAATAAAGTCACTGCTGTTTCAAAAGCAGAGCAAATGAAGGAAGCAGGAGCTCTCCTCCCTCTCTCCCTACCTAACCGATTTACTGGTATGGACCTGCACTGCCCTGGAACAAATAGTGTCAGACATACTGGCCTCACTGAGCCTCAGTGTAGTGGAAAAGTGAAGCAACAAGCCTGGCCACAAGGGGAGGATGTGCTATAGGAGGGCAGCGGCTGATACGGAGGGAGAAATGGGCAGCTGGGGGAAGAGGGAAGAGTAGGGCTTCTTGTTTGTTTAATATCTTTATCTTAATCTCTGCCCTCGGGACACAAAGGCGAATTCATCCGGAAAACTGGATTATCTCACTTAGATGACTCAAACACACATAGTCCTGCACTCTATGTGGGTGTGTTTGTCAGTGTGTGTAAGTAAGCGTGGGAGAGGGAAAGAGGTGCATGTGGGTGAGTGCTTATTTATTTAGGGGTTACGTGTCCTGTTTTCTTTAAGTCACCGGGTTTTCACACTCGGGGTTATTCCTCTAACAGCTTTTCGAGCCGTCGATTTGGCTGCACCTTGTGTTTTCTAACAATCTGACTGCTCTGTGAAACTTGGTGCCGAAAGTTCAGATCATATCCGAGTTGGACTTACAGATAGTACAAAATCATCTTTAAAGCCACTACCGGAAGAAAGCCAAGACTTTAAAACTAGGCACGATTATCATTTGTTTAGAGTCACTCCACTGATTAAAGTTCAGCTATTAATCTCAAGGAGTACTGCTGACCCTAAGAAAGCAGTTGGTCAATGTCTTCTTGATGGAGCTTTCTAAAGTCTGAGAAAATATCCTTGATATCATCAGTTAGTATCAGCTGGATTTGGGCCTTAGGTTTAAGCACAAAGCCTGCATTATAAATTGGAGGCAAGGCAAATACGCTTGAGCACTCTCTAAACAAATCGGCATCATGAGTCTTTCAGGCATGCAGTCTGTTCTGCTGTTGTGATGGCATTTGAATGTCATCACTTCGGTTATTAGCAAAGTTAATAATGAGAGATATTAGATATTATAAAGTAAGATGACTGCGTAATTGTTTGGCAGATTTCTCTAACCTATATATAGTTTTGTCAAATTCAATATTAAGCTTCTTAATGTTTCATGGAAACCATGCATTGTGTAGAGTCCACAAACTTATTGAGGAGCTCGGGTAGCTGGTATAATGTGGCAGCTGAGAGCACATTATATGCTGTATTTAGTCAAAGCATGCATGCCAGAAAACCTCTGTGGAAAGTAGACAGACTGATCAATCTTCTGATTGCTTACTTTTAGTGGAAAACATTTGTGAGACGGTAAAAAGCTTGCTAATTGAAGTTTTGTTTTGAATCTAGCAGCCATTAGAGGAGCTCCATCTTAAACTCTTGTCCAAGTCATTTAATCCAGGTAATTGGAAATCTAGCTCAGTTGCTAAAGATGGTGAGATTCCTCTCTCGTCCTTAATCTAATAAAATGGTTCCTATCTTGATTATGAAATTCTCATAATATGTAAACTCCTATAAGTGTGTGATAGGAAGGCTGCAGAGCTCATGGTGTTCATACGGGAGGCTTAAAGATAGTTTCATGTAGGCTGCTTCTTCATTATTGTTTAGTTATTATCTTGAGTTAATGTCTGAGATAATAAGTAGCCCAAATAGGATAACACTGAGCTTGACACTATATTTAAAGCATTTTTGCTTTTACGTACATACTGCATGTATCTCCCCATGTGTGTCTAACAGCTAAATTATTCATACTTCCCTTTGCTTTTGATTTAATTGGCCCTCTTTCCATATTTGCCATGATGCCACCCGCTACCCTTGTCCTTCCTCTGGCTCCTTTTCCCCCGCTCACCACCTGACTTTGCTCCCAACTTGACCCTAATTGATTGTAATGAGTATAAGCTCTTATACTTTTCTCCCACCATCTCATCGTCTCTGCCTTCTTCCTGTTTCATTTATTATTTGTGCATAGCGGTGTGGGAGACATGGATTCCTTCTGTTTCCATGTGAGTAGCAAGCACTTGCAGAAGCCCATATTAGTGGGGACATGCCCAGCAGGTTGTGAAAGGCCCCAAGTGTTGTACGACTAATACTGTGCCACTTTTGAAAAAGACTCACAGTGTCTACTTGATTATATTTCCTTGGTTAGAATCCAATGACAGGATTAGGGATGGGTTATTTTCTCAAACACTTTCCAATTCCTTGTGCCTCTTTTCATTTCCAGAACCGCTGTTAATGAATGACCCTACATGAAGTCACTGCTAATTCAAAGCAACTGCCATTTTTCTTTGCTTTGGAATGCCAATATGATTGAACACCATGTCAAGACCAACTATCAATCTGCACCTTCATAATCAGCACTAAAGGGATTGAGCAATATATACTATAACACACGCAAACACATAGCGCATACATGCACAGCACATGCAAGCCCACGCTCATGTACATATTAGTGTGCTGCAGCATTTGCATCGGGTGTTAGAGTTATGGGGGTCTTTTAACATTGTAACGAATGAGCTTTGACACCCCAGAGATGACAAAGTGCAGGGTTGTTTATAGTAGAAGGCCCTTGCACTCTGTTGATACCATACCATTTACATGCATGACAATGTACCAACGTGTGAGAGCCATATCCGTGCCGTACTATATGTTATGCATGTTATAGCTCTTGTATAAAGTCCAAGTCCTTGCGCCTGCAAACCAAGCAGCCACTAAAACAAAGGTCAAAATAATAATAACCTTCATCTCCATCCGTGGCAGAAGATTCCCCCTCCTTTAATGTACGTGGATAGACACCATATATGTAAATTGTTAGTTTGACTGATGTTAAGGTGGCATTTACATTAAAGTCCAAGTGATCATTGGGGTTTTAAATGACAGGTCGATATAGCTGAGAGCTTTCAGTCTTAGTTTCAACCCAACATTGATCCATTGACTTATGGATTCATGGGAACACTGATGATAGCCCACAGAGAATGTGGTAATGACAAATAGTCCAAACGCACACACAGACACACGCACGCACGCACGCACGCACGCACACTCACACACACACACACACAAAGCGGCAGTTTTAGGTGACCTCTGAGCATCATCAAGGTCAGCCCATCAGGTCAGACAGGACATCTGGGGTGAGATGTTGTGGTGTCAGGCACTATGACATCGACTTGTCTGTCAGATGTCTAATCCCCATCATGTTATCTGTTCCCACAATATGCTGAGCACTTGTTGGCTGTTTTTCCTTCCTTCTGCTGTCCGCTTCATCCCAGAACAGGATGCGGAGGCCATATCTGGCAAGTAGAGTAGTTAACGGGTAACTGTTGTATTTATGTGAGGAATAAATTCACAATGCAAAACAATTCACACACATCCTCCTGGCTAAGCCCCTGACTCTGTGTACTCTCTGCATAATTTGAAGGTCTGTGGTGAAACTACAAATGCTTTTTTGCAAGAGATCAGACTGGGACTTTTACATTTTCTTTTGTGTGTAGAATGGTAATATACATGCAAAAGCTTCTAAAATAAGCTATTTAAAAAATCCTGTCTAGCTTTATGATGTGAGTCTTTGAAATTGTATTATTTTTGCAGCTTTCTTTGCCTCAGAGTTGAACCAGTGGTCAGTAGAGAACCAGAATTGTGGGTGATGGCAGGTTGATGTCAGGGTCCTGCTCTCAACACTCATATTTACAGCAACACACTTGTCTGTACCCATATATAGGTTACAGCATTGGCCCTTGTGAGAGGGGGTGAGATCGATAAATCTGAACGAGATGCGTGCATTTATACCCTCCCCTATTACAAACACACACGCACGTACATTACCTTATGCATTGAGATACACACACACACACACATCGGCACTCACAGTCAGTCACCCACCCTTCCCCCTGTCTTCACCTGTCTGTGGAGGTAAACACATGCATTTAAATCAGTTGTGGGGTGCCGTGGTAACAAAGACAAATGATGTTGTATGTAATATTTTTCTATTAACATAAAGTAATATAAAGTGAAGGGCAGTGGTGTATGGAGGGAGTTAGGGGCTAATGTCCCGTATCAGATGTGGACAATGTCAGGGCTGCATACTGAGCAGTCTGTGTCCTTCTCTCCTGCTGTGTGTGTGTGTGTGTGTGTGTGTGTGTGTGTGTGTGTGTGTGTGTGTGTGTCCGTCCTGCTCTTTCAGAGGGCTAGAAGCCGGTGACACACCACACTGTATTATTCCCACTGTCTTATTAACCCCTCTGCCCTCACCCCTCTTTCCTCACTCTGTTTTTTTCACACTCTCAGATGAACTGGATGTATATCTAAAACAAACTTGAGCTCTTGAGCTTCACCTCTCCTCTCCTGTCATGGCCACACGCCTCACATTTGTCTAGGAATAAGACATCAGAGTTTCTCTTCCGTTTGCTTACTTGCAGAAACAAAAATAAATCTGTAACAATTACCTAAAATCTTGAAAGCTGCCTTTCATTTCTTGTTCTTGTCAGGATAAAGGTGTGACACACGAGGCCGGTGAAGCTGAGGAAAGAAAAAAGAGTAACAGGCAGCTGAGTAAGAAAAGTCAGACCAAAAGAAAAAAAAAAAGTAATTGATTTTACTTGTACTTTTAAATACTTTAACTAAAAAATAAAAAAATGCACAAATTAAGCAACTGACAAACCAAATCACAACTTTTCCCCTGTAACTCATAATGCATGCTTGACCACAACAGCTGATCTTTATATTACTGCCAGTAGTGAACAGCCTTCTGTAGGAATGCAATTCATGTCTTTGTAATGTGAGGAAGAGAGGTGTGCGACATCTTTATGCGTGTGAGATGAAGGATTCTACCTCCACGTACCGGTGATGAATGCAGTACACATTTAGACTGACAGCCACAACACTGACAACTGATCTAATATTCATCTGCCGCTACACACTGCCACAGCATTGCTCCAACGCCACTTGTTAGCGAGTTCACCCTATATTGGCATCCTTATTTTGGAGCATCCGCGCCTGTATTTGTGGTGTGCGTTTTTTCCGCGTTATTATCCGTCTCATGCTGTGGGATAGACGGGAATAGAGAGCTGGTCCAGTTGAGCCTAGCTGGCGTATGGATTGGATCCACTGTAATCTACTGTAAGACACTGCTATCTCTGAGAGACTCGCAGAACGCCAACTCAGCCCTTATTCTCACACACACAAACACACACTCGTGCACATGTTCCCCTAATGCAGGGGGATTTCAGGGGAAGTAAGTGAATAGTTTCAGGTCACCAGCTAGATTCCAGTATCAGGATGCTGCGTCAGCGGGGAAACAGCAGTGAGGATGTGATCAGAGCAGCCTACACTGTCCTTAACTCTGCAGACTGTCCCCGCACTGATTCCCACACACAAAAACATGCACAGAGGAACACCAGATGCCATGAAGCATAATGTGTTTCCCACATATACCTGCGTTTATCATTACTGATACCATCATCATACACACAGTACACACAGATGTTAGGTAATTATTGGCCTGATCTCCACTCATCAGTAGGGAGCCTCTCTGAGTGGGTTGCTACATCAAAAGTAGAGCAATATCTGTTTCAGGGTTTTCCCAGCCTTTGTTGAGCAGCAGTGTCTGGATCAAACATGAATATTCATTCATCAGACTGAGGAGATGTTGGCACAGGGAAGGAAAAATGTCTAGAGGGCTCATTCTTTATCGTTCTCTTTCTGTATCGCAGACTCTCTCTCTTGCTTCTCTCCTCACATCTAATACTTCAAGGACGGCAGTTAATTTAAGATCTATTATAAATGATTAATTCAATATTTATGAATATTTTAAAATCCCTATTAAATTACTTTGTATCTGTTTAGCATTACATCTTTCCGGATTTTTTTGTGCGTGTATATTCTCTCAAAGAGACAAAACTGTTACTATTACTATACTCTTTCATCCTCTGAGATGCCTCATGCGAGATGTATTTTGCCTTTGATGTGCTTCACGATTAAACCAATGTTATTTCTACCATCATCCTGCAGTGGATACATGGTTTGTGTATGTGTGTGCGCGCACACAGGGATGCCTCTGTGACTGCCTGTGTGTGAGTTTGCTCCACCGACTGTTGGTGTTAAGAGATAAGAGTGGAGGAAAGTCTCCTTTCTTCCTCTTTCAGGACCATTACCTTTCATTCCAATCACAGAGGAGAGCCCAGGGGAAAAGGAGGGGGAGATGGCTGGGATGTATATAAAACTGCGTCGTGCATGATGCATATGAGAAAAGTAAGATTGGTAACTGGTTCCACCCTGTTCTACCGGTTGCCGTTTTTAAAATAGGTACAGTAATGACCTTTTATTTAATATCTTTCACTTGTTTCAGTTAAAATTATACTACAGGTTAGCGTAGAGTTTAGAAAGCAAACTGCAAATAGCTAATTTGATTGGTCACGATTTATTGATTTTTACGTCCATTATCATTTTATAAAAATTGGAATTGCTTGTCATTTGCTGGCTTTTTAATGCTTGTACATGTTTTCCAAGTTTTTGTTCATCTGGTGAAATTAACATATATTCATGCGCAGCTAAATACTTTAAGAATGAGCTTATAAAATTATATATTTGATCTTTTAGGATAGTTTAATGTGTTTAAACAGCTCGCACATCTTTACCTCTCACATTAGAAACACAGATACAGAGTGTGTTTTAAAGGAAATATGAAAATGTAAAAAAAAATATATATATAGGAAAATAGGAAAGATAATGCCCAAAAAAATTGAATTTTCTCTCTGGTCCAAAATGGTTGAGGAGTTATGGTAACGGCAAAGCAGATTTTTCTGTTTGTGTTCTGACAGCAGTACCTCATGAATAGTTTGATCTACCATAATACACCAAATATGCCCATAAAGCTCGTCTTCTCTTCTTTCTCAGACTGTTTCAATTTTCTCTCTATCACGATTTACGGTCTCTTTTAAAGAGCCCCTGATCAAAAAGGGTTAACGTCCCACTTTGAACACATTCAAGACCAGAACCAGTCTCAGATATACGCACACGTTAATCCTAAAATATTCTTAACTGCACAAATTCTTCAAGTTCGTGTATATTTTCCACAGTAACAGTAATATGCCGAAGAGAAAGACCAGGATTCACTTGCCACACTGGTGATGGTGTAATGACAGATGATGTCATAAAGCAGCAAGAGGAAGTCATTATTACTCCTTCCTCACCTTACCTCTCTTCAAACTGCACTACCATCAAAACAGGAAGTGCGGTTGATCTCAGAGAGGTTGATCAGAATGAGAAATCGATCAGAAGGCTGTAGATCTTGTGGGAGGTTTCGTATTGATCCCTCTACCTCCTCCCACCTTTGTGATTATCTGCAGCATGGATAGTTTACTGATGTCTGGGGGGACACTTGCAGAGGTTTTGTTATCCCAGGTTAAAGCTCAAAATAATCCCTAAATTGTTGTGTTTCATTTATTAACTTTTCAGTTTATTTGATTATTTTTTTTTAAGCTAAAACAAAAAAGGGTTTTGGGTGATTACTTGGTTTTTACACAGATATGAGCAGGAAAACTGTGAGTACAGTAGACCATCCAGGTGGTGTTTTTATTCATAGCTTCTGGTGCTGACTCCACCTTCTGTTACGGTTAAGTGGAAAGTATTAACAAACCCAGAAATACATTTTTAAGTGTAAATGATTGGCTGCTGTTCTCTTTTCTCCTAACGTTCATGTTTTTTTCTGTGGTTTTTCACTTGGTCACTTAGGTTCATCTGCCATCATGTCATTTGCTTAAGTAAGGGTCTGATCTGAATCTGGGATTTGTGTCTGCGGGTGTGGGTGGTGGGGGTTGGGGTTTTGACATCATGTAAGGGTGACATCTGTCATGTGTGACCGTAGGTTGGCCAGGTGACAAAAGTGAAGGCTGATTTACTAAAAGGACAGGAGCATCAGAGTAGAACCTGACCACACATCCTTCACTCTGTCAGAGAGATAAAGCCCCCTCTCTCCATCTCTGAAAGTGAGTGAGGGACAGAGGGTAAGAGAGAGCAGGAAAAAGACACTGAGGCCTTCACCTGTCGACTTTCAGGACAAGTCTAAGCTGTCTCGGTCTGTCTCTATCTTTTTATATCAACATGTACTTTTTAACCATGTCGTCGTCTCTCTTCTTCTTCAGTTTCTCTTTGCAAAAAACACGCACACAGGGATTTATGTGCTTCGTAGATGCTCAGATGTTTGCTTTTAGATGGATTTCAGTTCCTTCCTTTCTTGATCCTCGAGCTCATCTTGAATGTAAGGCTGTGCGCACGTATATGCTATCAATATGCCCTTGTGCTCTAAATATTGTAATCAATAACCATATGATTATCTGTATAGGGAAGGTATAAATGATTTCAAATAGGGTGAGGGTGACTGATGTTTGCTTTTCACAATGAAGTTACTGTCAATAATTAATGCATGTGATTAATCTGTAAACAACTTTACAAGTGAGCAAGAATGAAAAGGGCGTCGTGCTGGTATTGTGTGTGTGGGTGTGTGCTTGAATATGTGCGACCTTGACCCCTTGATTCTCTGTAAGAGAAAAAGCTTTGGAACTTTATTACAGCACTTACATGTTAGCTGGTACACGTGTTGTACCAGCTAACATGGAAATGCATTCAAAAACAATGTCACATGTGTGGCTGGGAGTCAAATTAATATCTTCACAAAGGTACGCAGACTAGAAGAATGAATTACGAGGATTTCCTCCTTAATAAAAGGAAGGAAATTGAAAAGATTTTGAGTATTGGAATATTTCCTGTCGTGTCAGTTGTCATTTGTGTGCTCATGTGTGTTCATTTGCACCTGACAGTAAAACAGGTCAGCGTTTCTCCCATGTGGTCATTAATGGGCTTTGAAATGATCCAGTTTAAAATCTTTTTAAGTAGTTGTTTGGTAGAGAGTGAATGTGCCACTCTATTGTTTTGATTTGCTTGAAGTGGTAACAAATTGTAACTGTGTGTAAGAAAAAGTGTAACTGAAAGGTTGATGCTTTTTATCAGTTATCACGGGATTGTCACACTAATTAACCCTGTCGTGTGAAGGAAAACAGCTGCTGAGAATGAGGGAAACACAGTATAGTAAAACCATATATATCCATGGTACATCAGCTGGTTACTATGTAGCGCTTTTCTACTCTACTGGAGTACTCAGAGTGCTTTATAGCAGCGGTCCCCAACCTTTTTTTGCACCACGGACCGGTTTATGTCCGACAATATTTTCACAGAGCAGCCTTTAAGGTGCCTTGGATAAATACAACAACAACAAAAAAAAAAAACAGTACCGGTACCAAAAAAAAGAAGATTCATTCATAACACAGGAAAAAACCCAGGGAAAACGAGTTAACAATAAAAACGCTAAAAAAAAAAATGCTAAAAACCAATAAAAACACCGAAAACCATGAATTTCACACCCGAGCTTCAACTCTCGACCACCTGGATTATCTACTCGCGACCCGGTACCAAACGACTCGCGGACCGGTACCGGTCCGTGGCCCGGGGGTTGGCGACCGCTGCTTTCTAGAGCCCCTACAACAATTCACGGCTATTCATACAAGCACTTTTTTTCTAGGCCTAAGTGCTTTCTAAGATTCACACAAATTCATACTCCAATGAATGCATCAGAGAGCAACTTGGTGTTCAGTATCCTGCCAATGTTTTGGCATAGAGCCACCTCCATCCATCCATGCACTCATCCATCCAACCATCTTCTTCCTCTGAGCTAATTCAGGGTCATCGGGGTGCTGGATTCTATTCCAGCTGCCGTTGGGTGAGAGGTGAGGTACACCCTGGACAGGTCGGCAGTGTGTCTGTGTGTGCCAACACAGGGAGACAGACATCCATTCGCACTCACATTCACACCTATGGGCAATTTAGATTCACTAGTTAAACTAACCCCAATTAAGGTAATGTACGCAGACACAGGGCAAACCTGCAATTCGACACAGAAAGGACACAAGCCAGATGGTGGATTCAAACCCTTCTTGCTGTATTATTCAGAATATCAGTTAAATAACTTGCTGATATTTGACGTTCACTGTTTTCTAAACAGAATTTTGCAGACTGACGTCAAGCACTCATGCGCTTACATAAACCTCCTAGGACCTGGCGTCCACATGTGTGGACATCACATTTTTGGTTGTTTAGACCAAAATACTAAATATTGCTCTATAAAGAACCTGATATCCACTTACAAGGACATTGTATTGCCACTGTTCTATCAAAATGTAAAACGAATGTCCTCATATGTGGCTCTAATTTTTCTCAGAAACAAAAATCAAGTAAAAAAAGAAAAATCTGGTAATTCTTTGTTTTTACATTCATCAGGTCCCAATCAGCCCAAATAGCAAAGAGAAATTAAAAATTCATGCCATGAAAGAGTTCGGGTCTTAGGAGGTTAATGTTATAGATGATTGTTAAATTTTGAACTCATTGATATTAACTTCAAATTTTCTGTTTTTTTTGTTTTGACGACTTTGGAGCATTTCAGGCGACTTACTTAGTTTGTCTTCAACAGCGTCACTCAGGTGTCACATTCTTGTGTAAATCATCATCTATAGCACCAGTGATGAAAGGGGAAGAGCCTTAATAGACAACACGAATTCAAGGTTCAAGCAAGGGATTCACTGGCCATGAAGCTTAACAAATCTGGGTGGCAGCTCCCATGTGGAACTGCTTTTGGAACTCTAGTAATGTTACTGGTGTTCAGAAACTCCACAGGATGCTTTGAAATTAAATGCCACCATTGTCACAGACCGTTTGGACTTTTAAACTGTCATACCAACAGAAGAAGGGGAAGTGATGGTATACTGCCCGAGATGCTGGGCTCAAAGCGAGTGTGATTGAAGCAAACTTTTCTAAAGACATGACATGCTGGGTGAGAAGCAGGCATGTGCTATTACAGGTTGACACATCAAACACGGGCTGTTTTGTGTTGGTACCAAAATACCAGTGTTGTAACGACACTAGCAAAAACATTTAAACAATACCCAGAATCTTCATCCTTGAGTACACACCTTTCTTACTTTCTGCAACTTAGCAAAGTCAAAGAGTAAAATGGGAAAAAGGTTTAGCCATTGAAGGATCCTATGCCCCCCGTGCTTCTCTCTACTCCTTACACACACTCTTTTTCTTCGACTGTGTGTATGTGTGTGTACATGAAGGAGAAGCCTATCTTGCCTGCTATCATTTCCTGAATGACCTCTGCTTTCAGCCTATGATGGATTGTATTGCGCTCATAGACATTAATTTTCCTGAACCAGGCAAAAAAAAAAAAAAAAAAAAGAGCTTTACTCACAGGAAGAGCATGTTAGTACAAGGGTAATTCTATAAAACAACAGCTAAGATACAGCAGAGAGTCAGGCATTATCAACAGCAAGCCTTGGAGACTCTACACATTTCCCTCCTTCATCTCACTAACTCTCACTTTCAGTCTTTGTCTCGCTCAGGCGTTATCAAGTGTATTTGCTTGTGTCAGTAGTTAGTAGCAGGTATTAACATGCACTCTCCTGTGAGCGTGTGTCTGCAGCGTTCAGGTAAGTTGCAGCTGCTGTCTCTGTGGTGCTGTCTTCTCATTAAGGCAGGTAATGAGCTCAGTCACATCCACCTCTGCAGGTCACCCCACGAGAGAGAGAAAGGGAGGGAGAGAGGATTAGAAACAACAGAGGAAGTGTTGCAGGAAAGAGGTACTCTGTGTGCGCATGAGGGAGAAAAGGGATGTCTTAATTATTTCACCTGCCTGCTGTTCCACTCGACTGCAGCACCTTTGGGTTACTCCCTGTTTACACTACTGTGCAAGCCTCTGTGCTCCGTGCGCTCCAGGAATTGGATGATGGGAAAGCAGAAGACGAGCTGAGATAATTCAGGATGTAGTCGAAAGGGTTGTGGACGGGGGCGGGGTGGGGACAGAGACAGAATGAGGTTGTTGAAAGCAACACAGGAAAAGGGTTAAAAACAAGCAGGAGAAGGAGAGGGAAGGAGAAGGGAGTGTTAAAGAAGAAAGCAAAGGAGTGGAGGAGTGGGGAATAGAGGGAGTGTGTCTTCCCAGGAGTGAGCAGGCTGTCTTGTCGAGTAGTTCATCATTGTGTCCCCGGTGACTGTGTCTGTGGCCTGGCCCCGCTGTAGCTATAATAAGACATAAATAAGGAACAAGACTGCCTTATCTACTCTGTGGCCCCCATCTCGCTCTCTCTCTTCTTTCCTCTCCTCCTCTTTCTTCTTCTTCTTCTCACACATTTCTGCTGCAGCAGATGTAGAGTGGTGCATTTAAGTAGTGTTTCCCCCAATGTTTACCATTGCTGCTGTCTGATGACCCACAGGCACTCACAACCCTGTGCCCACATATAGATGGACAGGTTTTAGTCTTAACTGTCTTAAATTCTCTAATACAAACAAATTACCCATTAATACTGGTGTCAGACTCAAGCTGCACACCAAAATAAAAACTATCTAAGTAGTTTGGTCATTATTTATAATACACTAAGTGCTCATTCTTAAAAAGGCACCAGAAATATGTAGACAAACGTATGTGGATTTACATAGAGAGGAACAATACATGTCTTGGATACTCTGTCTGATGTTGCTTTCTTTTTGCTAGTTAGTCTGATTATTACTTTATTTCTCTGTGTATTTAGTAGATTTTGTGATTTTGTGAAATGAGTAAAAACATGATGAATTTGGCTGTTCGAGAATGGAAAAAAAAAACACAAGTATACCTTTATTGCTTCCATAGGAAGATAGTAAGTAGCAGCTAGGTGCTGCTAATCAAATGCACTTGATTAACTGATCATCAGTAAGTGTGATCAAGTCTATAAAGGTTCAAGTTAAAATGATTATTCACAAGTGAAAAACATTCAAGACAGCTGCCGGTCTTTTTAGGAGGGGACATTCCAGAAATTTCACCCCAATGAATGATTCCTAGAAAAAAGAGCTACATCTCAGACTCCATATCTCAGTTTGCATGTTTTATTTCATGACAGTAAAGTCAGAAAAAGACTGGGCAAGTATGGCATGTTTGAAATGGTAGCCAGGAGAAAGCCACTTCTCTCTAAAAAGAATATGGGAGCACAGATTTGGTGTCCAAAGTTACTACAAACTACAAGACTTCTGGAACGATGTCATTTGGAAGGATGAACAAAGTGGAGACGTTTAGCCGAAACACAAAGCACCATGTCTGGGAAAAACCAAACACAGCACACAATCACCTCATATCAAGTATCAAGCACAGCGGTGAAGGGTCCTTTGATTTTACAGTCAAGAAATCAAGGTTTTGCAATGTGCCAGTCAGGACCATATCTCAACCTGATTGAAACACTGTGGTGAGATCTTAAGAGACCTGTGCAAAAACAAATGCCTACAAACCTCAAAGAGTGGGGCAAAATCCCTCCACAACCATAATGGAAGCTGATAAAGCTGCATAGAGTCCTGTGAAAACTTTCTTTGACTGTCACTGTAAACCTAGCTTTGGAACATATCCTCGAGAATAGGTTGAGTGAGTAAGGTTAGTTAGGCCTGATTTAGACTTCTGCGAGAATCTTTGTAGAACTTACGATGTAACTTAGTTAAGTGGCCGACACTGTTGCCGGCATTTATGCTTTTGCTGGTGCATTATGTGTTAATTGCCATGTGATTATGTCCCACTATTTATATGTGGAACATAAATAAATAAAAATGATGGGGCTTTTTCCTTCCTGGGTCCCTGCTCTTTGTTATGGTCATTTTTAATTCAGGCACAGACATATTTTTCTCTCCAGTTTTTCCACTTCTTTTCACATTCCCTCATGTCCATTCTGATAGTTTCAGCAGTCTCCCTCCAGGAATTTGCTGCTGACATTTGTGAGTCCTTTTATTGATGTTATGAATATTATTCCTTATACTGAGATGATGATTGTTTCTCTCACTGATAAAAAGCAAGAACGAGCCAAACCGAATATGCGTCAGGTTATGCTGTAACTTGCAGCGTAGGGTTTCAAAGAGGTTTGCAGGTACAACATAGCCACAGTGTAGATTTCTCGCTGAAGCACAAATCCCCAGTAACATCTCTGACATATTATTCATTACCCACGCCAAGAAAACTCTGTTTTTGGTAACATGTGTGTGTCATTATTATGTCTGCAAACACAGTAGCTCAAAAGGTTTTGTTCATAATCTGTCTTGAAGGTCAACTTAAAGATTTATTGGTTAAATATTAACAGAAAACAGTCTTATATCTTAGAAAGTAGGTTTCTTTGAAATGTGGTGTTTATTGTCAACATATAACAGAATTATATAAAGATTTAAAACATCATGCCACAGTTGACCTTTGACCTCTCCTTCACAGTCAATTGATTGATCTAAAGGTTAAGGTGATAATGTTTTTTTACTTTTATTGTTTGTGTTGATAACATATAAAGGAAACGATGGGATGGAATGATGAAGTATGTTAAATTACAGTAACAGGTTATGACCATTTAAACACGTAATCATTTGAATATGTGTACAGTGTCTCTGAAGAAGTATAATATTTTTGAAAAACAAAATAAACATGTGATCGAAAACGTTTTTCACTTGATATTTACTACTAAAAATCTTAACAAATTTACTAAACAATGAAATGAATAAATTAAAAAATTAAAGAAATAATTTAAGTATACTAAAATGGATTTACACAGGGTAAAAAAAACCAAAAACATACTTTACACTTGTTTTTACCATGTGACAAACTTCTTAAAGTATGTTTAAGAATACATAGAAAAAAACTATATGATTCCCTAAAATGTAAATACTGCCCAGAAAGACGGAGAAGATGTTTGCATTCTCTAAATGCTTTTTATGCCAGTAACACCATTTCCCACAAGTTAAATGCAAGCACGAATTATAAGTGAACAGTTCATTTAAAGGGGTAAAAAAACATTCTTACACACTAAAAACTATGACATTTTTAAACAAAACTTAGACCTGGGAGGATTAACACACACCACTTCACTTTCTGTGTGTTCACATGTTTCGTATTTCCCACACATAAAACCCCTTTATTGTTTTCTTAACTTCTTAACCATTCCTGTCTTTTGTGTGTGTGTGTGTGTGTGTGTGTGTGTGTGTGTGTGTGTGTGTGTGTGCGTGTGTGTGTGTGAGATCAAGGTGCTATATGAAGTCAAGTTATTAATGTTTGTGTTTACTAGATTTGCAGCTTCACTGGGGAGTTGGATCTCAGTGATGTCTCACTTTTGTTTACACAACTTAACGCTGCTTGGCTCTGTGGTAGGCATACCCGCATGTGTGTGGATGCGTGAGTGTGTGTGGGAGTCAGAAAGCAAAGAGAGAGAGAGTAAGGTCAGAGCCCGAGCGAGAGGCAGAGAGGGAGACCCCAGGAGAACAGGGTTTTTGCAGGGGCTTTGGTTGTTCCTGCATCATTACCCCGACTGCAGACAAAGCCTACTTATGTCTCTCTTTCCCCTCCCTATCCATACAATCACTTGTACACACATACAATCACACACATACACTATACTGTATGTGTCAACAAAGACCGAGGGAGTCCTGCACAGGGGAGAAAAGAGGAAATATGAGAGACGAGGCAAAGGAGGGGATGCAGAGAGAGGAGAATGGAGAATAGATTTATGAAATAAAGCATTCCAAACAGCACGATCTGCCTGCTGTGAGAAACACCTTTCATAAATCACCACACAACGGCAGAAAATAGAGCATTTGGTGGCGTTCTCATCTGTGTGTGTGCGCAGGCGTGTGCGTTTGTAGTTGGAGGGACAAGGGGGAAAGAGTGAGAGAGTCTTTTATTATTGTCACCAGTCTAAGTGAAAAGTGTGGTGCAAAGTAGTGTTACAAGTGATGCATATACTGCATGTGTCCAAGCAAGTGTTTGTGTGTGAGTGCTCACTCGTATACATGTCAGTGTGTACAGTCAGAGTGTGCGGTTGTGTTTATTGCATACTGCCCTCCCACAGGGTATCTTTACAGAGAGCATGATATAAAAAGAGACAGATAGGGTTAGAGAACGAAAAACCGAGAAAGAAAGGGGAGAGGGAGAGCTGAGTACAGTAGCTTGGGGGGATCTCTGTCTGGGTCAGAGACAGAAGAGTCAGAGAGAGAAGGCGAGAAAGAACGAAGGAGGAGAAAGGCAGAAAGAGAAAAGGGCGACGTGCCGAGAGGGGAGTTTTTCCTCAGGTGAGTTGTTCTGTAAGTGAGCACTGATCTACCCCGATCCTGTCACTGAGAAGAACGCGAGGTCGACTGCATCGAGAATACAAACAGCGCCTTACTACACGCGCACACCTACACACAAACATACATTCGGGAGTGTGCTCTCTGTGCAGCATCTTTCAGAGCTATTCAAATTCAACTGTGAAGCCAGTGAACTATTCACCTAGCTGTTGAACACATTGAGAGCTTATTAAGTGCCTTTGCCAACCATAGAAAGGCCAAGGATGTAATTTGCCATTCACACACTGGTTTTACAGTCCGTCTCTTTAACACATCTAGCGCTCATCTAGCATCCTTAAGTCCTCAGAATGAGACAATTAGCGCTCAGAGACAAGGCCAGTGCACTCAATGGACGAGGAATGGCAATGCGGTGAGAGACAATTTAGCCGAGGAATACATTGTGAGGAAGAAAGAGAGAAAAATGAAGGAGAGACAGCCAGATAGTCGAGGAATGGTCTTTTCAAATTTGTAGCAAGCCAGATGAGATACGGGAGGAGGAGAGGGAGACTTTTATGGGTCTGACAATGAAAGGCAATCAGGAGTAATATGAAATAAGAAACATGGAGCATGTGTTCAACAGCAGACTAATTTCATGAACCTCCTTCACTGATTGCATGTGGAAGACTGAAGTGAAGAAGCTTTGGAAGAAAACTGATTGATGGGTAACACGCTCATATGTGTAGTAGGAAACATCAGCAATGATTAGTCATTTAAACTTGGCTGACTTTTTCTGAAAATGAGCAGAATAGTCTTCTGGCACTGTTGTAGACTGGCAAAACACAGAAAGCACCACCTACAGAACTACTACTGCAGCTTAAACTGGATGCGGGATTTGTTGTGCTTCACACTTTTGCATCAGATTTAATAAAGTCACTGATTCATGGTTTTATTTTTTGTCAACATGTGATGGTCCTTTTTCAAAATGCACTCTAGACCAGGGGTAGGCAACTCCAGGCCTCGAGGGCCGGTGTCCTGCAGGTTTTAGATCGCGCCCTGGGTTAACACACCTGAATCAAATGATTAGTTCATTACCAGGCCTCTGGAGAACTTCAGAAATGCTGAGGAGTCATTTAGCTCTTTAAATCAGCTGTGATGGATCATGGACATATCTAAAACCTGCAGGACACCGGCACTCGAGGCCTGGAGTTGCCTACCCCTGCTCTAGACTGATAATAATCAAAAGGATTTCAGATAGCTGTTCTCTCACACCCACAGAACCAAACGTTGTTCACTTTGACTTTACAGTTTTGCAGCTGTTACTCACTAAATATGTGGATTTGCGATCACCCCTTCAGACAAGGTGCCTTCTGCTTTGCAGTGCATACAAAGAGTCTTTGTAAAGTCATTGCCCATCATGTTCCTCATGTCCTCTCCTCTATTTGCTGCTGCTATCAAACATATTTAAAAAAGAAAAAATTCAGATTCATATGAATTACAAGGGAAAAAAAGACTTTGAAGCTCAAAATGACATGTTAATATTGACAATTTGTGCAGCGTAGTTTGTGTAACTTTACCCAGTTGTATGACTGGTCTACAGGGTTTTGGACAGAGGGCGGTAATGTAGCATGCAGCTGAATTAAAGGGGTTGGTATTTAATTGCAGCCCACAGATGGCCTCATACATCTTTGGATCATTTAAAGGGGCGGTGGGCTGAGTAATGTGTGTGTGACACGGCGCTGTGTTTTATAAGAGAGCTGCTATTACACAGACTGCTCTATAAAGGGACACAGTCAGCGGGGGAGAGGTGTGGTTAAAAGCCTGGTTTGTAATTGGAGCGTGACACCCTCTGTTTAAATTCTCTTAATCCAATGCCAGTTTTGTTTACATATAGATTTAATAAAGATCTCAAAATGATTTTTTTTAACCTGGAAAAGATGTCAGCAAGGACTTGTTCGTTAATGTTATTCTTGAAGAGTTTTTCTTACATTATTGAAGGCATACAACACCATTCTGCTGCATTTCACTGGCTTTACACACAGTTTTACACAAAGACAAAGAAGTCTTCTAAATAATAATAGGCTGCTTGTGAGACACAAATAGATACAAAGAGGGAAAAAAATGAAAAATGTAAGACCAGTGACGGAGGAGATTCAAAATTAAATGGATAGGAGAAGAAGCGGGAGGAAAAGATGAGTCTGGGGAAGGAGGGATATGGAGATGGTTAAGAAGAAATGAAGTGGGATATGTTAAGAAGTGTGTGTTCGTGGTTGAGCCCCAGCTGTTCTCTCCCTGGGGGTTCAAACAGCTGTCATGCACTCCAATAACACACACGTACACTTACGTTGTTTTCTTTTCAATATCTGTACACCCCCTTTTATCCTCAGCTTTGTGAAATTTCCTTATTTTCTGTCTTTTAACCCTGTCTTCAGTTCAGCCTCCTCTGCACATGTTCATTTTTCTGTCTGCATCCCCCCCCCTCCTCTTTCTACATCCTTCACTTTCTAAACGAAACAGGAAAAAAGCGAGTAGGAATGATGGTAAGGAAGGTTTAAGGAAAGAGAAAAGAGGCACGGGAAGCAGGAAGGCTAGTCTTTCATGTGGCCGTATCCTCTGGTCTGCATAGTCCAGATTACATTCCTTCTCTTTGGTTAGACAGCTTTTCCAATTTCTCCCAGGCAGAAGGAAGACAGGTTGAGAAGACGTTGCTGGTTAACTGCATTAGCTTATTTTGCCATCCTCAATGCATCCGGTGCCCTAATCCCTGTCTGTTGACATGGCGGGATGAGGGAGTGTGGCACTGGTTGATAGGGAGGTCCTCCTGCCGCTCTGGTAGACACATGCCCTCCCATCTTCCTCTCATCATGTACCCCTCTATTCTTTCCTCAACGTTAAGCAGCTCCAGCTCACAAAATTCCTACAGACAAATTGGAAATTTTGTCTTTAACTGCAGCTTGGCTCTTTAGCTCATGCACTACATGCAGTGAGACAAGAGGGGAAATTGGATTGGTCTTATGAAGGAGAGGCAGCTTGTGACAAGAGGACAGAAAGGAGTGACAAGAGGGTGAGGTTGGTGGAATGGGTCAGCTTGGATAGAGGCAGGTAGAGGTTGGATATATGTGTACATGCACCGCCATGTACACTTTGGTTGGGGGATGGAAGGCATTGTTGTAGGGGTGGATACAGGGGAGATCTGGAGGGATAGAGGGAGATCAGCAAAGAAAAAGGAGGAGGGGGTAAGAGAAGAGTGATTATGGTGGGTCTTGGCTGCCAGGCCTGATAAATGACTAATCAGGAGAACAGGGCCTTAGGTCCCTCACAGGACCACTACTACCACAGGCTTATCACATGCACAGGCTGCAGACGCACACACACATACACTCTTTGCCTCTCGCAAACACGCTTCACACATGCAGCCTTGTACACTTGGACACAAAAGGAGAGGGTAAGAGAAAAGAGAGGGATGGGTTGAATCCATAGCTGCCTCTCCTGGAGCAGCACTCAGTTTGGAGAGCTGTTATAGATCCACCTCTGCCTCCTACTCTCACCTGTCTCACCTCTCTGACTCCTTGCTCCAGGCCTAATAGTCTGCCAAGACTGGGACAAAGAGCAGGTCACATAACTGACAAACTGGGGTTTTGTTAACTGATAATGTTGCCTCTGTTTTTAAAATGATGGCTCAGGATACATTATGTTCATCTATTTATTTTTTACTTTTGAGTTTCATGAGCTTTTGCTCAGGATAGAAACAGTCGCTCTCTCTGGTTAAATCCAATCTGGCTGTATTCCAAGGTAATGATCAGGAAGGGATGGGAAAGGGCGGGAGAAAGAATTATTAAGAGAAGGGAGTAGGAGGAAGCGGTGGCGATGGGATGTCTTTGTGTGTCATGCTCCATTGACTCAGCCTCCATACCTCAGCAGCCATGTGATCCTAGTATGATGCTGCTAATAGTGACACTAGTGGGGTCGAGAGCACGCGTGAGGGTGAGACAATAGAGGTTAGGTGCCTGGGAGTGCACTGCAAGAAGTGGGAAGGGAGGAAGGAACAAGAGAGGAGGAGGGCAGAGATGAGGGGAGAGCTGGAAGAACAAAAAAATTACTGGGAGCAGAAATGCAGGAGAAGGAGAGACGGATGAGACTCGGGTCTCTGTGGGATTGTGTGCAAGGACGGCCAAGTTGGTTTCTCCATCCCCTTGTACCTTTGTGTCCCCCGCCATGTGTCTCTGGATGCAAAGTCACTGCCTTAGCTCAGATCACCTCTGTAGCTTGTAATACTGAATGAGCAAGCTGTGTTTTTACTCCTGTGGCTGCAGTTGTACTGACGATACAGCTCTGTGTATATATGTGTTGAAAGTTAGACATTAACCTACACAAGCAAGGTTTTTCTGCCTCCCTGGGGCATGAAGGGTATAGAACAGTTCTTATACCCATTCATTTGTTCTATATTGGGCCTTTTGTGTGTTTTCAAGGTGCCTTCTTTTTCAAATAATTCATCTGAACTTTTTTTTTCTAATTATTTAACTTTAGTTTATTGTTGTTTTGCTATTGAACCTGAAATATACTCATAAAGGTTTGTTGCAATATGTTTTTTTTGGCATTTATCTACCATATTAAACACATAGTTTCCACGCTATATGCTCCACAGTAGATAAAGATGAAATTGTACCAGTCTAATTTGTATTTCACACCCAATATGCATCTCTGCCGTTCCTGCGGCAGCCGTTATAACATGGGAAATGCTTAAGCCTTTCCCGCTCTCCGACTGTCACTCCCTACTAACTTCGAGCCGTGCTGAAGCCGTGTGATGCCTACTTCCCCCTGACTCTCTGTCTCCACCAGTCGTAACCAGCAGCTCCGTGATGCCCTGTGATGTTGTTTCTGCAGATGCTGGTGTCTGTGGCGATAAGGCCTCACAGTTGGGCAATCTGATTGGATTAGGGGGCTCTTTGAACAAGCCCTGACTGGCTGTTTGCCGGGGGGATGCAAATGAGCTCCTTAAGAGGAAAGCAGGGACTTGACCCTTATTGGGCCAGGCAGTATGGACAGTGGCACGGAGGGAGGAAGGAGGGGTGAGAGTCCACCATCTGAAAGCTGAATTGTGGAAAGTGAATGGGTGAAAGTGTATCACTGGCAGACTCTATCTCTTCCTCTCTTTCTCTCTCAGTCTGGATAAGTGTCTTCATGATGCGGCTGTCTTGCCTAGCCGGTCGGCCTTCTGGCTTTCTGGCTTAGCTCATTTGTGTCAGAGCCACTCGCTGCTGTGTTTCACCCACTGTGACAGCCACTTAACCTCCAGGTCTGGAAGTATCCACAATTAAGGTTCTTGACCCAATGAACTGAAGCTCAGCTTAATCAGCACCACTGTTGTAGCCAAGATTCGATCATTTTGAATCCAGACAGAGATCCAAAACAACAAAGGCGAGACTATCTGAACTATTTTAACTGCCTACTGCTTTAAAGTTGTTGGTCTGCAGATGTATGGGGCCTCCATGCAGCACAGCTATAGCTCATGTACCATAAGTGCAGCAGCACAATGTACAAAAGGGCTCAGTGAAGTTAAATATAAAGTCACATCATCGGATCTGAAACGGCTCTGCCAATCATGGTGAAGCATGACGACAGCTGCTCAACAGACAGAAATATTTGCTTGTTGTTGTCTGGATGGTGCAGTTCAAGCATTTTCCAGTCATTGCTGTGGTATTCATTTCCTGTTGTTGACAAAAATCACTAAAGTGGGTGGCAGCAGATTGACGTGTTAGAAACAGATGTATTTTGAGGCCTCTATCTGCCGAAGACACTCGTTTCACCAAAATAGGAACAACTGTGCTGCAGGTTGATTAAACTTCCCACCTGTGTACATTTGGCAACATACCACAGAGCAGAAAGCCAGTTTCAAGGTCAGGAAATTACCAAACTGCTGGAGTGCTGCTAGTGCTGGTTGTTGCACAAGCGATACACAAACATTCGTTATAGTCAATGAAAAAAGAAGTTCCAGACCAAGCGAAAGACAACGCCATCCCCCTGGTCTACTGAACCTTGTGTGCAACATGTTAACGTTGTGTTAATGTTGTGGTCTCGTGCCATTTAGGTGCAGCACTGTGTGGATTCGATGTTTGAGAATCTGCTGTGGGGGCTTATGCTGTTTTATGTGAACACACAGACACACTCACACATGCTAAATGACCTCTTACTGCCGGCAGAGGAAGAAAGTCAGGTAGGGGCTGTAAGTCATGCTAGATAAATCCTGCTTTTGTACCAGAGAGACAAGGTTGTTTTGGGTGCAGATGGAGAGAGGATTGGATGAATGGAGTGGTGCCTATACAGTTTTAAGAGCACATCCCGCTGTTAAAGGCTTTGTAGGCAGCGTGGCCCTTCGCTCACCCCCTCCTCTCCCCTGGGGGGGTTTTATCTGCCCATTTCCTCCTCTCGTGCTGGGCCCTCGGGATGCCTTAATGGTGCCATGTTCCCTGTCAGTCAGATATTTAAATGGAAACCGACCATGAAAGTATGGCCGCTCAGGGCTGGCTTGCCTGTGCCACGTCCTTGCTCTCAGCAGCTAGTCAAATTCAGAGACCCAAACTCCAGCCCCGAGCTCCAGACAAGCCTGGGGAGGGCGAGTCAGGCTCAATCTGCAAGTTTAATTTCCCCCATCAGGTTTTAAACCTGTTTACCTTGCAGATTTGATCAAGGATACTGATGCAAATGGAGGCAAAGGCTCCTTGCTCTGGAAACCTTATGTCCAGAGGTTCATTGATTCATGCTAAATGGGTTCAGGCATCATTATTAATCACTCACTTTATTTAATTGATATTGTCCTAAACCCAGAAGAATATTAGTTCCTCTGCACGAGCTGCACTTGTTGTGTGTTTGTGTAACTGATGTTGCTTCACTATTTTCTTTCCCCACAGTTATAATAATCACTGTGACAACTGACAGCTGCAGGTGGTCTTACCAACCCTCACCAGACAACCTAATTTAACCCAGTAATAAATCTCTGTGCCCAGTTGGCCATTTTAGCTGTTTGGCACGGGGCACTGTAAATTCACCCTAATTAGATCCTCCCTCTTCTCCTCCCACTCTCTTCCTCCATCTCCCCCCCCAATCTCCTCCCCTGCTCATTGGTACATATGCTCATACACCTGGTCTGCATCGTTACCTGTTTACAAATGACCAGGCTGGTTCTGCTGGCTTCAGCATCCACTTCACCACACAGCAATGAACGTCTCCCTCTCTCGCACTCTAACCTCCCCTGTGTCATAATTAGACCTCAGAGCTCATGTTTGCTTAATATTATAATCTAGTACACCTGCATTTCTCTCTCCATAGTGCATCGGTGTACCATCAGCTGCAACAACACCCCCAGTCCCCCCCCTTGACCTCATGCTGATAGAGATTTGGAGTTTATGTTAACAGAAACTGTTAGCGAGCGTCTGTATTTTGTTTTCTCCACCAACACAGTGACACTGAGAGGTTTTTGTAGCTCCTCTAAAAGGTACCGCATAAGTTTTGCTCCTGCGTGTGTGTGAGTATCAGGGGTATCAGTGTCATGGCTAATGGTTTCTAGCAGGGGTGCCTGCCTGAAGATTTATGCCACAAATTAGTCAAATGTGATCAAACAGCCACCCAGTTAATCATGCAGGACCTACGTTTATTCCTACTTTATCTACAGGCATAATTATAGACACCCATTCCTCTGACAGGCCAACGCCAGGCCCCTGCGGAGTGATATTGGGAGGCCGCCATGCAGCGTTGTCACTGTGATGAATGTGTTAGTGGTGCGGGGAGTGTTTTAAACATGTATATACTTTACACCCTCTTGTGATTGCTGTAAGTGAAGGCATGGCCCCTGCAGAACCGGTGTAACTCTTACATGCGGACCCTCTTCCTAAATGAGTATTTGTGTGAATGAGTCTAGTCCCTCGTCCCTCTCCAGCTTCACAATTTAAGCACTTCAGGTATTAACAAATCCAATTCATCATATGACTCCCAATTCATTATGTGTTAAGTGTTGACTGGTTAAAGCCAGCTCTATCACTCACCGACTCACACTCCAGCTGCCTCCGCTGTAGCCTCACACGACTTGGAAAAGTGGGAATGGGAATCATCCAGCAGTATTCTGTTATTCCAGGCCATTACCATGTGCCAGGCTGGGAAAGAGATCCAGTGATGTGTGCTGCAGTTTGTGATTGGAGTGGATCCTCTCTCTCTCCCCCTCTGACAGCCATTTTAAACACTCGTTTATGCAGCGCTTTTAATATCAATAAGAGAAGCAGGCAGGCAGGCGGACAGGCAGCAGTTTCTTACACACACACACACACACACACACACTCTCACACATACACACAGAGTGACACACACGGCCTGGCTGGAAATCAGCAGCCTCCATCTCCCTGGTATGACAGGGTGTGGTAATTATGTCTCTGTGAGAGTGTGTGCTGTTTGCTGGGTGAAAAATGATAATGGGGTGATTTTTAAGTGCCATATCTCCCGCACGGGTAATGAAAAGTACTTTTAATCCAGTCGGAGGAACGGAGGGGTGGAGGAGAGGAGTGGTTGGGGAGAGGAAGCAGAAGGGTCTGTTGTGATGGGAGGAGAGGAGGAGGAGTGGAGGAATAAGAGAGTGCTCTGAGGGTGGAGGAATGCTGATAGAGGGAGCTGAGGAAACGAGAGAGATGGGTGAGTTCTGTATGGAGATGAGGGGGAGAGGACAAAATGAGGAGCGAGGAGAGGTTTCAAGGCAATCCGGTGGCTGAATCATGCGTGTGTGTGTGTGTCTGTGTGTGTTGACGTGCATGTGTGATAGGGGGGCTTCTGTTGTTGTGCCAGGGGAATGCCTAAGTCTTGGCATGATGCTTGAGCTCAGCAATTAGAATAATTAAGAGGGACTGACAAGCTTTTAGAGTCTCTCCCCCTTCCTCTCTCTTTCTCTTCCTCTCTCATTCATGTTCCAGCTGTAAATGTGGAGTATGTCAGACAACACTATGTCAGTTATGTCAGCTTAACACACACACGTGTTTGTTAGAAGCCTGCGACTGTCAGGTGCACGAGTGCCAGCTACACGAGAGAAACCCTGCAAACTGCGTCGGCTCTTATTTCTCTCACCCACACATTCCACCTAATTTGTGCACACAATAAAGCTTGTTTTAACACAAACGTGTGTGATACATTCGTGCCGTGGAAATCTGTTTTTGAGAGGCCGCGCAGTAAAAGTGCAGTTCGCTAATATTACCCAGGAGTCGGGATTGCTTAACAGGCTTATTACACCTCACAAGTGTAGACTGAAAGAACAGATCTGTTGTTATGAACATGCAAGGTTTTTTTGTGCGTGTGAGAGAGAGAGTTCACTAATGACTTCACACCCCATTAGCACCTTTGCTTGATATGTCACACTTCATTATGTACTTAAATCATTGGTGCATAAACTTGGAAAGTGTTCGTGCATGTATGAAGCATATTTTCACTAGGGAGTGTGTGGCTATAACAACTTTTGGCTGCAACTCTCTCCTTGCATATGAGACCGATGGGCATTACTGTTTTCTTTTGGGACGTTTTCAGTGAACCAAAACTGTATTGATACCTAATAAAACTATATGGCACACTGACAGGCTGTGTTCTATGCCTTAATATGGAAAGAGACTGCACTAATAAGTGCTCGATAGCAGAGACATATTCATTTGTTCAGCTTTGTGACCAATTTTATTCTTTCTCCGTCTCAAGCTTGGCAATGAACTCAGGATGATTGTTACCGGGTTAGGCTGCATAATCTGTATGCAGGACACCTCGGAGCCACAAATAAATGCCCTTGTCTAAGCAGATACATTTCTGTTTAAATCTGCTTAAGAATTTATAATAGGAGTTTGATATATGGAGAGTTTATTTGTATTCATAATTTACAAGATCTCTTGTGTGTGATTCATAGGTCAATTACTCAAAGAGCCACCACTGTCCAAACATTTATTCTACTGTTTAAGCATGCCTTTGTGTATAAATCCATCATCAAATCCTAAGTGTGAACCATGAGTGTGTTTGCATGCATGAAGGTAGGTTCAGTGTATCAGTGTTTATGTGCACACGCCTGCATGCGTGCATGTGCACGCAGCACATGTGATATGTTTTAATTCATGGTAAGCAGACAGCAGTGCAGCCAGGCAGGTTGGTTTTATCAGAGTGTGTTTATCTTAATTCCCCTCAGTCTCTTTCAGTCCGACCATCCATTACCCATCTGAGGAGGCAGTGTGCTCTCTTGTGCCTTGCACACAAATACACACACACACACACACACACACACACACACACACACACACACACACACACACACACACACACTCGCCATGCGCTTAAAATATGATGATATGACTGTGAGAGTATTACTCACCTTGTGTGACTGCCTGTGTCATTGTCAGTTTCTTATGCATTGTTGCCTTGGCTTATATAGAAGATGATGTTTTCATAGCGGTCCATTGTGACCTTGGCTGTGTAAACAGGTTTGTAAAGTAACCATAAGTGAAGGAGAGGAGCAATACTGACAAGGACCCATAAACAGGCTAAGCAGGCCATGCAAACATGACACATATCGCACGTCACGTCACAGCGTATGTCACAGACGGCGCTTTAAGGACAGGTGTGTGTGTCTACAAAGAGAGAGGGCATCAACATGTAAACAGCGGAGATCCACATTTTTATGCACACAGTCTATGTATGCTCACGCTACATCACCCCCTGCGTGGAGAATGACAAGCTCTTTCGAGGGTATGACCCTCTCCCCACGCTGTTTGTCTTTAGGGTCACGTCCTGGCCTCTAACTCTTGACCCCTGACCTTTAACCTTAGTTTGTCAAGCACCAGACACCAGGACTGCGCTGACAGCTCCCAAAGCCCACTGACCCCAAAAACAGAGAGAGAGAGAGAAAGCCGCAGACAGAGGTAGACAGATTTGACTGTCGACCTCTCTTGGAAGGGAACAGCACACACTCAGCATGAGTTGAACAGTTTACCTGTTCAAATAAGTCAGCGGTGCTTTTATATTATATGAGTAGTGGCTTGGGCAAAAAGAAAGGGAGGTGAAGATTGAGGAGAGGGAGAGAGGGGGAGGAAGTGAGAAATGAGATGGGAGGACAAACATGGGTGAACCTGGCTAGTGGAGGTCATACTCTGCCTGAGGAGACAGGTGCCTTAAGATTAGCCTCCACATTAATAGCCTTTACTTGCTCACACACACAAACGCTCTCTCTCTCTCTCACACACACAAACGCTCTCTCTCTCTCTCTCACACACACACACACACACACACACACACACACACACACACACACACACGCATACATACATGCTGCAAGCCAGTCCTACAGAACTCTTATACCACAGGGACGCAAAACTAGTGAGAACACAGCTCTGACTCTCATATCCTATTTATACATCCTTTCCTGTACATTACAATCCTATTTAGCTCGCCCTGCTTCCTACACAATCCTATTTATGGACTCAGTCCCACCCCACCCCACTGCCGCTGCACACCCCCATACCACTTTCGAATCCTATTTGTGTGCCCCCTCCTCCTGTATGCAGGTACCATCCATCCAAAAGGCTGAGTGTGTAAGCTGTGATTCAGATGAGTGTTTGTGTGTGTGCTTGTGTGTGTTCACCAGTGATTTGTGCGGTAATGTAACACTGAAATTGGAGTAGTCCATGCAGGAATAAGAGAAGCACTGTTCTTGGACTCCTTTTGTTTGCCAACATTAGTCAGTTGTATTGTGACTAACCAACAAGCTTTCTTTTTTCTTCTCTAAAGGCAAAAAACTTGAATTTTGTTTTGGAAATTCAGACTGTCTTCTAAAAGTGAAATGAACCCAAAGTAAGGTGAGACCAGAGGTGTTTGCCCTCTACCTCATCCTCTGTGATCTGATGTAACACACTGCACATCCCCTTCACTGCATTTACAAATCATCCTTTAGACAAGTGTCTGTGTCTTCTGTCCCATCCTATCTCCACCCGTCTCTATGACAGGCCTCTTATCCTCCATTAGTGTATTTAAACAGGACAAAGTGCCTGTCCATATCACGGGCCTGTCTCCACCTGACTCCCCTACCTGTCACTCAAACAGTGATATGAAAGCTTGCTCATTCTGTTTGAAGATGGCAGATGAAAGGAGAATGGCAGTCCCGGACCTGGTCGGCCTGACAGACTAGATTATAGTTGCCGATCCCGGAGAAGGAGGAGTGTCGGAGGGGAGAGGGCGAGGATGTTCCTGCCTAACTGGATTAGGAGAGGGGGTGAGGGAAAGGTGTATGTAGAGCAAGGGTCTCTGCCTGTCTTTATTAGGAGAAACAGGTGTAGCAAAGTGGGCGTGGAGAGCCGTATGCCCGTTCATATTAGAGAGACAGGTGCAGGTCGGTTTCCCATTTGGGCTTCGGTTTGAGCTGAAGAGCCTGTGTCTCACAGACAGACGTAACGATGATCCAGCAACAGGAAACTTTGCATGCCGAAACAACGTCTCGTACTGATGAAACCGAGAGGGAGACAGACAGACCACCAGAGCACAAGGAGCAGTCACTGTACTGCTGGGGTCAAACTTGTTTGAGTTATATTTATGCTTCGTACAAGTCAAGATAAAGGGATGAGTATGAGCCCATTTTATGATGCTGTGTATGTTTATACTCTTATTAGATAAATGCGTGTCATACAAATACATCACAAATGAAAAAGGATGTAGAGCAGAGGTGTAAAAGGTTATATTTCTGGGACCCTTTCCCCAACAGTATGCTGACGGGGGTCACTGAGGTTTGGACTTCGGAAATTTTCCTTCTAAACAATACCGTAAAAATTGGCATGAATCAGTGTGATGCTCTAGTAGTAACCAACCTTTTCACCTTGTGATATTTGTATTTCAAGTGAGGGAATAATTCTGTGTACTATTTTGCTATTTTTTCATATTTCATAGTTTTGTAGTGTAGTGGTTTACACATTCGGCTAACCAGTGAAAGCTGGATTGCAGCAGATCATTGAAGTGCAGGTGTTAGACCTTAAATATGATACTGGACCTCACTAATTTCCAAATCCTTCTTACAGCCGTGCACAACAGGCTTTAATCTGACCACCAAGAGCCACCAAACTTTACTCTGAACGTCACACGTGTAAATCGCGGTGAATCGTTTTGCACGGTTGTAAAGAAAGTCTCCTTTCAAAGCACAAAACCATCTTTGTCATAGGTCCTTCCACAGTGTGCCTCCAGGACCAGGCAAAGAAACAAAAAAGCACACAGACGCTAAAGGTGAAAACAATGCCAGCCTTGCTGCTGCTGCTGGTAATGACTCCTCCCATTTGGCAGACATTTTTATCCAAAGCAAACACCCGAGTGAAATGTGTGACTGAGCTGAATTTATTAATCATTCAATTAACTAAATGTTCCTTCTTGGTGCGGTTCAGATGAATAGACCGTCAGTATTTAATGCAATCTCATTCTCAGCACACCTCAAGAGAGAAAGCTGAGAACTTAACTGCTCTGCAACTCTTTAATTCCCCCGCGCCCCCGCCCGTCGACGCCTTTTATCCGCATTACTTATTCCCCGGTATGCTTTTGTCATGCTCATTTTTACTTTTTTATTTCTCTGCAGGGTAAATCCTGATTTCTTCTTCTTGTAGCAACAGTTCAAGTCACCCCGCAGTCTGCCGTCTTCATTTCTTTCCCTCTGTGTCTCTCTCTTACCTGCGCTTAGATAGAGGCTTCTTCTGTGTCTTTGGGGCTGGCTGGTAACGACAGTCAGGGCATTCGATCGTATCAGACTATCAGGCCAGTTCAACCATAAATTACCTGCAGCTAACAAAGCGTGATGCTGTAACTATTAAACAGGCAGTCAAAGTCACCCCGGCCCACACTGCTAGGTTACACCATCTCACACAGTGTATGAAAGTGCAGGGAGAGTGTTTGTGTGAACGTGGCCAGTCTCTCACTGAAGTGTCAATATTCTCATACAACGTCAAACAGAGATGGTAAAAGCTAATAATACAGAGCGTGGCAGCAAAACTATATTCACCTTATCTCTTTGCTACTATAAAATTAAACTGACACAATTATTATTGTTACTGGTCTTTGTACACAGCTTAAACATAAATGTGTGTACGTTAATAACCTTTCGAATTAATATCATTGTAGAAGAAGAACAACTCAGCCCATCAACCTTTGCAAATGATGATTTCAAAAGCAAATCCTTCCTGAAATATGAGGATGAAATAACAATCTACAATGAAAACCAAATTATGATAAATATTATGATAAATAATATATAGTTACAGCCTTAGAGGATATCTGTGAATTTCTCCAGCACTGAATTTCAAAATGCGTCCACTTCTTTTGTACTGCAAATGGTGCATCATCGTCTTCTCTCATAAGCTAAGAGAAAACAGATCATACTCAGACTATTATGTTAATGATAAAATGGCGTTTGAGGTAATTAGAAATATGTTTAATTTATGTGGGTTCTCGATGGGCTGCTGTTGTAGCTGTGTCCACTGTTTCTGTATGTTTAACTATTTCTTGTGTCAAGACAAAGCTGTGCCTCCCTCTCTCCTGGCTGTATGTGCAAGTCTGTGTTGTTGGCTAATTGAGAGCGTGTTCTGTGCTGCCCTGGAGGTTAGTGTTGGCACACACACACCGTAACAGGACAAATGAGAATACACCCCGCCATCTGCCCAAGAGAGACACTCCCTTGCCCTCTCCTTGTCCCTCTACCCTTGTCCCTTCTCTCCTTTTATTCCTTTCATCTCATTTTTATTCCTTCACGCTCCCACCTACTCATTTCAGCCTACAACCCTCCCTCTGTGTTCCTTGTATTTTCTATATGACATTACTACACTTTGATCCTCCTCTTTGTCTCTTCTGCGCTTCTTGTTTCCTCTTTCTTATTCTCTGCTTCCTGTCTTTCTCTGCCCTGAGCGATTCAGTGAGAGGTGTGTTTGTGTTGTGATGCTGGGGCCACGAGTGTGAAGGTGTTACTGTACTCCGGCCTGAGACTTTCAGAATGCGATCCATAGGGAATGACACCGAAGGTGACCCCGGGTTGGTAACCTTGGAGACCAACTTTATTAAAATGAATTTGAGTAGAGGGGCCATCCTGACAGCAGCATAATTACATCGCAGAGCATCAGCACTAATTTATGCAGCCTGCATTCAACCGGTCAGGAGTGCCGAGATGGGGTCAGCGTGGACACGCAGAAGGCACCCACACACACATACACACACTCTCTGTCTCTCTCTCAAGAACATATTGGCATGCACACATGCACACTCTCACCCTGCCTTACAAACACACACCCATGCACATGGATCAACATACCAGTAAAAATAGGTAAATATGATTCTTTTAAGTAGCACAATGCACACACAATCCCTCTGTAGTGTGTTTGCTGCTTTAAGGGTCACTGCGTGTTTGAGTGTATGCAGGCATGTGTGCCTGACCTGTGTGTTCCAGACACTCTGTGGTTGTGTGTGTGTGTGTGTGTGTGCAAAAAAGTGTGTGTGAGAGAGAGAGTATATTTAGCGGTGTTATCGAGACAGGTGCTGGACAGGTCTGCTTAGCTGCTGCAGAATGATTGTAGGCTTGCGCTGCTATAAAAGCATAAATACTCACCAACCACTTCATTAGGTACACCTTGCCAGCACTGAATTGAACCCCTTTTAG
Organism: Diplotaxodon limnothrissa; assembly: GCF_057381915.1. Taxonomy (NCBI): domain Eukaryota; kingdom Metazoa; phylum Chordata; class Actinopteri; order Cichliformes; family Cichlidae; genus Diplotaxodon; species Diplotaxodon limnothrissa. The sequence goes on from NC_140602.1 coordinate 9,354,694, forward strand.
CTTCAGAACTGCTTTAATTCTTTGTGGCGTGGATTCAACAACGTGCTGCAAATATTCAAACATGTTGAAATGGCAGCTTCACACAGTTGCTGCATATTTGTCAGCTGCACATCTGCAAATTGACTCTCCAGTTCCACCACATCGCAAAGGTGCTCCATTGAATTGAGATCTGTTGACCGAGGTGGTCACTTGAGTACAGTGACCTGACTGTAACATTAATGAAACACGTCTGAAATGATTTGAGCTCTGTTTCAGAGGAGGGATACACTGTGGTCAGAAAGTGATGGACGTGGTCCACGAGAATACACAGGTAGGCTATAGTGTTCGCAGTGTTCCAGAAGAAATCAGGAGTCATTAGACCAGGTGAAGTTTTCAGAGTCTCTCTTTTTGTAAACCCTGGAGATGATTGTGGAAAAATCTCAGTAGATCCGCAATTTCTGAAATACTCATAGCAGTCTGTCTGGCAGCAACAACTCTACCACATTTAAAGTCAAAATCACTTTTCTCCCCCCTTGAAGAGCTGTACTAATAAAGTATCCAGTGAATGCATGTAGAGTATATACATATTCACAGATAAAACTTCCACATATTTTGTTTTTTGAATAAAAGCCCATCAAATGAGGAGAAGATGAATACTATCAGTAATAATTGCCATGTAATAATAATAAAGTATTTGAATGTAATATTGTAGATTGTGATAGCTTCTCATTCACTAAATGGCTAACACTTCAAGATTCCCAGCAATGTAATTCACACGCTGATTAGTAAGCTCCTCTGTAGTCACGAGGCTTCCTTAAAAATGATGCCTTTTTAAATTTTGCTGTGTGTCCCTATTTCTCAGCCTGGTTACAATACAAACAACACTGCCATCCTTTTCCAAGAAAAGTGCAGCTTCTCTGTGTTTGCTTCTGGGTACCAGACGCTTTCCAGTTTCTGTTTATACTCTGATTCTAGTCCGTCTTCTACTGACCGATAAGACAGTAAAAGCATGATTACATTAAAAAAAAAAAAAACAGCCTTGAAACCATCAGCTAGCATCAACTTTTTAATTTAATTAAATTTTTATTTTGCCAACAATGACCAATAGACTGAACAGGAAGTATTGCAGGGGATATCAGGTATCATGGCTACCAGAAGCCCCCCCCAAAAGTGACCTTTGTCCTCAAAAGCCAATTCATCAGACAGGCTGATGGGTCGAGAGAGTGGCACACTGCTAACACTTAAAGATTGCCATCCCTCTGTGCTCATTATGCTCAATTAGCAAAATCATTAATGCAATAAGACAATTTTGATAATATCTCATGCTTTTCAGTCAGGTTGCAACACAAACACCTCTGCCATTCTTCCCTAGACACTGCAGCCTTTGTGTTTGACAAGTTTCCGCTAGGCGGTCATGAACTCCATGAACCTCGTGAACCCGGGAATGCAAAGTAGGCCGAGTAAAATGTGAAGCTGAGAGAGGAAAAAGAGGAGGAAGTAGAAGAAGAAGAACGGGAACGGGAAGGATGAAAAAGAAGAAGACAAGGAAGAAAAAAAGAAGATGAAGAAGTCATCAGTGGATGAGAAAATGAGGAAAGTGTAAGAGTAAAGAGGGTGCATGGAGTCGATGGGGGACATGGATATAAGTCACAGCTCCAGTTGCTCAATTGTAGCCGTTGTGACCAAGGGCACGCTAATCTATCCCATTAGCAGATCTCTCTGACTCTCTCATAATGTTACTGCTAGCTGCTCTCCTGTGACATGTTCTTGGTTTGTGTGTGTGTGTGTGTGTGTGTGTGTGTGTGTGTGTGAGACACACAGGAGGAGTTTGTGCACGTGTGTGTGTGTGTGTGTGTGCAGACACAGTGTGAATGAGACAATGCTTTCCCTCTGTGTGTGTGTGTGTGTGTGTGTGTGTGTGTGTGTGTGTGTGTGTGTGTGTGTGTGTATAATGACAGTTCAGCTAGTTGCTCTCCTGTGAAAATGACACGTTCCTGCCAAATTAATATCATTACTATCAGAGTTTAATGGGCCAGTGCTGCCTTCTTATTTAAAACAGAACATCCCTCTCTCTCTACCTCCACCACAAGGGAAGGGGGTGGTTGGAGAATCGGTTAGAGGAAATGACTAACTGAACAAGACAGACAATAGGTCCAGATGATTTTTCTTTAAGCCACAGTCGAAGGAGATTTAAGGTTAATTCGAGTTTGACAGCAAGATAACATAATATTTAGACTCAGAATCAGGGAATATTCAAGTATTCTAATTCTCATTTTGATTCGAAGGATAAACAAACACGACAACACAGAACACTGTTACAGTAAGATTTGGGATTTCTGTGTTGTCGTACTGGATTTTAGGGATGACTGGAAAATTAGCTGCTGCTACTGGCTTGCATTGTCTTTTATGTGTTAGAGGGCAGTTGCCTTCTTTTTGTTGAGGAGTATCTTGACTTGTATGTTTTACCGTATAGTGTTGTAGTCTGTGGTTTTCATTTTCTTTTGCTGTACTTTTAAGCAGGAGAGCGTACATTATAAGCAGTATCTGCTCAGGTGTCATTCTTCACTCAGTCAGCACTGTGATAATGAGTTGATGTGGAGGTCCACTCTGCAGGCTGCCTGTGAATGTAGACACATGCATAGTTGTGTTCACACACATGTGCGCATTTGCACAGTCAGTTCACACGTGAGTATGACTATTGCAAGCTACATTGCGTGTATGTGTGCGTGCGTTGGAGTGTGTGAATATGTCAGGTTGCCGCAGGAGACCAATTAGCTGGTGCATCAGTGGGAAGGTGAGCATACACACACCTGTGTGTGGCCCTGTTACACCAGCTCATCACACAATCACATACGGACAGACAGCATTGCTCTGCTCATAATAGAAACATACTGACACTTACAGTACGTTGACCATATGGAATTATGGCTTCACTGTGTCAAACTGTCAGACGTGACTCACTAGCATGCGTTATGCCAACTAACTTATTACCAACTTAACAAACTTGTGTGAATTACAGCTTATCTGGCTGGTTGTCTTTAGCTATATGTACTTTATTTCTGCGCAGTTCCTCACATTAAAGTGCATCTGCATGCCTTGTCGCACTCATGTGCAGTAGGCGAAATCACAGAGGGATTGAGTCCAGAGTTGCAGGTATCATGCACTGATGCAATTAGGTGAGAGTGAAAAGGAAGATCACAGCCAATAAAGCGGCCAGGCCTCTTCATGTATAATTCAGATTTTTTTATGGTGGGCAATGCACCCATATGGACATGCTAAAGGAAGACTAAGGCTATTTCGAGCCAGAGAAAAACCCCTGTTAAAAGCTAATCCCTGCGCCAGAGTCCTACACCTTTTACTGCTCCTTTTTAATGAATAGGTGTCCAATAAGGCCTTTTATTGTCTTAGCATATGTTGCTTTTATTAGGGGAAAATAATTAGGTTGTGCGGATCACTTCGGAAGTCCTCTCACAAGATAAAAATGAGATAGTTTCACAGTCGCTGCGCAAGTCCTTCTGACTCCCCGTCGTTTTCCCCTTGGATGCATTGTGTCCTAGCTCCTTCATCTCCTCCTCCTGCTTCGTTTCCTACTCATACCGGTCTCTCCTTACTTCTTTATGCCCTCCCCTCCCCTCCTTGTCCTTTGCATTCCCTGCACTTCGTTTCTTACCTCCTCTTCTATTGTTCCCTTGAACATGGGAGCATTAAATGTATGCAGCGATGTCGCGTTGGACTGCACATTTACACAAGCATATAACAGTTGAACAATCACTGTGTGACAGGAGGCTGTTGATGACTGACACTTGGTTGATCTTATCTGGCGCAAAAGGGGTAAAGGGAGGGCCGTGGAGAAAAAGGAGAGAGAAATAGTGCAGAGGCATTGGGGGTTTTGCTGCGCTTTGTGTTGTGTTCTGTCACTCCTGCAGTTTACCCCTCTGCTCCTTTTTCTGTTTGCCTTCACATGCTTCACTGTATTACAGAAAGAAAGACCGTTGACAGTGCTCATCTGTGATTCAGGGCTCCAGGGAAAGAGATCCTTTTACCTCCAAGAGGTCCTACTATGACCATTTACCCGTGAGGCCTCAGTTACAGTGGGTCTGTACGCCCACTTCAGTGAGTTATGGGGATGGAGGAGGATGAAGTTGCAGGGGAATAAGGATCTACACACGGTTGATGGAGAAGATAGGGCTGAGAAAGAAGCAGGGGGTAAGGCAGATAGACACAGAGAATGAGGAGGTAGGATAAAGGAAGGGAATGTGAAGCAGGGAGGGGGGAAGCCGGTCCCTCCATCCAATCCTTAATGCCCCTCAGGGGAGCACGATGCCTGTAGGTGAGTATTAGCCATCAGCCTGTGCGCTAATCGACATTATGAAATAGCGTTTAGTGCATACAGATGACCAGAAGTACACTAGTCACTGGAACGAACCATGATGCGAAGATCTGATCTTCTCTGGGGATCTAACCAGGCTCTCAGTTTATACATAATAGAGTTTTCTTTATGTTTTTTTTTTTTTTAAAGAACAGAGCACTTTTGACTTTTGGTTATCTAACGTTACCTCAGTCAGGGTGACGGAGGCCACCTCGGATTCATGGTTGTGAGTGTCAGGGTGCTTTCTGAAGTGTGCACTGGGGTGTTTTAGGTGCTAATCTCTTCTCATCTTGGTTGAGTGCTCAAGCTGAATAGAAGGGCAGCTTGTTTATCTGTGGGGACCGCATTACCCAGGATTCCCTCTACAGCTGGGCCGGGCACGCTCAGCTGAGCTGTCAGCTCGCAGAGGTTACTACAGCTGAGGGCAAAGATGGCTCTGAACGCACACCGTCGTACACACATAAACTGCACAAAAACCAAGCTTTGATTTCAATGGTTATTTATTAAATGTAAAATATCTTTAGCACAGATTAAAAATCAGACACCTCCATCTATTTTAAACATCACAGGTTCAGGGTGGAAAAAAAAGAAAAACATTCCTGGAACAGAATCACAATCAGTTTGGAGTCCCACTTTTCAGGATAGTTACTCCACGAGGCGTGGCAGAGGGCTGAGGCAAAAACTGCACTCCTCCTCTTTACTAAGACTACAAGCCAGGAAATACTTTTCCAATTGAGTGCCGTAGCCTTATGACACTGGATGGTTAAAAACGACTTTTCTCAAAGTACTTGTCTTTAGAATCCAGATGTTTTACTAGTTACAAATGAGGACAGAAAACATGTCAGTTTTCCTAAAATGCGACTGTCTAAAATGGGCTAAAAATAGTAGGTTCTCCAGATTATTAAACTTAGGAAAAAAAAATTTGTACCTTTGCACATATATAGAGGGCCTTCACACTGCAAACACTGATTTACAGTATGCTGTACAGTATGTGTGCTTCGGGCCAGGCACAAACTTTTTAAATTGTGTCCCAGGCGCAAAGCGCTTTGCCAAAACTTAGCACTGCTGCTGAATTGGAGTGCCATCACAGAGGTCAGCTGGTGGACACTCCTCCTCTCTTCTATTCTCTGCCTCAACCCTCGCTGCTGTACAAATGCCAACTGACAACAACTGACACAGATGGTGAGCAGAAACACAGGACAGGCAAAGGGAGAGAACCACCCACAGGAGTAAGAAAACAGGAAGACTCTACACACACTGTCCAAGAGAGGATATTGCCTGACAATATTACCAACGCATTTATTTTAAACTTTTTTTTATTTGAATCTTTTACTTTTTCTACTTTTTTTATATTATTTTTTATAGCACATGCCATATGAGAATTTGGGGATTATAAAAGTACCTGAAAGAATTGCTAGGTGTTCAGCATGCATAGCCATTAGTATTTACAGGTTTGTATGTACAGGGATGGGCCAAAAACAGACTGCTCTACAGTACTGGGTTATTTACATCCAGGTCAGAGGGAGAGGTCAATGACGTAACTACAGATGTGGGGGTCAAAGGGTCACATGCACAGGGTCAGAGAAAGCTTATACAACTCGGACGATGAAGACACAAAACAGAACACGGCAAAGTAACAATACTGTTAATTCAACATCACATCTCCCCCACGTACCCTTTTTGCTTTTGATACGCTCAGTAAGATGTTCTCAACAACGGGTTATTGCGTAACACTATACAAGGACATTTCTATTGCAAGTCCATGAGGTCCTTGGGTATTGAGTCAATGCTGAGATTGGAAGACTTGGATCTGGTCCCAGAGCAGTTCCAGAACCGTAGTGTTGAATCCCAGGCTAAGTACAGGCTTATTGCCACTTATCAGCAGTCAGCTTATTGCAGGGTGTTTTGTAAGTCTTTCCTCAGTGTTTATGTTTATTTTTATTACCCACAAAGGAAGATCTACACACACGTAATCTATAAAACCTGCTTCTGCACTTGGCATTGGTTTATCATATTGCTGAGATCTTTGCATTTTATTTTTAGCATAGAGAAAAATTTTCGGTTTGGAGATGTTTTGGTTGGTTTGGATCCTCCTTGTCTGTCCCCTTCCTCTCTCCCTCCCTCCCTCCTAGAATCAGTGTGGTGGTAACAGAGCTAGTTTTGTTTTCGGGAATGTGAAAGTGAAGTCTGAAGTCATCCAAAGAAGTCATGCTTAAGTCTAAAGTGGAATTGCAAGATGGTCGTCTAAAGGATTTAAAGAGTTTCCCTCTCAAAGCATTTAAAGTTAGATTTGTAACTGCATTCCTATACTTGTCTCACTTTTTATTTTTTGGACTAAAATGCCTGAAGAGGCCAATTCCGAAAGAGTATCCAAGGACAAGTCTTATTTTTTGGAGCTTAAGTCAGTGTCAAGTCAGCTTCTCTGGGCAGACGTTGTAGCTCTGGGTACCATAGATGTCTCTGATAATAAAACTACTGTAGTCAAGGTAATGCTTCACATTAAGGTGCACAGTATAGAAAGACACACACCCATCATTTTGTAGACAGCTTAATTTACAGACTTAATCTACAGTTTAACTCGGATTAGAAATCATCTTTGGACGGCACAGATGTGTTCGATGCACACTGGTTTAGTGACATTACCTTCCGTGCGGGTTGTTCATATGTGTATCTGTTCGTGCTTGTGCGCAGATACGCTCTTGTGTTCAGGCAGCGTGTAACTGTAAGTGTAGCGAAATCCTTGCCCGCCACCTACTTGCCTGGTATCTGCAAACACACACACGCGCACACACACAGTGATAAATGGCTGTGGTGGGTGGTTGAGCATGTTAATGCCTAATCTCATCAGCCTTATCTTTTACAGAGGTCACAAGGTCAAGTGGCGAGGGGGATGAGCTAAACACCAATAAGATAGCACATTGCTGGGCACACCGCACAAACAGCCCATGTACTGCTCCGTTTGTCACTAACTGCATGCGTGGCAGCCAGCAGAGAAGCTTTTTCTAAAGAATAGAAATACCTTTCAGATTTCAGCCACATAAATCTGGATTCTGAACATGAAAGTTGTTTTTTTTATATCAATATTTAAACCCAACTGTCTGGTAATTGGACGCAAACAAACTTGTCTGAAAGTCAGCCAAGTTCAAGGTGGTGTCAGGGAGTCAGAGCCGGCGGCGCTGAAATCTTCAGTGAAGTTTAAAAGGCATTTGGCTTTCAGGCGAGCTAAATCAGATGCCCTAAGTGAGAGAGATGAGTTGAACTGAGTGCGTGTGAACCTGCAACTCAGAGACACTGCTTGGCATTTGTCGGTCTTTGATATGGCGACATGTGATGTGGATGAAGTTATCGCCTCACTGGCAGGTGAGACAGACAGCGGCACACAGAGAGATGCTGCCTTTTTCATCTGCTGTTTACGAGCTCTCTCATCACGGAGCACTTCAAACACGCTCAATCTGCTTCTGCGACGTTACACACCAGGGCTCCTCCTGGTGGAACTTTACTCAGAGCTTAGAGGGAGTTGTGTGTGGGTGCCCGTTTTGGTTTGCGTGTGTCGATGAGAGAAACATTTCCTGGAATCTGCTTTATGCGTGTGTGTTTTTGTGTTCGTAGCATTTGCATTTTGGTGCATATTTTTGTACTAGGCTGTGAAAGCTTTAGATGACATAGGATCTTGCCACTTTTAGTGTGCTGGCCTGTGCTTTGGGAATCTGTTCAAACAGTTGGCCTGTAATGTGCCTCCATTACGCATGTGTGTACGTTTGTGTGTGTTGCCCGCGTTTGACTACTGCATATACGTGGTTGTCTCAGTGTGTGCCAGTGCTCTGTGCTAAACACTAGCCTTCAGTCATCACATCAGTGTTCCCTCTCATTCTTTCTGCCCCCACCCCCGTCTCACTCTCGCTCCCTCACATCAGGAGATAAAGAGGCGAGCCATTTCATGTGGCCGCATAGAAGTCGTCTCCAGCCCTGGAGTTTGCAGGGAAGCTGTCACAGCAGCTTTTAGCTGGAGCTGCAGCATGAAAGATCCCTCTTTGAGCGGTCGGGTTATGTGTGTAATTCTCTCTGACGTGTTTATTCTGCCGCAGTTTCAGCTTTCATTTTCAAATGTCACAGAAATCTCTCTCCGTGAATATCCTTGCTAATTACTGACTGATGGGATGGGGTGTATTAGAGAACTTAGCAGGTTGCGTAAAAATACTGTTTCACTTTTACAGCGCGTCTCGGCTTGAGACGACGTGTAACAGAGTGAGTTTTCCGGGCTGAGTGATCTTCAGGTTTAAACTTGCCTTGAGAGAATTACTGAGAAAGAACTGGAGGGAAAACCGTGCGACGTGTTTGTGTGTTGTACGCAACAACCAAAAAACTTTTGATTTAAATACTTAGTTGTACTTGTATTTTCCAGCACTTGAATATTAATAAACATCACGTGAAAAATATACATATTGATAATCATGGCATTGAAACCTGCTGTTCACACATCGCACATCAGAGCTGTAGTTTCCCTGGTGACTCCCATCCAGACAGGAGCTGGTGTAATATTTTTGTTCCCGCCTTATCCTCTGTGAGTCTATACATCTGTAGCATTCACACGGTCCCACATAGCGAGATGTCCTATACACACCTGGCTGAGAAATAAATAAATAAATATATGTATATAAATATATATACAGTAAGGAGTTATATGACCCAGTCATCGGGATGCAGGGAGAGGGGAGAGACGGTGTGTGCACGAGTCTTTTTTCCCCCCCTGTAGACACAGTCCTGCTGTCTCTTTTTGTCTGTGTGTGTATGCGTGTGTCTGTCTATGTGTGTGTGGGTCTCACAGAGGACAAAGGAATGTGGTCAGAGTCTGCTTTATGTCCTCTGTCTTTTCCTCCATACAGCACACATCCTAAAGTCTGCGTGTCGTTAGACGAGTTCTCCATATTTTGTCTGCTCCTGCAGGCCGACGCCGCCTTGCTGTCTCAGCGTCGTGATTCGTCCACTGATTCTTCTTCTTCTTCTTTTTTTTTTTTTTTTTTGTCTGTCCACAGCAACAAGGGGCGGCCACCACAGTGTACTGTGCGGTAGCACCGGAGCTGGAAGGGCTGGGCGGCATGTACTTCAACAACTGCTTCCGCTGCCAGACATCCGCCCAGGCCCAGGATCCGAGCAGTGCTACGAGCCTGTGGGAGCTGAGCGAGCGCCTGGTCGCAGAGAGGTCAGTGGGCATACAGGCCCTCTAATGGACAGAAGACGAAGAGGAAGAGGAGGGCAACTAGCCAAAGAGGAATCAGAAAGGAAACAGCTGATGTTTCGTTAGGTGTGGACTAACTGTAAGAGCTGCCAAACCATGGAAGCCCATCTGGATATGTCACATCACTACAGCGTCTAAAACACTAAATATACAGCACAGGAGGGGATTTCATATACAATCTATTGAATTAGTTAAAGTTTAAGTGAAGTTAAGCTCTGCTGTAGTATTTTAAAACCGGGAGTGGGGGGAAAGGTGAAGATCTGAGCCGAACCTGTCACAGTTTGTTCTTTGTCTGTTTCTCTCTGTAACCTTTTTAAGCTCTAAAGTCCTTTTTTTCTCAAACGTCTACTTAAATTAGATGTAAACAAAATGCAAATGACCTGTTTTGATAACAATACAAGGTTTAACTAGTAAGCATACACTCTACGGCATATGCATCTGATTCCAGCAATAGTGGGCTATCAGCAAATATAATGTCTTCCCAATTAATGTCTCTAAGTTCAATATCCTCTTGTCTAGTTCTATGTTGGTGTTTATGTTTCCTATTCTGATACAGAGCGCTTGCTAATCGTTGTGCTAAATCTTTTTGGGCAAGAAGAAATAAATAGTAATGGGCATGTGAAACTTATTGAATTACAAACCCAGTAGAGGTGTGATTCTAATGGCTATGTACACAATTTTGCAATACTTATATTTCTTATCAACGTCCCTATTTGTTTTCTGTACAGTATTTACAACATCCTGATTTCTGGCCATGTGCTAAAGGGGGGTGGACATCATATTTTTTTCTGCTATTTTACTCAACCTAAGTATTGACAATCTATGCTCTGGTAAGTTACAATTTGGAGATATTTACGGGTTAATCTTTGTCCATTTGAATGACAAATACAGAAGGTGGAGAATTTTATTTACAGAGTCCAGGATCTTTAATTTCTTCAGTTCTCCCTTTTTTTTTCTTTTTTTTTTTTTTTGTTTAAATCATCCGCTTTAGTATTGAACTCCGGCTTTGGATTTGCTGTGGATTGGTTGCCCTGAAGCCACAGGGGGTGGGACGCTTTTGAGACATTGTGCTTTATGGCAGTCCGGATGCCGTAGGTTGGTCTTGAAACAGCATTCCAGTGTCATGATATCTGCAAAAAACACACACAAAGAGAAACAAGTCAATAAAAATCTGTTGTACAGAAATATGTGAATTCCTTCTATAGAAGTCTGAAGACCATTAGGTGGGATATTTGTGTGGGGAGCTGAGAAGTACGCAACAAGTCTAAGTACGACAGTTTCCAGTTTTCCAGAGTGTACTAACCAGGTATGAACATCACAGAGTTAAAAGCTGTTTTTACAGTATTTTTTCCCCTCTGACAGAACAGGAAATGCACTCATCATGTATTCAAAGAACAGATCAATCAATGCAATCGTACGTTTGACCAGCACCCTCACACATGAATCCTCATTGTGTTTCCTTCTGTAGAGAATCATCAGAATGACACAGCACCACAGTTATACTTAATATAATTTACTCTCACACATTGTTCACGTATTGTTTCTTTTCTTCCCTTCCTGGCAGACATACTGAAGAGAAGAAAAAAAAAAAAAAGCACAGGAACAGACAGAACATTCAGAAACATGCTGTGCCCTGCACAGAAACTGATACTGCTGTTATAATCTGTTCTGTACCCAGAGTACAGGTGTCTTATCGCTGTCCTTTCACAGCACTGCACACACCTGGAACAGAGATGCAGTACAAACACTCACATGCACACACACACAGAGCAGGAACAGTCAGCAACCCGCATGCACAGTACAGCAAGCAAAACAACATTTTATTAAACTGTCCAGAATCTTTTTGCCTCTTTATTTTGCATCAGATTGAACAAACGGTATAAATAACGTGTGTTTAAAAATTGTTTGTGTCTGAAAAAACTAAAAATACAGAAATCTGTCATAAACAGACGAGGAGTTGAACACTAATAAAGGATGTTCCCAGCTGCTGTCCATGGTGCTGATAAGGCTCAGGCCCTTTCATGGTCATACTTTGGCAAACATGAGAATTCGCCTACTTGCCAATCAGTTACAGAGCATTTTGTGTATGTGCTGACATGAGCCTCTGTGAGAGACGTTTTCCCTTCCCGAGTGTGTGACTGATCAAGTCGTGAGCAGACGTACTCGCCAGTGTGTTAAGCACGTCAGCTGTTTAGTTTCCCTCTGTTTTATTTTGATTTAGTTTGTCTGTCCTGATGTGTTCCGTTGTTTTGTCTTTGTTGACTTCATATGTGGTTTATTAAAATTGTTTGGGTTTTTTTTTTTTGCTCTATTGGGTCTCTAAAAATTAGGTCTCACTTCTTGTTCTCACACTTCACCACTACTGAAATATAATCTTATTCAAAGGGATTCTGACTTGTTCAAATAGTTATGTTATTGTAGGCTCTTATAGCCTCCTGAAATGATCTTAAAGAGTGTAATTCTACACCTGGGACTTCTGTAATGTTAGCCCGCTTTCCCCAACCTCTCTGCTGGAGGAGAAACTCAGAATAAAATAACCATAATGCTGTTTATGACTATATATCAAGAAACTGGTACTAATGATGAAGGCTGTATGCTGGAAACACATCAGTTTGACTGATACATCTCAGAAGTGCTGCAAATTTTATATTATCACAGTCTGACACCAGCTAAAGCACTTTATACACGTGCGATCATGTAACGTAGACCATTTGTGGCCTACAGATATCGCCGCTCTCGACTAAAAGTGCAGGCTTAGTCTATCAGTCGCAATTCTATGTAAGCTGAGCATATAAGAAAGCCTTTGACAGAAGGGCCAGATTCAGAACTCAAAGGAGAATCTTCAGGAGAATTACAAACAACTAGACTTGTATGCGGGTGTGCACTGCAGTGGCAGATCAGTGGGTGTGTGCCTGAGTGAAGTGGGAGGGTCCTGCCTGGCTTTCATGCAAAGTCTTATCGATCGGGCCCTATCGGAATCATCTGATAGCTAATCAATATGCTACACTTCCTCTCAGCGAGCAGAGAAGAAGGAGAAGCACGACTCTCGCAAGAGGAGGACCTTGATCCTTTGACCCAACAGTTAAGGCTCGACACACACAGACGCACACACACACAGTCACAGTCTGTTTCCCTTCATTTCTTTTTCTCTTTATTCCAATTCTTAGAATAACGACACCCAACAATGTAATAACTGAAAGCCCGTGTAAAGCAAATAACCGATATACATTAGAATGTTATTTTAATTAGTCGGATTTACAGTTGAGTTTTTTCCCCCTTCACTGAGTTCATTTCAATTTGGGCAGTAATTGTTTACGACTGATCATTTCATTTTCCATTATTGTTTTTATTTCTTCTTGTGATTAATTTCACCTCTCAAAGAATAATTATGAGAGGATTGATTTGATTATGCCTTTGTTCTGCTCCTATTGGCTCCATCGACCGAAGGAATGCCATGTTGCCATTTCGAGCGGATATATTTAATGATCACAATCAATGTTAAAGCTCTCTCTAGACTCAACTAACCCAATAAATATCTGCCAGGAGGAAATTTACCATCTAACTACAGCAGGCAATAAAGTCTTACTCTGTGTTATCCTCCCTCCCCACTGCTCTCTTTTAATCTCTCTCTTTTGAGGATGGCATTAGGATGAAAACTGTTGATCAGTTTTCATAAAGTACCACAGCAGAGTCAATGGAAATACGATTTTCTTTCAATATCTCACGATTTGGATTGCTTGCAGGCTGCTTTTTTGATAGAGTCTTAAATTATATATATTTTAAAATTAAAAGATTATTTCCCCAGGCTCCTTTCCACTTAATTAGCCCACTTTAATATAAAAATTTGCCTGTCAAAATGTTTTTTATGTCTTGTTTGCAGATTCTTAAAGAAATACTTTAATTCTGTTTCAGTATTACAAAAACAGACATTTTTCCCCCAGTCTCTCCATGCCATTACTGTACCATTGATTTCTGAGATGAAATGAATAAAAAGCAGTAAAAAAAAGAGTTATTTTTTGGGCACATTATTATTATTATTATTATTATTAAAAGAATGCATTGTAAAGATCATGCAACTGCCACATATGGCAGGAAGTGGAGCATTTTAAGGTGAGTTCTCTTTTAAATGATTAAAAAAAAATATGTGTAACATGCATGCAAAAGTAGATGTTTTTAATCCATGGCAATGCTTCAGTTCATCATTTATTCTTCCATGAAGACTCATAGTCATGGTAACATTTGAATCCAAGTTTACTGAGCTTGTTCACTATCAAATGCACTTATTTCCCCCTGTAGATCTGCTTGTGCAATCTATAACTTTCTGTTTTTTATTGAAGTCTCAACACGGCACCTTTGAGGAAATCCTTCCACTCCCAAATCCCCAGCGAGTCCTCACCGCTAGACAGCATGACCTTGTAAACCCTGAGTTATTTTACTCACCCATTGTGTGAGGATAGGAAGAAAAGGGAAAGAGAAAGGGGGAGACAAGGGACAGGGGGGTGGAGGGGAAAAAAAAAAGAAAAAGGAGCTCCTGCCTGTCACAGCTTTCAAACACAAAGAAAAATGAGCACTTGGGCTGAAGTACAATTATTAGCCCCTGTCTACAGATTCATCACACTATAGAGAGCCAGGGAGTGGGAAGGAGATAGAGGGAGGAGCAGAGCAAGAGGTGGAGTGGAGAAAGGTAGAAAAAGAAATGTGTAGCTTTCAGCAGAGCCGTGCGGAAGACGGAAAGACAATGAGGAGAAAAGAGGGAGGAAATAGAAAATAGGGCTGTTATGCTGTGAGGGAAAACTTGCGAGGGAGCCAGGAGAGGTGCAAGGTGAAGCATGCAAAGCTAGCGTATGCAGGGCTGGAAGGAAAGAGAGGGAGGAGGTTTTAGGTGAAATAAAAGAGTGAGAGGAAAAGAACAAGGCAGAGGTAGAGGAAGGTAAAATGAAATAAGAGGATTTGTCAGGCCAGTGGTTGGTGGCAGTAATAAAGCCTGCTAATCTGAGGGAGAACGCTTGACTGCTCACACACTGACTCTCTTGACGCCCCACTTTACCACCGGGCCAAGCCAAGGTCACACACACACACACACACACACACACACACACACACACACACACACACACACACACACACACACACACACACACACACACACACACACACACACACGATCATGCCATTGCAAACACACACACACTTGCAGAGACACTGTGCATGTTTCTTAGAGCTTTCTTTTTGTGAATCAAATTCGTGAGCGCTTTCCACCTGAGCGTCTTCCTCTGAAGGTTTCGCTGGCACGACTTTCCTCGCTTTACTTTTGACATGATTTTTTTCTCTCTCACTCATGTCACTCATCTTCTTGTTTAGCTATCATCTCCACCAAACACCCCCCTCAGCCATGTTGATTTTAAAATCTCATTTTTCTCGCTTTCTTAACTGGCTCCGCCGTGTGGATCAATACCTATCAAAACCATTACATAAATACATCTGTCACGAGCAGATAGTTGAGTGGGGATGTAATGTGTCTGGTTAAGGCCGCCATGGGGTGAAAAAAGATATGCTTAGTGTGTGTGTCTGTGAGCATTCTCAAAGGACAGCATGTGTCATTTTGTGTGACCAGGTGTGTCGGGCAGAGAGAAAGGTTGTTATTGAGCCGCGGTAAATGACGCATAACCTGGTGTACTGCTTACTTAGCCCCAGACCCCTGCTTTATGTCACTTTTTTCTCACTTGCTGTGTGTGTGTTTGTATGTGTGAGTGCCTGTTGTTGGTGTACAGTCATGGGAATATGACTGAAGCAGCTCAACAGTGCAAAATATTTTTGGAAACCCAAATGGGTAAGAAAAATACATTAGGTTTGTTCAAGTTGCTGGGAGCCGGTTAACTATTCTTACAACTTTTAGTTTATTTAAAAAAAAAAGGAAAAGGAAAAAAAAGATGTTGTTTTATTATAACGTTTTCTTTAGCAGTCTTCTAAATGGTAACATTTCTCACACATGCCGAGAAACTATGTGATCCAAGGACTAATAAAACAATATTACAGACTTCCACCAATAATACCTTCATATCTCCTTGTAGCTAAATACATGTAATGCACTATAGTGGTGGGCATGAGAACCCTGAAAGCTGAGCTCAACAACAGTCAAAAAAACCAAAAGCACCAAAATACAAAAAGACAAAAAGTGTGACAGTCTGTATATAAAAGATGGTCACAGTCACTGTGATGTCACTCATTGATTTGTGAACAGCCGAGCTTATATTTTTTTTCCTCATGTGGTCAATCTTAGAGGAGCCCCACCCTAAAGCATACCCCACTTCAATATAATGTGTTTTACTCAACGTATGACCATAATTTGCAAAATGAACATCATACTGTAATCAACAAACTTTAAAACTAATAATTAGTCTATACAACTTTTGGAAGTTACTGATTTTTCTTTTGTATTATTCATTGCTGTTAGGAATGGTTTATTATTATTATTATTAGCTCGTTTACTATTGCATATTTAACTGTGGAACAGGCTTTTACTTTTTTAGCTACTCTTAGGAACCGCATAATTTACTTGATTTGTTTACTAGTTACCTATTAAATAAGCACAGGGGTCATTTAAAAATATCATATCTTTAAATGGCTCTTAAAGACAAGCGAGACAATCGGGCAGTGCAAACTGCTTTAGGCTGTGGTATACTGCCTGGTTCATGTAACAGACTTGTCCCTATAAAAAAACTACTTAAACTAAACCAATATATGAATCATGCCATTAAAGCTAAGAAAAACAAATATGTACATAACCTCAACACCACCAAAACAGCCATAGTAACAAGCATGTCTCAGCTATTGTTATATCATTTGTTTGTTGCCCCCTTGAAGCATTGCCATCACAGCTGGTCGGTGTGTTTCTGTATTTCGTAGCGTTTTTTTTTTGCATGCATTTTTACAAGTTACATTGTGATGTACTAATAAATGGCCAACAGAAGGACAAAGACACTGGAACCCAGTTTGTATCCAGTATAGAAAACTCTTGTCTTTCTTTGAAACATAAAAATGAATTCGTTTTTGAGCACTAGTCATTCAGATTTTTCCATCTTCATCCTTTGGGGTTGTCATTGTCATTTTCACACATCACTCTGCTGACAGCCGGCTCTGTGATTGATGGAACGATGCAGATTTACATGTCATGCTGAAATAGCACAATAACCTGCACGCAGATAATCACCTCATTGAGAATCACTCTGGCCTCTCTCCACTCACAATTACTATTGTGTATTTGATCATATAACCACTCTCCAACAATGCACTTAATGGGCTTATTGGCAGCAGACCAGCAGTTGCTTGTAAATAATCTTGATGGTGTTTGATTCTAATAAATTAGGCTCATATATGCAAACACGGTAAAATCATAACAATATCCAAATGTGTGTAGGCAGAGGTGGGGTGGTGACAGGGGGAGATTTATGCTGCTAGCAATTGGCTGGCTTCATCACTCACTCAGCTATCTTCAACTTTTTTTATTTGTTTAATTTCCAAATGCGATTGCTCCACCACTCCCACTCCTGCTGATGAATGCAAAGGATCATGGGTAGAGACGAGAGCAAGATTAATACAGTTAATTTCTTAACTGTATAATCTCCTCCCAAGAAATGAAAAAAGAGAGAGGGACAGGACTGTGAGGGCTATTTCTGCAGGGACACGATGAAGGCGAGCGCTACAAGGTAAATAAATGATAACATGATGCTTTGCTCTCTTTCAATCACTGCACGATGTGATATCACGACAATCTACAACGGAAAACTCAACACAACAGTTCAACTTTTGACTTACTTTAGGTTTCAAAACAACTGCAACCTCGTGTTTGAACTATTCATGTTCATCCTTATACTGCCTCGTGGGGTATTGTAAATTATTTTCCCTCTAAATCCTAAAGCTTTGCATCACAACAACTTGATATACAAACTGCAAAGATACTTTGTGTGAAAGCAGCAGCACAGCAATATCAGATACGTGATTGAAAAGTATTTTAACCAAAAAAAACAAAGACAGCATTTCTGGAAACCTTCTATTCAGACATATCCGACTCCTTTAATTACATATAAAATGTCTTATTATGTTTTTTTTCAGCATTTATTACACAGTGAGAGGTATACACTATTTTGAAAACACTAGAAAAAGAAAGTGCATAGGTTTTAAGTTACTAAACAATTAGAAAAGTAACAAATCATACCAAACCCTGTGTCAAGTATCAAAATATGTCAGCTCACTGATTGAATAGGTTTTATTGGCCATAAATATATTTAAGAACAATATAATCAATAATAACAACAACTCTAATAAGCAGATAATAGAATTTTTGTGTTGTAGCCTTAAGGAAGACTTGTCTGTACCTCTGTGTGTGTGTGTGTGTGTGTGTGTGTGTGTGTGTGTGTGTGTGTGTGTGTGTGTGTGTGTGTGTGTAAATTATAAATGGAAGGGAGAAGAGTCACCTCTCAAAAACACACTCACATATCTACGAGATTAATTACAAGTACCGTGAATCACTGTGCAATTAATTAACTCATCCTTAGTAATGAGTGTGTGTGTGAACTGAGCGCACTGCGTGTCACACAGACAGCCTCTCCATCTCTCCACCTCTCGGCCTGTCCCCTCTCTAATTGCTTCCCTCTCTATTAAAATGCAGTCTGCTGTGACATCACTCAACCCTCTGTTAGAGCAGGCCAGGGTGCTGTGCAAACCGCACACACACACACACACACACACACACACACACACACACACACACACACACACACACACACACGTATACAAAGATTTAATTTTAGAGAGCATGGTTTGTGTTGATTTTAATGAGGATTCGAGATACTGAGCGAAAACTGATTTTGTCTCCATGAAAGAGCCAGAGCGAGGGGAGAAAGGAAACAATGGTGGCCCTAATGATGCATTAAATCTGTTGCATCGACAGCAGAAGGCTACTGCACTACTTTCTACCTTTATTTGTGTTTTATGTGTTTATTTGTGTACTTAAAACTGAAAAGATCTACAACTAAAATTTTAAAATTCCAAACTGAAGTTTCATGTGTCTTTTTTATGCCTGAATGATGGATTTATCATTTATTTATCAGTTTGCAACATTGTAAAAATATGTTTTGTTTCATAAAGTTAAAAGTGAAACACTATTCAATAAAACAAACCAAGAAATTTTATTTTAGCTTTTAAAAATTGTATTTTAACTTTGACCATCATTTAGACTCCTTTATTTACACTTACTTTTTCCCGTGTATGTCATTTTGCACTCATTATTACCATTTCTGTAAAATCTTTTTGAGCTTCTTTCACCTGAATGTCCACCATAAACCTAGAGCACTTAAAAAGTTATGAAACAATTATCTGTTATGGACCCTTTAAGATATTATTAAGCAAAGGTTCTCTGGTTTGATTCCAAGTTGAATCAGGCTGGCCTTCCTGCATAAAAAGATCGGCAAATCACACATGTGGAGCTACCTCTTACGAATAAGGGATCAGCTGAATGTAGCTTCTTCTAAGTCATTTAATTTTACATCTGGATATAGATATATTTTATGAACAATAAACCTACTGATTTAATTTCCCCCCCAATTCAGCTGGGTCGTTACTCAGCACAAAAGCATAAATACTTTCCTCCAGGCACAATACCTCGTCTTTACTGTATCCATCTGTATTGAGCAAAAAATTAACACAGTGATGAATGCACAGCAATGCGAGCAGAAGAATAAAAATTTATTAATGAATTGATTTTTAGCTGTTCAAAGTCTGTATTCGGCCAAATACCCAACGAAAATCACTATAAACCAGAAAGTCGCCGAATATCTAATGTCCCACTCCCTTTCTCGCACTGTCTCGCCCTCTCTCTCAGAGCTAATCTGATTGGTGCATAAATCATGCTGGCATCAGCAGGGATTGAAGTTGGACTACTCCTGCACACACGCACACACACACAAGCTGAAGGCTCCTCAGCGAGGTGAGAACAGCGGCGTGCTCCGTGGTGATCATGAGGACATGGATAACAGATCTCTCTTTTATCATTCCCTGACTTTCCCTGACATTTAAAAAGCCATTAACACCACTGAGATTCACCCTCGTGTACATTTCATATGGAAGCACCCCCAACACACATACATGCTTGCTTGCTTGCCATTCACTCACAGGGCTTCCGCGCTCCTGTGCGTGTGGGAATGATCTCAGTGATAATACAAGGCCCAAATGACACAGACAGAGCAGTGAATTATACCTTAACAAGCTTTTCACAGCTGCCCCCTGTTCTGTAAGATTAAAAAAAAAAAAGAGATCCGGTGTACTGCTGGTGTATCATAACAGTCGTAAGGCTCAGCTTGTGATGCACTTATCAGTCCCTTGTTGAAATCAGTGACATTTAGGGGCACTGTCCCAGCAAATGGACAGTAAGTGTCTGCTGTGTTGGAAGGACCGCCTCTGTGAATAGTGATTATCCACCGATTCAGTTACATATACATGGGTATGCTGTAAACACTAACAGCATAATAGTATTTACTGCTGAGCACTGTATTAATTTATGGCCCATTATTGTGAAGCCCATCGTTACAATGCGAGGGAGCATTTATTGTAATCAGAGGACTGATAGAGACTGGAAATGTTGCTAATGTATGTAATGTACTTGCAAGCAGTCTCCCTGACAAAACTGTACAGTGGCTAATGCAGCAAATGACATATGGCTTCACTCTCTGTTGTTAGCATTTATTAGCAACATGCAGAGGCCTGAGTGCAAAGCAGCTATCGACTAATTATATTCCATTGTGTCTGCATGGAAAACAAGAAGAGAACATGCTGCGCAGCGATGGAGTGGCCACCCCACCACTTAATCTGAAGGATATTAACGTGAAACTGAAACCAAGCGTGTGGTTCGGCTCGGCCCGCAGTATATGAGTCATGACGGGCAGTGATATACGGGAGATACAGATATGGATGTCGGTCATTTAAATGCTTGCTATTGTAATTCTGCAGAAGGCAGAGGTACTTTTGGTGATTATGGATCGGACCTTTTTCAACTCCTCAGAAAATGGCTTTAAATCTTACGCGCCCCGAGGGTGTACAGACACGTTTAGAAGACGGGGAGACACGCTTGAATTTTGAAAATCATGAGAAGGAAAAGAGAAGAGAGACAAAGTCAGAGAGGGCTTTGGGGAAAGAATGACTTCTGGTTTAAGGGAGTAGGGGTCACGGGTGTGAAATAACTGGCATATTCAAAGATAAAAAGGGAGCGAAATGACAAACGGGAAGCAAGGGTTGTTAAAATATTCAGGGGGATCTAATATCGCGGAGAGCGTCAAAAAAATGCTGGACTTTTAAAGAGTGAGAAGGGTTCGATGGAGCGTCTGTAATATGCAGTCCTGGAGCAGTGCATTCTTTATACTGGATATGTGTATGTTGCAGGAGGTGTTGCAGAATGAATGTGTTTTGTTTCTTAACTTTAGGGCAGCTAAGGCTCGGAGGATGTGTTGGAAACAACAGCTGGATTTGGGATAAACGCCGAGGGAAAGAAAAGGAGGAGGAGGAGGTGGTGGTGAAGGAGGAAAGGATATAAACAAAGAAAGTCCCATTCTCTCTATCATCTCCTACAAAGGTCTGCTCAGCACAAGATATGATGCTGACAGTTTGACTCTCTTAGCTGCACTTTTAATGCTGCAGGCCAAACAGCCTGCAACTCAAGATAGTAGGTGTTCTTTCTCACATCTGTTTTCATCATGCGTGTGAAAGTTTGGCATTAATACTCATCTCTGTTATTAGAGTTTCTTCTCGCGCTGCGTTTATCTTGGCTCATTAACATAATGAGCTCAAAGACCTAAGATCCCACCACCCTTCTTCCCCTCAGAGTGACAAGTTGTTTATCACTCCTTCACTACTTGAGTTCAGTTTTTGTCTATCATCCTCCTGTGTGCGTCGTTCTGTATTCAGCACAGTATTATACAGTAGTGTCTGGTCTCTGTTGTGCTTTGCTGCAGAGGAGCGTAATGCACTGGGTCTCGGCTCATGTCCATCACTCAGCTTGCTGTAAGTCAGGCAGGCAGCCAGACAACCTCCCACAGGAGAGAAAGAGATGAATGGCGGGATTTGGAGGAAGTGCACAACAAGAGTCTTTTCAGATCTTCAGCGGATATGAAAATTTCGTCGAGACGAGCGAGAGCAAGGAAAAGAGAAAGAGGAGCCAAGTGGTACAAAGATATAACTATGAATGGCTATGAGGGAGCAGTGAGCGAGCAGGTTAGAAATGAAGAGAAACCCAGTGACTTATGGGAAAGGCAGAGCGAGAGGGAGGAAGAGAGCGACGAGACAGACAGGATGAGTTACAGACCTGAGGGGGGACAGAGAGAGAGAGAGAGAGAGAGCTTTCACACATTGAGACAGCCCGGTGATTTAGGGCTAAAGGACACTGAGACGAGCTCTGCTGCGAAAGGTGATAGACCTAGAGGTGTAACAGATCCACTGCAACACTACAGCGCCGACTGTGTCAGCATCTGCACCTCCTCTCTTATCTTATCTACGCAAGCATTCATGCACCACATGTTATGAAGACAAGTGCATCACGAGAGCACTCCACTGTTAAGGAGAGAGAGAGCGCGAGAGAGGCGCTTTCAAGTAAAAGCAGTAAGCACGTGCTTATCTTGTGCATCAGAATGAAATGATAACACACACACACACACACACACATACACACACACACACAAATGAAAGCATTTAAGCATTTATGTATATAACTGGGTGACCGTGGCTCAGGGGGTTGGGAATCGCATCTGTAACCGGAAGGTCGCCGGTTCGATCCCTGGGCTCTCTGTCCTGGTCGTTGTGTCCTTGGGCAAGACACTTTACCCTACTGGTGTTGGCCAGAGGGGCCGATGGCGCGATATGGCAGCCTCACTTCTGTCAGTCTGACCCAGGGCAGCTGTGGCTACAACTGTAGCTGCCTCCACCAGTGTGTGAATGAATAGTGGTATTGTAAAGCGCTTTGGGTGCCTTGAAAAGCGCTATATAAATCCAATCCATTATTATAACTAAAAATACCACTAAGTTTTTTTTTTAAATTGTGGAACAAAACCTGTTTCCGGTCAAATGGGCTAGAAAAATAATAGTTTGTATCTTCCAGTGCAAAAATGTTCAAATAGTTTAGCTGGGAAAACTTGTGCCATGGTTAAAGAACCACCTGACTGCTGGGCAAATAGAAGCAGCAAAGATCCAGTTTTACGCAAACGTTATAAACCGCGACTATAAGAATTCCTATGATACAATGCACATTTAGCATTAATGTGACATAG
Source organism: Diplotaxodon limnothrissa (assembly GCF_057381915.1). Lineage (NCBI taxonomy): Eukaryota > Metazoa > Chordata > Actinopteri > Cichliformes > Cichlidae > Diplotaxodon > Diplotaxodon limnothrissa. The sequence goes on from NC_140602.1 coordinate 9,377,588, forward strand.
TAAGGGATGCTGATTGTGACATGTAATGTTAGAAATGTTCAGTATTACAAACAAACTTTGCAGAAGACTTCTTGCACTTCTTGATGCCTGTTCCAAGCTGCACTGCCACATGGTGTCATTGCTAAATAAATATCTAAATAGTTTGTTTAAGGATCACTGTTTTTCTGGTGAAACACAGTGACCTAGAAAAAAACAAACAAAATAAACCCCCAAACACTTACAGTTGCCAAGACTACATCCGCACTAACGCTGTCTACTTATAAACACAGTTGAGTAAACCAGTCAGATTTATATCAGTATGTGTGTCTGGGACCGTGTTGGTACAGGCACGATGCTTTAATAGCTGCAGGTATTTGTATGGCAGCACGGTTGTGTCTATATTTGGCCGGTGTGAGGCGGTCACTAATCCATCTGACCTTCTGGCTCATTTGCATGCGCCGGCCCCCCCGACTGAGAGATGCCATGACCTTTATTAGCTAATTAAGAAACATAACAGAAATAAACCTGACAGAGTGGGAATGGACACACACACACACACACACACACACACACACACACACACACACACACACACACATATACACACACTCTCAGCGTGGCTGCTGACAGAATGGGGATGGGGAGAAAAGACAGCAGACAGGGGCCAGACCGGAAAAAAGACACGAGCAGAGAGAAATTTGGCATTCATCAAATGGAAACAATCACAGCAGCCACAAATGCAGCTGTTTGCAGATTCCCACTAATATTCAGCCTCTTGGAGGAAATGTTACCACACACACACACACACACACACACACACACACACACACACACACACACACTCTTAATCATTACATTCGCCAGCAGACATTCAAGCATTTTTGTATTATAGAAGTAGTTTCTCTTAATCACATACTGAGCTCCTTTAAATCTTTGTGTGCTGGAATAAGAGAAGTAAATCTCCCTGTCTGTGCTCTGTGCTGCCACTTAAGTGTAGTCGGCCTCTTGTTCTCTCTTCACTCTCCCACTAAGGACTCATAATAAGCTGCTAGACCCCTCAGGCTATAGGAGGAGGTGTGTGAGCGTGTGTGTGTGTTCCCTCACACCACAGACAGACAGGAGCAGCGATACAAACACACGTGCACATACACACACACACACACAAACAGCTATAGTAGCGCACAAAACATATTGACACATTTCAGAATAAATTTTCAATGACACATTGAGACACTGAGGAAACACTGAGATGTAGAAATTGGGGTTGTTTCCTCTGACACCCTCCCAGTGTTCATCCTGTGTTAATCTGAGCAGTAATCTGCAGTGTGGGCAGATCCTCATCTGAGCAGCACCATTTTGATGTTTGTAAGATTACGCAATCAGCTCCCCTCCCACAGTAAATCACACTGCTTGACATACAATGGAAACACACACAAACTCACGCACATGCATTTAATGCTGACGCCAGTATAGCATCTGGGGCTGACACACTTTACGCGCAGTTTCTTTGTGCACTTTTCTAAGATTTTCAGAATTTTTTTTCTGTCTTTTATAAAAGTGCAACACTTAGTTTCACAAAACGTTTCATAACGTGGAACAAAAAAATGAAACAGAACTAGTTACAGATCACTTTGATTTGAATTAAGCGTAGGATGAGTACGATACGAACGGAGACGGCATGAAATAAGTTTTTTAGTATAACCACATCAGTTAGAGCAGGAAGTAATGAAAAACAAACATTACTAATTTCACAACACCCACAGTTTGTTTCCATCGCAGCTTCCGAGACAAAGCGGGGAAGGCGAGAGACTGTTGGACGCTGCACGAGAAGACCAGAGAAACATGAATGGATGGGTATAAAAAGAGAAAACTGGAGGGCTGCAGCCTCTCTCTGCCCCTCTGTGTCAGCCTGTCTCTGTCATCATGACAGGCCTCCAACAGCGGGGAACCCTAAAGAGCTTCATCCACCCTGCTGCACACAGGGGCTTCACCCGCTGACAGACAGAGCCAAGGGCTGTCCTGTCCACAGCATATCACAGCCTGCACACTGAGTGCCAGTTTAGCTCCAACAGGCCACCTCCCTCTTTCATCACCTACTGTATATGCACACAGAAACCAACTGGATGTAGAATAAGTGTTGGCGTATCAGCCTGAGCTGTCGTGGAGAATTTTGCATGTCTGTAATTGTCACGAAACATAAAACATGAAATTTCCAGAAGATGTTTATAATGAGTGTCAATGATGAGTCAATCTGAGTGAATATGGATGGAATAATCCTACATTTCTTATATTTGAAAGTAAGTACAGTTGTCCTGGTTAAAATAAACATCTTTTCCATCTTCTATTTATATTTTATAATGCATGTTTGTCACATATATTCTCCCAGTGTCTTCTAGATGCACCTATTTGAAAGCACTGTGACTGTCACAGCATTTTTTTTATCTGCATAGAAGAACTTGAAGATAACAAACACTGTTGACCTGGTAAATGGGAAAAAGATCAAAGAAGATGATGAAAGGTAAGCTGTGGTTTGTTAGTCACAAATATAAGGTTTCTTTTATGCTTCTGCTGACATTTATGGTTCTTTTGTGTTGCTGAAATAACTGTCCTTTCATTTAGACTCAACAATCAGCACAGATCGTTGACTGAAATCAGACGGCCCCCCTCATTGCTGTTGTGGCTGGCATTCGGCATCACCTTTTGACCTCTGGAGTTCTACGAATTCACTATTTCGCAAACGCACTAATAACACAACGGGGTAACTTACAGTACAGCAACTGGCCCACTGATGCTTCTGGCGGGGCCACGGATCAAAATGCTCCACCACCTGATAAAGTCATAGGTTGTAATTCTCCAGCTATAGATACTTGCTGTGAACAACGAGGCCTTTAAATCTAATTTATTTGCAAATGGTTCAATTTCAGGAAAGCATGATTCATATATTATTTGAAGACGGATATATTTACCGGTAATAGCTTTCTGAACTAATGGTTTAAAGAAAAGTGCTCTAAATTTCTTTAATCGCAGAACAGAAGCAGGATGCTTGCAGCGACACGTGCTGCAAGTGCGCCGTATGTTGCATCTTTTCTCCTGCGCTCCCCTTTATCTGTCTGTGTGGGCTTCCTCTGCCTCTCTGTTTGTATTTGCCACTCTGCCTCTGTAGTGTGATGTCTAGGGTTGTGATTTTTATCCTCCCAACATTCTAGTAAATACTCAGACAAAATCCAGCGTGCTCCGAGGAGCCTCGGGCCACTGCAATCAATCAAGGAGAAAACAACACAAAGATGTGGCTGTTTCTGCTCCATAAAACAACCTTCAGAATAGCAGCAGCCATTCAGCGTCTGGGATGTAGAATTAATACGCTCTCGCTTTGTCCCTCTTTATTTCTCAGCCATCCTGTTTTTGAATCACTAGATCAAAAAAGAAAAAAAAGCTGTCACAAATCCAGCAGTGAGAGCTATAAACTGTATTTGTGACTGTCACTGTGTAATTTACCCAGTGGGTCCTCAGCATAACCAGCCAAGGGTCCCCGAAGAAAACCTGGTGGTGGATGAAAGCCAAAGTGAATCTGTAACGGCTCCAAACCAAGGCCGGAGCTTGAATACCGAACATATGTAATGCTACTCCAGAGTGTTTGCTGTACTTACAGCCTATAGGATCGTGGATAATGTTGTATAAATATTTGATGGTTTCCTAGCAGGGTCCTATATGGCAAGGGAGTGCAGCATTAAGGCTGACGATCAGGGAAAACTTCAAGGCATGCTTTCACACATGCAGACACATTAACGGCAATGCGCGCACACACATATATGCGATCCAGACTTCTCTGTCTGTCTGCGTCTGCATTGGGTTTCACTTTCGGCGTGTGCTTGGCTTACAGATGTTGCTCATGTCTCGCTGAGCTTGCAGTGAAAAGAGAGATTCTTTACATCTTTGAGACCACGGCCAGTTGCGCACTGCAACTTGTTATTGTTTGACAGAAACTGTAGAAAATGCTTTGATTGTATGCAGAGGCTGCAAGCATTAGAAAGCCTCTGCAAAGTTTTGATAATGCAATACAAGAAAAGTAGTTTCCTTTAGCTCTTAGTCTGCCAAAAATGGTTGTTAGGAACAGTGTTAACAAATGAGTTAACAATGACTTTTTCTTGGACAATACGTGGCATTAAACTGCAGAACTGCGATGGCTGCCCTCTCCACAGCCCTACAAGAAACTGTCCAAATTTTTCAAGTGTGAAATGTCAACCGGCAATAATCCTAGAGTGATCAACCCTACAAGCAGAGAGACAAAGAGTGTTTTTCTCCCTCGGAGCTGTATGCAGATGGCAGTTGATATATGATATTAACCTTTGCTATTGTAAGTCCTGTCTATACCACCCCCCACTCACACACTTAGACTCACACATACATGCGTGGCATACTAATCATATTGATCCACCTCTAGAGACACTGTGTTGTTTTTCTCCCTCTTGGTCAAAATGTGCATGTGAGTTGTCAGGAAATGATGCAAAATTGTCTCATATTTTATTTAGGAAGTCAAGATATATTACAGTTGTCAGATCACTTTTTTTTCCCCTCCACGAACATCCCAAAGTAAGTAAACCTGCCATAGGTGCAGTATATTTTACACAAATTAATTTGATAAATGTGTAAGTCCTCAAGTATTTTCCTTGGTTTAGATTGCTTGTCAGTGCAACATTTTTAGACAAATGGGCTCCTCGGTTTTAGCGTCACTCCTCTCTTTGTCTACTGAATTGTCAGTTTTAGCGAGGAGGAAAAAAAAAAGAGAGAGGGAGAAGCAGGAGGATGAGAGAGGAGGCAAAGTATAAAAACAAATTGGCACAGAGGGATAAAGTGAGATATCAAAAGAGTGGATGGTGAGGGATGAATGAAATAGAGTTTCAGACGTGCTGTGGTCTCTGAGGTCAGGGCGTATATCACTCTGCTTCTGAAACAACAACCACCACAAGAAGCATCGGGGAGCCAACCAATCTGGGCTACGGCATTGTTCACTATCTGCTGAAGGAAAAAAAAACCCAGCTTGGTCTCTCGCTCTCTCTCTCTTTCTTACACACAAACACACAATCACTCCTCACTGTTCATATCTGGAGAGAGAGAATGGAGCGTGTTCCTTATTGTCCCCTTAGTGGTGATGTGGGGGTGTGTGTTAGGGCTTGATTGTTACTGGTTTACATAAGGGTATTAAACTCTAGCATAGCACTATCTATCTGAGCCAGGCAGATATATTTGTGTTGTGGCTCCTTTATGCATTTGTTATTTCCAAAGAGGATTGGGATGCACAGTGGAAGAGAGGATAGATAGCCTGCTGATATTACCCTCTTCCTCTCTCCCTCGTTTCCTCCTTTTTCCTCTAAAAACCAAACTCTTGCCTCTTTCTGAGTGTCTGTGCATGTGTGTGCATGTGTGTGTGTTTGTGTATTGCCTCCAGAAACAAAAGCGGGTAATTAATTAAAGAGAAGTGCACTTTGGCGCCATTGTCCTGTTCAACAACTCTAACAGTGTTCAGCATAGCAGCACTCAGTGATATTACTCCTAATTATTAGCTGTTGTTTCAGTCTGAAATGGTCTCAAATTGCGGATATTTAAGCACTGTGCAGAAGCATTTAGCCGAGCCAACACGTGCAGAGAAACATACATACTTACAAGCATAGTGTACAGTATATATGTGCAAGTTACGAAACACGTTTACACCAGACTTGTACAAGCTAATTTGCTCAAGAGCACTTGCTTCAGTTACTTTCTGCTTCTCTAGTCCCCCAGCACGTTTTTCAACAAAAAACTTTATGGCTTTTCTACTACCACAGCAAATGAGCGAATGCCTTCTGGAAGGTTTTCATCCCTGCAGTACAGACTTGCTGCACTGGCTGTTTGACAGTGTCCACTTTGTGTTGGTTTTCCTTCAACTTGAAACCAGTCTGTATTAGCCTATTTCCAGGGGTTTAAAATGGGATTTGGCAGATGAGATCAGCTGTAGCAGTGCAGCATGGGAAAAATAATTGCTTAAAAAGAGAGAGAATGGAGCGTGTTCCTTATTTAATTGCTCATTAACTGGAGGTGCCCATTCTGGCCCATTTTAACCCCTGCTTGTCGCTACCCTGACCTGGATGTACTGTAATATAGTGTTTTCTATTTTTACAACATAACAACAGAGGCTTTGGAGTTGTTAAACATCAACCTAACAAAAGTAATGAAACAGATATTTCAAGGATTTTGTTTCACTGCAAAGCAATAAAACAGGTAACTGAGTCTATATTTGAGGTGACTTCCCCATCGCTATAAATAATATAACTTCTGAAATGGTGACATCCTAAACACTTTCTGAATGACTAAGTAAACATAATGTAATTGTAAGTAAATATAAACATTTATTTATGCATTTGTCAACAAAGTAAAATGTTATAAATTAAAAGAATTTGCACAATAAAGCATTGCCACTTTTGATTATTAGCTACAAACGTGTATACTTGTAAATTTTTCAAAGCAGTGTCTTGATTTCTACACTGTGGTATAGCCACTTTCATCAAAATAAAAAGGATCTGAAGCCAGTAGTATATTCTGAATGGCATCTTTAACATGCTCATCTCTTAGAAGGCAGCTGGTATTCTGAGAATTCCCAAATCTGCATGTGTCTGCGAGCTTCTGAGGATCAGGCAGGAGAGGTTAAATCAAAGTGGAGTCAATAACTTCATCCCTCCCTCCTGGTTTGCTGCGCCGTGCTACTGGGAACGCCTGCTGCTCACTCTCGGGCTCAGGAAAGAGGAGGACAGGATGGGGTTCATCACTTTCACAAACACTAAAGGAGGGAAGAGTCGTGCCGCTAATACAGAGGATGATCTAAGTCTCGTGCACACACACAGACACAGACATTCATCTGCACACAATCACCGACAGAAGGCTTCCTCACTATGTCTGAGAATGTTAATGAGCTAAATTCTCTCTTCTTTCCAACCTGAGAGCCCGAGTCCAGTCATGGCCATAGCCCCGGCTAAATCAATATCATCATCCATAATCTTTATTGTGGGATGAAACACAGCATAAATCAGCACAAAGTCTTTCACACATCGCTCTCCTTAGCAGCCTCCAATTGCATGCAGCACTCTCTTGGGCCGTTGAAGGCTTTCTTTTCAGTGCTGACAGGTTGTCTCCCAGTGTCTCGAGCCTCTGCAGCACTTGCTCATACATGCACGACACATTAGTTTGGTGGTTTTGACTCTGTTTTATCTACAGCAGATGTGAAAGGTGAGTTTAGAAAGCAATGCAGGTGTATTTTTGAAAAAAAGAAATCCTCCTCTACCTGGAGGCAACAGAGAGCAGGCCGTGGTTTAAACTGTTAAAGCTTCGATAGAAAAGCGTGAATTTAAGTAGGAAAGAAACCTCTGTGTGTACATGTCTTTGTGAGTGGTGTGTGTGTCTCTGTGTGTGTCTTCCAGTTCTGCTCTCTTTGAGTGTGAGTAATGAGGTTTAGAAAAGAAAGCTTAGCCAAATCCTCTCATCAGTCTTCACTCCTTCAATACAAAATCAGCAGGCTAATTCAATACCCAATCACAGGGCTAATAGCATCCAGCCAAGAGTAGAACCAATGAGAACTCTGCTAATGGACCTTTGGGAATAACTAGCTGGACAAAAAGTTAGTGCAAAAAAAAAAAGAAAAAAAAGGGAGATGTTTTTTTTTCCTCTAAAGAAAATGTACCGTCTAACGATCTTGTCTGGTTTGCAATCGCCTGCCACCGGAGCTGAAAAGCAGAGGAAAAAAATCTCTCTTTAAACTGTTTCAGACATTTATGTCTACTCGAGTGTGTCAGAGGGATGGATATTATGTTCCATTCAAATCAGAAACTTAAATGAAATAAGAGATATTTCTGTCATTTTCCACAGCATCTGACTTTAGTGCTTGTTTTATTTTAGAAATACAGCCTTGTTTCAGCGTCGCACAGCGCACGGTTCTACAGCATTTAACATGCAAACAGATTCACATATCCTTCCCTCATTTTTCCCACTGGAGCTGTGAATGGAGGGTGCATAAGTGCATAAGGCTGCAGGAGTGTTCCAACCATTGTAGTGTCACAAATCCCCGCATCCTGACATGCACTGAATAAACTGTCACAGGCATTATATAGTGTCTCCATAAAGCCTACCATCAAACAGTTACTACCTCCATAGCTTCAGTCCACTGCACCAACAACAGAAACAAATCACTCGGTGGTGCGTCCCAGTGTTTTCTGGTTTGTGTGTGTGACACGGTGTAAAGTGGGGTGCATACATAACTGTGTTTTCTGATATGATCATACACCATATAACCTTCTATATCTTGCTCAGCTGCAAATCCATACTGACCTCCCTTTCCCCACCTCCGTCGCTAAAAGCTTTCCAGTGTGTTTCACGGAGCATATTCAGTTTCCTGCTCCTCCGCTTTCTGTCACTGCACAGTTTTGTGCTTGGTCATTAAAAGCACACGTCAGCATTCATCATTCATTTGGTGGTGTGATTCCAAGTCTGATTTAATGTAAGCGCTACTATCCATCACAAAGATAGATTGTCTTTATATCATAAAAACAAAAATGTTTTTATGAATGAGAAAGCTACTGGGATGAAATGTTAGTGGTGTATTTCTACTGAATACCCCATGTTGAAAAAAACAACTTTCAACCCTTTGCCATTTCTCACTGGGAAGAGGTGCAATCATAAAGTTTCAAAACTCTGCCTATTAACAAAAAACCGAATCACATCCACTTTAAATTCCACCTTCAAGGTTCTCTCACTGGTCAGCGCTGGATCTCTTCCAGCTGCGCTTTCAAGAATGGGCAGTGTTGGTCAAGTTACTTGAAAAAAGTAATCAGTAACTAATTACTGATTACTTCCCGAAAGGTAATCCTGTTACTTTACTGATTACTTATTTTCAGTAGTAATTAGTTACTTAGTTACTTTTTAAAAACATTATTTACAACCCAATTCTACTTTTTCTACATAATCCATCATACAAAATGTAATCAAATGGAAAAGTCTCTTTTTAAAACTTGTTTTATCAGTTTTAATCTTTTAACTTTATGCATCAAGCAAAAATTTAATTATATGCAACATTCTCTGACCGGAAGAAATTTGTTTAATATTTAAACCTATTTTCTGCACATTCCAGCACATAAAATAATTTTTTTTGTGTTTACACTCACTCTTTCAAATAGATGCAAGTAAAACACAGCAGAAAATAAATAAAGTCAAAGACTCAGTGGTCCTTTTGCTCTATTTTCACCAGTAAAGCAGGAGTAGGCTAGGCGGAGGTTTACCCTGGTGCAGGTGAAGAATCCGCGAGTTTCTCTGTGAATTTCCCATTACGTCGTAGCGCACTCGGCGCTTGCTTGGAAGTTTAGGGGTTTTTTTTCACTGTAAAAAGAAGTTTTCTTCCAAAGCACAACGGATGCTAATGTTTTTGTCACTTTTTATGGAATCAAACTTAAAATAAGGTCAGTACTTCCACGCTTTAAACGCTGCACGCTCATACTCTCTCCCGCACTCGATATATTATCCATTGTTGATCTGCACACAGCTGTTGTCACCAACGTTGCACTTGCTTACGTCACTGTCATGAGACATCATCAAAAAAATCACGGTTTTAGTAACGCAGTAACGCAGAGTGCTGGGAAAGTAACAGTAATCTAATTACCTTTTTTGCAATAGTAATCTCTTACTTTACTTGTTACTTGAAAAAAGTAATTGGATTACATTACTGCCCATCTCTGAGAATGACCCACAGACTTGCATAACCCCCATAAGTGGTGGAGCTCCTATGGGGTGTGCAAATATTCTAAGGTTCTAACTGCAAGTTGACAGTCAGATAGATAAATACACAATGTACAACACAGTGACTGCTTAAAAAAACACAACACTCCTCACCTTATGAGCTGGCTTCGGGCTTGGCACTATAAAACTCTTCACTAAACTCTGCTTTTTGGTCTCGGATCATAGATAGAAACCCAACTCCAACCAGCGGTAATCCTTGACAAGAAAGGAGAGGTTTCATCTGCAAGTTTGAAGTCTACGGTGAATTTAAAAACAAGAAGGCAAGTGGTCAGAGCTTCCACTGAGCAGTGTAAAAATAAGAGTTGCACTGAAAGTAGCACTTTAATCTTTCATATTGTTATTATCAGTGATGGGAATAACAGCGTTACAAATGGCGTTACTTTTTTCAGTAACGACTAATCTAACTAATTACTATTCCAATCGTTACAACGCCGTTACCGTTACTAACAAGAAAATGCTGTGTGGTCGCGTTACTATTTTTCAACAAACAGACGGTTGAAGCTGCGTTCATATCAGTTGCACGGAAGTAGCTGTAAGTAATCTGGGCGCTACAGCTTTAAGCAGCTGCGCGCGCTCCCGTGTGCGGCAATCACTTTCTGCCCGACGATCACTTTCGAGCACAGGGGCAAAACAATCACATGAGTGCTGCTGTTTGACTGAGGAAGAATAAAGTAGTCGTGGTAAGCCAATCACATGACCACTTCAAGATGACAAAGCAACAAGGTGATATAAACCAGTTTTTAAATTGTGTTGATAGGCCACGTAAAACCAGAGTCATGATAAACAATATATGCATGTTTTTCCTGAATACTTTTGTCACGTTTACTGTCTAAGGACAGTGCTAGCAAGCACTCTCTGCTTATGAGCAAAAAACCCCCAGCCCTGTCATGTTGGTGGAAAAATGTACCATGTCGATCAATCAAAACAATGATATGGCAACATGACATTTGGTTGTTTAGAAAGAGGGGGAAGTTTTAGGAGTGATGGCGAGAGAGAGAGAGCAGAAAAAAAAGAGAGCGAGTTTTGAGATGTGAGAGATTTGTGACGTTTAGCGTGTTTGGAGTGTGTAGTTAATGTGTTGTCTTGTGTAGTTAGTGTGTAGTGTTGTGGATAGTTTTGTGTTGTGTGTCAGAACAATGAGGCGACTGCTGTCTCCAGGTAGAAAAAGGAGTGATACACCTGCTGCAGTGATCGACCTGCAGGTATCAGGCTGTGATGTTCTCCTTTATAGTGGTCAGAAATTATTTTTTTGGAGTGGCACAAATAATTTGTGTGGCATCTTATTGAATGCAGAACAGCTGGTTGTTCTGTAAATAGTTTGAAATGGTTACTTAAAAAAGGGTAAAAGGTGGCTGCAAATAACTTTGTTTGCAAAACTTGTGCATATGATTTGGCAATTTATATTTGCATTTAAAGTTATGAAATATGATTCATTAAATGTGTTTGTGGTTGTTACAGTAAAAAAACTTTTTCAAAATAACTTGCCCAACACTGGTTATTATATACATTCTTTAAATTGGGCCCCCAGGCCCCGGAGAAGTCCTGTGTTGAAACATCTTCTTAACGATGCTCAAAAGACCAAAGTGCAATCGAGCAACATTTGCATTTTGACTTGCAACATGTTTTGGCTGTAGAGTAGCACTCTGGGTTATGTAAAAGATCACTTACTATTTGAGGAGGCCAGGCTATTTTAGAGAATCTGTACCATGAAAAATAATTTCCGCACTTCAGAGAAAAACCATAACAACCTTGAAGCACTACACATCACACGCTAATGATATACTGTACAACGGCGTGAGGGTATGTGAAGAGGAAATTCCCTTTAATCTTCTTCACGGCTACATCATCTTTTATTGGTGGACAAAGTGAATCTCAGCCTCCAGCCCCAGTCCCATAGAAATGACAATTGATTTGCAGGTTATTTCCTGCTTCCTGTGAGCTAATTGAAATAAAGTGGGACGGTAAGCTCAGGCTCTGCAGCATATATCAATACTGCAGTTGTACAGCAGAGAGAGTCTCATGCCTACTGCTGTGCCTTAACCAGTCCCTCAGAATACTTGTTTCCTTATTTAGTCCTTCAGCATCTAAGTGCTTACTTCTTTTGCATTAGCCTCCTATTTAAAATCTGTGGTTAAGCAAGCAAGATGAACCAGAATGAACACTTAGATAAGCAAATGGTGTCAATATCTATATATTTTTTTGTTATTATACTGTTTACTTTGTGAAAATGGTCACACAAGTGTCACACTGTCTCAGTGTAATATCATGAATATTATTTAGTAATTAATACAATACATTTGATATTTGTTATATTAAAGTTCAAGATTACGTATATATAATAGTGAATGCATTTGATTACATCCCATAGAAGAGAATTATGAGTATTTGTGCCGATCACAGAGTCAGATATATTCCTTTACACACACACACACACACACACACACACACACACACACACACACTAGTAACGCCTTTTCCCATCAATTTAATTATGGTGAGCCCACTATAGATAAATATAAAGTATCCAGCAGTGCACATCTGTCCAGGCGTATGTACAGCAGGAGAAGGGAAAAGAAACAACTCGTTGCGCATGTCTGGAAGGCAACCGAGGAATAAGTGTTGACGTGTGTGCATGCCTGTATGTGCAAGCTCAGGAGCCACGTTTTATTTAGTTATAATGTCCCAGCTGTCGTGAGCATCTGGATGTTACACAGATTAAACTGGTAAGTGTATGAAATCAGATGTACAGTAGCCTTCAGTGTCTTTGCTGTCAGATAAACAACCAGAGGAATTTATCCCTGACAACAATTTAGACAAAACAAAACAAAAACCATGCACAGCTTCACAGCCTGAAATTTTACATGATCCAAGTCTTATTTTTTCTTTTACAGACTGTATTCATTTTGAAACTGCTTTTTGTTTTTAAAGGCATTTAGATATAAACTGCTTTTTTGTTGCTTTCTGACACACGCTGTATTTAAGCATGGATTTCCCTAAATCACATTACAGAATATCTTTGAGAAATCTGCCTTTCAGACTACTTTAATTCCATTTACATTTAAATGCCTTTTAACAACAGTTCCTTTTCTTCCACTGCTTTTCCCTCCAACCACAGTAATGATTTCAGCCAACGTCTTCCAATGGTCTAATCTAACTCTCGTTAGACTGCAAGATACACTGAATCATCATTAAACCAATCTGCATATTACCTGTGCTGCTACACTTAGCTATGAATCTCATTTGAATCTTATTTAAATTCCTCCTATGAATCTCAATTAAACAGAGATTCAAACAAACAAGCGCAGCATCTAAAATAACACAGACACACACAGACACACAAACACTGCACCTGCTGTTATCATTGCTGTTGTTTTAAATGTGTTCAGTTTAATTAATTTGTTTTGATACTCAAGACAAATCCTTTACAAATCCTCATGTGGTAATTAACAATTATCGCACATTTAATAAGCATACTGAGATAATGAAACAATTAGAGAAACAAGCCGTTTAAAGGCTGGAGCTGCGCTTTGAACTAGTGTATATGCTTTAATTGTCGTTCGGTGCCTTCCGACTTCAGTAAGCTAGCAGATCTTAAATGTACTCAGAGCTTACAAATCAAACACCCTTCAAAGCAGAATAACAAACCAACAATGTATTACTTGTAGAAAATGTGAGCTTTCAGCACTGCTGTAATATGAAAACGTCTCCACACACACTTTACCTTTGTCTCTGGTGTTATCACAGGGGCCAATTAGCGGGCCCCAGCTTTCTGCTCAGGCATGTGTCAGGGGACCTATAGGGAGCCCGCGAGGCTGCAAGAGGCCTCAGGGTAGCAGAGGAATTATCACTCTTTTCATCTCTCCGTCTCTCACACATCCTTGCATACAGACTTATCTGCTGTTTGTTTGGTGCGAGCGTGTTCCCTTTCATTCTTTCCTTTCCTCTGTCGTTTTCTTGCTGCACAAGCTCCCAGAACAGCGAACAAAGGACGATCCTGAATAATATAGAGCACACGAAGCTAATTTACTCGACTAAGGTGGCCGAACTGGACGAGGTTCAATAAACATATGCATAACCTCGACATACGTGCGCACCAGTCGATGCATACTCATAACCTTTGATCCCTCTGAACTATAGACTGTTTGTAGGCCAACTTTGTGTCTGTGTGCGCATTTTTAGGCAACAGAAAGGCAAAGTCATCACAATACATGCTGATTAAAATCCATGTTGCACTCTGTATCGTGACTATTAGTGATGGAGTGCTCAGGGAGACCTAACAGATTGCTGGAGCACGTGCTGAGCTGTGTGTGTGTGTGTGTGTCTCTCTCTCTCTCTGTTTGTTACCATGTGTTTGTTCTTGCTGAGAGTTTTATCCTTATCACACTCTTTCCCACCCCCTCATCTTTCTTTCTATCCTCAGCCCTATGTGGCCCCCTACTGAGTGGCTGGTAGGTGGCTTACACACACACACACACACACACACACACACACACACACACACACACACACACACACACACACACACACACACACACACACACACACACACACACACACACACACACACAAAGACAAAAACAGACAGTAAGCCCTCCACAGGCTGCATATAGCTGTAGATCCCTCTCTCTACTCCACACCACGGGGAAGAGAGAAGAAGGGAGTGACAGGAAAAGAAGAAGAGGAAGAGTGTGTGTGTGTGTGTGTGTGTGTGTGTGTGTGTGTGTGTGTGTGTGTGTGTGTGTTGGAGTGGGGTTTCCACTCATTGTGCAGAACAGAATGAGTGGACACCTGTCCTCTGTCAAGCCTCCATCTACCTGTCTGCCACACTGTGGGCTGTAAATCTTTCTTTCTGGCATGCGGGTGAAAACTGAGTCAGTGCAACCAGCTGAATGCTGCTGAACAAGAGTGAAACTTCCATCTCAGAGGAATAATTAAGATGCTTCATAAAATATTAAAAATTGTTCAAAGTGCATTTAAAAATTTTTGGCTGTTTTATTTTTTGCCCATTCGATGTTATTTTTTTCTTTGTGTGTGCCTATTTTTGTGTGTGACACTGGCAGGGAAAGAGACAGCAGAGTGGAGGCAGTAGATAAGATAAGCGTTCTTTATTTCTGACAGAGTCATTTAGCTGTGGATGAAGAGAAGAGAGGAGGAGAAGACGGCGAGGAGAGAGTTATAGTTATGGAGCTGTCGGAGGTTCGGGAGTGTTGAATGAAATGAGGTCCGGAGGAGCAGAGGGAAACAAAGGTGGAGAGAGAGAAATCGGGAGGCTCCTACATGACCTTGCAGTGAGAGAAACAAACTGAAGAGGAGAACCGGTTTCCTCTAAATCATGTGTTGTGCTGTGTTTTCCCCTCTTACTGTTACTCAATTAACATGTCAGCCTACATGCCAGTTGCTGAATCTCCCTTCTCCTCGGCCCACATCCCTGAATCACTTTCCCTTTCTCTTTTATTTCAGTGACTAAGGGGTGCACCTGTGTTTTAGTGCTCAACTGCATCACACTCACACAGTGTGTCACACACACACTCATACACACTTCTGGAAAATGTTTCTTTGTCATATATTTGCTTGTACTGAGGCATCAAACTGTCAGAGGCCTCCTGTCATTTCAGCTATTTGCTTCTTTCCCTTCCTGTTACTCATATGAAGAAAAGTATTTATTTTCATTTATCAAAGCCTTTTACCCCAGAGAGAGAAAAAACTGCAGCATCTGCAATACTGTGTGTGTGTGTGTGTGTGTATGTGCACATGTGCATGTGTGTCAGGGGGTTGTGGAGCAATGCTGGAGGTTATTATGAAGAGACTGAAATGCGACAGGAGATTCCTCTGATTGGGAATAAAACACCATCATATCTATTTAAATAAACCCCACTGCGACCTCATTTGCACACACTCACACACACTAAAAATAAAGGGGCATATACGGAACGACACAGGAACGTAAAGGCATCCACTGAAGCATACACAAACGCGCACAAAAGTGCAGAAGCTGGCAAATCTATGCATGTAAACAAACACAAGAGCAAATTCACAAAGGGATTTGTAGTAATTAAATTGCAATGATCGCCCTATTTTAGCTTTCACTTTGAAGATGAAAATATAGTGTTCGAGCAGAGACGTGAAGAAAAACAGTCCTAATAGAACATGAAACGAACATCTAATTATTCAAAGGAGATTAGTTACTGTAGGAATAACACAACAAAAATAAGATAAACAAATAAAAAGGTTTAATGCAAACACTCTGCAGAATAACGCAGAAGAGTGCTTCAGAGCTCCGCGAATGAACCTAAAGTTTGACCATTTGTGAGCTAGGCTCTGACGTGAACTTGCTGACCTTTGACCTCTGGCTGACGAGAGGCACAGAACATGCATTTAACTTGTGACAGTGTAGGTTCTTTAATAAACAGCATGCATCGCTGCAGAAATGGGCAACTGCATGTGTATGTCACCAAAACACGAGTCATCTGAAAGGAGAGCTGTGTGCATGTGCGCACGTGTGTGTGTGCGCGTGTGTGTGTGCGTGCACATATTTGACAGTGAATATGGAGAGGAGGAACAGTGATGTATGTTGGGTCTGCCGTTTGAGACTGCAGATGTTCACCCCAGGTGGTCTGACGCTAATAACGTTCCACTCTTTACAAGCCCTTTAATTCACTCGAGATAAAACCACATAAAATATACAGTATAGGATACACTGCTGCACCTATCCGGATCAGGGAAACACGGTCAGAGATGCAAGTTTGAACTTCCCTTACATTCATTTATTTCTTTATTACGCACTAATTATGAATAAAGCGCCTCTAAGACTTCACACGGAGGTATATAAGAGGTAAATAACCTCTGAGAAGACAAAGAGGTCACTAGCACTTTCACATAGTAGCGTTTGAATGTAAAAAGAGGGCAGTGGAGAGGTGGTGGTTTATATAGGTAGGACAATATGTTCAAACGTGCCAAAAGTGAGCGTGCTTGTGCCTCTCTAGCCCGTTGGCTCCTCCTTCCCTTGCGTCTCCTCCCCTTTTTGTACTCAAATGTGTCTCAACCTTGAACCAGAGCAGATGAGGAAGACGAAGAGAGTGAGAAAGCGGTCAGCACTCTTCCTATGTCACACGAGTATGCTCGAGTGTGTGCGCGTGCGTGGATTTATATGTATATGATGTGAAATGTGGAGGATGTTGGTGTTTAAAGCACAAGAAATCCCCTGCACATGCTAATCCTTCCGCCTACGTTCAGTCATTTTATTAATATATATTTGAAAAAACACACACACACACACACACACACACACACACACACACACACACACACACACACACACACGCACACACACACACACACACACACACGCACACACACACACACAAACATTATGGTATAAAACCACGGTAATATAAACATATTAAAAGGCATTTCTGCCAAAACTAGAAAACAAGTCAAAGAGAATGAAGCGACTCACATATCTGTCCTCTGCTTTGGAAGATTTTAGTATGCTTCACAGTCTTTGGCAATACTTTACTTACTGCACAAGTACAAACACACGCACACCCCCAAACACACACTCAGTGTTGACTTTGTATTCTGGTACAGTTAATGTGTACACAGATTATTTTTCTCCCCAGAAGAGCTACTTTTGTCGCAGGAACCAGCTTTCAGAATCACTCTACTGGTAAAGCCACAGACAGCAGGGCCCTCCCTGCCTCTGTTGAATGCAGCGTTAACACATACACACAAACGCACACTATACCATAGAGGTCTTTCTGCACAGTACACAAACAGGCAGTTGATTTGAAAAAGTTGTAACTCTTTAAACAACAAAAACATAGTCACACACTCACACACAGCAACTGCTGAATCCTAATCTTCTGCTGCAACACTCACTCTGTAGCAGGAAACCTGACAGACTCAACTGACTCTCAATGGTCACATTGTAAAGACTTTAGCCAATTAGCGATTGCTGTCTTTAATGAATGAGAGCTCCGACTGTCGGCAGAGAAACCACAGCTTGTCTCCTCTCTTCTTCTCCTCTCCTATCTTCAGCCCATTAAAAGAGGGCTGTTTCTTCTTTTATTTTGTTTTGTCATGAATCTTTAATCAGCCTTTTCAAGTGAGTGCGCAGGCTGACTGTCAGCATAGCGCTGACCCTTGCTGCTGAAACACACTTTCTGATGTAACTTATACAGATGCTACGCAGCTTAGAGCACATTCACATCCAGGAACAGACCTAAGCTTGAGCTTATGTGCACAATTTCTATAAGGTGAGGTCACAAAGATGTAAAAATCAAAGCATGCCAAAGTTTTAACTATGGGTGAACTGACAGTTCTGCGTTCGTGCTCTCTGAATCTCTTTCTCTGTCATGACACTATTGCATTTGCTCGTGCAGGCATGCACACAGCTGCACACATGAACACAAATAAATAAAGCAGTGCAGTCAGGTCAGAATTACAGTAAACCCCACAAACTACCATCTGCCTCTTTGTCTCTGCCTGTATGAGTCAATGAGCCTCACTGGCAAGAGTTTATACAACGCCCGAACACAAAAACATTCAATGCTGTTAAAGAAATGAAAGAGGAAAATCTCTGTGAAGTGGTACAGGCGATCCATTATTCCTCTGCCTCTCTCTTATCACTCTCTTGTTTCCGCTTTACCCAACTCTGTCCCTCCTTCGCTCGCTGTAAATGAGTGATTTATCAGCCTTAATTGCTGGCAGTGGTTCGTGTGGTCATGTGACCACAACATGACAGCATGTGATAAATACACCCTTAAGATTAGGCCCTGCGTTGCAAACAGAAACATGCACTGCTTGCATTGCATCTAGAGAGGGACAGAGTGTGTTTTGATAGTGACAAAAATAGAAATGGTCTAATAAAAGCACCACTTAACAATAAATAAATAAATATATTTAAAAAAAACCCTAAATCTTTGCTCCTCTTTTGCTTTAAAATGCCATAATAAAAGACATTTATCAAAGTGATACAAAGGGCAAAAGGGAAATTTGTGCAATCAGCATTGACAGCCCACACATCTTTATTGTTTTAAAGTGTTTCATTGTGGCCACCCATCAACACTAGGTGAACACACACACACACACACACACACACACACACAGCCTAGAGTTGAATCTGTCACTCCAGTTTGCATGTGTGTCATCCTCACAGCGCTCAGCTGCAAGATGCTGACTGAAGGGTCTGCAGCGCTCTGTCCATGCATCTTATTGTTACATGAAGCTAGTTCCCAACCACTGACCTTTTTATTCACTGCACTATACATTGTTAAAATAATGTATGAGGTGTCTAAGCCACAGCCACTTCATGGTGTGTGCATGTGTGTATGTGTGTGTGTGTGTGTGCTCAGCTTAAACCGATTTTGGGGGGGAAAAAAACCTCCTAGTAAAACATTTAAGATAAACATATAATACATGCGAATAATTTTGCACGTTAAAGCTTTTCTGGCTCATGTGTTTGGTTGATGTCTCTTTGCTTTTTGTTTATAAATCAGGTGTAAAACACCTTTATGCCATGCCTGTGTTGTGTGTTTTTCCAAAAGTGAAGTTTTGCATCATAAATTGCAAAACTGGAAATGTAATGCTAAAAATAATTATAAAGAATAAAGGACGGCAAAAAAAAGAAGAAAAAATGGACAGGCATCAGGATAAAAGTAAAACATGACTAGATTCATCTTTAACCTTTTATTCTAACCTTCTCAGGAGCAAACCAGGTATAGCTAACAAAGGTTCAACTGACACTGAGGTGTATAGCTGTATGTCAAGAGAACAATCATGAAAACAAACAGTACAGATCAATCCATTAATAATGGGAATTGAGAGAGCAAGAGGGGATATAAAAAGATACAGTTTAAAACTCATCGGTACCAACTACTAAAGCTAGAAACCATTTTTGGGGGTCTTTTCTAAAAAAGAAAATTAAAAAAAATTACTACTTAATTATTCTGCTTTGTTGTCTCTGAATACACATAAATACAGTTTAATCCAGATCATTGTGCTCCAGATGGAGCTTTCCCACCATATTGCAAAAAAAATCAGTAACACTGAAAGAGAAAATAAGAAATGCAAATAATAAATAGAGATGAATGAAGCCAATCTTCCTTACTGATTGACTGACCAACTATCTGCTTCCAATATGTCAAACATTTGACTTTGCCGGAGCTGTGCTTATAACAGGACAAGCTGATTTTACAGTTTGGGCAACAACAGAGGCGCCTATTGAGAAACCGAGTGTGTGCGCTTGCTTGACTTTGCACCATTTGTGTGTATGGTATATTTTTGCAGGTTTGCATATTGCGTCTATGAATGCCTGTGTGTAAACAGGTAAAGGGGGGGAAGGGAGGGACAGCACTGACTCCAGCACCTCTGCACCTTCCCTCCCACCTCCTTATTTATTTGTCTGTATTAGTTAGCTCCTTCTCAGCACTTAAAATTAATGTCATCCAGCAGAAAATAGAGGCTGAAAGCTAAAATTCAGCACTTTCGCAGCAGCCTGGTTATTTATCAAGCTAACAAGGAGAAGATGCATCCCGTTTCAGCCGGGCCCAGGAAATATGTGCCATTAAAGCCCAGAGCTAATGTTTGAGAGCCAGGGAATAACAGTGAAGGTGTCAGGGAGAGGGGATGGGCGGCATCGCCAGCAATATGGATGCAGAAAGACCAGCAGACACATTTATATAAGCGACAATGGATACACTCAAGTGGAAGCATGAGAAGCAGGAGGAGACGCACACACAAGTGTACCAGCGGCGTATCCACAAGACATATTCTGCATGTTCTCGATGTGTGTATATGAAGTGCTGATTTGCTGATGGCTATAAAAATGATCCTTTAGGGGATACAGAAGACACAGTTTGGAGCTTTGAATAAATCATGTGTTGCCAAAATGAGCTTAGCACTAATTTTCTCATTAAAAGAAGAGTGTTGAACACGTCCTGAGGATTGTTAGTATTGTGCTGTGTTAACATAGCATCAGGAGCTAACGCCTAAGCGTTGGAATTCAATTAGACACTGCGTGCAGTGCTAAGCAGCTAACACTGGGTAGTCACCGCAGGGAAGAAAGGGAGAGGACGGTGATGCGAGGGGAGTGTGGAAGGTGTGTGTGTAAGCAAAAGGAGGCTGCGGGCAAGAGGAAGGCCCTGGGCTGCTGGCTGCGGTGATTCAGGGGAATACATTATATCACACTAACCTCCGGCTCATCGCAAGTTCCACTCTCAATCATGCTGTGAACACACAGTAACAACCAGAGGACAACAGTGGCTCTGAGGCTCAAACACAAACATGCGTGCAGCAGTAACAGCTTTACAACTAATTATGTTTGAATAAAACAACACAAATCAGGCTTAAACAGCTGAAACAAAGGAGAAAAAATTCATATATTAATGTTAGTTGAAAAGAAAAGTGGCTTGATGTTCAGAGGTTTGGCTCGGGGGTGAAACTTTATCCTGATCAAGTAGCATCTAATCTGTGGCTTAGAAATAAAAACACGCTTTAGAAAAAACAATCCGAATCTAAAACACGGCTATTCTGTGTTCGTCTTGTGTGTCTTTACAACTGCACGGAGTGAAATTTCTCGTCTTTTTGTTATTTCTAACACCGACCCAGTTCCACTTGGTCCCTTCTCTTTTCAGACCAGGCCTAATAATGAGCATACATCCTGTTCATATCCTCACTGTCATTTGGATTTTCTGGATGGAGCGATGACGTCTGTGTCACTACCGAAACTCTAACACTGTAATGAGTCTCACTATAGGCAGCTAGTAGTTATATATATCCAAGGCAGTGAAGGATAGTGAAGTGTGTCAAACTGTGGATGGAAAAAAAAAATCCCGTTTGCTGCTGATGACAAATGAGTGCAACACAACTTCAGTGTTTCATAAATGACACTTCAGTGTTGGGGCATACAGTGAACTGCACTGTTAATCACCTGAACTTTAAATTAAGTTGTGCTTAATCTAAATTTAAAATTCAATACAGATTTCCTCCAGAATGTTTTCTGAGAAGCTGAAAAAGGTGATTTGATTTCAGGTTTTACTATATGTGCTGCAAAATATTGAATAGTTATCAGGAGATACAACATATCACTTTTTGTGCCCATGTACCGATTTAATTTTTCTCATAAACAGCCAACCTTATTTTATAACCTTACTGGTAATATCCACCATCTTTTGCAAAAGCTTTTCGGGTTTTTACGTATGCACCCCATATGTCCATTTAAAGATGTGCTCACTACCTCACCGTAAACTCGCACCTTAAAGCTTCCGCGTGCACACGTGTCCTTCCTCCTCTGCCATGTCTACAAAAACCTGACCTGCCTGCTGTCAGCCACAGAGGCACCTTGCCCCTATGCGGCCCCTCCCCCCCGAGTGGCTGACTCACCCCGTCACCATGAGGAGAAGGCGAGCCGGAGTGAGCGGGAAGAGGAGAGGAGGAGGGATGACGGGGAGAGGGGATAACAGGGGGAAGAAGGAGGAAAAGTGAGGGTTGAAGTGGTGGGAGGGAAGAAACGGCAGAGGCGTGGTGTGTGGGTGGGGGCTCTGAAGCTTACTCTAATGTGCCCTCTCCACTCCCTCTGCCTGTGACCTCAGAGCTCCCGACAGCCAGAAAGTGCTGAAGCACGCAGGTGTCCTCGCGCTGCAGCCACACACACATGCGCAAACGCAAACACGTGCTCCGCTCACACCAACAGATGCACGAGTCCTGCCTTAGCAGGCTGCATTCTGTCAGCTTTTAACTCTTTCCCCGCCTGCATCCACGCTACGGCCATGCTTTCACATTTAAAAATGTTCACATCGGCCGTTATCAGTCAAGAGCAAAATAACAGGCGGTGATGGAGAGTGTGTCAAAAGCAAAGCTGGCGTGCGCTTCACAATGCTGAGCACATGAAGAAAGTAGAGTGTGCTGCCTGCTGCATGGTAAAATTAGCTGATGCTGATGCGGTAGTTTCCTCTGTCCAGCCTCCTGATTGTACAGGGTAAAACCTGAGGTGTCCAGAGAGTGTCCCGTCCTGTGCGTGTGCGTGTGTGTGTGTGTGTGTGTGTGTGTGTGTGTGTGTGAGTGAGAGAGAGAGTGGGAGGGGGGGTTAGCATTAGAGAGTTGTATTACAGTGGTGATGAGTCGCCTGGCTGCGAGGCTGATACCTCAGCAGCACCCAGCATTGACCAGGCCTTTAAATAAAGCCTTCGATCCTCCAGCAGCAGAGAAGGTCACCGCCTTCCTCTGGTTTCCCTGCCTGTCTGTCTGCATCCACGACCAGGAGCCCTCCCGCCATGCGTTCCTCCCTTACCTCGCCTCCTAACCTCCTTCTGTCCTCTCGTCCCGGCGTGTGTGTCTGCATTCAAAAGCAGGCGCCACACTTTCCACAGTTTCTTACCTTCAGTCTTAAGTTTTTCTCAGTTCCTTTCATCCATCCTTCCTTTTTTTTTTGCTTTTATAGCCTCTGTTTTCCTACTACAAGTGTCACAGTATAAAATCTAGTCTTCGCTATCCCTCACTCACTCCATCAATCCCACATCCCTCCATCTGTGTATCTGCCAGAAATAAAACAAAACAAAACAAAAATACTGTATAGTGTCTGTCTCTGCAGAGTGAGCAGAGGGGGACACAGGAAGTCAGGGGGTCAAGACAGAGGTGAAAGGTTTTGGTCTCATCCCATGAGTTCGGTGCATGTCACCCCTCCGTCATTCAAGCAGCACTGTCAGAGCCCCAACACAGTGATGCCAAACATTGCATGCAATGGATGCTGTGAGAGAGTGATGAGTTTGGTTGTGAAGTGAGAAATAATGATAATCAGCAGGTGTCTGCTTTCCTTGTTAAAGCAAATCATTTTACCTAATATCTGATGCAAAGATGAACCTTTTAGATGAACTGAAATATTGATTATCAAAATACTGATCAGATCTAAAGATTTGAAGTTTCAATAGTTTTTATCAGGAGATCCTGTCTGTATTTAAAGTGCTTCAATTAAGAGCACAAAGCAGGTAACAGAAATATTATAGTAGCTTTCAACTTTTCTACTTCTCTACAATAATGTAATAAAACATAAAGAGCTTTCAGGAGTTAAAACAATGCATAAGCAGCTCTCTAGTATGGTTATTGTTTATAATTAATGTTTTACTTGATGCATTTCTTTTCATTTTAAATCTATTTTGTTTTGTGCTGAAACCTGTGAGTAAAGGAGATTAATCCTGAGACCTTTTTGTATAACTCTAGAATTTGGACAATAACTAATTATTGCTGCGGATATTTAATGGCTACTGAAAGCTGTATCATTAAAATCTTAGTAAGAACATGGTCTGTATTTAGTTTATATCTGCAGGAGGATTTAGTCTCCAGTGCCACCAATCATTAAAATTTAAATTTAAATTTTATTTTCACCTTGCATCAAAAACAGCAAAAAATGTTTTAAAGATGTTGTTTTTGTTGAAAGTGTCAAAGATGAGCATCAAGTTACCTCAGACTCCAGGGTGGCGGGGCCGAGAGGGCACAGCTCTCTATCACAGATGGAGGAATTTTCTTGACGTCCTGCAAAAAACAAAACAGGACGAAACATTAACACACTTTTTTGATGAAACAGAAGTGCACACTGATGTAAACACAACATATTTCCGACATTAAGTAATGGCTATCTAGTTCCCAAAACTGGCAATGACTGTAAAAGTCAGGGGTAATTTCAGTCGGCTTAGAAAACCGGTAATGCTGTGACTGAATAATGAATATGAGGTGCTCGTACAGTTCCCCAAAACCAACCTGTTATGTTACTAAAATAATATCAAGTGATTCTGAGCTAATTTTTATTCATATTAGTTTTTTTATTTGTATTTAATGTGTTAAATGCAGGGATATTTTGATCAGTTAAACATCAGGAGTAGATTTGAATAAAAGGTTTAAATTCAAGCAGTTTTTATCCAGCTCGTTTACTAAACCATGGATACAGACCGATGCATTCAAATATGCTGACAATGAGACGTAACTTAATTATTTTAATAACATATACAAAAAAAAAAACTGTATGCACAGAACAGTTTAATACAAAAAGGAAATCACTGCAGTTCACATTGTTATAATATTTTTCAAACTATTTTGTAATCTCCTATAATTTAATTTCTACTCCATTCTTCATAAAACTATCCAAATTTAGGCTTCTTTTTTTGCAAATAATTTCATTAGAATATAATTAGATGTATCATAAACGATAAAATCCTACATTAGGTCATGCTTACATTCATCAGTGTTTATAGGTGTCCCACAGCAGGGTATTTGCGTATTTTTGCAAACATATGCATGCATGATCTGCACACCTGTGGACATTATATGAAGACACGGCAGCGATGAGGGTGAATAAAGGAAACCTGAGTAATGAATCACACTAAAAAAAAACTAAAAAAAAACTTTTTGCTTCTGAGAGTGAGAAATGAGGCAAAAGAAGGATGTTTAATGCCCCTCAATCCATCTTTAAGCAACAATGAAAGCCATTCATTTCCCTGTAATCCGATTCACACTGGCACCAAATGAACTCTGACGCGTTCGGGTATGAAGCAGCTCCCAGTTATAGACCTGCAGCACAGAGAAGACCTTAAAAAGCACCAAAGTATGGAGAGACTCCCAGATGTACAGCAGTTTAAATAAACTGCTGTACATCTGGGTGAATCTGCAAAGAACTGCATGCACCTGTTCATGAAAGTAAACACAGAGCTGGTTAGGCACAGGGTCAGAAACACGTAGACACATAGCGTCGACATGCACGTCCACTTTCCAACTCAAACAGACACGCACTGACACACACATGCAAACAGGGCTTTGTACAAGGGAGGTCCATGTGCAGAAGGCAACACACATAGCGGCAACGTGTGGGGTCAAGGCCTTTCCCAGGTACAAATGAAAGGGAAAGCAGAGAGTTTGGAAGAGCTGAAAACACTGTCGGTCACCTTGCTTGGCAAAGAGATCAATGTCTGCTGGACTGACAGGGAGAGAGAGACAGACAGAGAAGTGGCTGCAGCAGAAGGGTAAATCACCTCTTGCTTCATTGAGATGCAGGTAAAACACACAGGGGTCGGGCTCGGCTCCAGCTCCACCCTGCATAAAACAAACTCATGCATAGCCAGACCTAAACATGCACACAGACAGCTTCTCACACACCCACCCACACAGTCGCATAATGCACTCACTTGTCAAACACCCCCCCTCCCCGAAACCACGTTCGCCGCGGTCCAAAACACACCACTTCACTGACTCTGTGCCCTGAAACTCAACTCACTGTTGAAAACATCAACACAGCCTCAGTTATGTTTATCTGCAAGTCAGAATATTGTGATCCCCTATAATTAAATCATAATTAGCTTTCATCTATTGCCCTTTAGTTATGCATTCTGAGGACAGCTTCCTCCATAAGCAAATGCAAATCTACTCCAGTGTCTATAAGCACATTCTTTTGCATCTCTGCATTTAAAGCTGTCTCAATTTAACGCGCAACACTGTAGATTTGGATCCACACAATCACATTTCAGTCACTCTGCCCATGATTGTATTTGGCCTGTGGAAAAAAATACAAGCATGCAAAGCCAATCAGAAACATTCACAGGAAACACCACCAACGTTTTACAGCCGTTGCTTTTTTACCACATGCATAGCTGTGACAGGACGGACAAGTTAAATTATTAAGCTTTTTAAATAAATGACATAACTCAGGACACTGCGAGAGGGTGAGAGAGGAAGAGAAGCTCGGGCACTGCGGGTCTAGATGATGGACGGACCACAGAGGAGCATAAAGGCAGCCGATTTAAATCACTTTAAATGTAAATGTTTATCGTGTGGAGTGATGCAGATGCGGAATGAGTAGGAGAGATTGAAATTGTTTCCTCTTGTGAATGCGAAAATGTTTTTAACCCTTTTCAGGGGTTTGCCACGCTTGGGAAGGAAGCGTTCGCAGGGGAATGACAGAGAATGAACGTGCACACGTAAAAACTGCCGTGTTGCTGTGCTGAATGAATGAGACATGCAGAGACATGCAATCCTAACATTATTTTAGTAAAAGAGCAGCTTTTTTGTTTGTTTTAAGTCAGTGGTTGGTGATAGCTCTGAATGAAATGATAACATATATTTTTACATTATGAAAAACAAACACAGGTACAACTGTAAAGATCTACTGCAAGGGCTTGAACTTTAACTGTGTTGTTCTTAAATTAATTGCAATTTTATTTTACTACAAAAAAAGATTAAATGCATAGCTTCTTATTTTTAGCATTACACAATGAAGACTACAAATATCTGAATTTCATGACACAACGACTCATTCTTACAGATTTACTTAAAGCATACATACACGCTTCCGCAACAAGGTCACATAAAAGACAATGCAGGCAGGTTATTGAGCACTCACACGAACAGACACTAACCACTGTGCATATCCTTTTGTCCTATTAATTCTGAGACATTAAAGCAAAGTACATGATGATGATTTAAATGTCAATACTGATAAATTTCAGAGTGATTTCCCATAGTTGACCTGAAAGAGAGTCCAATATTGTGACAGCAGACAACTACATTATCTTTAATAACCTAATCATTGGACAGACTGCAAATGATCACAGTGAAGAAGTCAATATGCTGGGCCAGAGAACAGAATTACAGTTCATACTGATAAGATTAATAACGTGGAGTGTCTATATGGTGCGTGTACACACTTTTTCATGCTGTGCAAATAACAGAGGAAGCAAAACACAGCGAAAGAAGCAGTGATTACGGCTGCTGAGAAGTGAGAAGGAAGCCCTGAATTGTTGTTTCCTGTGCATTCTGTCCTCCTCCAAAACAGGAAGTGAATCAGTACTACTAAATCCCGCAGCCCCTCGGTGTGTCTAGAGGTCAAAACACACCCACAAACAACCGGCATCCCACACAATTTCCACAGCCCTACAACGATCAGCAATTTTCCGTTTTATCCTTCTTACGCATTGATGCCGGAGCACAAACCCTAGAAGCCTGCGAACCGTGACACAAAAGCGGCCCTCGATCTGCTACTTAACAAATTCACAAAACTGTTGTTGTACAAACAGGTAGAGCCGTCCTGAGCAAAGTCCAGAGGAAACCTCGCTAATCCTATCAGGCTCACATAAGAAAGGGGTGACATGAAAGAAGTATAGTATCTCCAGTTCTAGGTTATAACACAAATGTAATTAAATAGCACACTATATTGACCTAATCAGATAGGAGGGCCATAAATTAGTGGACACATGCTCACTAAAAGGCCGTCTCCTCTCAGCTAGGATGCATCTCTGATCGTTTATCATCTGAAAGGAGCAGGAAGACAGCCAGCATATCTCTCTCTCTCTCTCTCTCTCTCTCTCTCCTCCCTCTCCTCTGTATTGCTCTCTCTCTCTCTCTCTCCTCCTTGGGCCCCATCCCTGTCTCTCACTCTCTTTTAATCACAGAGAAAATCCTTCCTTCAGGCATGAGTGGATCATGCTTTGCCATCTTGTCCCTCACTCCAGGCTTTCATGGAATCCATATGAGCCAGGTGACAGTGTCACTGTTGTACAAGTGAGACTTAGAACCAAATACACAGTCCACAGTCTTTGTTTTCAGCCCGACACTGAAAAATTCACCACTGTGGTGCATTTTAAGGTTTCCACGAGATGGACACTTTTCCTAGTCTGCACACACTCTGTCAAAAGGTCCCTCAGAGGGACAACCCAGTAGCACTTCTCTACATACACCCATGCGCAAACACACACACACACATGCACACACACACAACCACAAAGATTTCCAGCAGTATGCATTGTAGTGACCTTGTATGGGAGCCTGAACCAGACCCCATGCAGCTTTTATAGCAGCCATACTCCTTAGGGATGCACCGACTTCATCGGGAAGGAAAGGCGTCCCAGGCCACATTTGCCGGCAGGTTGGAGGGCTACAAGACCTGTCACTCGCTAGCAAATCAAATTACCCCCCGGGTGTCTCCTGTGCCTTTAATTCAATCTTTTCAGCATTTTTATGTCATAAGTCGAGGGATTTTTTTTTCAGAGAAATGAAAGTGAGGCATTTCAAAAAAAATGTGTTTGGTTAAAAATATGAGGCGTGATTTGATTTCCAAAAAGAAAAGAAAAATATGCAAAACTGCGGAATTATTGTGGACTGGCAAATGACACGTCAGAGAAAAAAATTGCGACATGTTTGTGTTCAATCGCACATTTGCCTGCACACACGACTAAATGCATCACGTTTGCCACGCAGCGCTTTATCTGCGGTCGATCTGAATTAAAACCCTTCCACAGGCAATGTTCAACAAGTGCACATGTACCGAGTGAAAAGTGCAAGTTTACTCTAAAATCAATCATTAACTGAGCGTTTGCAGGTGACCTGCAGCACAGATATCAGGCCACAGGGCGAAAAACGAAAAATTATATAAGAAAAACTGAGCGCTATTTTTTCATTTTCACACACGCTTAAAAAGAACAAGAAGATTTTGTCTTTAAATACGCAACAGGTGAAGGCCGTCATTTTTTTCTAAAAAAAAAAAAAAAAAGAAAAAAAGCAAAGAAAAAAAGCAAAAAAAAAAGCAAAAGCCATTAAAAGAAACCCCTTAAAATTATTTGCCAAGATAATTTAAAAATAATAAAAATTAAAAAAGATAAAACCGCATTTAGAGGAAAACACATGGATAAACTGAACCAGATCACAAAGTTGGAATATACGCAGTCTACTTGATGTTTGGGAGCTGCGATAATTACACGGCTTCCAAGCAAACAACACGTTTATGAAAGAGATGCTTTTGTTATTGCAATCCCGCAGAGGAAATTCGGATTCGTTACAAGCCTCAGTGTGTGGCGTCGCATCAAAGACACAGAGACAAACAAGCAGTAAAACTGAACAGAACAAAAACGAACATCATCAGGAAGGTGCATTTGTTTCCATTCATGGAGGTTTATTGACGAATGGTAACATTAGATTCAGCTTTTTAAAGTGAACAGGGCGTGTGCCTTTTACCTGTCCTGTTCAGTTTCTAACAGAACAGATAATCAGGGCGTCACAAAAAGACGAATGGCTGCTTGATGCTTTTCCTTAAATATTCTGCAACACCGGGGGAACCTTAAACTTCAATTTCCAAACAGTTCACAGTGTGTTTATCAGAAAATAAAGAGGAAAAAAGACCCATAGGGCTCCGAGTGAACTTAATCAGCCTCCTTAAATGAAAGGAAAACACATGAACAGTGAACTTCTACAAGACAAAGATCATTTGTTGCATAAAGTAGCCCGTCCTCCACATATTTTCAGGAAATCTGCTTTGTTTTTATCTTCAGCTCCACTTGTTGATCGCAATAATTTTAGTGCTAGTGTTGGAAATGTTATAATTATTGCTTATAATAAATATGCAGATGCTGCTCATCTTGATGCCATATTGCCTAACAGAAAAAATCAATACTGAGCACATTGTTGCTTTACATGAAGTCCCCTTTCACTCCCCCCCCCCCACACACAAGGCTCCAAAAGAAGCCAATAAAATGTTGAAAGGGTCGAAAACGCGGTGAACTTTCATTAAAGAAAAGAGGCGCATAAATAGCCCTGTTCACTTGTTTTACATATTTAAAAAAAATCAAAATGATAGTGAAACTGAGCAATGCAGTCACGGTATAATACAATTATACACAAGTTCACAAAAAGGTAGAATAAAAAAACAAAAAAACAAAAACAGAAAAAGAAGAAAAAACAAACAAACAATCCGTACATGACCAGCATGCATGGCTTCATTTAACTCACACAAGTCTCTCCAAACTTTGGCGCAGTTTGGATATTTTTCACCAGACAGGATGAATGACATGAAATGAAGTAAAGCATATTAAAACAGA
This sequence comes from Diplotaxodon limnothrissa, assembly GCF_057381915.1. Lineage (NCBI taxonomy): Eukaryota > Metazoa > Chordata > Actinopteri > Cichliformes > Cichlidae > Diplotaxodon > Diplotaxodon limnothrissa. Next base: position 9,408,226 of record NC_140602.1, read on the forward strand.
GTGACTTTAAACAACCAAACAAAATCAAAATCACATCAAATAAAGCTGTTGAGTCTGAAAAGTTCTTTGTTTTAATTCACAAAACAAATATGGGTTTAAAGGGAACAGGATGGATGAGGCGCAGGAGGAAGGCTATGCGATGGGTCGCAGCAGGATGGTAAGTTTATGCAGTGTCTATAAAGGCAAACATCACAAAGTGGAGAAAAATCCTTTTAAAAAAATGTATGGGTACTGTATTTTTAACCAGAGTCCTTTCCTAATTTGTATTCTTTAGAAAGTAAAAAACAAACAAAACAAAACAAATCTGGGTTTCTGAAACAATATACTTTTAAAATGACACAAATTGGGAAAAACTGGTTTAGTCTTTAACTAAAAGCAGCTTCAACACAATCACACAAAACCTATTTTAGCTGCGCGCAAACTCTTTTTCTTTTCTTTTTCTTTTTTTTTTGGTGAGGTTCGCTTATTAAAACTTTTCAGCGCCGGGACTCACATGAAAAACTCCGGGGAAGAAGGGTTGTTGTCGCTGCTGGATCCTCCGTTTTCTCTGAAGCCGGTGCTGATCAGCTTCTCGTATTTCTCCTTGTAGGCGTCCCTCTCCCTGGCCAGCCGGGAGATCTCCTGCTTGAGGTGGTCCACCTGCTGCATGAGTTGCGTCTTCTCTCCCTCCAGAACGTGCCGCTGCTGGACCCGCTTGTACCGACAGGACTGGGCATAGCCTCTGTTCTTTAGCGTCCTCCTCTTCTGTTTCAGACGGATCACCTCTTCCTTGCTGACCCCCCGCAGCTGCCGGTTCAGTTCCCGCACCGACATGGTCACCAGCTGCTCGTCCGTGAACCGGTCTTCCAAGCGCAGGTGTTGGTGGTTTCCCCCCGGGCCGCCGCTGGACTGAGACCCGGAGGAGGGGTGGTGTGCCCCTGTGTGGTGGTGGTGGTGATGATGGTGGTGGTGGTGGGGAGCCCCGTTCTGAGCTGCGGCTGCAGCGATAACCGCGGACACCACTGCGGCCGCTGATCCCATCTCCTCCCCGGCCATTGCGCCCCCCGCGCCGGCTGCGCCGCCGAACTGCTGCCCTCTGGCATAGCCATCGAAGGTCTGGAGCTGATGACTGCTGCTGATCAGCGCCTCTACGGCGTCCTCCGGGCTAAAACCCAGAGCTTCGGGGTTCAACTGCTGTTGGTACCCGGTCATCCAGTAGAAATCCTCCAAGTGCGCCTTCTGTTCGCTCCCTGATCCCGGACTGGGCGCCGAGAAGCTTGGAGAAGGGGGAACCGAGCTGCAAGGCGTGCTCATCGGGGTGGAAGATAGGGATCCCCCGGCGACCAGGCGGCTGCACTGGTTGATGCTGCGATCGGGCTCCACCGGCTCCTTTTTCACTTCAAACTTCATCAGATCGAAGTCATTAACATATTCCATGGCCAGGGGACTGGTGGGCAGGTCGGAGTTGCTCATTGCCAGCTCTGATGCCATCCTCTTGCTGTTGACAGTCCTCCAAAGGGGGTGAGGAGCACCTGTCAAAGTGGGCTGCTGAGACACGCACTGAGCCAGCTTGATTTCTTTATTTATTTTCTTCAAAACCGGAGGAAAAAGTGAATTTTCTCGCACTAATTGCGCAGCGCAGGTTCAGGTTTTGTGAGTCGATAAGTTTTTTTTTTTTTCTCTCTCTCTTCAGTCTGTGTTGCACAGACGCATTGGAGCAGCGCTGTTTCCTCCCTCTCTCCCAGCGTGCGGGTATCTGAGCGCCGCTCTCTCCGTTTCTACCGTTTAACACTTCATGGCTCCTTTTAGGATTAGTGCGCCAATTTGAGGAGGTTCACGTTCGTGTCCCGGGCAAATAGTTGCCTTGTGGAGACGGGGGAAAAAACTCCACCCAAGGATTGATAGATTTTTTTTTTCTAAGGGATCAGTCAGCCGACGAGTTAAAAAGCATTGCTTAGTTTTATAGGCGCCCTGACGTCAGGACTGAAATATGAAATTGACTGAGACTCAGCCAATGAGCAGCGCGATCCCGGGACGTAATTAGCATAATAGTAAAGAAACGAAGTTTTCGGACCGTCCAAGTCCATACACAAATTTACACACGAAACCTGATATTCATTTTAATGTTTTTTTCTAGCATGCGTATGAAAATAAAGCAAGCAAAAGAAAACAAATTACGCTTAAGAGTTTAACGATAAATTAAACTGGTCTGTAGCGCATTTTTGACATTTAAGTTATTTTTTCATTTTTTCACTTAACCAACTTAAATATTTCAAGTCGAATTATGTCAGATTTATTACAGCCTCTCTTCTTAAACACTAATTAGACAAACCTTCTTGACCCTGGCCGCATGTAAAACCTTGTATAGACTTTTGAATTAGTTATTTATCCCATTTATTTCACAGGTTTCTTGTTAATAAGCGAATAAATCTCCAACTCTTCTTACACACTACCTACCGTTTTAACTCTCAGCTCAAACACAAAGTAATTGTATGGAAAAAAAAAACATTTGCAAAATGAGCGTCACGTTAATTGTTCACACTCTTTTCTTAGTCTAATCGCAGAAATAGATGACACGAATCGGGAGGTTGAGTAAGAAGGCGAAACAGTTTGAAAAGAGCACGGCACGGGTCTGGCTCGTCTACACTGTTTGGAAACCCAATGTCGCCACCATTCGGTGCAAAAAGATACTGCAGGCGACTCTTATCAGGCGGTGTAAACCCATTTTCTTATACATGTCAAGCGATAAAGCATTTACACTAAATGCAAGTCAATATCAAATCCTTTTCTTGTGAAACAGTCTGCAATGACAACATCTTCATCTGTGTCCTCCCATGTAATGATCACAGCATTAGCGGGCCTTTCTCTATCTCTTTGTACGCCTCTTTCTCTCCTGAAGCGCAGTCCTCAGGAGTGGTGGCACATAAGAACAAACAATGAGCAGGGCTATACACACAGGACCGGAGAGTAAATAAGAGCACTCTCCCTGGAACATGTCACACGGGGAAACTTCAGAAAACTACAAAGCCGCCAGCAGATAATCCAACTCCCCGGTGTCCCAACACAAGTAAATATTCTCTTGGTCCCCGTGACTGTTCATGGGGACTTAACGTTAAACAGGAAGGATAAACATCGTGTTTTATTCATTACAGCACACATCAGGGGCCCTTCTGATGCTTTTGAATAAATATTAGCTAGATGAGATGTCCCATCTGATGCTGCTACATGCTTTTGCTGCTTGAGTGTAAATTTCAGACTGGCAGGACCGTACAGGAAGCAAACATTAAATTAACAACAATGAATATTTGCTTTTATGTTTAAGGTGAAGCCATTTTTAGGTCTTTGAACCACTGTAATGGCATTACACCCTCTCAGTGTCCTATAGAATAGTAGCTATGTAGAAAACGATCTTACAATCAAGGGTTGTAAGAAAGTTCAAAATGAGGCAGTGAATAAAAATTAGAATTTTGCATTTAAGATAAGCTTGAATGCTCAAAATATGTGTGGTTACAGAGAGCTGCTCCAGTCATATACGAGTCTGGGCAGATCTGTAGTTGATGCAACAGTAGACACAAGTTGCTGCGTGAGCTCTGGGTTTGCCAGATCTCTTAAACCAGGATTTATCTGCCTGGAGTCTCAAGGGTTAGTATTTAGTATTTATTTATTTATTGTCATTGTCAAGAACAATGAAATTGCGTTTGGGGCTTCCATACAACCCCCAAAAAAAGAAGAAAATAATAAATACCCCTTAAAACCCAAGTGTACATATTTAACCCAGTGTGACTCCAATGCAATAAGACAATCCTTAGCAATAATGTTCGTAGAAATTCAGACAAAGACCTGAGAAACATGACAAAATACAACAATGCAACCCATTCAATATTATTGTACTGTGAGATATGATATCAGATATGATAGTTATCTATTTAAGAAAGAGGGGGGGGGCAGGAGGGGGAAGAGAATAAAGATATGATGCACCAATGCAGACCAGTTCATTGCTATTAAGAAGTTGGATATGGTTATTGTCCGTGAGAGGGGGGCAGAGAGTTCAGGAGCCTCACAGCCTGTGGATACAGGCTGTTGGCCAGTCTGGATGTTCTGGCCTGTATAGACCTGTACCTTCTCCCTGAGGGCAGCAGATGGAAAAGGTGGCGCGCAGGGTGATGTTGGTCCCGCAGGATACTGTGCACCCTCCTCAGACAGCGAGTGGGGAAGATATTACTGATCTCTGGCAGACTTGTTCCAATAATTCTGCCAGCTTCTTTCACCACCCGCTGGAGTGCTTGCTGATCGGCCTTGGTGCAGCTGGGGAACCACACTAGAAATCCATACGTCAGAACGCTGCTGATGGCACAGTTGTAGAAGTTCAACATCAGAGATCTGGGAATGTGTGCACTCCGCAGTCTCCTCAGGTAGTAGAGGCGCTGTTGGGCCTTCCGTACAACTGAGGTGATATGGTTGCCCCAGGACAGGTCCTCGGTCACAGTTACCCCCAAGAATTTAAAACTGCTCACCCTCTCCACCGCCTCACTGCCAATGAAGAGAGGCAGATGGTTGTTATGACCTCTCTTCCGGAAATCTACAATGATCTCCTTGGTCTTTTTGGTGTTTAAGACCAAGTTATTGTCATGGCACCATGACTCTAGTTGTTGCACCTCTGTCCTATAGTTTGTCTCATCATTGTTGGATATAAGTCCGAGCACTGTAGTGTCATCTGCAAACTTAACAATGAGATTGGACGCGCAGGAGGAAATACAGTCATGGGTGAAGAGAGTGTATAGCAGAGGGCTCAGAACACACCCCTGAGGGGCACCGGTGTTGACCACAAGGGTGGAAGAGGTGTTCTTACCCACTCTGACACTCTGTCTACGGTTAGTGAGGAAGTCCACAATCCAGTTGCACAGAGAGGAGTTAAGTCCCAGTTGGTGGAGTTTGGGACGGAGTTTGTATGGCCGGATGGTATTAAAAGCCGAGCTGTAGTCTACAAAGAGGAGCCGTGCATAGGTGTTCCTGTGTTCCAAGTGCTTCAGTAATGTGTGCAGCACTGTGGCGATCGCATCCTCGGTTGACCGGTTCTCCCTGTATGCAAACTGGTGCGAGTCCAGGGATGGTGGAAAAGCAGCTCTGATGTGTTTAATGACCAGTCTCTCCAGGCATTTGGCGGGAATGGGGGTGAGTGCCACAGGTCTGAAATCGTTCAGACATGTGACATTTGACTGTTTTGGGATGGGAACGATGGTTGCTGCTTTGAAACAGGATGGTACCAGTGAACAGGACAACGAGGTGTTATATATAGAGGTGAAGACGTCCGCCAGGTCCGCAGCACAGTCTTTTAGCACCCGGCCCAGCACTCCATCCGGCCCGGCCGCCTTCCTGGTGTTAATGCTCCGGAACACACGCCTCAGCTCATGAGTGCTCAGGACCGGAGCAGGGTCGGTTGAGGGGAGAGGGGACAGGACAGGGTCGGTGTTCTCCCTGTCAAAACGGGCATAAAAGAGATTTAGATCCTCAGCCAGAGTAGAACTGTCGGCTGAGGGTGATGGTGTTCTTCTTTTGTAGTCCGTGATAGCCCTGATGCCCTCCCAGACCTGCCTTGGGTTTGTGTTGTTCTCAAACCTGGCCTCGATACGCCTCCTGTGCTGCTGCTTGGCAGTCTTGATGCCTCGTCTCAGGTTGGCCCTGGTAGCACTGTATGCCTCCTGGTCCCCGGACCAGGAGGCATACAGTGCTGCCAAGAAGACTAGAGCCAATGCATCAACTGCATTACTGAGGGCTAATAGTCCTGTGTGCATCACTTTCTGCCTCCCTTTGGAGTTTCATACACACGAAGTTTACTGCCGTCTTTGTTACATCACACACACACACAATACAGGGGGTCCACATAAGTGTATATCATAAAAGATTGCTTTGCACACAGTGTAAGTGGAGAGGGAAGTTAAGAGCACATGAATTTAAACGTTATACCGTAATCCCATGTTTGACTATAGAATAATAAAAACACACTACAGGATTGGCTCCTACTAGAAATGTTTCTCCAAATGAATTAAGTGCAGATAAAATGAACACAAGTGTCTCCTTCCAGTCAAAGTTTAAGTGTCCCACTGAGAGCATGAAATGCTTAAACCTCATCAATAGCTTTAAATACATTAAAGAATGAAACATTGAACTCTCGGAGGCTTTTACAAAACATTTTTGTGTGTGTTACAAATGCCATTGTCGCAGCCTAACGTTTACAACCCAGCTTCGTGTTAATTGTCCGTCGCCTACATTTGGAAGCTACAGAAACTGTAAATGAGACAACGTCTGACCTTTCAGAGTTTAACCCCAGGAGAACACTGAGGCATTCTGGGTAACTGATAGCCAGTGCTCCAGGACTTCCTTATGATTTACTGGTACAGTGACTTTACTAATTGTTACATCTATTTAAAACATCCTCATTACAGTATGACTTATGTGCATGTTGCAATAGACCTCACTTTTTATTTTCAGCACGTTAACCTTTTGTTTGCCTCTGAGGTTCCTTCCCGTTCTGCATTTACAGATAATGTTCATGTGGTTGTTTCGTGCTTTGCTACAGTAGAAATGGTTTGCTTATATGCTTGCTCAGCTGTACCTATTTGGAGAAGACGAGGCTAGTTGTGTCTCCAAAATATCATGCAAAAACATCATTTTCACACAACACATAGAAAAACCATGTACAAAACCCCTGCAGTATATTCATTTAAATGAGAAATTTGGGGGGGAGAAACTCATTACATGCACTCTATGCATTTTCAAAATATGAATTTTATAACCTCAGTGTTGAAATTTTAACTGTGCCAAAAATAGCCAAAGTCATTACCACATTTAAAAGACAGTAACTTAAATAAAATGACAGAAACTAAAGGATTTCTGTATTACTAAGATTATGTCTTCTAATCATCCATTACATTCCCAATGGGAGGTAGGCTTCATTTTCATCCTCAATCCCTGTTTAATGCCATATATTAAACTCTGGTGGCACTCCAAATGGAGGACAACCCGACAAGTGGGCTCAGTGGGCTCATCTGAGACACATTTAATTAGAGGGAAAGAAAATGAAATGTTTCGTGGGGTCTTAACTAACCGTTGTATCTTTTGTAATAGAATGAGGAGCCGTGAGAAGCTATTACAAGGAGAAGCAAGAAGAGCTCCACGCTTCCCTTTGCCAGTGTTTTATAGGGGGAAATAAAAGAATGCTTAATAAGATAATAAGCTTCCACATCACAGAAACACGGTGGCACATTTGCAAAGAGGAACATCTGACAGAACGGTCTCGGTCGCCATTTCCCCACCCACTATCTGACTACCCAGCTCCCCAGCCCTGAGTTAATCAGACTTTTACAACCCTTTCAATTCACTTACCTGCTCAGGAAGCAGATAGCTGCTATAACTGTTGGTTAGTGCGGGGATTTGATAAGCTAAAAAAATATTCCAGGTTGATCGTGAAGAAGCAGGCCCTCAACAAGTGAGTTTGTTATATCAAGACAGACAGGGCATCCTGATATAAGTGAGGTTGCTTTGTTGTTTTTCTTCAGTCTATTTCTGCTGTTTGAACTCAGATGGCGGTGAAGATTTTTGAGAATCCAGCACAAGTAAACACGAGTTTCGGCTTCACCCGGGTGGATGAATTTGATTAGGGGGGGGGAAAAAAGCAGCGTGTACTGTAGCACCCTTTCTGTGTGGCTCTGTGGCTGACAGAAAGATGCTTCAGCCTGGTAATTAGCCACAATGAGCAGACTTGCATGTGTCAAACTCTCCTCTTCACATCTGGTTATTGTCTCTCACAGCAGGTGGACATCACAGGCGTCGTCTAAGCGGTCTCATCAGCTCTCTGGCTCTGTGCAACATGGGATACACTTCTATCATATATGTTAAAAAAAAACAGCAAAATGTCAAGTGCAGTTTGAGTAGGATATCGGTAGTGTGCCGACAGCGCAGTCTGTGCGCTGATGATTTTTAAAGGCTTTTTCAGCACACAAATACGTGACGCCGGACGTAGCAGGTTTTCTGTGAAGTAGTTAATTGTGGATTCAACAGTCCTGGTTCAGGAATGTAATAATGTTTACACACAGATACACAAAAATTAAATGTGAATTGTATGGAACCTGGGCTCATCTTCTCTCATTAGGCACACACTGCTACATTATTGGCCTCATTAACTAGCCCCACCGTGCATCACCCAGCATGTGGAGAAGCAGGTAAATAACAAAAACAATACAGTGTGCATGAGCTATTCATTTCCCCTTAAAGCTAATGGTTTCTAATAGTCTGCTGAACTGAGAGAGACACACTGGGACAATTTTAGCCTTTTGCGGCAAATGACTGTGATTTTCTATTTTTAGGTGTTTACATGAACACAGGGTTTGCCTGTGTGACTTCCAGTGTCCACATGGCATGATGATTCATGTTCTAGTTGGAGATTATGAGTTATTATTGATGTGGCTGTTCTAGTATATGTACTGCGCTATATGCTCTCTGCAACTGTACACTGTTATTAATGTCCACACTGTCCACTCCGTGTTGTTATTAATGTGACTCATATACATAAAGAGTTTCCCCATTAGTCAGAGTGCAACTGTGCCATCATACATAGATGAGTTGCAAAGAGTCCTCCTTCCCCCCCCCCCCCCCTCCTCATCTTCACACACATGCACACTCAAAGTGTGCATGTGTGTGTAGAAAGAATTGAAAGAAAAATAATTAAAAAAACATTTTTAAATAAATAATCATTTCTTTAAGTTCATTATTAAGCAGCAGAGCCCAGAACGGTCACTGACGACGCCTGAAATGTGAGGATTTTCTGTGTTTTACATCAGTGTAAATTAAATATATATTTATTTTTGTCAGACAAAAGTGCTGTAATGATGTTACCATGGTGCTGATAGACTGTTTAAAGATTAAGCTGGTTGGCAATGTAAACATAAATAATTTAAACTAATTAAAATTCTGTAAAATGTTGCACTTGTTCCATGCATATACTGTATATCCCTGATATTAAAGCACAGTTTGTTCTGCTTCTCCAATTCAGGATCAAGGGGGTAGGGCGGGGTGCTGGAGCCTATCCTAGCTATCACAACGTGAAAGGTGGGGTACGCCCTGGACAGGCCAATCTGTTGCAGGACCAAAACATAGAGAAAAACAAGTATTCACTCACACGTGGTCAACTTAGAATCACCAGTTGCCCTAACCTCCTGCACATCTTTGGACTGTGGGGGGAAGCCCGCACAGAACCCACATACGCAAACTGCACACACAAAGACCCCCAGATTGGATTTGAACCCATCTTGCTCTGTGGTGCCAGTGCTAGCCACTGTGCCACCCTGAGTTAGATTATATAAAAGAATAGTGTAAAGTTAGAAAAAAGAAATTAAGTGCTGATATATAAGGACCAGAATGTGGAAGTAAACGCTATGTGCCATGGTAACTATGGTAAATCTAACTGGAAAAAAACAAAACAAAAGCTTAGTCACAAATATAAAGAAAAGAAAGAAGATGACTACAGGCTGCAGTGGTACTCTCAGTCTTGCACGCACACACATACAGACAGCTTCCAAGAGGCTGATGTACACAGACCTCTGTGTACATCAGGGAGCAGCCATAACAGACAGATGTGAAGTACATTACAGATACAACAGATCACATGACCCAAGTCTTCCCACACAAACCTCTTTTCTCCAGAGAGACTCTTCTAGAGAGTATTTAAAGATTCAGACAAAAAAAGAGAGATGAGAATATAAACACCTCTGCGTACAGTGTGATTTAAGATTATTGCAGATGAATGCAAATATTAATTTTAAATTCGCTGTGATAATCCCCTCATCCGTCCCCCAGAAATTGAAGAATAATTTGGAGCGGAGGAGTGTGTGTGAGTGTGCAGGCAAACTAAACTCACATCCTTCTGCGTTATTCTGCACTCTGTCACAGAGGAAGCTGCAGAGACAATACAGCCCACAGTGCACCATGGCCTCATACAGCAATCCTTTACATCTCCACTAGATTAATGCCACGAGACAAATGCACTTCCACTGGGATATTCTCTTCTCTGGGGGAGGGCAGGGATGGGGAAGGGGAACGGAGGGGGGAAAAGGGTTGACCGTTACTGGACTGAGGGCGAGTGAGGCGAGATGATGAACAAGCCTCATGTAATAGGTGGGCTTTTGATTATGGCAATATTGAGTGTGGAAATGAGATGTTTATCAGATGTGGTTTTGAGGAAGAGACGGGAGGAGCGAGGGAGCAGGGGGAGGGCAGTGATAAGCTTTAATCTCCCTGCTAAATGGAGGGTTTGACATGTTGTGTCTGTCTGGAGAACCCAGTGGAACAGGTGCTCTGTAAACTCTGATGACGCTCACAAACACTCACAATTAACACTTCAGGGAAATGACTGGAAAATGTGGGAGCATGTGGCGAGTAATACATACACTTAACACTCAAACAGAAAGAGATCCTAAGAGCGACAGATGATTTATTTACTTATTTTTAGAGAGGGAAAAAGGAGGTTATGACAGCTAGAAGAAGCGAGATGAAGAAGAGAGGAAAGTATCTTTAAGCTTTCCCTAAAAACGCACAAACAGACTTAGTCAGAGTTAGTCATGGTTCTTTGCACACTCACAGTAGATTTGGATGCTTACACAGGAGCAGAGACACCCTTCCTGTTGCTTATCCGCTTCCTGAGCCTCAATTTGTATTGAAATCCCTCACAGGCAATTATCCACATGCGAATGGTGTACTTACTCTGAGCTTATATAAGTTTCTTTCTCAGTAAGCCGCACCATTTTCATTTTAAAACTCTGATTACAGTTTCAGAGTTTATTCCTATGAGAAAATGGCAAAAATGGGTGCTCATAGTTAACACAGAGCATAAAATCCTGCTGGACCTCTTGCTGGCTGTACAATTTGAAAGATTGAATAATCTTTCCCTGGCATGATGTTGAAAATCCCTTCGCAAGAAGAGAAGTGGGCTGCAATTGGCATCTACGCGGTCAAGAAGGCATTTTGTTGAGTAAAGTGTTGGCAGGCAGGCAGGAGGAAACCCTCGCCACTGCTCACCCCCTGCCTCCTCACCCACCTCTCAGGCTGTCAGGAGTGTCATATATCTAGGGGATATCTGAGGGCGAGAGAGATCGCAGCCCAAGTACGGGCTGATAACTAATCAATAGGTCGCTTATTCCTACAGCAGGAAGTAAAGGAATGGGCCCCTGGGACACATAGTTCAGATTACTCTCCTCTCAACGTGGGACAGCCTAATGATGAAACAGAAAAAGAAGTGGCGAGAGGCAGACGGAGGAAAGAATATATATTTAAAAAAAAAAACAGCCAGGAGAGAAGCTGCAATTTGGCAAAAGACAGTCATGTTATGAGGGGAGAAAGACATAAAGACAAATAGAAAATGGAGTGACAGCACATTCAAAGGACAGTTTGTTGTGCCAAATAGATAATGTGCAATATGCACAAACTGACGCTTTATCAAATTACTAATTATTAATTCAAGAGTCCAGCAAACATTGTTCAGACAGTGACACAAAAAAGGTCATGGTCAGAACACTAAATCTCTAATGGAGGGCCCACCTTTTCATGTCCAGCGGTCCAGGTAGATCATTACTTACAAACCAGGAAATGTGGTCTGACAGAAGTAAATAAATGTATCGTTTTTGGGGAGGGGGCAAAAATGATCAAATTTGACTAAGAGCTGATTAATATTGGCATAGAACATTCACATGTACACCAGGCATCCGTCTTTCAGACACATTTATATATGACATGTACATTTAAATATTCCTGTTTCATTGTTTCATTCCGAGTTCTTTTTTTATCTTCTGTACTTGGTCAAATCTTTCTTTATTTGACATAAAAATCGATCCATCCAACTAGGGCTGGGCCATGTCATACCGTTCACGGTAATACCGGTATAATGTTAGGCAATGATAAGAAAATCAAATATCGCGATAGAATATGGGTAAAACGCGCATGCGCAGTGCCTTTGTAGTCATACCCACATGGCGAAAAAAGCATGGCGGCGACGCAGAATGAGAAAGGCGAAAGCGGATTGTTGAATGAAACAGATGAACCAGAATTGGTTTGTAAAAATGCTGCAACTTCAGAGGTGTGGAACTGGTTTGCCTTTCATTTATTTTTTGCACTAATAAAGTTGTGGAGTTGTAAAGTATTTTATCTCGCGTCAGTTGTATCATTATCGCAAATTTTCAAATATATATTTTTGGCCGGCAGACCCTGGACAGGTTGTCAATTTGACGCAGGGCTGATATATTTTTTATCCACTTTATTTTTATCCACTTTACACCAAAGGCATATTCAGTTTAACTCTGTTTATCATTGAAGATTGTTCAGAGTTAATGGGTCACCATTTCTGACAGAAGATCAGGCTGAATTAGATGTTTCAGTATTTAGAGGACCACTTTATCTTAGGTGATGGAGAATAATCTGAAAGATGAATGTCCTGTCGGTCCTGTACACTTACACATGCATACAGAAAACCCACACGGGCATGTAGAAAACACACAAACGCCACACAAACAGGGCCTGTCAGGGTTGGAGCATAGGACCCTTTTTTTATAAACCAAATGTTAACAACCACGTTGCCCTTTTCAGAGCATATTTTGACTTTTTTTTTTTTTTAAATAATAGATAAAGTGTTGATGTTTTTGCTGCTGCTGCTACTGTACCACAGCACCAAAAGTAATGGATACTTGTGCACATCTCCGAGACACCAGAGGCTTCAGAAACAGGAGCAATAGATGTTGGCCAAACATAAGAAAGTTCAGCCATCATAAGTTTCATATTTGCACTTGTTTTCCGACTCTGGTGCCGAGATATCATCCATGTAATTTGACTAAAAAAAACTTCTAAACGTTTAATTCACTGCTAAAGGCCTCATCACTGTTGAGCATTACTATAGTAAGACTCAGGATTCAAAATAGCCAGCAGTTATGCTAGTTGTAGTCTGGGTTCTGGTTTCTGCCTCCAAACAAACCAGCCCTTGATGCTTGAAGGGTCTTCTTACTATGTAGTGCAAGAACTATTTGTTCTCATTTCTTTTGACAGGCCATTCGTTTTGTCGCTCCTCTGTCACTGTCGCCTTCATGAAGAAATATGGCAGCAGCTTCTGCCCCTGTTCCCCACACCCTCTGCCCTTAGCTGACAACCTGCCCAGACCCCTCGGTGGTCCCCCCTGTTTCCTACAGCCCCTCATCCAATGCTGCTATCAGCCGTACCGCGATAATCTCTGAGCTGGGGGTGGAGGACCCTCATCTGATAAGTGTTTATGTGTTATAACGTTTAAGAATGATTTGACATAACTTAAATAAATTTTAATGTTCACAATCATCCTACAGAAGAAGAAAAAACACACGAGCATGACTGAGACTCGTGCCTGTCTTACTCTTTCAGTAGAGCCATCTAATCAGTAGAATGGCGTTTTTGGCTGTCAGGTACAAAGCGTCAGTGAAAGACAAAAGACTAAACCTTCGCCATTAATACTGATCAGGTTTCTCCCAATCTGCTTGTTTATCCTCCTTTCTCCTTAGAACAGTACAAAGCTACTTTACAGCCTCTTAAACCAAACACGTTTCTCCTTGGCAATACAGTGGAACCACAAAACAGTTCTTAGTGACTTCAGTGATTAAACAGAAACAGTAGCTTTGGATGAAATGAGACAGAAGAGTGCAATAGAGGGAGAGAGAGTGAGAGAGCCACAACTTCATCTTCAAATCAGCTGCATTTGGCATCAGCACAATGGCCAGATCCAAAGTTTTCCACTCATAAGAACACACCACGCTCTTTCCAAATCGATTGGTAATACGTCTCATCCCATTGATGCCATCTCTAATCCATTCTGGGCTTCTTTGCAACATGGAGATGAAGGGACAGAGGAAGAGGTATGGCAAGGCGTGCGGAGAGAGAGAAAGTGTAAATACTGACTGAGCAGCCATGTATTCTGAGGAATTTGTGTTGTGTTGTTTTTTTTTCTCTCTCTCTCTTTCCCTCTACTGCGATGGGGCTGTGTTGTTAAGCTCTTTAGTCCGCGTGGCTAATGGAATAGGGTTGGCAGGATTACACAGGGCTAAAGCACTGTGCCTGGTGAGCCTTGGAGAAACCGCTGTAGCTCCGCCAAGTAAAAGGGAGGGAAGGATGGAAAAGGACGAGGGGTTTATAGAGCAGAAGAGGGCAAAGAAAGGGTTGGGGGTGGGGAGGGAGAGGGTAGGTTAATTGTAGAGGCGAAAACTCCTGGCAATTCAAGGACCATTATCACAACTGTCAGGTCTCATTCTGGATAGTTTTTTAGATTTCTGTTGCAGTGAACCAGAGGTGGTTGGCCTCTGTTGAACCCTCCGCTCCCTACAGGCTCTTAATTTTTAGGGTCACCAAATGCTGGTGGGGAGAAAAAAACAGAGTGGAGTAGAAGATAGCTCACACTTAGCTTCTAATAGCCATAAAAGCAGCAGAAGGTTTTTAACTAGTCGTAAAATCAGTGGCAGGAACAGGAGGATATTAATTGGATTAGCGCATTCATGGTCCCGTGATCACCTCTTCTGCTTCGATGACCATTTCTGAGCGATGGAATTAGATCAGTTCATCATGCGATAAACCGTGTTTTAGTTGGTCCTAAAGCGATACTGACAAAAACATTTCACGTATCACACATATCAATATTAGTAGGCTACACGACAGCAATGACAGGATCAGTGTCTGCTGGCTTTATTTTTAAAGGGCCATTCCTCAGAATTTGAAGACTTAAAGTGAATCTATACCACGGTTGTACAGAAACAGCTGTAAACCACTGAAGATGATGCTTTTTAAAAAGAAAAGAAACTTTTATTTTGGTAAGCTGTTTTAAAAGTCTTATATAGCTGCCTCAGATCCTTCATTTTGGTGATTCCCTCAAGTTTAAGAATGTGCAATACTCAATAGCATACTACGCCCTTAAAGCATCATTTACTCTACGTCTGTTTATCCCAGAGAGTCATCTCTCTGCCCTTTCCCTCTCTTCTCTTCTTCCTTTCTCTCCTCCTCTTTTTACTTTGCAGGAATAAATCTGTTTCAAACATAATGGAGCCCTCCGTGGGGGAGGGGCCTCAGTTTAGTATACCTCTCCCTGATTGGCTCCTAGCCTTGATGTCGTATATGATGATAAATCTGGCCCAGGTGTCACCTCCTCGGCAGCAGGTGAGGATTGATGGGATACAGGAGGACTATCCATCATCCTGGGCAGGTGGCACGCTATCGGAATTTGGGAAATCTGTTCCCAATCAGGGTCCCGCAGTGCTCGACGGGGTTCGCAACGCAGTTTGGGAGGCGTTACTGGAAATCAATGGCAACCACTCAAGGTCAATGTACTGTTAGAAAACTCCTTAAGATCTGACAGATAGACCCCTCTACTCCTTCTCTGCCTTTCTTTCACTTTCTCCACAGTTGAATACGAGGAGACACTGACATCTTCTATCCTCTGCCGCCCTAGCCGCCCTGTTAAAGGAAAGGTGGTTTTTAGGTGGATGTCATTGTGGCTGTCTGGAGTAATTTGCGACGTAGCCCTTCTCTAGGTGGAGCCAGCAAGTGCCAATCTGGGGCCGAGCCTGGGACTGGGGTTGGGGCCGGGGAGTATTGGAGATCTAATAAAAGCCCAGGGCGCCTGCCTGGCTCCTTATTCTTATAGATTACCTGTAAGTCACCTTGTCCCTGCTACTGTAAAGGTTGGGAGTTAAGCTGCATAAAGGCAGACATTCACCCTCACCTCCTTGGCTGGCTGAAAGTCAATTCAAACTGCAGATCAGAGAAGGGGGGAAACTTTGTTACAGACTTGCTGCAAGTCAGTGATTCAGCATCTAGTCTAATTGTGGTTTCAGTTGCAACCTAAAATGGATGGGAACCCAGTAAGTAGAGTTTAATCATAGCTTGTCAAATCAATATTGTACAGCACAACATGTGTTGTCTTCTTTTCTTCGTTTCAATTTAGCTCCCAGAGACAGACAACTATTTTTTTTGTTTTGCTTAACAAAGCAACAGGAAAAAGAGAGACGATGTATTTAAAGGCCTTAAAACAACTTTGGCTTACTGCAGAATTACACCTAACTTCAAAAAGAGTCAAGTCATCTTTACTTCAGAGCATCTACAATCAATGAAAAAGGAAAGACTACTTTTTTTAGAAGCTTCAACATCTAGTGGCCAACACAGAATGGTACCATGTGCAGAAATGCGCTGTACTATGAAGCAAGTTCAACATACCGAGGATAGATTTTCTTTACCTGGGTTTACATCGGCAGTGAGGCTAAACGGTTACATGAACATTCATTATCAAGTCTATAAGTAAATCCGGGGTTTTCCAATCTGGCTGCAAGTGCCTTAATATGAAAGGCATCCTTGCTGGAAGCATCTGGCCAATCACAAACAGAAACACATCTACTGGCAGCAGAGCGACTATAAAAAGAAAGAGCTTATAAAGAAGATGAAACTAGCTGTTTCACGCTACGTTGATGAAGAGAATCCACTTTTTGGGATCTACTTACCTAGATGACTGAGCATGCATCAAGACAAGATCAAACTATAATATTAGAAAAATATAAATACAACTTTAAACACAATACTGCAACAAAGCTATGCCAGAAAAATTTGCAGTCTGTGAGTGTGTTTGTGTGATAGGAAAAGTGTTGTACATAAAATTTGCCCCACATCTCAGGCTGTTTATATGTGTTTATGCTTTGGGTGCTTTGGGCAAGTAACACTAAAAAAGACCTAGTATATTAATAACTGTGAGCTGGGGTCCTGACTATGAAGAAAGTTCAATACACTGAGGACGTCTTTTCTTTTTTTTTTTCTTTATCTAGGTTGCTGGCTTTCCTTTCTGGACAATCTGGAGCCAGAATGGAAATCTGGTAACTGAATGTGTAAGTCAATAGTTTTGTCAGGATCTAACCTCTATCATTAAGACATACCATACTACAGATATGTACTCTATTATTCATCTGTTTGCATGTGTTTCAGGATTATTTTTTTTTGCTGATCCTTGTTTGAGAGTAAAGAATTTAAAAAAAATGCATTAAAATATAGTTTTAGTCTACTTAGAAATTTGATATAAGATCCACAAGCACAAATAGGTGTCCGATTGCATAACCATATTGGTTCTTTTAGAACTTTCAAACTTGGAAACTGAAATTGTTTGTAGCCAACGGAAAAAAAAGGAAAGGATAAAGTTGTTTAGAAGTTGCCAAGAATCTGCAGTATATTCTTACTGATGCTCATTAAGCATGAATAAGAAAGAATCTTCCAGGAATAGAGATGCTATTTTCCAGAGAACAAATTGGTGTTTCATTAGTTTCATGGCTCCAGACCTGACTTGGTCAGCGCCAAAACTATGGAGATGTAAACCTGTAAAACGTGGCTGCCTTCCTGCTTTCTACTGCAGGCCTCCATCTTTGCTGTTCCTCTGACCTTGTCTGAAAGGTTAAGTGTCTTTCAGCATTTTGTTTTGGACCACAAATGAACTCTGAACTTGGACTCCTTTCATCAGTGTGGTTTTAAGCTGCAGTGACACAAAGTGCGTTCAACTATTTTTAGACTTAAAATGGTGATGCTGACCTGACTTTACTCATGGAACCTATAGCAGCTCCTTTTTGCGCCCAAAGCGTTTTCTGTAGCTGCGGTCGTGTACAAGTAAAACAAGAGCAAACGTACTTCACTGGCCACGAGTTCCCCAGACCACCAGAGATACATCACTGCCGCTATAAAGTCATAAAAACCAACAGTCAGACATACCTTACTGCAGTTACTGAAAATCACTCTTTGTCACATTGTTGGAATCCCAGATGTAAAATTCTTATTTAGTCTTGGTTTTCCAGGTGATTGTGGTATGTCACTACAAAATAACTAAAGTAGCACAACTAGATTATTAAGGCTCCAAACACAGCTGTGTAGCCTACCTTGGTTTAATAAGGTACTGTGGTTGTCGAGGATTTCACGTTAGATCACCGAGGAAAGTTTGGCTGATGTAGCGCCAAACACCGCAGAAGACAGGAAAAGCTGCAGTTAGGGACCGTCTCAAAATAGTTCGACGAAACGAACTAACAGAAATTATGAAAAAAAAAGTAAGTTTTCAGCAATATATCAATTTTCATGTTAGCATTAGCATACAGACACTACTAAGCTAAGGTCATCTTCATCAGATCCACATAAACAATCAGCAGTTTAACACATGAAATATTTGCACAATGTGCAACATACTCAAAAAAAAACAAACCCTAACGACCAAATTAATATCAACAGCCATCTGATTCTTAAATTAAATTTGTTATTATACAAACATTACTCTTCCACATTGCACCCTTTGTGTATGTAACTCTATGTAACAACATGCCAACAACTAAATGCATGATATCAGTTAGTGAGAATCTGTGTATCTGTGCATAGAATGGTGACAGCTCTATGTTTTTGTTATTGCTACTAAGTGAGGCTAATAATATTGTAGGTTTACATAAAACTTTAGGTTCTAGACTTACAAAGATCAACTTTTGAAACTTGTTTTGAACACATGGGAACAAGTTGGGCTGTTGATAAGTAAGAAAGCACTAACAAGTGTGCATTTACAGCCGTTCACCCTCACCTTCATCCCTCCTGACACATAGCAGCTATCTGTCTCCTTATGTTGACCTCATTACCTATCTGGGGGGTCAGCTGCAGGGAAGGTCAGAGACCTAACAAACTCTGGCTCTGTTCCTCTGCACTGTTAACTCATATCTCCTCCTTTTACCTTTTACCTTCCATGCTCTTTCTTCTTTTATCAAAATTCAGCTGTTCAGAACATTTCATATGTCAGTCTTGTATGTCTAAGTCCATCTTAACTTTACCTCTACTAGTCTCCCCCGTACACATTTGCCACCCTGCCCCTCTATCCCAAGGTGACCCTGCCTCACAATCCCCACTATCGGTCAGGCTCGGGCCCCTATTAATCCTACTTCATTTGTCCTGCCTCTCCCCTTCACTTTGGGAGGAATTTATGACAGTACCTTAAATGCTAATGGAGTCTAATCTGTGGAGAGCTTCGCTCTTTTCTAAAGACTCCTATCACTCTTTGTGCCACATGCATACAATGAGTCCACACATATAGGGACAGAGCCAGACTGGTATTAAGAGAAAGTTCCCTCAGTGAATAGACAGCACATGTCCATTCAAGTACATTTCCACCCAGGAAATCATGTTCTCTTTGTGGACTGGTGCAAATAATATTTTTTGTCAAAATGCCTCAAGTTCAAAAGATGAATCCTCTATCAAAGTTCAATGGCTCAGAGTAAGAGTCACTTTAGTGAACTGGAGACATTAATTTTGACCCATGGTACTTTACTGTGACTAAATGTATGTCTGTCCTGGTGTCTGTCAGTCTGTCACAGTGAATATTAGTATGAAAACTCCTGAAGAATGTTTAGCCTCACTCAAGGATAAAACCTGTCAAAAATAAATGCCTCCTTTGAAAAATGCGTGTTTATAAGAGAGAGGATAAAACTGGACAATTTTCTGCCTCACTAGTTTATTCAGTACAGGGGTAAAATAATGCACATTTTAAATGGATGTAATTACTAGTTATCATTGGCAGTTACTCCGAGTCACTTTGTGCTAGAATAGAGTAAAGGCACCAGTGGTTTTTCACTTCTCACTGGAAGCTATATACCAAACACACAATGGCTCAGTGAGGAGAACCATTACGACACTTTATGTCAGCACAGAGATCCACTTCATGCACTCAGTGAAAACTGTGAAGGACAATACTCGTGGACAACAAAGACGGAAAACCTGTGAAGGATCTGTGCGAGTAGATGGAGCGAAATGACTGTATATACATGCAGATCACACACACGTGCACACATGCTCACGCTTACCATCACAGACCACAAACTGTGATCTCAGTGCATTAATCAGTGAGACATTTGTCTGTCTTGCACACCTTAATATTCTAATCAGTTTGAATTCAAATGGTCTGATACTGAAGTTCTGATCCCACTTATTTTGAGTAAATGTCACATAACTAAAGCAGCAGTTTAGACGTGCGCACACGCAAGCTCCATAATTACACTAATATTTAGCATGAATACAGTCCTGTGATGAATCTGAAATCAATTACCTTTGTTGTCCGCTCATTTTCATTTTAAGATTTTACATAAAATATAAAGAAAAAAGACGATATACTGGTACTAACTTAAGAAAGGTAAAATTCCCAAACCACCGTAAACATTTTATTAATTAATGACAACTAAAATAATTAAACACAAAAACAGAAGTTTGAACTGTGGCTGAAACTGATCGTCGCTTCCTAAACAATACTGTATAGTCCACAGACAAATCTCTTTTAATAATCAACACAGCATAATTACATCCGTAATATCAATGGAAGAACATCATATTGGAATCCAGTGAGGCGTGTGTGTGTGCAATTGTGTATGCGCCGGGGTGAGTGCGTATGTGTGTGTGAGTGCATGTCCACGCACATGTAAATTCTGTGCTGGTCACTGGAGGAAGCTACGCAAGAGAAGGCAAAGCTGTGATTGCGTTGAGCACTGTGCTGCGACCGACAGACTTAATACCAGCCCCACTGGGCCGAGATCAGCTATTAAGATAAACCGGGCCAACTTAGTTTAATTCCTGGGCAGAATTACGCTGAAACCTGGCCTGCATTTGCATTCATGGAAATTTCATTAAAAGCCTAATTTTTGCAAAGATTTAGGTTCTCCTGTTATTTCTTAAAGCAGACCATTGCCATTTGAATGAATGCATTATGCATGAGAAGCACTGTGACATAAAGCAGTTTAGGGAGAGACACACCTTTTATTTCAAGCCCTTGATTTATATGAGAGAAAAGAGCGCGTGTATGATCCAGCATCATGCGCAGGCCCCATGTACAGCTGTGCTCTCTTTGTGGTCATGACCTCTTTGAAGATGCCTGTGTGTGGTACAATTGTTGGTCCATTTATCTGAATATAAATTGAAGCAGGTCACCGACTGATCCAGCAGTTCAGCCACGCAATCAGATTAACCACGTCTGCTGTGACTTCAGTGAGGCTTCAATAAAGCAAACTGTAACAAACCTGGTCACCCTACGGTTAAAACACAGCCTGACAGTGAGCTATTGGTTCCTGGAACTGTGGCTA
The DNA here is from genome assembly GCF_057381915.1 of Diplotaxodon limnothrissa. Taxonomy (NCBI): domain Eukaryota; kingdom Metazoa; phylum Chordata; class Actinopteri; order Cichliformes; family Cichlidae; genus Diplotaxodon; species Diplotaxodon limnothrissa. Next base: position 9,429,372 of record NC_140602.1, read on the forward strand.
CCCATAAGGCAGTTCTATTCTCATAATCACCACACATAATGGATGATATGGGTCAACGTGGAGGTGGGGTATTTTTCATGCTCACTTTTAGCCAGCCAGCCTATTCTTTTTTAGAACCTCTTCATGAGCAAGTTGGAACATCGCTGAATCTCACGCTGCATTTCTTCCTGTTTTAACCTTGGTTTGACTTGTTTACCTCGGTACGTCAAGAGGAGGTCACGCTCGAGCCCCTCAGAAGACAAAAAAAAAAAACCCTCTAAAAACTAAAAACAGCATGTTGTGACGGGGGCAACAAGTTTTACAAAATTATTTTCACTCTGTATACAGTAGACTAACACGATTCTCTAAAATGAATTTACACCAAAAGAAACATTTATTGAGAAATAGCTCTGAAAACCATTTTTGATCAATGTGTAATATGCACACACGTCTGTCAGATGTGTTATATTTTCATATATGTTTTTATATTCAGCCATGTATTTATTGCTGTGTCCTGAATATAAAACACAATAAACCATATGGCGTTTTTATTTGTTTTCTGGCGCAGGTTTACGGTGACAAATAAAAGTAAATCTAAAGGTGTTTTATGACAAAGGAAATGGCACGAGGCTCGCTGCACCCTGATGACTGAGGACAGTAAATATGACCATCAGCAGCCAAGACTGTAACCTCTGAACATGACTTTTGCTCACCGCATCTATTCATTTGTATTACAAGACATGCACGCTGTTGACGGTGGCCCCCGGTTTGCCAGCGTGCTTATATTCCTCTGCTTGTCATGCTAAGACTTTTTACAATCAGGATCATGCAAGAAATAAATGCATTAATCATGTCCAGTGTCTTATCCTCACATACTGTATGCACACACACACACACACACACACATACACACACACAGAACAGCTACAGCCTTGTGCACTTTTGCCTCCCACTACCTAAATCCACACTGTAACACTGTCAGGGGTTTTTTAGTGAACATGTTTACAGTGCTGTGCGGACAGTGATCATGAAGTAGCCTCTTTTCCCCCCAGCTCCATCTCAACTGCCTTAAACTTTAATAGTGGACAGTTAAATATTAATAACTGATATCAGTGGGGGCTGCTTTACTGTTTTTGGCAGCGGTACAACATTTGGCCGCTTGAGCTCCATAACTACTGCACTGGTCCTGCTCCAAAGAATGCTTACACACACACACACACACACACACACACACACACACACACACACACACACACACACACACACACACACACACACACACACACACACACAGAATGAAACAGTGCCAGTAAACAAAGAAGTGACATCACTTTATGCAGGTTTTTAGCTCACATTCTGACTGTTGTTGTGGATTACAGGTACTTCCATGAAAAACAGTTTAATGCTGGTAGAGCTAGCTGGTTATTTATTCAAATTCCAGTGAAAATTCCTTAAAATGTAAGGCACACCATTTGAACATTAAAAGGAAAAACACACATAACTGTACATGGGTACAAATGGAAGACAGAGAAAAAAAAGGAAAGGCTGACATTGTAGTTCAAAGACACATCATCAGTTTGGAGGTAATATAAAAATTAAGCATGATGCTTATTTTTATTGTTTATTTTTTGCTATACAATAGTAACTAGCAGTATATCTGCTGTCTTATCTGTACAGTATGAGATCTTATTTCAAACAGCATCCATGTGCTCTGCTTCTTCATGTTTCCCTCTCAGGTACGCCAGCTTGTTGACAGAGATGTCTCAGTTTGTCTTTCCGCATCTTTATTGTCCACAGGTCATCTGAGATTCCATTCTCTGTCTCCTGGTGGTGGAGGGTCTCAGGCTTGACCTGGTACCTCCACCAACCTCCACCAACTATCAGCTTAGCGCTGCAAAAACACAACCTTTTCTGCCTCAAGGCTACAGTAAAACAGGCCACACTTCAATCACAATTACCTTAATTAGAAGAGAGAAACTAAAACTCAGCATTTGCACGAGCGACAGAAAATGCTGGAGACAGTCAACAGAGGTTTAAATCAAAATATAAGCTGTGTGCTTGAACTTGTGGTGGAAGATTTCATCAGCAAAACTAAACTAGTTAACAAGCCCTTGACTTGAGCCTTGCATTATTATCTTCAAGCTTCAAATATGGTCAACTCCTTTAAATTATTCTGGAGCATATGAATGTATAAATAAGCGAAAACGTGGGATCAAATTGTTTGGGGGTACTTCACAAATTTCAAAGTAAAAGTAAACAAAAACATAAATAAATATTTCTCAACTAAACACATATTCCCAACGAGAATTTGCCTATTTATGTTTTATCTGAGGAAAAGACTCATCCAGCCGGCACAGAAGAGCGGGCGTCAGCAGTTTTGGTCCGTTCTCTCTTTTCTTGTTTTCACTGTTTCTCTCCGTCTCTCTCATCCTCTTGCCTTATGTTGTGCTTTGCATTTCCCAGATGAATCAGATGGGTTAAGAAGTGAAGTGAGCACATACGCAGTAATCCTTTATTTGCTTGACGAACATATTTGTTTACTCCAGGGTCCTCGCTCTTGGAGGTAATTACATCCCCCCATATCTCAACCTCTAATTACAGGTTTTGTAGTACAATCAAGGTCCTCAAAGTCACTTGCAATGAAACACCTTTTTATGAGCTTTATTTAATATAATTTGCTGTTAATCATGTTCCATAACCTAACATTTTGTACAAACCTCTTTGCACACTTTGAGAACAGCTCTCTTTAAAAAATTTTTAGGTAAACTCCTAAATGTCCTGTCTTTCACCCTCCCATCTCTTGTGAAAGTCTCCCTATAACCGTTCATCTGGTGAAACTTTGTTGACTACCAGTCGCTGCGATGAAGCTTCAGGCGTACAGCTTGTAAGCCTGTTCTCATCCAGAGGTCATTGTGGAGGAGAGCTCAACGGGCCGGCACCGGTCCCCACTGCGCTGCCAAGACGAGAGCAGGAGCGCACTAATCTGAGAATTGGGGGGGATTAGGCTGCACTGTTATTGTCTGTTTGATGAGGGATTAAATTTGGTTAATCCAGACCTTCATATGGGATTCCTCATTTAAGATAGCAACCCAGTTCCATCACACAGCTGTACCAAGCCTCTCTCACCCACTCTCTCTGTCTCTGCCTCATCTTTCTCATACCAATCAATATTTCCTCACACTTTCTCTCTCGCTCTGTCTCTCTCTCTTCCTGTATCTACACCTTCGCTCTTTATTTACTCTGATTGTGATCTTTTGGTCACGTCTGAGCACGATTTGAAAATACTTCTGCCTTGGTCTCAGCGTGAAGAGAAAAAAAAAAGTGTAGCAACTGCAATATGTCTTAAAAAACAAACTCAAAATTAATATGTGGTGTTTGTAACAAAGAATATCGTAATATTTCACAGGTGAATACTGAAGAGCGGTATTATGAAAAAAACATTAATGAGCTTCATACATTGATCCATCATCCTTCAGCCAACAAGTAATTTATTTACTATAATTTTGATTTATTTAGACAAGGTCAGATGTTCCATACGTCACCTGCTGGAGATAAAAATTATATTTTTCTATACATACATACATATATATATATATATATATATATATATATATATATATATATATATATGTATGTATCTGAAAATAAAAAAAATCTGAGAACAATGCAGTTCACTTTCAAGTGTGTTATTTTGCTTTTTTTGCTTGTTTTTTGTCCTTAAACGTGCAGATTCAGCTTTGAGAGACGGTACCATCTATCTTAGCATAATTTTTCAAAGATGAAATATTGACATCATTTCTTCTGTTCATAACACTGATTGATGAAAGTGAATAAATTATTTCTCAACTTCAAATATTCATGATTCAAATGTAATTTTCTATATATTTCTGTAGATGCAGCGAGTCTCCGGAGAACACATAAAAAGACAATAACAATTTTCTAAGTACCATTTTGCTGCATCATCAATGTCCCTGCTGATGTATTCAGTTTTATTGTGCTTTTCATTCAGTCGATACAAAAAAGGAAGTGGCTTCTAGATAGCTCGCCACTTGCCAATACAAAGGCACAACCATAAAAGTATATGATCTAATTGATTCGTAGTGAAAATATATTCCGGAGTTTTATGCATCCGAGTACAGCTTGCACAGAAAACAGATGTAGATATATTTCATAATCTCCCAAAATATGCTTACTAGTGACAGGCAAATAAAGCCACATATGTACATTTAAACAGTTAATAAAACAAAGGCTGTTTAACAATCAGAGCGTGTGGGAGGGCAGGAGAGAGAGATGGGTAGAAGTCGGTATATCATCCATTTATATCTGCACAGCAGCTTGTAAAATCCCAAGCATTGTCCTTGCCACACGTGCACTGCTTCCTTCTCGCTGACATCTCCCTCCTCCTCCTCCTCCTTCTCCTGCGTTCACTCAGCTCCGACACCATTTAGAACAGTTGGCATCATTAATGGGAGGGATTGCCTCTAAATTGGCAACAATGAAAAGACAAATTATGAGTGGCAGAGTGCTGGAAAGAGAGAGAGGGTGGGTGGGAGGAAGAAGGGAAGAATTAGAGTATTTGAATAATTTAGCCTCCTGTGGCTGGGATGACAGGAGTGTTATTCTGAAGGAAGGCCCCGCTGCTTGAGAAATGAGAGGCTGTAATGAAACGTAAGCGTGCACGTGTCTCCGTGTGAGTGTGTACGTGTGGGTGAAATGCGCTGCTGTTCCTCAGTGTGTTTTTCCTTTTTGTCAGAAACAGAGAGGCAGTTTGGCATGTCAGCAGCGAGGTTTTTGTTTTGTAAGCTCTGTGCACACTTTCTCCAAGTCATTACTCTATTTACCCCTGAAACTATCCTGTATGTACAGCACACCAGAGCTTCTACAACTTTAGTGTAACTTTTCTTAAACAATATTGAAAAAAGGAGCTAGTTCCCAAATGTGGTGCAATCCGTGAAGCATTTGTACTGGACCAGTCAAACAGTCCCTGTCTTTTAAATGTATGTGAATGTGGGCCCAGTGACAGCTCCGTCCCTCACCTGTCCCCCACAGCGCTATCTAGGGACCTCCTCCCAGGCCTTCTCTGTAGGGAAGAGGGGAGACACCCCAGACACCTCCCCACACTCAACTCCACTTCTGCCTTTGAACACTTCCACTACTTCAATGAGAACTTGTATAAAAAAGCTCCTGCACTCCATTCCTCACACAGCCACTTATAAGAAAGAATTCTCTCTTTCTCTCCTCTCCCACCAGTTCTCCTTCTCCCTGCCTTCTCTCTCTTTCTCTGCTGGCACTTGTAATTATCTTATGCCTGGGAGACAGGTTTTAAGCAGAGGTGTCAGGCCAGGTGCTTCCTGACAGCTGGGGATGATTAGGAGACTTCTGGAGTTCTGTCACTGGTCTCCATGGTGCTCCCCACGGCGGCCGGGATGCCTTGTTGTCACAGCAACAATAGCAACTCTTAATTTGTTGACGGGGAGAAATTCATCAAGGCCTAGGTGGCTCTGCAGCCCTAAACAACAGGCCCTCTGGGGGGTAGAAAGGCGCACCAAGGGACTAGGAACTGGACTACTGATGGAGAGACAAAACTTCTGCAGCTACTCCTCACTTTGCTCAAAGATTATACACACTTCAACTTCTCACGTTTTATCCATTGCCTTCTCTCACTTTCTGTCTCCTGATGCTCCCTCTGCAAAACTCTCCATTCCACAAATTGACCTCGGCCCATTTATTTCTGTCCCTATCCACACACACAAAGACAGGTATACAACGACGCACGGACTGATTAGTTCGTTAGAGTCCAGCTCACTGTTCTTGCTATCCCCGCAGTGTCTGTGTGTGCATCTGTCTGGGGTTTTTTGTGTTTTTTTAAGTGCATGTTGTAAAGCAGGTCTGGCAAATGTGCTTTCAAGAGCACTAACAGCCATGTGTGTAACTCTTCCCGTGTTATAACCTGTGTTTTGAGACTACAAGAGGCCAGAGAGTTGCACACAGACACACAGACCTCATAAATGTTGGATTGGAGTCCCTCTGCTGTGCTACAGACACTCTCACTCAGCCTAACAATTGAACCAGAGTGCTGCTGGGATACATTACAGCCCCAAATCACACATGCACAGCTTGCGCAAGTACAGAATGAGACCTGCAATGTCTCACAACAGAACAGTTTGAATTTAAGCGTGTTAATATGTATATAAATATATATAAACTATGAAGGAATATTATGGAAATGTATTAATTTTTATTGGACGATGTGGATACATCGACCTGATGCAGGTCTGACAGTGTAAGTCTAAAACTGCATGTAAGCACAATAATGTTGAAAAAAGCAATGCAAAACATGTTTAATAGTTACATGAATCTGAGAAAAACTATAGGTGGCAGAAACATAAGAGGTTACGATGTCTTGATGCATGCGCAATCATCCAGGTAAGGAATGGAGACTGAGACTGAAGAAGTCACTTGGATGAGTGACGAAGCATTTCTCGCACCGAAAACGCTACGCCCATAAGGGGTTAAGATTATCTGCAGTGGCACTAAAAAATTAAGGAATACGAAAAGATGGAAACATCTTTTTAAAAAAACTGGCTAGTCTGAAAGTTAGAAACATCTGACACCATGTGTTTCTTGCCCTTTCTGAATCAGTTGACTTTGTGACTGTAATGTGTAAATTAATAACCAAACAAAACAGATCAAGTGACCCCTTCGTCTCTGGTGCTGGACTATTCAGGCAAAGGATCCAGAAGAACAGTTTGATAGTACTGTACCCTCCTTAAGGATACTACTTACTGAGTACTTAATGTATACTTAGGCATCTGTTAACATCCTTTCTTTTTACAGTATGCAAAAAAGCCCCAAACCTGCAAGCCAATTTGTAATTTGGGAGTTTTGTATCGTGCATACTGTCTCCTCTTTGTCTGTCATCTCCAACAGGATTTTTTGCAGCTCTATACACACAAAGGCAGTAGCTATCCTCTTCTATAGCCTGCTATTCTTTGTTTCAATTTTATGCAGGTTGTTAACCTGCATTAAGATCCAAATGAACGTAGCTTCCTGGACTTAAAAGTGAAGCCAATGTGGAAATGGTTGAAACCTGCATTCTTTCTAAAAGCCAGGAGGGGGTGATTCCTCTAGTCAAATCAGACCTTAGCCTCAGTAAGCACCGTCCTCATTATTTCATGGTCTCAGTTGCTAGTTTCAAGCTGTAATGAATGCAACATGATACTTTTTTTAAACTTATGGTCAATATTATAGTAAAAAAAGACAATAAAGCAGGGTATGCTTTTGTGCAGGCCTTTGTTGTGATTAACGAGTCACAAGCCTGCAGTGACCCCAGGAATCAGATCCACCCCACACTTACCAAATCTTGTTAGCAACGGCAAAAACACTCAGCTGCAGTCTTCAAGATGGAACTTTACTCATCAGTAGGTGGTGGTTATGTCCATTTTTTGCATTTGGTTTATAATGTTATGGTTAGGATATTATTATGTGTGTGTCATCAACTTGATATGAATACTTAATCGTTTTTCTCTGTTTGTTTGTTTTGTTTTTAAAAAAGGCCTAAATGCAGCAGGGCTGAACTCAACATTTGTTGGTTGTGCTACTGCTGCTACTGCGCCATGCAAGCAAATCCCTCTAAAGCTATGTATTGCTATTTGTGGGGCACACACACACACACGCGCACACACACGCACGCACACACACGCACACACACACACACAGTGAGAGGAAGAGAGAGAGAGAAAAAGTTGGCCTGTCCAATTATGTCTAAGTGATCAGTGAGAGAGATTTTCAGCGGAAACACTCTTCAGTTGTCTGTATGATGAACTCAGCGGGGTGAAAAGCACATAGAAACACACACACACACACACACACACACACACACACACACACACACACACACACACACACACACACACACTGGCTCTGTGGAGGCCCACGGTGGCAAAGCGAGAAGGTCTAATTGAGGGGAGATAATGAGTGAGTTTGGGCCTCCCCGCTGGCACCACCATGGTTGCTCTCTCACCTCTCATCACATCTCCATTCACTGGCAGAGACAAGGTGCTCAACATGCAAAGGAGCCTCTTAGTGATGCCGCTATTGATTTGCCTTCATGAAAGGCCTGAAATTAATATTGATTTAGAAACATCCACATGATAAATTTATTATGTACTTGGTATATTTGATACATCTTAAAGGCAAAGAGAATGAGTAGGATGCGATGGACTGAGTAAAGAATAACTTTTTTTTTTGCTGTTCCTACCCGTGATGACATTTTCAGGGAGTGGGGGTACACTTTGAGAAGTAAAGAGAGAAAAAAAACAAGTTAAGAGGGAAAGTTAAGTAAAATGCTGATATCGGCAGAAGAGCGTTCGTTGTGAGCATTGTTCGTACGCTTTCTTGCAAATACAGAAAAGAGGAATACTAGAGGGGAATAGGAGCTAATTAAAACCAAGATCAAAGCTTCCCTCTAAGTGTTTTTCCTCGACACATCCGGGGAAAACTCAAAACACTGCTTTTATTTTTCTGCCACCTCAGATATTTCATTTTGGGAAAAAAAAAGACAAATACAGTGAACTTTCTTTGAGTACATATCGTTAACTAATCATCCCATTCAATTTGCTAACATGACCTGGAAACAAAAACACTGTGTCAGTCACAGTTTGTGTGTTGTGATAACCAGCACTCGTTTATGACCCCCCTGCACATGCCTGGAACCTTTTTACAACCAAGATTGCCTGGATCCTGATTTAATGTCTCTTCATAAACGATCTTGTCCTAATCCAGCACCAAGCAATTAAGAATTGAGTCTTCATCTCCATTAACATTTCAATTAATTTTGCAGTGTGTGTGTGTGTCTGTGTCTGTGTGCATGTGTGTGTGTTTGTGTGTGTGTCTGTGTGCATATGTGTGTGTGTCTGTGTGTGTGTCTGTGTGCATATGTGTGTGTGTCTGGGGCCCAGGGTACTGATAGATCCCCTGTAGCTCTGCGAGGATTACACCCCTAATCTACACTGTCACTCTGAATGAGCCCATAGACACACACTGCACTGAGGGGTGTGGGAGCTGTCAAAGCTCGTTATTGCGGATGGTATAGCCTCACACATACACATACACATGTGCACGTACACATAGGCCCCTCACCCACAATAGATTCTGACACAGTATACATACTGTATGTATGGCTGATATAAGGTTCCCTGTCCACAGAGAGTTTTTACCTCATCAGTAACTTCTGGTTTCTGTCCCAGAATTGTGGGCTTTGTAATTTGTCTTGCTAACAGCATTAGGTAAGAAAATCTAGGCATGAGTACATGCTCTGTCTCTTTTGAAATCATAAATCTCTGTGAATGACAAAAGTGACATTTTTCAGAACGGATGCACTCCATCCTAGTGATTTTAGATAGGTTTAAAGTAACTGAAAAGTGCTTCTGTTAGATTCAACACAATTTTAGCTCTGCAAAAGCAAAATACCAGTATTTTCTAAGTACATTTTACAATAAACTAAAGTGCACATCATTTTTAACACGTATTTTTCATTATCAGCTAACTATGGTGTAGTGATAGCACCTTTTTGCAACAGAGTAAGAAAGTTCATTGTTTGAGCTGGCCAGCTGTGGGGCTTCGGTGTGAAGTTTGCGTGCTTTCTCTGCACATACCTAAGTTTTCCCTGGATGATCCTGTTTTCACTGTTTGCAGTTGTGCTTAAAAATAGAACCTAAAGTGAGAAAAGTAGAACCCCTGATTCAGTAGCCCTCTTTGTAATATTAATTGATTTATTTAAGCCTCTTAAGGTCCCACTACAGCATTTCAGACATGTTGATTTCTGGACTAAGTGTCCAGACTCAGGTGCCCAGGGCATCACCAGCTCCTGTGCTTGATAGCTGTAATAAGGTGTTTGTGCTGATCTTCTAAGTTTGGTTTTCTTTAAAAGTGGTGCTGTGTTTTCTGGTCAAACATATCAACTTTGGTTTCATCAGTGCAAAGGATATTATTCCAGAAACATGTGGTTTGTCCAGCTGTGCAGCCATGTCCTTCTAAACAATCCATATTTGTTCAAACTGCTTAGCAGCGTCGAGCTGCTATTTACCAATGAAAGGAGCAACAGTGTATATTCTTTTGCACATAACTGTAGATGTGCAAGTGTAGTTAGTTGTATCTATATTGCAATGATGAACAGCCTCCCTCTCAGTATCCAGTTACCCCTGTTACCCCAGTTTGTTCAGCAGATAACAAAAAAGACAAAATTTTAACCCTGATGCTTGTTTTGTTTGAGAAATATCCATAATTTCTTCAATGTAACTGAGATCTTAGAAACTAGACAATGGAACACACAGAGCTGAGACGTGATAGATGCAGTGCTTAGACTTTTAGCATTTTTTTCATAGAGCATGTCTGACTCCAGCATCTAAGGCTCAATAGTAATCAGCTTCTAGTTTAACGTCACCATTTCTAAGACCAGTAAATCCACAAACTTGAACATAAATTCCACAGTGTCCTGTCCAGTATGATGTGATGGAGGACGAGTCATGTTTGGTTGCTTCAGCCTGGAATATAAGCAGCATCTTTTTCAGGTGGTCAAGTGTCATGCAGGGTTTCATCAGAGTATTTCACTTTGTTTATATTTGACAACAGTTAGTCAGTAACACAGCTGAAAATCTCAGGAGCTGCAACCCAGGATTTCATTAGCACTGCTGTTTATGGAGAACTAACTTTGGGCATCTGTCCATGCTGCCTGATGTTTTGGACATCTTCAGTAGCTTCCTCATAACTGTCCTACAAATGCAGTCCCATAGCCCTATAGTACAATCCATGTAATGCTCAACCATTTACTATGGTGCTCCATGCACCAGATAAATTGATGTTGCCACTCATCACTTAATGAACTTTGGAGTGGATTTTACAGATGGGTTTCGCCCAGAATCATCTGCAGTGAAAACATCAGCTTTGTGCATACGCTGCATGAGACCTGATGATGATCATAATGATAAAATTGAGGGAAAGCCAGGAAACACACACACACACGCGCGCGCGCACGCACACACACACACACACACACACACACACACACACACACACACACACACACACACACACACACACACACACACACACACACACACACACACACAAAACTGCATTAAGTGTCCAGGAACTGGCCCACTGGCTCCTATTTCCCTTTATAAGATGAGCAGCCCTGCCTTATAAAACCTTAAATTTTTAAAAATTTAATAAAATTTAATATCGCAAGTTTTTATGCAGGGTTCCAGTTAAAAGTTTCATTGTGAACTATTTTTCAGGCAAATCGTCACTCTCTGCAGTTATTTAACTTCTTAAAATCATTATTTAATTACTTCCTAGATAAGTTCATGTTGATGAACTAAATATTTTGTTAATACTTAGAGTAAAATGGAATTACATTTTCATTTAAAAATATAATATAGAAATTAAATTTTGATCCTTTGATCTATGTTGAACTGATTTTATAGCAATAACAAAATATAACACAATCTCCTGATTTGATCATGTCAAATTTCTACTACAAAAACATTGCTTCTGTGTTATGCCCCTATTTCCATAATTGCAAAATGCTTCTTGGAACAGATTCAGAATAACTGAGGCGATCCACTGACATTTGGTATCTACAAGTATCTGAGTCCCAATATGAAGGGAAACATTAAAGTAGATTTATACCCAGTTGAAGCTGTGACATCACCATCACTCCATAGGTTTGTAGAGGTCAGAGTCATCTTGTGATGCTCTCTGGTCCAATAGGAAGTGACATTATTACCTGGTCCACTCAGAAATGTAAGTGATTGAGTTGTGCTGTAATGTGACACTGTATTGAGTTAGACCCAGACAGGTCATGCCAACCCTTCTTTCCTCATTAGCATCACCAAGCTTTAAAAATGGCCCGCTCACACCGATCAATGACCCTAATATACATACATTTGCATACTAACCTAATGGATCTCTGGCTTGATCAGACCTGACCGACACATGGACATTTGACTGTGTGTCAAGCACTTATTTGCACAAACATCAGGTGTCCAAACATGTCATGAAATAAGGTTTACTGTGGTTTCAGCGCAAAATTATCAAGCTTGAGTTCTTGATTTGGACACACCAACCAGGTTGGCAGTCGTTCCAGCTTTGTGGCTCTCCAGCATTTGGTGTTATTAGCATTGAAACTGATTGGCCATTTTAGTTTTAATCAGTATCAATACTGTAGTGCTGTATATCTGTAAGATTAAAGGGATTCGTTTAAGGACAAAAATTGACTGTGATAATAATACAGTTTCACTGTGCCATAGTGTTAGTACCAGTGTTGGGTAAGTTACTTTAATTTAGTAACTTAGTTACATCACTAGTTACTTCTATCAAAAGTAACTCAGTTACTTCAAGTTACTCGTTACTTTCAGAGTAACTAGTTACTAGGGATGTAACTTTGGTTTTACTCAGAATTCTCTTGTTAATGTGTTGCTTCCGTAACTGGATACCCAGCAAGATTGCCAGTCTTCTAGCTTGCTTACTTGCCACAAGTGCAGTGTGCCACCTACCAATAGAAAGGAAAAAATAATCTGCATATTTCCACGAGAGAAATCCCATGCCTGGACTGTCGTTGACTGCCACCATGATTCTAGCCTACGTCACAGTGTCACGTGCACTATTTTACATCCAACACGAAAACTGCAGTCGTGGTGCTTTTGATTGTACTCGGAACTCGGAAATTCTGCCTTCCGAGTAGGAAGATATAGGTAACACCAAACTGCAGATGAGCTGCATACAGGGCTGGACTGGGAATATATATATATATATCTTTTGATGTTATGAACCTTTCAGTTCCCATTTTGTAATCTAGTATCTCATTTTCCTTTCAAAGACCTTTCCAAAGACCTGTGACACATGGCTGTTCAGGCTGGAGGACTTGTTGTTCTACTCCATGGGTCCATATGTAGTATCTGTTGTTTTGCAGCTCCTTCAAAAAGCTAATGTGCTCTGAGATTGTTTTCACATATATCCAACATTTATCGATATTTCTGTGTCTGTCTGCCTTTCTCAATATCTATCAATACGCGACTCTCTCTGATCTCTAACAAAATCACTATCACAAGAGAAAGAAAGAGTGAGAAAGAAAGCTGACTGTGTAAACTCCTGCCAAGTATCCTCCTCGGGGCAGGCTTAGACGAGTCTGTGGCAGTCCATTTATTTATCAGTGAGTAAATTCAATAAAAATGCCCATTTATGAAAGAGGGGAAATAGGAGTGCTGTCTGACCAGAGGATATATCACAGCTGGGAAACTCACTGCTGCTCTTATCTGTCCAACACTGTTCAGATTTTTCAGCGCTGATGATGTCCAGCACTCCCTATGTGCTTTTACAGTGGCAGCGTGGGAGATACCTTTGCTGGGGGAGATACCATTGATCCTTTATAACGTGTAGAAGACAATGACACACACCAGCTTGTGATATAATAACAACAATGAATAAAACAGCCACAATGTACATTTTTAGTGTCAGTTGCTGATCACTCATTTAATGCAAGTTTTTGCCCTTCTCTAAAACCGTTGCTTAAATAGATATATGCAGATTATTAATTAAGTAATTTCCAGATTTTTAAAATCTCAAAGCAAAACAAGACTTTTGGTATCGAAAGCTTTCTGGTTTCCATTTGTACTCCCCTTGTGCTGACTAGTACTGACCATTCATGCTTCATTTTGGTTGCTTTGAAGTCCGTGTGGAGAACAAAAGAGGGAATTCAACAGCTGAACTGCAATCTCAAAGCCATTGGCTACCTTCAGGTGATGATTTAGATTTTCATTAGCTTCTTTTTAATTGATCTGAAAAACGACAGGCACACAGAACCAAAAATATTGACTGGGGTGTCCCCAAAGGCAAATTTGCCAAACAGTAACCAATGGGAGCTTTGGCAGGAAAACCATGCGCACACAAAAGCACACATCCCACACAGCCAAACATCCCGTAAACACTCAAAGTTGTAGCACAATGACCTGAACTCAGAGCCATTACAGCATTATTAAGTTGAACATTGACAAACACATACACACACCCTCTCTGAGTGCACATCCTGAGATGTTTACAGCTAACAATGTAGGAAACCTCGTTGGACACTTGGTGATTAAATGAGCAGGACAGGGCAACAGCACAGTCCCCTGTCACTCAGCTGATGGCAGATTAGTTGTCTGAGTGGCAGCCATCAACTGCCATTCTGGACACACGCATACACAGAAACACACACACTTGCAGGTGTCAGCAGGCCTATCTCTGTTGACAGGTCTGGCCACATGTTTGCCTGTTCCACTGCCTGTCCAGCCCTGTCTCACCACCTGTCTTTAGGTCTTACATTAACCACGTTACCTGAATCCTTTTTTGCCGTATTGCAGTTGGTGAAATGCATACACACCCTTTTCTGCTCCTAACCGAAAAACAGACCAGGCAAGCGCCTGAATGACAATTGGACAGATCCATGCAGGTCCCCAAGGGCAACGGCAGTGAGTGTGATTAGGCCCACTCATGGGTCATTGCAGCAATTTACACACACACAAGCACACACAAATTGACCTGACATAATATTCTCAGGAACCATGGCACTTGCTATTGAAAGGTGAATAGATGTGTGTCAGTAACCTCGCACACATCTATTCAGGATTTTTTAAAACCCTCTTCATTAGTGGCTGTTGATCTGTGGTAGATCAAATGAGGGGATGGGATGGAGTAGTCTGGAAATTCATTTTGGTATGAATAATTCACAGTTTGGGTTAGTTCATGCTCGTATTATTAATCCAACAGGCTTAAAGATCAGATATAAGAGTGGTATTTTAGTTCATAGTTCACCAACATGCAACCAAACAGGGTTACCAGTTTTCTTCTTTAAATATGTGGATTTTTTTTAAATTTTAGGTTCTGTGAAAATGGTTTATAAAATTTTGCCTTCATACACTTTTTTACACTTTCTTTCTACACTTAGCATTTTTTTTATTCACAGTTTTATGTCACATAGACATCGAAAGAACTACTTGGCATTATCCATGAAAACCTGCTTTAATATAAAACCAGGGTGCAGTTTAAAATGGAAATTTGCACGTCAGTTTGTGCTAAAACACCACAATCACCCCTTTTCAAAGCATTATTTTATTTTTTATTTTTCACCAGCATACACGGTGCTCACACAAAATGTACTGTCAATTAAAATTAATTAGTTTTAAATGTCACCTGCCATGAAATGTAGAACAAGCTGTATCCATGTACACAAACAATACATTTTGCTTCAGTTTTGGCACTTTTAATGTGGAATGGCCAGTACTGCACTGATTTACTTTGTACGGCAATAGAAAGTGCAGTGTAGCCAGTGTCAGTATCATATTTCTATTTTTACTGTAAACTTGCAGTTTAATAACTGCTAACAAAATAGTGGAAAAATCTGAAAGAGGGTTTGCTTCATATTCTCTCCTTTTGGGTAAATTGTAAATTTTCAGATTTCGAGAAAGCGTTTGTAAAATCTGTGATATAGCTGGAGTATGGAATGAATGAATGTGGTCGGGGTTGTCCATACACTTTCGAGGACAGTCGTTCTTACATCAATCAAGCTCTACAACTTAATTTTCCACCACTCAAAGAAAGAGAACTTCCCCTTTCTCCATGGCTGCATTCCCATGGCAGTTTGCACAAACCCCTCTGGCAAAGCTTTATCCCACAGCTAACATGCTGGAAAGCCTCTGAGTACCCCAATGATCAAAGTCGCCCATTTGTTTGAACACTCTGAGACAGAGTCATTAGAAATGCATATTACACGACAGCTATTGCATATTAACACAGTCAGGCAGCCAATTAATCATTAGCTCATCAATATCTCATTTGCATGAAATTATTCTCTTTTAAGAGCCCGTGTCTGAGGTGATGGGGTGAGCTCATCGATAATGCTAATGTCCCTGCGGGCCTGAGAGAGGAAAGGGAAGAGAAGGGGGGTGGGATGGAGAGGGGGAGACCTTGTTCAAGTGTTTGACTCCCACTTTAAATACCATATGAAGAGAATTAGCATGTACATCAGCTAGAAGAGTTTTATATCAAAGAGGTAAGGGGGAGTAAGTGCACGAGAAATGAATGTATGCAGGTGAGACGTGCTTAACACATATACAAATATACGCACATGCACACAGACACACCTCCACTTATGCTATTGGCAAGGCCAGCGTGAGTGGAGTGTCTCAAGGTCGCCTAAGGCTCAGGGCTCTTATAGATTGCAGCTATGCTGTGTGTGTGCCCTGACCACACCTCACTGTGTGTCAGCGTGTGTTCGAGGGCTGGTAGATGGAAATGGCAGCGCTGGGACTGATTCTGTCACCCTTCCCTAAAGAGGAAGGTGAGATGTGCCATGCTTGTTATCCATCAAGACATCGATTCCTCAGGAATATAGAAAAAAGGGGGAGAAGCGGAAATCCAACAAGGAAAGACATTAGAATTACTTGTTAGCCAATTTGTATAATGATGAAGGAGACAGGAACGCGAATGAAACATGTTTACCTGAAGCTCTATGATAAACTGCATCTGAGCAATTTTCTAAATAAGCTTGAAAATTGATTCATAAATTCCAATTAACTCAAAAATTAGCAAGTAAATTTACATCAAATTTACATCAAACTTTGAAACTTACATGTCAAGAACAGTAGTTTTAATGGTAAGAGCAGCTGTGCAAACTCCATCTGCTGATGAGGAAAGTGGGATGGGTTGAAAACTCCAATAAAAGCTGTTGAGTGAGTTAGAGTTCATGCGTTTACAGTCTGTGCAGTCTGTGATTATAACGGTTCCAGTTACAGATAGATGTGAACAAAATCTCTTTACTATACCAAATGCAGATGTGTGCATATGAGCGTGCGCAATTTTCAGGCAAAGAGCAAGTTTTTGGCACCAAACATTTTCTCGGCTAATCATATTTGAGCTGGTTTTGTTTGCATGCAGGTAGACAGTCTGTGCAAAAAGCAAAAGATGGATATTCTGGTTAAATCAGAAGTTCCTGGTTTCCAAAGTTGCTCTCAAAGTTGTCTTTATCATATTTGGCATTCTTTACATAATTGAACCTGCATTTGTGGATGGCACAGTAAACTGTTTTCACAGACAGTGATGTCTTGAAGTGTTCTGAGCTCGTGCAGTGATTTCCATATATATTTTAAATGCAGTGTGGCCTGAAAATCATTGGTGTCCAGTATAGATTTTCAGCCTTGTCCCTTGCACACAGAGATTTCTCCAGATTCACAAAATCTAGTCATCATACAATGTGCTGTAAATGATGTGTCAAATTGAAAATGACTGCATTTTTTCTTGAAATAGGTGCGTTAGCACTGTTGCCGCACCGCAAGAAGGTGCTGAGTTCAATTCCACCATTAGGCCAGGGTCTTTCTGTGTGGAGTTTGCATGTTTTCCCTGTGTTTGCGTGGGTTCCCTCCAGGTACTCTGGCTTCCTCCCACCGTCCAAAGACATGCCGGGTGTACCATGCCTCTCGCCCTATGACAGCTGGGATAGGCTCCAGCACCCCTCGTGACATGAAAAGGATAAGCGGGAGCGAATGGATGGATGGATTTTTCTTAAAATTGTACAATGTCTCACTTTAGACTGCTGTTTTGCATTTTATTCTAATGTTCAATTATGAATGCTATAAATGTTTAAAACATAAACATAAGAACACCATAAAACAAAAAGTTTATGTTTTATGCAGGATTTTGACTTTTTTGCAATTGGGGTCATATTTTAATGATTGACCCCGAGGATTATTACACAAAGCTGAAATCCATCTTGTCCTCTTTCAGCAGGCTTCTTTCTCCTTCGTGTCCTCGTCCCCATTCTAGCTCGACAGGGTCACACAGGCCCTCTTAGCTGATTACCAAACATGAAAAGGGTTTCCTAAGTTCAAGACTTTTCATTGATTACTGATGTTCTCCTCTTTCTTCTCACTCTCTGTCTTTCCTCTCCTCATTGTCAGTCCTCCCACTTCTCCCCCACCTTTACATCTTTCTTGGTCCCTTCCTCTCTTTACTAGCACCAGACCCTGCACATGTCGCCCACGTTAAGTATGGTCAACATAAAGCAACGCTGCCAATTGCTGTAACTGTGCATGTGTGCATGCACACATCTGTGTGTCTTTCTGTTCAAGTGTTTGTGTTTGAGGATACACTCGAGGCCTAATTAGAACTGTTATAGCTGCAAAGGGAGTGGTATAATGGCACATAATGAAAAATGCCAAATTTCCTGTCCAATAAATGGGAAATTGATTAATGAAAAGCACTTTGATATAGAAGAGGTAAAGCGTTGTTGGATATAAAAGATGATGTATTAATCCTCCGCTGTTACAGATGGTTCAACCCTCCTGACAACTGCTATTCTGTCGAGACACTGTTAGCATGCATAATTATGCTAATTAAGACCTAATTAAGTGCTAATTCTTTAGAGAGTCTCTTTCTTTGGTTCTAATTTAACACGACTCAGCATTTAACACTTCTTAAAGAATTTCACACCCCCTGTGATCCTGTGATTCATTTGTAGTCCTCGTTTCATTTGTTATAAATTGTAGACACATGCAGGCCTCCGTACTGGTCAAACAATGATGTAAAAAAAGGCCACGGTTGAGAGAGGAAAGGGCCTGGAGCAAGAGAGAAAAAGAAAGCGAATTCAGTGCACTGCAATGGTCATACACATAATTACATGAAATTAAATTATGATAGGTTGGCTTATATTAGATACTGTCAGCCATTCAGCAAAATTTGGACATGGCTAATTAGTGAATAATTGCATCACTTTATTGATTTTTATTTTTTTTAAAATAGAGTTTGACAGGAGATCACTATTTACTGGTTGGTGTTTTCACTGTCCATTAATGATAACAATGTGCAGTGGTCACATGCTTTGCATTTTTACTGTGTTTGTGCTTTTACTTGTTCACATGGAATTAGTTTTCCAGCAGGGCGACAGGACATTGTTATTTTGAGTGACACACAGCTCAGAAGTTGTTACAGTATATTGCATCAGAGAAAAGTGTGACAGCAATCCAGTACGTGTTCAACAGTGACCCCCGCGTATATACAAGCAGTGACTCACTCCGTCATTAAAACAAAGCCATTACAAACTTGACATGACATCTGTCACCCCAGCCATCATCAGGGGTCAGGACTCTTGACCCCTCCCTGTCGTGGTGCATGTAGTGATCAGACATAACGCAACTCACTGATTGGCTGCGGAGCCCAGGAGCAAAAGCTGTTTCATAATGCTGCCCACTATACATTGTTTGAGTTATTCACCGTCCTGTCATTGTGTCAGTTAGGACTTTTTTCAGATGCTGCAAATTAGACGGCATGTTTTCTTGGATATACGATGTTTAATGGTTCCCAGTAATCTGCATTTCACTGAACGTCACAAAAAAAGCCCTTACCGAATGTTTTATCTGATGACATGTTTTTTAATAGTGCGTGGGAGTATATCCACAAGTTTAAGAGGCTGAATAAATTCCAGATTGTATCTTTAAATTAAAATCACTGAAACCTGAAGTTACATCAACCACAGACAGAAAAATGTTTCAGGAAACGAAACAGATGCAGTGCAGCGAGGGGATTTTCTATGTTACCTTAAATCACAGATAGGCCTGTAGCTTTGGAGCCGGGTGTGTGCACATAATGAAGTGTGCCACTAAGTAACTGTGGAGTCCCTGCCAAAGCTTAATTAGAGATTCATCCACTGGTATATATCACTGTTAGTGTGTGTCAACAGGGTGCCATGCATCAGCCACTGGCAGAAAGGGGTTTATGGCTCAAACTGTTTGTGTGTGAATGTGGGGGTGTGTGTTACAGCCACATCTAGGACTGTGAAATTAAAGGCCAGTAATTAATGAGAGGTGGGAAGTTCAGCACCTGTTTCGCTCTATTGTTAATGGGGATCTTGCAGGAAATCCACTGCGTAGGGCCAGTGGGTGACTTAAAGATAAACAAGGTGTTTATGTCTGTTGTTCCTTTTAAATAAGCACCCATGTAGTCCGGCTCTGCATTGTTTCCCAATAAGCTTAATTAAAATAGTAATGTAAAGATTTTATAAGAAGTGAAAATATAATAATGGAAGTAGAGGATAAAATAGATTGAGTGGTAAATCTAAGAACCTCTGGTTTAGTTCAAGTAGCTAAAATGTAAAAAGTAACTAAAAACCACAGCTTAAAACAAAATCTTCCAGTTAAGAACATCACATTAAAAAAAACTAAACCTTATAAATAACATAAAAAAATCAAATTCACTGCCTTTTTAATAAAATGCAGCCGCAGAGCCAGTCGGTATTACTGAACACAAGGAGGCATTTTGCAATTCATATGTGACCTGTCAGTTTAGCCTGTAAAGTGATGTGGTGTTCTTTTGTGCCAAACAAATCAATGCACTATTTAAATGTTTGTTTTGTGAGCAGAAGTTGTGAAAAAAAGCTTTAAACCTTTTCTAAAGGTAATCTAAATCAACAAGAAAAAGAAGCATAATTAACCAGGTGTGTGTAAAATATCCTAAATATTTAATTTAAAGATGATTAAAATATACATGAAACAACTGTATTAGTTATTGCTCCTTTTTGCACAGTTGATCTAATTCACAGAAATATTGCACATACAGTTTGCGGACGATTTGTGCCACAAACAACCGATGATTACTTCTATCATTCTACATCATTTATAGTCTTTTTTCATTTCTGAAACTGCACACTAATGACTAATGAAGTTCTAAAAAATAATTAATAGCACACAGTCCATCTTTGTCCATGTGTTTTTTCTCCTCCATGCTTAGAGTAAAGGCAGACCTACAGTGTGGACATATTGGTGCCCTGGGACAGATGTTCCACCTAAACATCTGGATTTATATCTGATTGGCTAATAAATATGCTACTTGATATTCAGATTGTAAATAGCTGTCTATCACAGTCTATTTTATAAAGGACTATATAAACATAATAATTATGGACACAATACACTAAAACATTTTGTTTTAGCAGTGATTAATATAAATATTTTTTAAAGAGTAAAGTGTGCATAGGACATCAGTAGTAGACTTTTGAAAGGAGACACTGTAATTCATACTAATCCCAAATATCTCTTTGTCTTCTTTGGCTCACTTACAGCTGGCGGTGCCTTGCTCACCTACTCCCAAAGACTTGTTGGCCTGAAAATGTCCTTGCAGACGTACATATATGCAAATGGATGCTGGCACATATCAGCCCCCACAGGATGGTTTGTGTGTGTATGTATGTGTCTTTTAGTTTGTACTTCAGGTAAAGGCCCCAAAGGAATTGATTACGAGCAGGTGACCATAGTACCCAGAATATTTGGAGGAGGAAGCAGCACACAGTCTCTGGTCCAGTGACACATTAATGCAGCCCCTGGGACTTGAGCTTATACAGGCTCTGTGATGTTGCTGGCTGAAGTTGGAGTGACACACACGCACGCACGCACGCGCGCGCGCGCGCGCGCGCGCGCGCACACACGGTATAATGAAGTGAAAGAGCATACAACAATATCCTTAGTGTTACTCAGGAAGCTCAGAAATTTGCTAAACAATGATAATTTTCTGTAGCTTTATGTCATGTTCATCATCATCATGCGTCATGCTGCACAGAGGAGCAACTTTCAGATACAGGGTAGAAAGATGGATAACAAATAAGAATAATAAAGATTTTTTTTTCATTATGACTGAACTCAAATCTGAGATATTTGTAGTCATATTATTAATAAAAGATCATAAAAGGAAATGTTGTATTTCATTTCAGTTTCTTTTGCATGTGCAAAAAGCAGAAAAACAGGTTGTGAGGTAAGCAGTCAGAGAGTGAGAAAGAAGACTGAGGGAAGGGGAGAGAATGAATGAGTGAGTCGTGAGACAGAGACTGACTGTACAGCTTCACATCATTGTATTAGCAACATGTTTCTTAGCTGTGTCATTTAATCTGGCTAATTGAATGCTCCAATAATTCTAAAGAGATTATAGTCCGACAAAGCGTCACACGTGGGTCAGAGGTAAAGCAGGCCATGATCTATTTGTCAAATACATCAGGCTTTCCTCTAATTTGCTTTGATTGAAATTGATCATTTTGTAAATGCACTGTCCAGATGGCTGATGAGATTTATTCCCTTTGTGTTGTGGGATGTTGAGCTAATATTATGTAAAGGAAGTGCGGATAACTCTGGATTAACTGAAGATCCGTGTGGAGAAAGCTGGTTTAAAGGCTCCGTCTGCAACAAGCTGGGGATTTCATGCAACGCTATCATGGTTTATTTAAACATCATGTTGTCTATGGGTCAGTTTGACCCTTTTTTAATGTTTTATATAGGAAATAGGTTTTTTTTCCTGTTGCTGTCAGAAAAACACTAATAATTTCATACAAAGCACACTGCAATAAAGTTAACGATTACTACTCTCACTTAATTGTTTAATAAAAATTACCCCCACAGCATATACTTACTCAACTTACTCATGTTGGTTACATCAGCATTTAAATCAGCATGATCTTAGTTAGTTAATTTTTAAAGAAATTTATTCCAGCCATTGATGGGTTCACTTTTGACATAAAATAAATGAGCACTAATGTTTCTTGCACAATTTAGCTTTGTGATAATTTCACACTGACAAATTTGAAACTTTGGAGAAACAGAGATCAGATTTTGAAACAGAGAAATCTATTTCTATACCGTCTCCTTTTACATTCCTCTGCTCGACTTTATTAACTGTGCTTCAGTTTACTCAAAAGTAAAACATTTCAAAACTGCGAGTGGACAGCAACTGGTTCTACGTGTATGCAAAACACCCTTCTTCCTACGTCAGTCGGGTTTTTTACAAAAACGTTTTCTCAGATGCTTTTAAGGTTTATTAAAAATATGAGAACAAAATTGATGAGTAAACAACACAACACAGCAAAAACACAAAGAATTCTGCGACATTGGTGCTAGCATTTTTCCAACATGTTAGCTTGTTTGTATTTTACTTACCAATAACAGGAATTAGCAGCTAGCTCTGCAAGTTAGGAAGGGAAACATACTGCTACAACCAACTGCAGATAATTCATTACAACTGGTGCACAAAGGTAAATGGCCCACATTTAGCATCTTCTAATCTATTATCAACAAAGTGCTTTACAATACATTTCTCTTTCACTCAATGGAGCTGTAATGGCATCTGTAACAACTTGTGGTTCAGTGTTTTTTTTTCAATGATACTTCAAGATGTGAAGAGGCTGGGGATCATACCACAAGCCCTGCAATTAGTGGACAGCCTGGTTAGCCACCACCAGACAAATACAAGTATTAAAGGGAATACAAATACAAAGAAACAATATCTCCACCCTGATTTTATGAGGAATTCTAAACCAGTCATCTAACCATCTATACAAAAGCATTTTATACACTGTTCCCTATCTGAAGTCCTTCAACCATTTGAAAGCACCAAAATGATTCTGGTTGATGTTGCACAATCCTCAGCTTGAAGAAACACAGTGTTGTAGAAAAGTGATCCAGTGAGACAGAGATGGAAAGAAAGAGTAAGAGAGATGACATTTTGAACCGCAGACAATTTGATATTGATCTGTCATTTCAGATGGTTTGGGTTTGACTCTATAGTGTAGCTACGAACTGCTGAAGTGCATTTCTCTCCTGACATTCCACAATATGAGAAGAGGCCAGATTATTCCAAAGTCATTCCAAGTTTACCAAAGCAGGTTGTTTCTCCCGTAAAAAGTCACAGTCTATGTTACTCAACGTGATCCCAGCTCAGCATTTCGGAGAGTTTTCTGTCAGCCTTGCAAAATAAACAGGTCTCTCTGATGCCCCCTTTCGCCCCCTCCCCTCTTCCGTTTCTGTCTCCCTCTGTCTTTCCCTCTCTCCCTGTCAAAGCTGCTCATTCGCAGGTTGATGGGAGGCATCAGAAGGGATGAGTAAGAGGCATTTGAGACAAGTGTGTGAGAGGCACGGCGTGATATCGGTGGAGAGCGACGTCTCTCTGAGAGCTTGTCTCTGGTCATATCAACAACCGGGAGACAACGAATGATGCAGAAGAAAGGATAACCGGGGCAAACACCCAGGGGCAGCATGGCAATGTGGAAAGGTTACCATAGAGCAAGAGTACACGGGGGCAGAGGGGTCATCAGGGTGAGTGTGAGCTGGCTCTCCAACTCACGTCCTATCATTTAAACTCTGTTTTTGTCTGCCTGATGCCCCCTCCCTCCACTCGCCATTCTCTTCCTGCCCAATCATTCCCTACATGTAGAGCCGCGTCAACCAGATCCGCACTGACAGGCCCGAGCTGCATGCGTATACTCTGACCGACTGCTCTTTTTGACTTTGCGTATGTGTTTGTGTGTGCATGTTTGAGTGTACATTTATGTGCAAAGAGAGGTGGGGGAGTAAATCTCGTTTCCTGGCCTCTGAAGGATTTTATTTTTGTGGCAGGGCTGTCAGATCTCTGTTGCCTCCACGCCAGACCAGTGCCAGCACCAAGTAAGTGGCAGCGCCTGATGAGAGTCACCAGCCTCTCTGACGGGTGCCCATCTTGACGGGGAATATGTTCTTCCAAATAGCAAGCTGGTAGCAACAGAGTGACGCGCACACAGTGGCACTATTGAGGGAAATTCGTTCCTTCACCGCAAAGAGTTTTTGTTGTTGTTGTTGTTGTTGGCAAACTGCAGACTGCAGGTACTTAGGCCTTCAGCAGGTTGCCATGTTTCTGGATTTTCCAACACATATGTGAACCATGAGCTTCTGGGATGCTAATTAAATTATAAATATATAAATGAAATTATCCTAACTTATCCTATTTATCCATCCTTATACAGGATATACATACATATATATATACCACAAGAGACTATAGATAAGAAAAAAAAGGTATTCAGGAGCTAATCATTTTTGACAAATTGCAGTTACACGTGTTGGTTGACTTCAGAGCCGTATTTCAGTAACGGTGAATATGCTTCTTCCCAAAATGCCAGTGGTGATTAAAATATGCAGTGTGATATTTATTATGTGACATACTATGAGAGAAGCAGGTCTGTTGAAAGTCTTTTAGATGATGGATTTGACTAATATGTAGCACGCTGCTTTTGCAAAAGGTGACCGATTACTAAAGCCTCATAAAACGGATTAAAAACCCCTCATCACACAAGCCCACAGGATGGCACATTAACAAATATTTCAGTTCAATTTTCATTCTTTTTTTGTGTCTAACTTGAGGATATGACTGGATGCTGAATGTAGCCCAATATGACGGAAAGACCACAGTGCAATAAATTTTACTGAGCACATTCTTTATCAAAACCCAGATGCGAAAGACAAGATAAAGGGACCGCAACAGAGGAAGGCATTTAATACACGGCACCAAAGCCATAACGCTAAGTAGATGCTGCCCACTTAAATCTTTACATTCTTCATTCACTTTAGCTCACCAAACACGACAGTCCCCATAGGCGAGTAATGAATAATCATTAGCAAAAGGTCCACAAATTATTGATGTAAAATAAGCAATGATTCTTTTTTTTTGTTTCGCAATTTATTGCCATTAACAAGTAACTTGCAATCCAATAAATGTCAGCATGGCTTTCAGTTAATTAAAGGGAAAGATATTATACAGTAATGCAGGGTGGCGTTTATATCTCGATTTCCACAGACTGCAATTTACTGCTGAGCCTTTATTTGAAGGGAACCACAAATAATGGCTATTAAGCCATCAGAGGATGGACAGGGGATCACATTAATGAAATTAGATAAGGTGGAATGGTGATCTACACAGCTTGGACTCTGGAGGCGCACAAACCCATACAGACAAGCTGCATGCAAGCATGACACATTAGAATTGGGGGCTGTTTAGGTCCCTTTTCCACTTCTTCTTATTCCCCTGACCTGCTTGGCCCGTGTTTTCGTTTTCTTCTTCACCTTTTCTACACTTTGTCCAAGCGCCAGCCAGAGCCCAGCAAGGTGTTCAACATGAGGGCCTGTCAGCTCATCAGGGAAAGTTTCCCTGTTTGTCCTGAGCTCTGTAGGCAGCCAGTCAGTCCATCAACCCCACCATCAACACTACCAACACACACACACACACAGACACACGTGTCCACATCTCCCCCACTAACAGGGAGGTGTCACTCGGGGAGGCAGCTGCAGTCGCTGGTGTGACGGCTCTCCTCAAATCAGAGACCCTCGTCCCTGTCAACAGCAACCTGGCCCTGAGGCTACCACTGTCACACAGCGTACACCCCTTCCAACACGCACGCACACACACAACCACACGCACAAACCCAGAACGAGGAGCTGAACGAAGAGCAGATGGAAGAGGTGGCTGTGTTCTATCTGGAGAGCTGAAACTTACTGCGTTAGGCGAGCGGGGTGATCGAGAAGAAGAATAAGAGCAGTAGAGCAAGGGGGAAAAGGGGAGAGGTAAGGATTAAGGGAGGGGTGAAGGATGAGTGTTTTAGTGAGAACAGTGGGCCTGATTTCCTTCCTGACAGAGAGGCCCAATTATTAGCTGTGACAGTTTAGGGAAATTGGCCGTGAGTGAGATGGGACAGATAGGAGCCGAACAGATAGAGGACCTGAAATTCTTCAACAGATACTTAAGTCGGGTAGAAATCCAGCTGCGTAACTGTGTTTGTACAAATGCTACAAAGAACACTTGTGATCCGACAATAAGAGGGCACTTAAAGCATGTGACGAAACACTCAACATGTCCTTTTTTGCCTTTGTTCTGATCTCCTCAGTCTTCTCATCGCTCTTTGGACGTGGATGTGCGCATGTATGAATGACTTGGCCTGCATTTGTGCTGGCAGCAAACATAAGAGGCCCTCTGTGCAATTGGACAAGGTGCCGATATCTCAGTCATGTGACAGTGACTTCCTGTCTGTATGTCAGACAGCAACTGAAGGCTTGTCAATACAAGCTCGTGCTCACATCCTTTCCCATCTCCTCAAATACAAACGCACACAAGCAGCGCAGACGTGAAAAACTGCATTTTTCTATTGTCCCTTCCTACAGTAATCTAAAACTTTAGACTATGACTAACTATGACCGTGATTAATTTGTCTATAATCTTTACTATATTTTGTTATATTTTTTTTCTATAGCTGTTCAGTTGGGATTAATATATTAATATTACTCAGGTCAGATGGTAAATTAGTCTCTACATTGAACTAGTAGCATTATGTTTAATAGATTATTCAGTAAGAAAATGCAAAATTATCTATTTATACAAAAATAATTAAAATAATTTTAAGGAGTTTTGTTTTGTCCACATTTTCCGTTTTTGTCTGAAGACTATGAGCTAAAATCGCTGTGAGCCTGGAAGGTATTCCAAAGCCCAACACTGCCCTCCTATGTCTGTATGATGCTATTAACTAGGTCATCCATGCTGCCTTTACTATCTGCTGTGTTACAACTCAGGATGTTTGACTGACTCGAAAATGTACAAAATGAACCTCATAACCTAATCTGTGCATATTTTTAGTACCGTGTACCTTTAATTAATGGAAATGAAAAAAGACTCAATGCAAAATGCACACAAGGAAAAATCCCAGTCTGTTCCACCACTATCATATATGTGTATTTGGACAGATAGTTGCTTCGTGCTGTTACTACATCCCATCTAGTCTATCCTTAACATTTGTCATTGATTGCAGCCAAGCCCACATTGACAGTTTTAATTCATTTACGAACTTGTCATTCCACATCATTGATTTAGTTGTCCTTCATCCCAGCTTTAATTATATGCAAAGATAAAAGATTTTCTCATTATTGTGTTTAATCTAATGAAAGGCCTTGTGCTACAGCAGGGGCCAGTTCAGAGGGCCAGACTATTGACCTTGGAGGGCATAGCTTGCGGATGAATGTTTTTAATTAGAGAGAGCAAACGGCTTTGGGAAAGAGAGTCTTGAGTTGTCTGTAATGCTGGTGTGTGGGACAGGTTGGCACAAAGCAGTTTAATAGATCTCAACAGGTCACACTTTCTGACCTCTACTGACTACAGCTCAGACCTTATCAATGTTTAGCACACTGCAAAAATATTCATCTGAAAGAGAATATAGTTTAGCATTTGTAACATTTTACTGCTAATCCAGTAATCAGTTATACAATTCTTTTTTGTACAGGAAACACTCTTTAAAATTGCTAAACATCTTGTCAAGATGAGTTTTTATTTCAGAAATAATCTTTGCTAGCTTGAAGTTTACAAAACTGGACAGACTGTAAGTATAGGTGGTTTTATCATTAACAGCTGAAATGCATTTGTTGTACTTTGTACTGTAACAGAAAGAACAAACTAAAGAAAGCAGACATGCAATTCATAGTATTCATCTGTAAACCAGCTTTTCTTTTAATATTCATTAACAATAGATGTTTTCATTCAACTCCCATTATTGTTTCCATTACACCTAATTCGTTCCATAAGTGGAAAACCATCAGAGATGGGAAATTCATGATTGCTTAAACCAAGGTTTAAGTTGAGGCAGAAGAAAGTGAACAAATATTTTTGTATAATTTTTTCAAAACAACCATCACGTCTGCCTGTTTGACTTTAAAGAAAGAAAGAAAGAAAGAAAGAAAGAAAGAGTAAATATTTTTTCAGATTTGCTTCAAATTGTGAATTTTTCAAGAGATGATAAAGTTTTTGTGTTACTTTGAAGCGCTATTATAGTATAGTTCTTTGAAAGGTTACAATGGGAAAGTTCCTAAAAATCTAAATTTCATTTCACACATACACTGGCCACTTCATTAGGTACGTTCTTACTAATACCAGGGTGGACCCACTTGCCTTCAGAATGTGCTTAATTCTCCATGCTGGCTACATTTTATTTGTTCCATGTTGACATGACAGGAACACAACTGCTGCAGATTTGCTGGGTGCACATCTGTGATGGGAATCTTCTGTTCCATCACATCTATTGGATTGAGATCTGGAGACTGTGGAGGCCATTTGAGAACAGTGAACTCATTGTTATGTTCAAAGAAAGTCTGAGATGATCTGAGCTTTATGACATTGTGCGCTATCTTACTGGAAGCAGCCATCAGAAGACGGGTACACTGCGGTAGGCTGTGGTGTTTGTACTAATGGACCCAAAGTTTGCCAAGAAAACACTTCGGACATCATTACACCATCACCAGACTGAAATGATACATGTCAGGATGGATCTATGGTTTCATGCGTTTTATGCCAAATTCTGATTCTACCATCTGAATGGTGCAGCACACCAGACTCATCAGACCATATTTTCATCTTCTATTGTTCAGTCTATGTAAATTGTTGCCTTAATTTCCTTTTAACTGACAGGAGTGATGCAGAGTGTTATCTTCTGCTGCTGTAGCCCATTTGCTTCAAGGTTTGATGTGTTGTGATTTGCTTTTCTCTTTACCTTACTTGTAATGAGATATTTGAGTTACTGTCGCCTTCCTGTCAGCTCAAAACAATCTGGCCATTCTCTTCTGACCTCCGGCATTAACAAGGCATTTTCACCCAGAGAGCGGCTGGTCACTGGATATTTTCTATTTTCCGGGTCATACTCTGCAAATCCTAGATATCAGCAGTTTCTGAAATATGCAGACCAGTCTGTTTGGCATGAACAACCATGCCATATTCAAAGTCAAACAAATTCTCTTTTTTCTCCCTTCAGTTTGAATATGAGTTGGTGATCTTGACCATGTCTATATGTCTAAATTGAAATGGCTGCTATGAGCTGCTGCCATGCAGTTGGCTAAAATAGTACTTTAGTACATAAAAATTTTTAAAAATATTGCACTGTCTTGAATAAAAACATGACTCGTGACTTTTAAAATTTGAGACTGCACAGATGCAACAAACAGGACATACCACTAGGTGGAAGTGTTACTTCATATGGAGTTTTGCTGACAGTGCACACTCATATTTTATTTCAGTTTACTCTGAAAACAGTTTGACATCCAGTTTATTTACAACAAGTAATCAACAAGACACTATTGGTGCATATAATAACACACAGATGATGATGATTTGTATATTTGCTTGTATAACTTTGGGATATTTTAGACCTTGACTGATATACTCTACATTTGTAGTTGTTTTTATTGCATTTTAAACTGCATTTAATTAAAAAAAAAATTAAAAAGAAAGGTTTTATGCAAACATCATCAACTTCAAAAATTACTTTGTCACAGTCTTTATTAGCACTTTAACAGGTTCATGTCACTGAAATGCTTTAAATTACCTCAATCAAAATATTAAGAAAAGAATAGAAAACTCCAGTTAGATATTCAAAATATGCCAGAAAATCTCATTTACAAGGCAGCACACAAAAATGGGCCACTCTAGGAAACACTTAATACCATCACCATAATTACCACCACATCATTAGACAAAAATACACGCAGAAAAAAGATAAGAACACTTTAGAGCAGCTGTTCTGCATGTGTACTAGACATCAGTTCGAGCTCATGATGCTGAAGCTCTGTCTGCTTTTCTCTAGGAACACATGGTGTGTCACAGAATGCAATCAGCTAGATTTAGGACAGCAAGTCAGATGTTTACCTAATTAAAGAAAGTGGATTATTAGTCTAGTTATGCAAATGTTTTCAGGTTCTGTGTTTCCCAGCATGAATAGATTCATTCACTCCACATAACAATACAGCTAAATTTGGTACTTTACCAATAGCAGTATTATTTATTTTTTGGTTTTCTTTTCTTGTCAAAGATTACATCAGAAAGAAAGACATTAAAGCAAATGGAAAATACTAAGAAAGAGAACAAGGACATGAAAATCAGTAAAGATATGTCCAGCCAGGAATCAAACCCCACACTCACTGCTCAGGAAATTTGAACCGGTGTGGTATGTATCCTCAGTCACTTGGCCATAGAGGCACCCCAGTGGTCCTTTTTTTGTTTTGTTTATTTATTTACTTATTTTTTTGCATGATTTGCATGATTCATTGCAAACACTCACTAAACAATCCACCACCACTTTCCACTAGATGGCAATATGCATTCGTTAAGTCATTCTGCTATTTCATTCATACATTGACTCAGCCAGACCTGTCTGCTTGAAGGTTTCAGCCACCTGTCTAGAGTGCAGCATCTTAGCTGACAGTGCCTCAAGAATATCATTCTGGTCCACAGCTGTAGCTGTCCGGTAAATGAAGGTCCCCATAGACTCCAGGCCTCGCATGCCTAGATTCACTCCACAACCTGCAAAGGAAAGGAAATTGGAGAAAGGAAAGGAAAGGAAAGGAAAGGAAAGGAAAGGAAAGGAAAGGGGGAGAGATAAACCACACACAGCATAAATCCATTAAATAAAATCTATCTGTTAAGGTATAACACATATTTAAGAAGTCCACATTTTGCACACAAATATCAGCCTATAAAACCTTGAAGTTAATCTTATGGTCTAAATGAAAACAACACGGTGACACATTAATAAATATTCAGCAGCATTAAGACAAAAGCAGATAAGCGTCGGCTGAAAGGCCACTGAGTGCAGTAATGACTCACACACCCATCAACATGTGCTATACTGCATGCATAAAAGGGATTTATCCTCTCCTCGCATCTCTCTTTCCTCCTATCCTACTCTTTTTAATTTTCTCATCGGTTCAAAGCTTTTTTTCCCCTGCTGAATGTGAGGAAAAACACTGTCTTTTTCATGGCAGTGCAATAACTGATGTTTTATAGACACCTACCTGTGTCAAAATTAAGGACACGTGCCGCCTCACCCTCCACAGTGACCGCCACATTGTCCCCTTCTATGTAGGCAGCACTGATGCGTCTGTGCGACAGCTGAATCTCAAAGAGACGACGGCTGCACTGCATGTGATGGAGGGTCACATCGTTGAGACGAGGCTCTATGTCGGTCTTATAAGCATTGAAAGATTGATGGAAAATGTTCTTCATGATCTGGGAAAAACAAACAAAAACGGCAAAGTTTCCAGCATGATTAAAGGCCACTGATGTTTGAGGTGAATGATGTTTACACATGTATCAAGGCTACAGTACGGACTACTCTTAATCATGCTCCTGCCACAGAGGTACAACAAGAAGGTTTTAATTTTCTTAATACAATGAAGCCTTGATAAAAACAACAACAAAATTCCAAAAAACAAAAACGGAAAACTATTTGGCCCCTGAATAGAGAGGATTTGGGGTTGTAAATATAATCATATGTTCTGATTATTATTTACAACTGTGTTAATGTGCCTGGCTGTGCAAAATATATGTTACCAAAATAAAAATCTGCAAAAATCCATCGCAAGTTCATAAAGATCTAAGCTTTGCTGATAAAAGCTTTTTTAATGAATGTTTATATGAGCCAAAGCAGATTCAAACTTTAATCAAAAGATTTGCTTGAACAAATTAATTCGCAACTATTGCAACTGTAACTATAGCCATATACAACTATAGTCAAGCAAAACTAACCTTATCAAATATAAAACGCTTGTCTTTGTCATATATCATATGAATAAAAGATTATTCGGTTTTGCTCTGTTAACTCAATAGAAAACCCAGGCTTCATCTTGGAACTCTGAGACATGTGTGTGTTTGTAGATTACACAGTTATTTGATTATCCACTAAAATACTCAGGAAATTATTTCGTAATGAAACGAGAGACTTTATAGCCTGTTTTGCTCTGCACATACGCAAACTGTTCCTTTTATCATCAGAACTGACTCGTGAAAAATCATGTCAGTGCACGAAAACTGAAGAAGAAATGTGCCCACTGATGGCTGACAACCATAACTTGAGCATACTGAGTGGCAAGCCTCTTCTTTCACTCTCCCTGCTTAACTCTGCTCTTCTTCGACCCTTACTTGCACAGTCAACTGTTACCAAGTAACAGTGTATTTGAATGGCCACCCACATAGCAACAAGAGCTCCAAAGATGGCCTTGTTAAGTACCTGTGTATACTACACTACATGCTGTGGCTACAGGCTACATATGATCAAGATGTTACTTGACATGAAAACCTGAAGACTTCAAATAAAACTCCAAGAACGTGCTCTACAAGAAGCACAGGGGGGTGATGACTACACAGATAACTACAGACAGCCTTTCTCTACACACAGAGACACACAGAGGGGTGTACTTCATCTTTCTCCATTTCTTCATCTTGGGTTCTTTTTGGCTTTTACAAAAAACACACACGGGCCAACACACATAGCTACAGGCAGACACT
This sequence comes from Diplotaxodon limnothrissa, assembly GCF_057381915.1. Classification (NCBI taxonomy): domain Eukaryota; kingdom Metazoa; phylum Chordata; class Actinopteri; order Cichliformes; family Cichlidae; genus Diplotaxodon; species Diplotaxodon limnothrissa. The sequence continues at coordinate 9,462,537 of NC_140602.1, forward strand.
AACAGGCCATTTGCTGAATGAAAAGTGATGAATAGGCAGATTAAGAAAGAAGTGAAAGCCAGTGGTAATATCATCTGCCTCTCTACTACATTAACAGCTAAATATAGCCATAGAAATGTATCATCTGGAGTCCCTGTCAATAACGTATACAAAAACAAAACAAAAACGGAGCCAACAAAGAGTCTTACAGAGGAGTGTGCAGTTTGCCTGAGAAAGCGAACCATCTTGGTGTCAGAGGCAGGGCAGACAAGGGCCATGTAGCGGTTTCTGAAAGTGCCATAGATCTTCAAGTGAAAGCCAGGCTTGGTTGTTTGGTTTCTGTGCTCTCTGAAGGCCTCCACTCCATAGGCAGACAGGTCAAAGTAAAGGCTGTGAGCGCGGATCTCTGGAGTGGGCACCTAAAGTTTAAAAAGAGAGGGAAGAGATCAAATTCTAGATGAAATTATATCAGAGTGAATAAAATGTGCAAAAACCAGCAATGAAATAGTGTCATGTTACATATCATCACTAGGCCATTAACATGTAAGGAAATCTAGCTCTATGCATATATACATACAGAGAGTGTTTAAGATGTGCATCAGGAAAAATCAACAGGCATTACTATTCACACCATATCTGCCTGTAGAGCTGTGCTCACATGAGTGGAGCTTTAGAATAGCTTAATATTTATTTAATGCTTAAATCTAGCAGTTACTTCTCATTTTCCTTCAAGCTGTTATTGATTCATTTTCGTTTCAGTGACATAAACCAGAGGGATCAAACAGCATTTAGTGCTGCCAAGGGAGACAGTGACAGAACAGGGCAGCCACTGGGAGGCTATAGAAAGGACAGTAGGGACGGCCAGGCCATATCCTGGGAGGTAAATTCAATCACTACAGGAAACAGCCAGAGAGAAAAGTGGCCAATAAAAGGCAGCCACACCGCCACTACAGAGAACGTGATATGAATTGTTATGGTGGCATACAGGGAGACCATGCTTGTGTTCAGATATTAGTCAGATATTAGCCTGGAAGCTTTTCACCTGACGATGTTTATTTATCTTCCTCCAAATTAACCCTACGCGTTGTCAGTGTAGATAATCTATGCTCTAATACAACAACCTTTCATCCACATGAATCATGCAATAACCAGCAAGAGCTACTACCTGTATGGTCTGGACAGGATCAGGAGCACTGATGTAAATGTAATTTGTCAGCATTTTGAATATCTCTGCCTCAAAAGATTGGCAGGAATGTGATTTTGGACTCTAACATTTCAATGGACATCTCATATTTGTGATTTTATTAATGGTTTCTATCTTAAATTTGTATGGCTGGCATTGTCCACATAGGATTCTCCCTCTCTCTAAAGCAGCTGCATAGTGTAATGGTAACACTACAGCAGTTCAGAACAGCAGGTTGGGGGTTTGGGTCCCAAGTAGGGCGTGCATCCACTAATGGGGGGGAGCTCTGCTGGACACCTAGTTTGAGAGTCACTGCCCCCAAGTGTTCTGGCGACCCCTGCCTAGCTCTTCTCTCAGCCCCAGGTCATTTTCATATTCCTTTTTCCTGATGTTGTATCATTTGGCATATCTGTATAAATATACATCTAAGCTATATTTGGTATATCACTAAAGTTGTCTTTCTCTGCTTATCCACCATGACCAACTCTTGTTGGTTAGGAAACACCAGTTTATCAGTCACCATCTGGAAGTCCCATAGACATGTATGTAGTTGGCATTATCCATAAAAGGATTCTCTGAGGCACAGAGTCGTAGGCTTTCTTGTAGTCAATCCAGGCGGTGCACAAGTTGGTCAGTTTGGTCTTACAGTCTTGGGTGACTGCTCTATCTACCAGTAGCTGGTGTGTTTCCCCTCTGGTGTTTCTGCCAGGATATTAGCTTGCTCATTCTCAGTCACCTTTGGGGTTGTATTCCATTTTGACCTTAGGTTTCCAGGCCATACTTGGCACAGATGTTCCTGTATACCAGGGGTGGGGAACTTCAGGTCTCAAGGGCCAGTGTCCAGCAGGTTTTAGATCTCACCCTGGATCAAAACACCTTGAATCAAATAATTAGTTCATTGCCAGGCGTCTGGAGAACTTCAAGACATGTTGATGAGGTAATTTAGCCATTTAAATCAGCTGTGTTGGATTAAGGACACATATAAAGCCTGCAGGACACCGGCCCTTGAGGCCTGGTGTTCCCCACCCCTGTTGTATACTATGCCGGTCTGCATGCTAGCATCTTTGGTGGTTGCACCTTTCCTAGCTGTCTCTTTGTGGTTCCCATATACGCATGAGATTCCAAAGTACTTATAGTTATCCTCAGTGTCTGCAATGTTGCCTTCTGGCAGTGCAACCCCTCAGATCTGATCTTCCCTCTCTTTGTTACCATCTGACTTCACTTCTCCAGTCCACATTGACATTCCATTGTCATTGCTGTGAATCCTAGTGGTGTGGATCAATGATCAGTTACTTCTTGGCATACAGCTTGGTGTTATCCATGTAGAGGAGATGGCTTATGTTTGCTCTATTCCGCAGTTTGTATTCATAGTCAGTCTTGTTAAAGATCTGGCTGAGGGGGTTCAGGCCTATAAAGGGCAGCAGCAGGGATACAGAGCATCTCCTTTGTAAATCCCGCACTTGTGCAATTGGCTCAAAGTTGGCCTCTTGTGTTGCTTTCCACTTCCTCACCGAATTTCTTCATCTTCATAAGATCTATGATAACACAGTTTGACAGGCATAAAATAGCATTTCTCTGTCAAGAAGTTAGAGTTATTACCTGAAATCATGGTGTCCTTAAATATTTGAGGAAACGGGATAAGCAGAGGACAAAACAAGAAGCTGCAGGCCTATGAAACTATCTTCAGCAGATAAACATGGCTTTTCAAATGATCCATCTATTGTTCTCTGGAGGTTCATCAGAAATGATCTCAGTGGAAAATAAGTATTGAACACATCACAAATTTTCCAAGTAAATCTATTTCTAAAGGCGTTATTAACATGAAATTCTCACCAGATGTCGGTAACAACGTATCCAATCTACACATGGAAACAAATGTGTAATAATGAGAAATGACACAGAAAAAAAGTATTGAACACATGAAGAAAGGGAGGTGCAAAAAGGCGTGGAAAGTCACGACACCAGCTGAAATGTATCAGTAATTATAAAACAATCTTGCCATTTAGTGCAAATTAATATCAGCTGGTTCAGTCCCAACTGATGGCCCATAAAAAAGGAGTCTCATTAACAATGTTTTGCAACCTTATAGCTGCAAAACATACCGATGGGATTGGTTACAAAAGAATTTCGAAACTACTGAAGGTTCCAATTTCACCATAAAACTGCTACAACCAGGTGGAAGGAACTATGAGAAGAGCTGTCCAAGAGCCCAAAAGAATAAGCACTGCATTGCTGTGGCTTGTATGAACGCTCGCCACGCAAGAGTTCATTGCTGAAGAAAAAGCATATTAACGTGTGTTTAAGGTTTGCTGAACAACATTTAGACAATCCTGTAAAATACTAGGAGAATAAAGTCTGGTAGGATGTTTAGATGTCAAAAGGCCACAAAAAATAAAGGTGTTAAATATTGACTTTCAATCCTGTTGGACTGTACAAACTCTTTTTTTTTTGCCTCATATACTATATTTTTTAAGCATTTTTGCTGATGTTTCAATAAATCATTGCAGCTATTTGCTGTTTTTGTAGCAAAATATAAAGAAATGAGGGGTTGGGTTAATACTTTTACACAGTGCTGTAATTCTCTTGGTCAGTCACGTATGTGATGCAAACTAACCTTTAGAACATAGTGTGTAAAAAAAAAAACCCTCACAGCTGATGTTCTGATACCTTAATTCATATTCACCGAGCCAGGAGCAGATTATGAGTCTGTCGAGGGGAGTGTAATAAATCCAAAGCTTTATCATTGCCTTCACCTGCTCCATCAGAGCAGCAGCTGCTTTTTTCAAATTCTATGAGTAAAATCAAAATAGAGCTACTGTTGATGCTGATGAGATTCAACAGTCTTCCGAAATCTGGCTATTCATATGACTCATATATTGTGTGAGGCTGTTATCGGCTGGTCTACATCAGTTTCTCCCCAGATTAGCTTTATGGGAGTCCAAATAAAATCATCCACAGTGGGACATCCCTTCACTGTGTTTATTCTTTACACAACTGACAACCTGTTGACTGTTTTGTGCTCACATGCTTTCTTTAGTCTTTGCATAATGCTCATTCATGCATCAGATCATTGTGTGTGTGTGTGTGTGTGTGTGTGTGTGTGTGTGTGTGTGTGTGTGTGTGTGTGTGTGTGTGTGTGTGTGTGTGTGCATTTCCTAACCTGTCTCTGGTCTAATCTCTCTATAGTTGCATTAGCTCCATATGCATGGCAGGACTCCACAGTGTAGTCAGAGCTGATCCCCAACACAGAGCAGGAGTCGCCACAAGATCCATCAGCTACCACAATCACACGTGGCCAATTATTGTGTGGAATCTGTCGCAGGTAATCCTCAGTGAACTAAAACAAAAAGGAATAATAAATTAGTTAACAGCCAGTTATCAAAGAAGTGAAGATAACAAAGCTTGTAAAGGAGTTCTGGCTGTAACTATTAAGCAACCCGTAAATTACAGGCTAGTTTACCTGCAAAACAGGTAAAATGTTACAAATTGTATAGAGGTTAACATGGCTGCAACTACAATCCTTCTTCCAAGTAGAGGTGAGATGCTGTGTAAACTTTAAACCTTGTACATTTAAAAAATTAATAATCCAAGAATTGTTTCTTGAAATATATGCAATCAAAAAAGGTGTGTGAAAAAAGAGGGTGAAGGAAGGTTGACTGGGGAGGTTCACCAGCTTGTAAAATAAAGCACGGGCAGGTAGCTAAACTTTTCTTGTGAATCATTTAAAGATTCAGAGAATCTTCATAAAACTGAAATCAAATCAAAATTTATATAACACATTTAAAAGCAACAATGTCGATCAAACTGCTTCACAAATTAGGAGCGAGTGAAATAATTTACCAACAGCAAGACAATAGCAACACAAGACAAACATTGAAACCAGCCAAATGATAGTCAGCTAACTTAAGTCAAAGCCAAAGTAAAAAGATGAGTCTTTAAGAGAGATTTAAAAGACTGAATAGACTCAGAAGTACGAAGGGCAATAGGGAGATTGTTCCATAGTCTAGGTACTGCGATAGCAAAGGCACGATCGCCTCTGGTTTTCAGCCTAGACCTAGGTTGCATTAAGAGCATCTGGTTAGAAGATCTTAGTGCTTTTTTTGGGTTACAAATGGAGAAGTTCTGTTAAACAGCTCGGCGCCATATTATTTAAAATTTTATAAATGAGTAAAAGAATTTTAAAATCAATAGAAATTTCACAGGAAGCCAATGTAAGTTAGCTAAAACTTTCACTGAATGAAAGGGCAAAACTGGTTATTTTCTTACCCAAAATATTGAAACCTCTACTTTTTAAAATTACGTTTTACATTTACTGCTATTTTCATCTTTGCTTTTTCTGCATTTGGCATTTTTGCATCTGCTCCTTGACCAGCTGGCTGACCTGTTCTTCCTCTACTTACTAATCTAAGTGGCAGATGGGTTGTAAATATACCAATAGCCTCCAAAGGCTATGTTTCTCTCAGCAGCTGCACATCTTTTAGACCTTTATTACAGTCATGTTGTATGCATGACGGCCTCAAAGTTAAACAATACCTCCTACCCTGTGGATAGGAGGAGAAGGATCAGACCAAGTTGGGTACACAGTAACAGGCTTAAAGGGACAATAAAAGGGTTATACAGAGGGTATAAGAGCTCATAGCCTAATAGATCTGTATTTAATCCATTTAGTCTATACAGTGAAGAGATGATTTAAAAGACACCTTTTCTATTCTCAGATCTTTGAAGCTTTGATGGGCTAGGAGATAAAAAAAAAAAAAACCTGTCATCACACCCACTGCCCTTTCTAATAAAGAAGAAATTGTGAACTTGGCAGTGATTCTAAACATAATTGAAGTCAGATGTGTTTGTTGACCTCGTCTTCCACCTTCCAAAGGTTAGTGAGTCACTGAAGAGCAGAGGAAAGATGAGCGGCTCCTAGCCAGAGCCAAAAAAGCAGCATCAGCTATGATACGGTCTGACAGATTAAATAATGCTTTCATTCTGTTTGATGAGTAGTTAGAAGGGAAACATCAAAGTGTACTAAAAACATCATAAAACACCCACATTCATAAAATCTAGGCTTTATTTTCCAGTCATGCCACAAATATTCACTGAACACTTAACCATTGTTTGCCCACTCTGAGCAATGACAGCTTCACTCTGGGCAACCATTCTGAGGTCTTTGTGTTAGTAGGTTAATTCTTTGTCATGAGCTGAAGTCTAGCTGCAGGAGGACCGGAGCTGCTGGTGAGTAAATGCTATGAAAACTATGAAAAACAAGCTCACAACAGGTATATCAGTCATTATTTCATCATCAAGGCTGTGTCATGGCATCAGGTGCAGGAATACAGGGTTATTATGAATTTGGGGTGGGAATCCCTTTTAAAAAAATCACTGTGGAAATCTATAAAAAATAGAATGGATTTTAAAAAGTATTACAATGTGTGTGTTGATAGGAGTTATGTGGGTAGTTCAGCTTCACCACTAGGGGGCTGTCTAACCAAATTGTGATATATACTGTGTCGTAGAAGCAGCGGCAGGTTATGTTTACGTACATGGATGTGAGCCACGTTAAAATAAAGAAGCTTGCTAACTACTACGGATGTTTTATTGAAAACACGACATGGTACCAGGAGTGGGGTAGTAAAGCAGGTCATCATGGACAGTGTTAAGCCACCAGATGCCGTCAACTGGAACGGAAATGTGGACTGTGAGTGGCGAACTTTTAAACAGCGGTTTATGCACCGCGGTAAAGTGAGCCGTCATTTGTGAGCCGCGGTCAAGCCAGCCGCCTCCTATCCGCCGCATAAATTTCCTTGCGCTTTTACACCAGTCTTTACGGTAGCGCCTTTTCGCTTTACGTACCGATTGAAAGCCTATACCCGCGCACACGTGCACGCGCGCGATCAGTCGCACGCGCATGCGCGAGCACAAATTACAATGTAACAGCCCGATACAGTCAATACAATTATGGAAATGTCAGAAATTCATTAAAAATCATCCTGAGTAGTTGAGGTCCAACTTCAACACATCCCCCCTCTGGGACACCTACTGTACCTGTGTGCCAAGTTTCAGCCAGATTTACTGTAGAATTCCTCAGAAATTAAAGTGTACTTGTATTCAATGCAATACAGCCAATACACTACAATTATGGCAATTTTCAAAAATTCATTAAAAATCATCCTGAGTAGTTGATGTCCAACTTTCAACACATCCCCCCTCTGGGACACCTACTGTACCTGTGTGCCAGGTTTCAGCCAGATTTACTGTAGAATTCCTCAGAAATTAAAGGAAACTTGTGTTCAATGCAATACAGCCAATACACTACAATTATGGCAATTTTCGAAAATTCATGAAAAATCATCCTGAGTAGTTGAGGTCCAACTTTCAACAGATTCCTTCTCTAGGACACCTACTGTACCTGTGTGCCAGGTTTCAGCCAGATTTACTGTGGAATTCCTCAGAAATTAAAGTGTACTTGTATTCAATGCAATACAGCCAATACACTACAATTATGGCAATTTTCAAAAATCCATTAAAAATCGTCCTGAGTAGTTGATGTCCAACTTTCAACAGATTCCTTCTCTAGGACACCTACTGTACCTGTGTGCCAGGTTTCATCCAGATTTACTGTAGAATTCCTCAGAAATTAATGGAAACATTTATTCAATCTAATACAGTCAGTACAATAGAATTATGTCAATTTTCGAAAATTCATTAAAAATCATCCTGAGTAGTTGATGTCCAACTTTCAACAGATTCCTTCTCTGGGACACCTACTGTACCTGTGTGCCAGGTTTCATCCAGATTTACTGTAGAATTCCTCAGAAATTAAAGGAAACTTGTGTTCAATGCAATACAGCCAATACACTACAACAGTGGTTCTTAACCTGGGTTCGATCGAACCCTAGGGGTTCGGTGAGTCGGTCTCAGGGGTTCGGCAGAGCCTCCACCATGACATGCACGGCTCATTTTGTTCACCAATAAAAACATATCTATGTCTTGAATTTGAATTTATTTTTTTTTCACTAAAGAGGGGTTCAGTGAATGCGCATATGAAACTGGTGGGGTTCGGTACCTCCAACAAGGTTAAGAACCACTGCACTACAATTATGGCAATTTTCAAAAATTCATTAAAAATCATCCTGAGTAGTTGATGTACAACTTTCAACAGATTCCTTCTCTGGGACACCTACTGTACCTGTGTGCCAAGTTTCAGCCAGATTTACTGTAGAATTCCTCAGAAATTAATGGAAACATTTATTCAATCTAATACAGTCAGTACAATAGAATTATGGCAATTTTCAAAAATTCATGAAAAATCATCCTGAGTAGTTGATGTCCAACTTTCAACAGATTCCTTCTCTGGGACACCTACTGTACCTGTGTGCCAGGTTTCAGCCAGATTTACTGTAGAATTCCTCAGAAATTAAAGGAAACGTGTGTTCAATGCAATACAGCCAATACACTACAATTATGTCAATTTTCAAAAATTCATGAAAAATCATCCTGAGTAGTTGATGTCCAACTTTCAACAGATTCCTTCTTTAGGACACCTACTGTACCTGTGTGCCAGGTTTCAGCCAGATTTACTGTAGAATTCCTCAGAAATTAAAGGAAACTTGTGTTCAATGCAATACAGCCAATACACTACAATTATGGCAATTTTCAAAAATTCATTAAAAATCATCCTGAGTAGTTGATGTACAACTTTCAACAGATTCCTTCTCTGGGACACCTACTGTACCTGTGTGCCAAGTTTCAGCCAGATTTACTGTAGAATTCCTCAGAAATTAAAGGAAACTTGTGTTCAATGCAATACAGCCAATACACTACAATTATGTCAATTTTCAAAAATTCATGAAAAATCATCCTGAGTAGTTGATGTCCAACTTTCAACAGATTCCTTCTCTAGGACACCTACTGTACCTGTGTGCCAAGTTTCATCCAGATGTACTGTAGAATTCCTCAGAAATTAAAGGGTACTTGTATCCAATGCAGTCGGCCAATACAGTAGAATTATGTCAATTTTCGAAAATTCATTAAAAATCATCCTGAGTAGTTGATGTCCAACTTTCAACAGATTCCTTCTCTAGGACACCTACTGTACCTGTGGTCTAGGTTTCATCTCAATCCGATGCATCAATAATTGTTTAATATTGATGGATCAAAAGTGCTGCGGAGAGAGTCATGACAGGGACTATAAAGAGACAGCATATTTGCTTGTCTTCACTGACTAGCTTTGAAATCCAGATTTTAATTTTAGAATATTAGGTGTACTTGTGGTTTGTATAGAATTTTAATGTTGAACAGGAATCAGAGTCTTCATCTCTTAGACCTCTCTTCTGTGGATGCAGCTCACATCATTCTGTACAAAACGATAATTTTTAATTCTGCAACGGTTTATAACCTGCATAGTTTACATTTCTGTATAGCTGTATATCTCATACTTCTGTATAGTTTTTTTTATTTCATATTCTGTATAGTTTTTCATATTTATATCCTGTTCATAGCTTGTACTCACTACAGCCTGTACATACTTATAGTTATAGCATATTCATAACTTACTTCATACTGTGTACATTGTAACATACCATAATAGACCCATTTCTGTAATATACTTACATACCTATATTATTGCTAATATATATTGTAATACATCTATTACAATATATACTTCTTGATGGATGCAAACTGCATTTTGTTGCCTTGTACCTGTGACATGTGCAATGACAATAAAGTTGAATTCTATTCTATTCTATTCTAAATTAATTCAGAAGACAAACACCCGTCTCTGCTTTTGAGATTAGCGTTAAAGCCCTCAGTTTTGACAAATAATACAGTTATAGTGGATCAGGTGACCCTGAATCTTCCCTTATTTGTGCTGCAATAAGCCTAGGCTCTTGCTGACTTCCCATCATGTATGAATTTTTTCCTTCTTTGCTCGTTCTGTGTTTATACACCTCTCTGCATTTAATCATTAGTTAGTATGTATCTCTTGCACAGTGTATATGTTGTCCTATGGGTGTCTCTCCTTGAGCCTGTTTCTGCCAGATGTTTCTACCTCTTCAAATGGAGTTTTTCCTTCCCACTCACACTAAATGTTAGCTCATATGGGGTACTTAAATTGTTGGGGTTTTCTTTGTATTATTGTTGTGTTTTTACCCAGCAACATAAAGTGTCTTTAGGTGACTGTTGTTGCGATTTGGTGCTGTATAAATAGAATAGAATAGAATAGAATAGAATAGAATAATGTACTTCAGACCGGGAGATTGGCAAAATGTATAAATAGGATGGCGATTAGGGGAATTGGAGACGGCTGTGTAACACAGCAGGGATACATTGGGAATAAGAAGACAGTGGAAGTAAGACTCAACACAAGAAAGAGACAAGAGGCCACCAAACTAAAACACAGACTAAGACACACGAGCTTGACACAGACAAAAGCATAAACAGACATGAAGACAAGACTGGCTTTGACACTAGAGTGTTTTCACAAGTGTTCCATCCACTTGTGGAACGCTGAAGAAGAACTACACTTAAAAGCAACATGGAACTGAAAACAAAAGAATACATAATGTAAACATATCATCAAATAATCCAGGACTCACAAGCAATGATATGATGAACAGAACTATAAAGAACAAAACTGAGAAATGCTTGTTAAACTGACCAAGAACTATGTCATCATGTCATTTTTTAATATCATAGTTAATGTGTCCTGATTTGTAGATAGTGCCATCTTACAAATACCAGGAAATCCAACTCGGTGACAAGCCAGAGTTGTCTGCCCACACACCCACTGACTAGAAAAAGGGTCCAAGACTCTTCAAGCTGGGATACAGGCATCAAAGAAAAAGATGTAAACAGATAGAAAGTCATTAGGAAGGCATAGTCTGTTGTTGCTGCTGCTGTCAGACTTTTAAATTCATCCACTTGTGTCAGACACATACTGAACAGGAATAAACATGACTCACTGCACTATCACTTTGTATGCCACAATGTTTGCTTAGACACCTGTATGCTTATATTGTTTATTATATCCCAGAAACATTAATGTTAAAACTTGTGCTCCTATGTCTATATATAAGTTTATTTTCATATATCTATATTAATCTATTTATAGCTCCATTCCCTCACTTCATTTTATACAATTGCTTTGTTCCTGCATGAGAGCTATTTAAAGTGGTTTCACACACAGTGCCTCCAGATGAATACAGAGTAGTTTTGGACAGCAGAGGCTGGAGAATGGTATTGCTCTCTGTGTGAAAAATAACTACTTATTTGAAATGAAGATGAATGTATGTTGTCAAGGCAAAAAAAAAGTTTTTTCTTTTAAACAGTACATTGCATAATGAGAGTTGGCAATTCGTCTTGTAATTGGAAGGTTGCCGGTTTGAGCCCCGGCTCCCACAGTCTCGGTCGTTGTGTCCTTGGGCAAGACACTTCATCTAAAACCTACTGGTGTTGGCCACAGGGGCCGATGGCGCGATATGGCAGCCTCACTTCAGTCAGTCTGCCCCAGGGCAGCTGTGGCTACAACTGTAGCTGCCTCCACCCGTGTGTAAATGAATAGTGGATTTGTAAAGCGCTCTGAGGGTCTCGAAAAGCACTATATAAATGGAATCCATTATTATTATTATTATTATTATAAGATTAGGGAAACCTGCAGTCAGCTGAGACTGCAGAAGTCACTTGGATGAGTGACAAAACTTTTCTCCCATTGAAAACGCTACGTCCAGATGAACAGAATCAACCTTTAGGGATTTAATTACCTGGATGATTGAGCATGCATCAAGACATTCTCCATGTTGTTTCTGAATTCTTTGTCACCTTATGAATAATGTATATAATTTTGAATAATTTCATGTAAATTTAAGTCTTATTAATAGAAACTGAGGAAAGAATGTAATTTGTTTTTACACGTCAAGATACTTGGATATGGGGATTAATAGGTAGTTATTTATATATTTTCATTATCTTCTGTATTTCAAACTGTAAATTAAGCTTGTTTGGTTATATTTTTTATTGCACTCTTGTAATTTTTCATGCTTATACTTTTAATACATTTTTGATAACATAAACGGGGCGATCGTGGCTCAAGAGTTGGGAGTTCGCCTTGTAATTGGAAGGTTGCCGGTTCGAGCCCCGCCTCGGACAGTCTCGGTCGTTGTGTCCTTGGGCAAGACACTTCACCCGTTGCCTACTGGTGGTGGTCAGAGGGCCCGGTGGCGCCAGTGTCCGGCAGCCTCGCCTCTGTCAGTGCGCCCCAGGGTGGCTGTGGCTACAATGTAGCTTGCCATCACCAGTGTGTGAATGTGTGTGTGAATGGGTGGATGACTGGACGTGTAAAGCGCTTTGGGGTCCTTAGGGACTAGAAAAGCGCTATATAAATACAGGCCATTTACCATAAAAATAAATCTGAAAGATACCTGCATTTTTCAATACAAAATTCACAGATATTTTCAAAATTGATTTGGCATGCAGCATTACATTGGTAAAGTATAATATATTGCATTATAAACTTTCACAGGATCAGTACTGGACTATATCAAGTTCTGTATTGCAAATGTGACTGTGGACAAAAGCATTCGGGTTTTCCCAAACCAAAAACACCGGATGACCAGCGACGTCTGCACACTCCTCAAACCCCACAATGCTGACTTTACAGGGAGTGCAGAATTATTAGGCAAATAAGTATTTTGTCCACATCATCCTCTTCATGCATGTTGCCTTACTCCAAGCTGTATAGGCTCAAAAGCCTACTACCAATTAAGCATATTAGGTGATGTGCATCTCTGTAATGAGAAGGGGTGTGGTCTAATGATATCAACACCCTATATCAGGTGTGCATAATTATTAGGCAACGTCCTTTCCTTTGGCAAAATGGGTCAAAAGAAGGACTTGACAGGCTCAGAAAAGTCAAAAATAGTGAGATATCTTGCAGAGGGATGCAGCAGTCTCAAAATTGCAAAGCTTCTGAAGCGTGATCATCGAACAATCAAGCGTTTCATTCAAAATAGTCAACAGGGTCGCAAGAAGCGTGTGGAAAAACCAAGGCACAAAATAACTGCCCATGAACTGAGAAAAGTCAAGCGTGCAGCTGCCAAGATGCCACTTGCCACCAGTTTGGCCATATTTCAGAGCTGCAACATCACTGGAGTGCCCAAAAGCACAAGGTGTGCAATACTCAGAGACATGGCCAAGGTAAGAAAGGCTGAAAGACGACCACCACTGAACAAGACACACAAGCTGAAACGTCAAGACTGGGCCAAGAAATATCTCAAGACTGGTTTTTCTAAGGTTTTATGGACTGATGAAATGAGAGTGAGTCTTGATGGGCCAGATGGATGGGCCCGTGGCTGGATTGGTAAAGGGCAGAGAGCTCCAGTCCGACTCAGACGCCAGCAAGGTGGAGGTGGAGTACTGGTTTGGGCTGGTATCATCAAAGATGAGCTTGTGGGGCCTTTTCGGGTTGAGGATGGAGTCAAGCTCAACTCCCAGTCCTACTGCCAGTTTCTGGAAGACACCTTCTTCAAGCAGTGGTACAGGAAGAAGTCTGCATCCTTCAAGAAAAACATGATTTTCATGCAGGACAATGCTCCATCACACACGTCCAAGTACTCCACAGCGTGGCTGGCAAGAAAGGGTATAAAAGAAGAAAAACTAATGACATGGCCTCCTTGTTCACCTGATCTGAACCCCATTGAGAACCTGTGGTCCATCATCAAATGTGAGATTTACAAGAAGGGAAAACAGTACACCTCTCTGAACAGTGTCTGGGAGGCTGTGGTTGCTGCTGCACACAATGTTGATGGTGAACCGATCAAACACTGACAGAATCCATGGATGGCAGGCTTTTGAGTGTCCTTGCAAAGAAAGGTGGCTATATTGGTTGCTGATTTGTTTTTGAATGTCAGAAATGTATATTTGTGAATGTGGAGATGTTATATTGGTGTCACTGGTAAAAAAAATAATTGAAATGGGTATATATTTGTTTTTTGTTAAGTTGCCTAATAATTATGCACAGTAATAGTCACCTGCACACACAGATATCCCCCTAAAATAGCTAAAACTAAAAACAAACTAAAAACAACTTCCAAAAACATTCATCTTTGATATAAATGAGTTTTTTGGGTTCATTGAGAACATGGTTGTTGTTCAATAATAAAATTATTCCTCAAAAATACAACTTGCCTAATAATTCTGCACTCCCTGTAGGTCTGTTGACAGATCTCTGTACAGGTCTGCTCGAGCTGACCTGAAAAGGGGTCCCACCTGTCCAGCAACAACACACGAGAGGTGTGGCATGGAATAATAGACATCATAAACCACAGAGGCAGAACTGTGAAAACAGAAAACCTGAGTGTGCAGATAGCAGAGGAAATAAACAGCTTCTTCGCCCGCTTTGAAACACCACAACAGCAGCATTCATCTGCCTCAGCCCTGCTCCCATCCTCATCCTCACCTGGTTCCTGCACCGCTCCATTCACTGTAACGGAGCACGATGTCAGATGTGTGTTCCTAGCAGTGAACCCCAGGAAGGCGGCCGGTCCAGACGGAATACGTGGTAAAGTGCTAAGACCATGTGCCCACCAGCTCACCCTCATCTCCACCAGAATCTTCAACCTCTCACTGGATGAAGCAGCCATCCCATCCTGTCTAAAATCAGCCACAATCATCCCAGTGCCAAAGAAGTCTCCCATCACCAGCCTGAACTATTATTGCCCCGTGGCCCTCACACTGGTAATCATGAAATGCTTTGAGAGACTAGTCCTTCAGCACCACCAAGGATTACCTCCCCCCAGAATTCGACCCCCACCAGTTTGCATACCGTGCAAACAGATTCACAGAAGATGCCATCACCCTCCACTCGGTGCTGAGTCACCTAGAACAGCGGCAGAGCTACGCCAGAATGCTCTTTGTGGACTACAACTCACTCGCCCATTGAGAGCCTACTAACTTGCTGCATCACAGTAGGGTACGGCAGCTGCACTAAGTGCCTGAGTTCTGTTATTTAGTGTCACTTTGAAAGGACACACATCCAGCATTGACATATAATTGTTCTTTCAATTTTTGATAAAGATTACAGTGAATTGAGATGTAACTTGGCCCAGAGGTACGGTAGGACGCCCAGAGTAAGAAAGTGTTGAAAGTTGGACATCAACTATTATGTATGATTTTTAATGAATTTTTGAAAATTGACATAATTCTATTGTACTGACTGTATTAGATTGAATAAATGTTTCCATTAATTTCTGAGGAATTCTACAGTAAATCTGGCTGAAACCTGGCACACAGGTACAGTAGGTGTCCCAGAGAAGGAATCTGTTGAAAGTTGGACATCAACTACTCAGGATGATTTTTAATGAATTTTTGAAAATTGACATAATTCTATTGTACTGACTGTATTAGATTGAATAAATGTTTCCATTAATTTCTGAGGAATTCTACAGTAAATCTGGCTGAAACTTGGCACACAGGTACAGTAGGTGTCCCAGAGAAGGAATCTGTTGAAAGTTGGACATCAACTACTCAGGATGATTTTTAATGAATTTTTGAAAATTGACATAATTCTATTGTACTGACTGTATTAGATTGAATAAATGTTTCCATTAATTTCTGAGGAATTCTACAGTAAATCTGGCTGAAACTTGGCACACAGGTACAGTAGGTGTCCCAGAGAAGGAATCTGTTGAAAGTTGGACATCAACTACTCAGGATGATTTTTAATGAATTTTTGAAAATTGACATAATTGTAGTGTATTGGCTGTATTGCATTGAACACAAGTTTCCTTTAATTTCTGAGGAATTCTACAGTAAATCTGGATGAAACCTGGCACACAGGTACAGTAGGTGTCCTAGAGAAGGAATCTGTTGAAAGTTGGACATCAACTACTCAGGATGATTTTTAATGAATTTTCGAAAATTGCCATAATTGTAGTGTATTGGCTGTATTGCATTGAACACAAGTTTCCTTTAATTTCTGAGGAATTCTACAGTAAATCTGGATGAAACCTGGCACACAGGTACAGTAGGTGTCCCAGAGGGGGGATGTGTAGAAAGTTGGACCTCAACTATTCAGGATGACTTTTAATGAATTTTTGAAATAAACATAATTGTAGTGCATTGACTGTATTGCACTGAATATGAGTTTACTGTGATTTTTGAGTAATATTACAGTAAATCTGGGTAAAACCTGGCCCAGAGGTAAAGTAGGTGTCCGAGAAGAGGATTGTGTTGAAAGCTTGGCATCAACTTTTAAGAATGATTTTTAATGAATTTTTGAATATGCAACCAGACTGTCACGATGGCTGTATTGGGCTGTTCCATTGTAATTTGTGTGCGCGCGTGCGTGTGACTGTTCACGCGCGTGCACGTGTGCGCGAGTCTAGGCTTTCAATCAGGATATAAAGCGAAAAGGCGCTACCGTAAAGACTGGTGTAAACGCGCAAGGAAATTTATGCGGCGGATAGGAGGCGGCTGGCTTGACCGCGGCTCACAAATGACGGCTCACTTTACCGCAGTGTTTATGCTATACCTGCAAGCTGTCGGCCTAGATAGTAAGCCTGATACACGGAAGATTGCACTGCTTCTTACCGTAGCAGGTCCACAAGCGGTGGAAGTATATAACACGTTTGTGTTCGCAACTGCAGAAGACAAAGAAAAGTTTGACGAAGTAGTGAGAAAGTTTGATGAACACTGTTCGCCCAAAAAGAATGAAACATTTGAGAGGTACGTCTTTCGGTCACGTATACAACAACCTTCAGAGAGTTTTGATACGTTTCTGACTGACCTCAAGTTAAAGGCAAGAACATGCAATTTTGGACAGCTGCAAGAATCTATGATAAGAGATCAGATCGTATTTGGAATAAAAGATATAAAGATAAGAGAGAGGCTTCTGAGAGAGGCGGATCTGACTTTAGCAAGTGCTGTGAAAGTATGTCATGCCAGCGAGCTCGCCATACAACATGCAAAAACCTTCAGCAGGTCGCCGAGGGAAACAGACACGGAAAGCACAGCTGTAGCTGCAGTTAATACACGGCAGGCAGGGCGCACGTACAAAAAAGAACAGAAAGAATCAAAAGACACTTTCTTGTGCAAAAGATGTGGCACAAAACATGGAAGGAAACAATGCCCAGCTTATGGTAAAATATGCAAAAAATGCAATGGACAAAACCATTTTGCCAAGCAATGTTTTTCAAAGAATAAACAAAAAGAAAGAGTACACACAGTAGAAGAAACTGCTCTCAGTGACACGTTTTTTGTGGGAATGGTAATGCAGCAAGATACACCCATGGACCAACCTGCAGTCAGTACAGTGAAGCAGGACAAATGGACAGAGATGTTACCAGTGAACGGAGCCCTGGTAACTTTCAAACTGGACACAGGAGCCAAGGCTAATCTGGTGAATGAGCTGGATGTGAAAGCGATGAAAACGAAACCACACATATTCCAAAATAACAGTTTACTCCAAGCATATAATGGAGAACCAATCAAAACCAAAGGTAAATGC
Organism: Diplotaxodon limnothrissa; assembly: GCF_057381915.1. Taxonomy (NCBI): domain Eukaryota; kingdom Metazoa; phylum Chordata; class Actinopteri; order Cichliformes; family Cichlidae; genus Diplotaxodon; species Diplotaxodon limnothrissa. The sequence continues at coordinate 9,480,194 of NC_140602.1, forward strand.
AGGCTCCGGGTACAAGTAAAAGGAAAATATCACAGTCTGATGTTTATCATTGTGCCAGAGGGACATGAATCTCTGTTGGGAGATAAAGCATGTGAGAGACTCGGCCTAGTCAGACGGGTATACAGTGTAAACAGCTCTGAGCCCAAAAGTGTGAAAGAAATCGTGGATCTGTACCCAGACATATTCAAGGGGTTTGGAGTCTTACCCTTCACCTACAAGATAAAGCTGAAAGAAGGAGCTCAGCCTGTGGTTCATGCACCTCGACGTGTTCCAGCTGCTCTTAAAGACAAGCTTAAAGAGGAACTAGAGCGGATGGAGGCACTGGAAGTCATAAGAAAAGTTGAAGAACCTACTGAATGGGTTAACTCCATGGTGTGCATTAAAAAACCAACCGGCGCTCTTAGAGTCTGCATGGATCCGAAAGACTTAAATGCTAACATACAAAGAGAGCATTACCAGATACCTACAAGAGAAGAAATAACAAGTGAAATGGCTGGTGCAAAAATTTTTTAGCAAACTAGATGCGTCCCAAGGATTTTGGCAACTCAAGCTTCATGAGGACAGTACAAAATACTGCACGTTCAACACGCCATTTGGGCGTTACTGCTTCTTGAGAATGCCTTTTGGAATTTCTTCAGCTCCTGAGATATTCCACAGGACCATGGAGCATATGATCGAGGGAATCGAGGGAGTCAGAGTTTATATGGACGACATCATTTTGTGGGGATCCACACTACAGCAGCACAATGAGAGACTAGTAAAGGTTTTGGAAAGGGTGAAACGTTATGGACTTAAACTGAACAGAGTAAAATGTCAGTTTGGCGTGGGTGACATTACCTTTCTCGGTGACAAGCTGACAGCCGAAGGCATCGAGCCGGACAAGGAAAAGCTACGAGCTATACTGGAAATGCCACGTCCTGAAGATAAAAAAGGTGTGTTGAGAATCCTGGGAATGGTTAACTTTATTGGAAAATTCATCCCAAGCCTGGCGGCCAAAACAGTGCACCTGAGACAGCTTCTACACAATAGCTGCGAGTTCAGATGGAATGAAGAACTGGAAAACGAGTGGCAACAACTGAAAAAGACACTTACAACAGAGCCAGTTTTGGCGTATTTTGATCCAAAAAGAAAAACAAAAGTGTCAACAGATGCATCGAAGGCCGGGATCGGCGCAGTGTTGTTGCAGGCTTATGGAGACCACTGGAGGCCAGTGGCATATGCCTCAAGAGCAATGACAGAGACAGAATCTCGCTACGCCCAAATAGAAAAAGAGACATTGGGGCTTGTTTTTGGATTTGAAAAGTTCCACACCTATGTCTATGGTTTGCCAACATTTGTGGCAGAGACTGACCACAAGCCATTGATAGCCATAATCAAGAAAAACTTAAGTGAAATGTCTCCACGCATTCAAAGATTGATGATGAAACTACAGCGCTATGATTTCAACTTGATCTACACACCAGGTAAACACATTGTGTTAGCAGATGCACTCTCTAGGGCCACAACCCCAAACAAAGAGCAAAGCTCCACAGAGATGGATGTAAATATACATGTAAACCTGGTAGCAGAGTCACTTCCTGTGTCAGACAGAAAATCACATCAGATCAAGGCTGAAACACAAAAGGACTCTAGTCTGCAAAGAGTTATAACACTGTTGAATGGGAAATGGCCAAGAGGTGAATGCAAAACATACTACAACATAAGAGCAGAACTAAGTGTTGTGAATGGACTTCTGCTAAGACAAAACAGAGTAGTAATTCCACACTCACTGAGAGGAGACATCCTGAAAAGACTGCATGAGGGACATCTAGGCATAGAGAAATGCAAACGGAGAGCCAGAACAGCAGTCTATTGGCCAGGTATAAATGCAGACATTGAGCAAATGGTTTCCACTTGTGATACGTGTATCAAACACCAGGCAAAACAACCAAAAGAGCCTCTGACCATAACAGACATACCGGAGGAACCATGGCAGAAAGTCGGAACAGACATTTTCCACCTAGGAGGAAAAAACTACCTGCTGGTTATTGATTACTTGTCAAACTATCCAGAGATGGCATTATTGTCCAACATGTCAGCTACTTGTGTCATAACGCACATGAAATCAATATTTGCTAGACATGGGATACCACAGATTGTTCATAGTGACAATGGACCTTGCTATAGTTGTAGAGAATTCCAACTATTTGCTCAGGAATATGACTTTAAACATGTGACCTCAAGCCCCCTGCATCCACAGTCCAATGGGAAAGCAGAGAAAGGTGTGCACATTGTGAAACAGTTACTAAAGAAAGCACAAGATGGTAAGGCAGATCCTTATTTGGCACTACTGAGCTACAGAGCATCACCACTGGAGCATGGCAAGTCACCAGCAGAAATATTAATGGGAAGAAAACTACGGACCACTCTTCCTTACACAACAACCAGGAAACATAAACAAGTGAGAGACAAAATGAAACAGTTGCAGAAGAGACAAAAGGTCAACTTTGACAAGTCCTCAAAAAGTCTAAAACCACTCGCACCCAATGAAGCAGTCAGAGTGGAAGATGCAAACATCTGGGAAAAGAGAGCAACTGTACTGGAGGAGGTAAACCCAAGATCGTACAATGTGAAAACTGAAGATGGACTGATATTAAGGAGAAATCGGAGGAGTTTACTGTACACTCAAAAGACAATGGGACCATCGGAAGAACAGTGTGATGACAACAACACACCACCTGAACCAACAACACCCGTGAAGGACAGTGTGGAGCAAAGAGACCAGTCACCCATTGTCAGAAGATCAGCACGCTCTATCAAGCCACCTGATAGACTAAACCTTTAAGCATATATATATATGTATATGTTGGTGTATACATATATAGCTAGATATATATGCATATATCAAAAAGGAACTTTCTGCATTATTGTGTGTTCCGTAGTTTACACTGTCACAAGTGTTTGTGATGTTATTCAAGCTATGCAATGTTAGGTATGTTTCCATAGTGTTGTTCAGCAGATAACATCTAAAGAAAAGGGGATGTGTTGATAGGAGTTATGTGGGTAGTTCAGCTTCACCACTAGGGGGCTGTCTAACCAAATTGTGATATATACTGTGTCGTAGAAGCAGCGGCAGGTTATGTTTACGTACATGGATGTGAGCCACGTTAAAATAAAGAAGCTTGCTAACTACTACGGATGTTTTATTGAAAACACGACAATGTGAAATCAGTTTTATTTTTGTGCTATAATGTGTTTAGGTTGGGATGTGTTTACTGTAATTCTGCCATTTGTAGAAAGGATTCTCCTCGGGTCTGAGGTCAGCTTACATAACATGTTATTTCAACTGGCGGTTTCACTCTGACCTTTTACAGTATTTTGTGAGGACCTAGGAAAATGGTTCAGTAGTAACTTTATATTGTGACTAGAGTGAATGATCAAACTGATCTACAGAAAATGAAATGTAAGGCTGAAGGCTCACTCTTTGCTGCCAATATATAAAATAAAATGTACCTCGTGTTTCAGTGGGGAGTTCAGTGTCGTGCTGAGAGATATACAAAAAGAAGAATAAGATTCTTAAATGCAAAAAAAAAAAAGAAGAAAAGAAAAGAAAAACGAATAAGTGAGATGCAGCATCAGAAATGGTTCACTGGGAGCCTGAGATTGAGCCTTCGAGTAGACACAGGGACATACATCTATGTCACCATCACTGATGGCTATCAGACCCCTGCTGGAGTGGAGGCACACACCAGAGTCTTTTGGAGAATCGGGTTTTGACAGTCAGTCATTGCAAAATGAGGTAGCGTGGGAATTCCGCCTTTTTTCTGGACTGACTCATCGCACATTTTCTCCTCAGCTCACTGGCGTCTGTGTTGAATGAATTGAACGAAATGAAGTTGTGTATCCTTTTTCAGTGAGCACAGTGAGGATTATTTTGAGAATTAAGTTATCTATAACACAGAAAACACCGAGGAGATTCAAGACATGTTGCATACAGAGACCGTGCGATTATCAACTCATTGAGCTAACTTAAAATCGGGGAAGAGGGCATACCTTGGTTCCCAGCTGCACCTTGACGTCCACCCTCTGTTTCTTCTGCTCCAGGATGCTCAGCAGGTACTCCTGAAACACGCCTATTCTGGTGAAAAAATGATCGTTATGCCAGCAGCCCTCCATGTTATCAAAGTCCACCCCGAGTCCCAGCAGAAACTTCACACTGCGGGGATCCAGAGCGATCTGCTGGGGCCGGGAGAGCAGGGCGGTCCGGTACCTCTCGTCCAGCACGGTCAATTTCAGCACCTTCCCGGAGCGGACAGCAACCAGCGCGGCCGTCAGTCCCACGGGTCCCGAACCCACGACGAGCACGGAGATCTTGGCCCGCCACTGTCTGAAGCCGTCCAGGCTCACTTTTATCACGACATACAGGGCCACTGCCACCAAAGTGCTCAGAGCAGTGTCATAGGCGAGTGCGCGATACTTTTCCTCCGCGTCTTCCGCGATGCCACCAACTCCAGCATTTTGTGACTGTAACCCGTCCATACCGCGAGAGCAGTTCGGGCTTTTTAACGTGTGGAGCGTTATCCCCTCTTGTTTTAATCAGCTTTCCGTTCTCTCGTACACGGTAAAATAGAAGCAGGCTTCATGCACAGAGCCTGATCAGCTGCGACCGGCCTCATGTGTCCTCTCCTCGCTCCTTCAGCTGCAAGTTGCCTCGCCGCTGCAAGCTCCACTCTCTCTCTCTCTCTCTCTCTCTCTCTCTCTCTCTCTCTCTCTCTCTCTCCCCCTCTCTGTCTCGCCTAGAGTACACTTAGGTGTGTGTCCTGAGTGTCAGCAGAAAGCGAGCAGTCTGACACAGGCAGTATACGCACACACTTATGAAAGCACCAAGACTTCATAAAAAGAAGCAGTTCCCCATTCCTCTTTCCTGGATCCTGATGGATGCCTGACAGAAAAGCGCGCAGACTGTTTGGTTTAACTCTGTGAGAAATTATTGATTTACCTTTTCTAAAACAAGAAACGTCGATACTCTATTTCTCTCCCTCACACACTCTCACACACACAGTGGCACAAGGTTCGTGCCACTGTAAACCGACTGCGCCAAAGCAGGACTTCAAGCAGTGTACCAACATTTGACCAACATTAGTGTTGCATTCCCACATTCATAACAGTAGAAAGAAAGAGTTAACAAATCTGACTGATCGACTGTTTGGGGGGGGAAGCAAAAAGAGAGGAGGTATTGGAGACTGTACTGCAAATCACATCCGCCTGTAGGAAAGCTTCACATCCTTTCTAATCTCTCATGTATCCAACTGTGTTATGTAGTTAATGCAGTCAAAGGATCATGTGTGCTGCCATCTGTATTTAATGTAGTATGCCTGCACTTCTGTCTATTCTTTCCCTTTCTGATTCATTTCTATTTCATTTCCTCCGTGAACTAAAGAAGGCAGTCGCTCGGAAGATGCTTCACCATGGTGATGGCTCCTCTGAGGACAATTCATATGAAAAGATGCATTTCTGTGGTGCTGCTGCTCTTTGAAAATTGATTTCTTGGCAAATTGAAAGCAGCAGTTGAGGATGCAAAAGCAATGTTCTTTTTAGTCCTGTTTTATACATGTTATGTCTTCGCAATAACAAACAAGAGGCCCATCCACACAATTCCTTTCACATTTTTATGAAAAAAACAATCAAAAAGGTTAAAGACACACGTCACCAGAATCCTCCATCACTTCTGATTTCTCTGCTGTTACCACAGAATTATTACAATGCATCTCATTCATCATACTTAGCATTTTAACAGATTCTCTGACCTTTAAGCCCCATTGGAGCCCTGCTTATAAACACTTTATAGGTGACAGTGACATCAATTTATGTAAGTGGCTCCAGATGAGACAAAGCCTTTAGGTAGTCTGACAAGGATGGCTATTTTGCTATATTTGTTTCTGATTATGTAGGAACAATCTGCATATTTATCAACCCATTTATCGTGCCAAAGATTTGAAAGAGAGAATAAAGGAGAGGAAAAAAAAAACAAAAGATAGAGGGAAAGCGAGAACACGACATATTGGTGTGACACGCTATACCTTCACTGGTAATTGGTTTCCACCTCTACTAAGGTGCCTGGCAACGATCATACAGTCCAGCCAGTTCAGATGAAAAGAGGAATGAAGCTCTAATTACAGTTCAAACCTACAAAGTGGCATTACACAGAAGGGGCTTTTCCAGGAAAATGAATGGTCACCCAAAATAAAGTGCTGAGCTGAAATCATCTTTAATGACTGATGACCACTTTCTGGAACTAACTCAATGCAAAAAACAAATCTTGCCAAATCTAAGAATAACCTTTAGCTATTTTTGGCACCGTTTAGCTTGAAATAATAAATTGGAAAACAACCAAGCATCAGAGCAACATTCAGCTTTAATTTCTACATTCTGTAGCTGGAGATAATCCTTTCACAAATCCTAGAATTTGTAATGTGTTTTGATTGTCTCTTTCATGGGTCCCACAGCAGTCTTTCGCCTGAGCAAAAAGGAGCACAGAGAGCAAATTTTCATCAGGTTTTCCCACATCTTACAGCCAGCAAAGGGCCTGCCCGTGGATCTGCAGGTCATTAGACAGAAAACAAGTTACACCCTCACATAATGAATACAAACCCTCATTATTATCTGGGAGTTCAGGCACTATTAAATCAGCGCCTCTCTTCAGGCTCACTGCCAAGAGAATGGGATGGGGCCAGCTATTACTTTGTAGTCTTCTTTCACATTTCAATGTTTTGGACAAGTTGGAGTGAAATGAAGAGGATGATCAAGAGACAGAGACAATGACTTAACATGGATCGGATGTTTGTGTTTTAATTAGACAAAGAGCCTTTTGCAGAGCGTGTCAAAGAAACAGTTATTCTGATGTATAATTCATCAGTGTTGGGAAAAACAAGTTGTGGCTATAAACCTAGCGTGTTTTCTGTCATTGGTTAAACAATTTAGTGATTATTTCAGCTGAGAGTGAGCTAATATATATAAATACAGTTGTTCAATTCAAATATCCTCTGCCTTGCTGCACAGTTTCCCCCATAGTGATGGTGTTTCTTAGCCATGTTGCCCTTGTTGCCCACTGTGCTAGGATCTGCTTTGGACTTATCAATTTGACATTTGCCTGAGTAAGGCCATCTGATCATTACCGCACAGCGTGGCCTGCTGTTGGTCGCATGTAGTTAGCATTCCGGTCCAAACCTGAGTAATTAACAACCTGGCTTTATTTAATTTTGAATATTCATTTTATTTTTCCAATCAACACCTAACAGAAACCCTCGGGTATTATAGGATACAATGACGTTTCTTTGTTTTGTTTTTTACACTGAATTAAATACTTTCCTCCTGACCATCATTCACCATTACAAGGCCCTGGCAAACATCTCTGCTGACAGTGATGTACTGGGAAAAAAGCCAAAATATTTAGCCTAACTTCGTCCCAAGGACTAAAAGATAAAAGCCTCACAGGGTGGATTACTTCACATGATGTTATTTCTCGACTTCAAATGCTTCCCCACTGTAACTGCTGAAAGGAGACAGTCTTCTTTCCGCTGAATTAGACGTGGATCCTGGGAGAAAGTTCAGAGGAAAATCCAGCACTAGTTCACGGTATTTGCACTGCCAACCTGCCAGCTGGGTCTCCAGTGACATGGTTGGATTTGACAGCCTGAAACTGTAGTGACGTGGGTTCAGGCAGCTGAGAACGTGCTATCACAACAAGGAGCACATCATATCACCATGGTTACTCTGTTTAATAAGGTCAGAATTATGACGCTGGCTGTTAGCGTCTTAAAAAAAAAAAAAATAGCGGAGGGTTTTTAATCAGCAATCATTGTGCAAATCTAGTTTTCAACAAATGGATTGCAGTTTAGTCATTCACATAACAGGCCAATGATTTCTTAAATTATGTATTTATATCTTACAAGAATATTGCCAGTGAATTCTTAAAAACATGAGCAATAAAGAAGATACTGAAGCATGCTATGGTGAGAGTACTTCATTTGAGATCATCTTACTAATTTAAGAAATCATTGGCCTATTATGTGAATTTTGCAGCTAAGGTTATGAGAAAACAAATCTTGACTCATTTAATCTCATTTAAAAGGGGAAATTAATACTTAACACTTTATTTAAAAAACAGTTTCGATGTATGGTGTTCAAAAAAACAAAATACGAAAAAATATTTTAATGACAGTGATCACTTTTTTCTTTTTGTTTATTGTTTTCTTAAAGAAAGTGCACAGAAAACAGCATGAAAAGCATGAAACCTCAGGTGTAATTAAACTTACACTGTCATAGCATGAAAAGCATTTGTTGATGTTAAGAGTTAGAGTCTATATTAAAATTAAAAGCATCCAAATAAATTTATGCTCTCTGCCACAGTAACTTTCTAGATTTTCCCAGTATGTTTGCAACGAAGGACGTAAAGTCTACTGGGACAAAAGAGTTGAAATACAAAATGGTTTTTTTACTCTTACAAGTTGGCACAATATTGACTGTACATAAACAGGCTTACTGAACCCAGTCTTCTTTAATTTAGACATCTTTTCCAGAGTAATCCCTTACTAAAGAAGATTATGCCACAACCAAAATTCAAAAGGTACAAAAAAAAGAAAAAAGGAAGAAAAAAAAATCCAACGTTGAACTGCGATACAACGGATCAGGCAGGCTTAAATAACGAGTTAAAGAGCATTGTACTCCACGCACTTTGATGGATCAGTAGGGAAGTGTTTCTGGCAGATGGTCATTAGCCTCTTTAGTCCCTGTAGAGAAAGGGAAAAAAAATCAATCAAGAAAATTAAAGTTTGAGTGAAAAGCGTTTAAAAACGGAGACTTCAGGCTACAAGAAGACAAGAGTAAGGTTATATCATTATTACTGGGCATGCCAAGGAGCTCATTTCCTAAATTGCCTAGAAATATTGTTTTCCCTTTTAAACACTCAGGTGCCAAATAAACAATGTAAGCCTTAAAAAATATGAATATAACCTAGAATATTAAGTTTTTACAGAGTTTTTGGGGATGCACAACTATAACGAAAATGATAACATATTGTTAAAAATCTGTTTCTATTCAATTTTATTTACACAGTGCCAAATCACAACAACAGTTGCCTCAAGGAGCTTTATATTGTAAGGTAAGGACCCTACTTAAGGGTAAGTTTAAGTAGGGTCTTTACAATAATGTTACAATAATGTTTTCCTCATGGGGCAGAATTCTAATGCCAATTTGTTAATAACCACCAAATAATGTAAACACACTGCATAATTGCAAGGAGCATGTTCATAACGTCTACGAATACACACTGTCTTAAACATGCAGTGGTAATTCGATTGTACTAACTCTTATACACTTAAATGCGGGACGCTGTCCTGAAAACAAACGCCAACCTAATAATGATTTTAAAAGTCGCCTGAAGGACAGGAGTAAATTTTGTTTTCCATAGAAATATGTTTTGGTCACAGTTTTTTGGTTTACATAAAAACACCACCGAAATCAAGAGGACACACATGACTGCGTGTAAAACCATATGAACATTTTAAAAATCTTTTAAAACAATCTTTAAAAACTTTTAAAAATGTTTCAAGTTGTAATCTTTAAAGTCTAAGGTGTTTTCCCACCAGTACTATTTGGTTTGCTTGAATCAAATTATGATTCGCTTTCTCACTGGGTGTGGTTCATTTGTGCAGATGTGAACACAACGATTGGACTCGGTTACAAAAAAAATATACCTGACCTAATTACAAGGCGTACAGTGCAAGTTTGAGCTAAATGCTTTTGCCGTAACCAGGTACGCTTTGTATTCTGGAATGTGGCATAGCACCATACATGGCCAGAGTGCATTAACTATAGCAACTAGCTGTAAAATCAACCACAGGCCAACTACTCCAGAACGCAGCACCTTCTTCCTGTACTTTTGTTGCCCATGCCCCAGACGCAGCTAAAATCAAACCGTATGAAAAAATTCATCAACTGAATCAGATCAGACAAAACAAATTATAGATGTGAAAACACTCTGAAGCCTTGATTATATTTCCATATCTTTGAGCCTGCATGGGTCAGGGTAATGTCAATTTCCAAAGCGCTGACTCGTCAGTGAGGAATTTACATTTACAATATACTGCACCAATTACACACGCTGCACATGCACCCCAGGTGGAGGACTTCAAAAAGTAAAATAGGAATAACTACTCAGCCGTGATATCTAAAGCTGTTCGTGTCTGTCTCAGCAACAGGTTAGCATAAAAACACAAGTGTGTATAACTCTGGGTCTAACCTGAATGTATTTTCTCTGCGTCTCGTCATTAAGAACGTGGGCCACGTGCTTGGAGAAGATCTTTTCTCGTCCTGTACGGGCGTGGATTCCCACCATAGTCACACCAATTGGCCAAGGGGCATTACCAATGGCCATCTGTAGATATGCATCATTTGCCTAAAAGACATTTAGGAAAGTTTATAATGGATGCAAAAATAACAACAGGGGCTACATGATATTATCATACCTTGACGTATTCTCTCTCCAACATGAACTTTATGATGTCTGTGATTGACTCTTTGATGTCAGCTTGTAAATTCTGTAAAAGATAATGATGAAAAGTAAATCCACACATGAAAGAACCATGCACCATAGTTTGTTTTGCTCCAGCCACAAAAATTACCTTCTTCCTGAGCTTCCTGAAGAGAGGCTTGAGGTAAGACTCGGTCTGCGAGTGTGTCGCACTGGCCAGCTTGCCCTGAACGCTGCGCTTCACGTGGTCCTCTCGGCTGTTCAGATCTTTGGCCCAAACGCCAAGAAGAAACTAGAGTCCAACAACAGGAAAACGTTTCCAAGAAATGCAGTGGTAACTAACACTAGACAAATGTCCATTATTTGACCCATTTGAAAAAGAACAAATAAAAGAAATAAATATAATAAAAATAACTCATAATGAATTCTCCTTTTGATAATGGTGCAAAAGGTTAAACTTTTTAAACTATGTAAACATATGAACAGCAGCAGGTATAGTAGTATATAATTTTTTAATTACTATTAATATTTACCCAAGAGCTCCCTGTAAACTAGGGGTGTCAAAAGTAAGGCCCAGGGGCCAGAATTGGCCCCAAAAAAGACACCAATTAGCCCCACTGGAAAGCTTCGGAAATTGCGGAGGGTGTAGATTTATGGAATTTTAACTTTAGTTTTACAACTTTTCCTATTTATATAGACCTCCCCTAGAGTTAAGTAATAGATACATAGTGAAATGAGAGAAAAGCTCCTGTTTTTCACCATCTAAAAAACCAAAACATTTTGTGTAAATTAATAAAAACTTTAGATCAAAAGGTCAAGCATGAAATTCTTACCCTCAAAAATTTAGCAATAACATCCTGGTCTCCATCATCGTCACCTGTTCCAAGAGTTTTTCCAAGAGCCTAGGGGGATATTTTCATTATTAACACAAAAACACCACCCACAAACATAAAATGATTGAAAACAAAACAAACTGTGTCCGAAAATTTATCTGACAAAAAGAGAAGCTATTTAATAACTGGAGATTCATTCTTTTTTCTTGGACATTGTACTGTACCTCAAGTTCTTCTATTGTGGTGTTTTCTTCGTGCACTTTTAGGTCATGCTGTGTGTCCAATTCTCCTGACTCTGTTCCTCCAACAATCTCATTCAGGTACTGCTGGTCAATCTTGTCCATGGCGGCTTTCAGATCATTCCTCAAGCCCTTGGCACAGTTAAAACAGCAAATATTATGAGTGTCAATCAGCATTCTGACACTAAAATAAATTCAATCTCTCCTAAATACAATCAAGAACATTTAAAGTGGCATGCAATTTTCCAGAGTAGATGGAATGAATGTGAATTTCAACTGCATGTTTTTTCCAAAATCCAGTTAACACTCAATCCTACCTTGTTTACTTCTGGGGCCAGAATCTCAATTTTCCGGAGCCTCTGGAAGGCATCATAATCGGACTCGCCAAACAATCGGATCGGTTCCCCTCGTTCTCTAAGTCGTCGAATAACCTACACAAAAACAGTGATGCAAATGAAATATTTATTCACTTGGTGGTAAGAAAATGAAATGTTATGATATTTAAAGGAAAATGAATGAAAAGAAAGTGTTGATGTTTTATACTGACTCACCTCCTGTCGTGAAAGTGTCATTGGGAGCTTCTCTTCTGTGAGCTCCAGTTCCAAGACTGGATTAGTTGAAGTGGATGGCTCATCTTCCTCTTTCTTCTCAATCTTATGGACAATATTGAGGGAACAGAAATACACCAGCATTACTGGAAGAACATGAAGGCAATTTGGAGGATCTCAATTTAATCTAATGTTTCTTGGCAAAATGACAAATAAAACTACTACAAAAGAAATGAGGGGGGAAAAGCATCTGCAATGTCTTCATGAGCTGAGACCTCATGACCAAAGAGACAAAAAGGCATCAACAAAATAAACAGAACTGCAAACATTCACACCACTCCCTTACCGGCAACTCTTCAAGAAAGACAAGTAACACAATAAGTTACCAAAAAAGAAAGCATATAACAAACACTACACCAACATGATAACTTTAGCGGCTGTAACATCTTATGTGTGATTTAGGCTTCTGCGGGAAATTTAAATCCTAACTTACAACGCAACCGAAAACCCTTGTTAACCCTAGCCGTTGTGGGCTGTGTTGACCTGCTGTGTAGTTACATCAGATTACATGCAAGGTTACAGCATAGGGTTAAAAAGTGTTTTTGGTTACAACGTAAGTAACAAGGTAGATTTCCCACAGAAGTCTAAATCACCCATCAGGCCTAAACACAGGAAAAAGATACTCTGTATTCTTTGCACAACAAAACTCAAAATATACCCAAATCATGCTTTAAAAGGCACATGCATGCCAGCACTCTTAGATTGTGGTTTAAAAAGCACAATCTAAAAGAACCAGCAAATGGTGACAAAAAGCCTTCTCAGTAAACAACAGCTCTTTCGCTTTAAATAAAACATAGTACGCTGCCCGTGTACAAAGAGAATGGCTTAATGAGCCAGGTTTTTAAGCTTTGCACAAAGTATAACATAAATACAATCTGCCACTGAGCAGCTGTTAAAATGTCACGGTAAACATGTTGCACACCATAATTTGCTTAAATATTAAAAGCTTATGTCACAAATTAACTGCAAAAATAAGAAGCAGAGCTTGATAACAAAAACACTTTTTCATTTCAGTACATTATCCCATGCTGAAATCAACACCGTGGCAGTGTCCCACTTTTGCTTTGAAGCTTCCTTTCCGTGTTCCTTTGCTTTCTGACAAGTGGCTGTAATACATAACTAGCCTGGCATAAGGCAAAGCTGTGATAATGACTGTGGCACATATAAATATTTCATTTATATGACATTTAAACTATGTTGATAATTTGGAAATGACACAGTTTAGCATCCACAGAATGCAGGTGAGTTTAAATCAAGCTTTCAAATGCTTTCATCTTATTGATAAAATTTTAAAATCACCTTGAAAAGTCTAAATCTATCCAGCAGAAGTGAGCTGGTGAATATTTCCATTTGTGTAAAGCTGATATCCAGTTATTATACAATAAGTTACTACTAGGTGAGTCCAGGCATCCTGTACCAAAATATCCAGTGCTCGTGTGGTTATTTGTAACAACCAGAAAATGTGCCCTCCGCTATATCTTTTAGGTTTTCATCCCAACAGATTTCAGTAAGAACTTCCAGAAAGGATGCCTAGGAAGCATGAGCGTTTAGGACACAGTGTGTTTTATCCTTTTATCATGCATCCTGTTGGCTACTTTCACTGTGCAATGCCATACCTGGCTCTCAGGAGTCTCTCTCTGAACCTACAGATGCAGGCAGCAGAGGCAAATTGGGGGAAAACACCACAGTAAACACAAATACAGACACTGTTGTACACCTGAGTATCAACACCTGTCCTTATCTTTTTGCTGGCAGAAGGTTTACTCGTTATTTTTGTGTCACACTAACCAAGCCAGACAGTGAATTAAATAAGTCTGAGTGTCTCAGGAAAATCGAGAGAGTGAGAAGCAGAGTGATGTTGACATGAACCTTGTATCCGCATCTTCTGAAGTAATCGTCTCTTTCCTTCTGTGAGAGCTCAGCTCTTTTAAAGAATTTTTTTGAGTCCTGGAAAGAAAAAGAAGCAGGTACTTATGTTTGCATCAAAAAAAATTAAATGTTAGGATAAGTTTAAACGGTATAATTACCATAATTTCTGCTTAAATCGTGATACTATAAAGTTAATGTTCTGTTACGTAGCAGCAATTACAATTTGTAAACTACAGCTCTGTGTTTAGCTTAATCCTAAAGTTAGCTTTATATTCTACTGCAGATGGAGTTCAGTACTTTATAGATAAAGCTATCGATATGGATGAAAAACGATCATTCTAAAAATACTTAACTAGCCTGGTTAAACGACGTGTTAGCAACGTAGCCAAGCTAACAATAACAAGCAACTTCGTCGGATACTTACGTCAACAAGATTCTTTTCTTCAAGGAGTTTCCTCTTTCTTTCGATCTCAGCTTTAAGTATATCCATCTGAAAGGTTTATTTTAACAAAAAAACAGCACATTAAGGTTAGTCTGCGTTAGTCTGAAACGCGCTTGCCTAAACCGGAAGGTAACATGAAGCTTTTTAGAATTTTCAAAATAGTTGTTTCAAAATAAAAGCATTAGAACACAATGTAATCTGTGTCAAATGAATCTGTTTTTCAGTGAATTTAAGAGGACACCAAAATAATAAGGTCAAATAGACAGTAAAAAAGAGATACTCCTTTATGTATTCTTTTCTGGATATGTATGCACAGTATTTAGCCAAATATTGGGATAACCCAACAATTAAACCACAACTATGAACACCATGTTCTGCTGTGAGGACAATGACGGGGCCCAGTGCATTGCTCCAAGCCTGCAAACCTCTAAACTCACCACTATGATCCCATTGTGTCAAGCATCAAAATGGACCGAAACAGGTTCAATCCAAACAGGGAAATTTAGAAAATGGGTCGACACTTGTTTGTTTTACGTATCTGACAATAATGCGCTATACTCCAAGAAGGGAAGATGAAAAATCCTGACTTAACTTTTTGAAATCCTCCAAAATCTTTTGTATTTTGGTGATAAAGGAAATTATAGCGAAAGAGACTAAATGGCCTTCACTTGTGATAAGTGACTCAATATTACTTCCTATATTTTCTGCTGATGACTTTAGAATTATACAGTTGTTATGAGTGGAGGAGGAAGCATGATCCCTTTAATGAACAAAAATAGATTTACAAAGATATCGACCACAGTAAACACCAAACATCTGGTAACTGAGTTGTTTCTCCTTTCAGTCAAACGACGTTTGGCTTTTGGCTCCTTTTTTCATCTACAGTAGCCTGTAAAATAAGTCCTTTTAAAAAAAAATCTCTAAAGTTTGTTTTTCTGTTTCAGTGCTGTTTGTGTTAATACCGGTCCACAGTTTGGACACCACTAGCAAATGTCTGACTCGACCTTTCAGTTGAGAACATACCATCAGGTGGCGCAAAGGGATATGTGACGATTTTTTAATATTAAATTCATTAATTTATTTACATGACGGAAGCCAAGAAGCTGCATCATGCTGGCAAAGGGAATGGACTGTAGAATACAACTGAACGGGCCACTTTGAGCTTAACACTGCGAATATTTGCGAAGAGATAGGAGAATCTGTAGCGCAAGCAGGAAATAAATTTAACTGATTAATAAGGCAGACGGACAGTGATTCCGCTGAGTGTAACCTAGTCAGTGATTTCGTCCTCCCGAAGAGCGAATATTTTTTCCACTGCACGACTTACTGGATATTCCACCTGAAGATGGAGTTTGGAGAAAGGAAGAGGAGAAGGAAGTCGCAGAGCTTTAAACTGGTCACGGATGGAGGTAAGCTGCTGAATGAATGCAAGACCTTGCAAGACGCGCGTCTGTGTCTGGGTGTTTGTCTGGCGCTGTGCGCCAGCAGAGACGACTCTGTAAACAAAAGCGATAGCCACGACAATGCCCAGTCTGTGCCTCGGTTTTAACCAGCAGCTAACTATAGGGATTCACATCTTGCATGTAAAAGAAAATAAAAGAAACATCCTAGACATCAGTCTTAACGCGGCTCATTCCGGTTAGATTTTTAAGACTGAATTAAGTAAGCAAATTGAATAAAATGTGAAAATATGTTGCGCACTCTGAGCTCGTAACAAGGAGCTTCAACTGTGCACTTTTTGCTTAAGCTGTAAGGAACACACCACCTCTCTTGACTACACTACTTCATATCACCTACAGGTGGTGGTTTTTGCATGGGATGGGGTGGGGGTGAGGTGGAGGGTTCTGCTTTGGTAGGCATCACAGCTCATTAGCCCGCACAAGCTTCAACCTTACAAGGCAAAAGGCCGCAATATCATCCTGTGACATCTGTCACCAAGGTTTTGTTGCGTTTCTTTACAGCTGTGCTTCATAACGAAACTATTCAGTTTTTTTTCTTTGCAGATTTAGAGCCTTCATATGTGATTAACTCCAGCTCCAAAGATGCCAATGGGGAGCCAAAGGATGGTGCTATGCCTGATGGTATGTGCCATTCAGAGAATGAATTTTGATTATATATCATACAAAATATCAGTAATTACATGAGCACCATTCTCTCTTAATGTAGCTTGGCTGGAGGATGAGGGCATGGAGATCAAAAGGCAAATCACAGGAATGATGAGGCTTCTGAGCGATAAGACCAGCAGAATATACCAGCGTGCTGGTACAGAGCAGGATAGCTTAACAAAGGAGCCCCAGGAAAAGCCTCTGAACTGGATAAATCAGCCTGAACTTTTATCTCTGGTGTCAGAGGACCACCAGAGCAACAGCTGGAACTCTGCAGAGGATCCAGGGCCTTCACCTTCATCCATATCCATCCCAGTCCCAAACAGCCCAGGCTGCGGCCAGTACAGCACACGCTCCAGAGCCCTCAGGATTCTCAACAGCACAAAGGGTTTAATCAAAGTGAATGAAACTAATGGTAGGATATCGGTGCATGTTTGAAAGGAGAAAACTACTAAACAAATTTTAAGTTATTTGAAGAATAGTGAATTTCATTAAATATTGAGTGATGAACACCAGCAATGGCTTACACCTTTGTTGTTACATTAAAGCATGTTTGCACTTGTGTGCATATGTTAGAGTGAACAAGCGCTAATAAATGCATCCCTCATTTCCCCGCAGATGTAGTTCCTCCTACTGTGCCAGAAACCCCCTGCTGTATGTGTAACTGTAAGGGCACCTTGCAGGCTATTCTGCAGGAACTACGTGGCATGAGGAGGTTGATGCAGAATCAAAAAGGTTAGTAAATGAACACCAATACACACTCTAAAATAAAGAGATAAACACAATATAATGTTTTTCTGCCTTTTAATAGCATCTTTAGAAAAGCAGGAAAGGGCAGCATCGCCGTCTCAACCTCGCCTAGGTGCAGGACCCAGTCCTCGCCACAGGCCTCGAAAGAGGAGACCAATCTATAGGATGGCTCCGCTATCTGTGTTTAGCACCAGAAGAGCTGGTCTTGCTCCTCTGGATGCATCACTGCTAAAAGCTGCACCTGTGGAATCTGTAAAGAAGCGAGAATGTGAGAAACAAGACTCATCTACAACCAACAATCATCCCATCTCCTCTGACATTCCTGTGCCACCACCTCAGACCAACCCAGTGACGGTCAACAACACATCTCCTCTCCTGAACCAACTACGGGAATCACAAGCATTAGAGGTAATCTTTACCTTAGTGTGGATGTACGTATGCAGCAACGTGTGCTTACCAAGCCTCATTTGCACGCTCAATTTGATTCAGGTGCACTGCACCTGTCTTATGAATTTGAACGTGTATGTGTATTTGCATGTAAAAATAATTTGCAGCCTAAACGTTGCTTCTTTTGTGAAGCTCCATATCTAAAAAAAAGTTTAAGTACCTTGATTTTTCCTTGTTTTTTGCCTAATGAGACATAAACCTTTGTGCAAACATCCTTGCGGTTTATTTTACAGCACATCTATGATTTGAGCTAATGCTAGAAATGAAGATAACGTCTTCTCGCTTTTTCTTTCTAAAAACTCATATTTCAACTGGTGACATTTATTTAATGCTTTACAATTAACACTCTGTGTTGCTTGACTCCTTCACAGTCTGAGGTGCGTCTTGCAGAGGATTATGACGTGTTTATTTCTAAGGCCCAGCTAGACTCCATTCTGGTCAACTATACACGCTCAGGCAGCCTGCTGTTCCGGAAACTGGTGCACGTCTATGATTTTTAAAAGCGTTTTCTCTGTCGTTCTGATTATATTATAATCGTGTGAAATGTGAACAAAGAACAAAAATGCTGCTTGGTCAAGAGCTCTGCTGTGTGTTTAGGTGTGTGCCTTCTTTGATGACGCCACGCTGGCTAACTCCTTGCCAAATGGCAAAAGGAAGAGAGGGCTAAATGATAACCGTAAGGGCTTGGACCAGAACATTGTGGGTGCCATTAAAGGTAAGGCAGAGAAAGAAAAACTAAAGTGTAACTACATTTCTGAACAAACGTTAATGTAACTATGGTGTGTGTCCAGTTTTTACAGAGAAATACTGCACTGAACACAAAATAGAGAAGTTGCCTGGGCCACGAGACTGGGTTCAGATCCTTCAAGATCAGATCAAACTTGCAAGGAGGAGGCTGAAAAGAGGTTCTGCTGCTAAATCATTTAAACCATTTTAATATTTTTCCTTGATTAAGGTGGTAGAGGAAGCCCATTCCTTTTACAATACTTGTAAGGCAGCTCGTTTCAAGGCTAAAGAAAAGGCCGTCTGTCAATCTATGTTGTCTTTGGCTCTTCAGATGCCGTAGAAGCAGAAGACATCTCAAATGGACCATCCACAAGTATTAAACTCGTTATTATGATTTTTACACTTATGGGTGTCTGCCACACGTGGGCACACACACAGACCCATACATTAATTCAGTTGTCTGTTTTGACCATTTTCTGGTTACTGGTTCCCTTCATGTCAGCCCTCCATCTTACAAAATCTTTCCATCAGCCCCCCTCTGAGTACACAATGGCTTTACCTCTCCCCACATCATTGTCACAGCACACACACACACACACACACACACACACACACACACACACACACACACACACACACACACACACACACAAGCTGGTGTTGCCAGCTCTCTCATTGGCTCATCGGTCTTTGTCATGCTGTCACAGTGACTTTTGACATTTTCATGCAGCTTTCCAAAATGTCAGCTAATTATCCTCACACCATGCCGCATATCCACTCTTTCACCTCTATATTTCACCCTCATTGTCACAATAGCATTTTATTTTGTTGCCATGTTCATTCATTAAGATATCTTTTTGGTGATAATATATATATCATTTTGACAATATTTTCTTCCTTCTTTTAAAGGCTGTGATAATAAACAGGCTGCAAGTGAAGAGAGGATAGCAGCGAACACAACTGGTTAATCCAATGGCTGCCACGATGGCCTTACAGTAGAGTCTTGTCTTCATTATTTCTCTGAATTGGTGCATTTTGCCACTATTTGCAGCTGTTAACTGCTATGTGCTATGAATGTAAAGAGACATAAAATAGGACCAAACAAGAATCCCAATGTAGCATTTGTGTTCCAAAAGGCTTTTCATTGGGGCCCCATTTAAATGCTGAGATTTGGAATTTTGTGAAAATAAACACTGAACTATATAGCGGTTAGGTAATAAAATCGGTCACTTACTGTTTACATAAAAGACAACAGCCTTAAAAGCTAACTTGTTTTATTTCCATGCAATGAAATAAAGATCAAACATCTCAAATGAGACTAAGTACTATAACACTATTGCGTTCATTTATTTAGCAAAAACTAAACTTCACGGGAAGCTGTTCATTGTGAATTGTGCCTTTCAAGTAACTTTAGTGGGTTTAATGTGCAGTGCAGCATCCACCTTATATCCAGACATTACATCCAAATGCAAACATCTTGTAAACATGGTCCGATGTATTTCTTTTTGGGGCAAATTTTAATTCATTAAAAAAATTTGCAAATTAACAATAGGTTTGCAGTCTACATTTGGTGAAAATATAAAAATATATCGCACACTATAAATGTTTTTTTTTTCTTTATTAGATTTTTAGGCTATGCATACCACTGCAGTTGGTGTCAATATTGTGATGACATTATGTATTTTCCTTTCATTTTTGCTAACTGTACATATATTTAAAAAATAAGGTTGATCCCACCATTAAATCTACTTTATTCAAAGTTGCTGTTCGTGTGTTTTTTTTTATATTGTGTAAAGTATAATTAACAAAACAAAGCACTCAAATATGTTAAAAGAAAAGTTTCAAATTTAGGCTAATTGTTATCAAAACACAAGCTAAAAATGATAAAATAAAAGTTATTTTATCTTTTATTAGGGTAACTTCGAGCCAGGCAATGTTGTGTTGCTGTAGTCGCACTTGGAGGGAAACAGTAAATTAAAGGTACACTCCATTGTTGAGATTTTGTTGCCAGACTTCACAGCTCATTAAAGGGGATGTTGAAGCCGCCAGTGTGCAGAAGGAGGACCCTTTGAGATCTGGTTAGTTTCCTTCTTGCATTCTAATTCACGCATTTTTATAAAGGTGAGCAGAGGTTGGATACATTTTTTTAAAACACAATATGCTTAATTACTCACGATACTTCTACAGTTTTATTCGCTTAGACCAATGTTTGAAGTCAAATATGTGTCACTTTTCGTCAGGCTTTCTCGCAGGACAGCCGTTTGTAGCCCCGGTGCATGCTGGTGCCTTCCCCGCTCTTCTGTCGGGATCCGCCGCTAACGTGAAGCTGGTAAGGATAAAATGGTCAGAGCAATTAAAGGGGAAATGTTGCAAGAATATACCTCCGCTTTGGTCCTAAAATCACATCTAGAGCAGTTGTAAACACTTCTATTGCACCGCAGCGTTACAAAGTTTGCACACGTAGCAGGTGCAGCGCGGTTTTATTCGTGTTGACGCTAATGTTGCACACATCGCATGGCGAGGGACAGGAAAGGGTTAATTTTTTCCGCCGCCGACATTTTTGTTCGGCGCTCTACGGCAACTTTTTAACGTACATGTGCTACGAGCTGACACTGCGACTCAACGCTACGCGTCACGTTTAGGTCGCAGTGTGCGTCTTATCTGTTTTTAGATGTGCAGCAGCTCTTGAAGTGGGTTGCTCATCGGCTCTTTGTTACACGGGGCTGTTCAACGGCTGCTGCATGGAGCAGCGTTTGCTAGCAAGAGCTAGCAGCAGTAGCCAAAACTGCATTTTCAGCAAAACAAACAGACGTAGAGGGTGTAGCTGTCATTATCAACGCACGTGTCTTAAAGCTGAGCTGCCGACAGCGTGTTATGCCGCTCACATCACACGGAATCACTCACACATCATTACTTTTATTGTTAGCCTGTGCCCAAGGGTTGAATGAACTTGGGATCATTGCTTGTCTTGAACACTACCCCACTATACCAGTAACGGCCCCTTCATCAGCTCACGCCGGTTTATGTTAAAATCCGAGATTATAAGGAACAACCAACTTGCACGGCGTTTCAGTTTTATCAACTTTGTGGAGCTTATTTTTGGGAACACAAAAGTTTATTATATTTTCAGTGATTGGAGAGTATGGGGGGAGGGGGGGGCTTTTAGGTGATGCCACATTCATTATTGTGCATTTCAATTTAAAGGTATCCGACACCCCGTTGCCTTAAAAAAAGAATATAATAATTATCAAAACTAGTATTTAACAAATTAAAAACATTTAATAACAACTGTGCATTAAAATCGCCATGCAGTTTTTTATTATTTATTTGTAAACTTGTTTCAATCACAAAATACAACACGCCTGCATTAATAATATCACACTGATCTTTGAGTCGTGTTTATAGTAGTAACTTCTAATGTACTTAGGTGTTCCTAATATTTTGTCAACAGAGCTCTGGGACAAGATTTCTATCATTGCAGCAAAAGAGATGCCAACCAGCATCTCTTTTGCTCAACATTTGCATTTATTTTCTTGAGACACCCAGACACTGTCTCTAATCACCAGTTTTATTTATTTTTCATAGTCATTGATGTGGTTCTAGTGGTGCGGACCCAGAGCTTCTTCAGACATGTCTGTGAGGGAGTCTTTTAACCCTGAAAGCTATGAGCTGGACAAGAACTTCAGGCTCACACGGTTTGCTGAGCTCAAAGGCACAGGCTGCAAGGTTAGCTGTCTACAAAAAAATCTGCCTTGAATGTGTTATTTTCTTTGCACAGATTAGTGAGGAAATAATACATCAAAATTGTGGTCATTTTCTCTAATCACAGGTCCCCCAAGATGTGTTACAGAAGCTGCTAGAAACCCTGCAAGAGAACCACTATCAAGAGGATGAACAGTTCCTGGGGGCGGTTATGCCTCGATTAGGTAATTCTTAAAATCATATAGCACATTAATAGCAATGCTATCTCTCCCCCACCCCTTCTTTTTTTAAGCATAGCAGCAAATACATGGTCACAGTTCACAGGTCACAAGTGCAGACACTCTAAAATATTACATTAAGAGAGATATTCTTTATGAAGGCATTGGCATGGACACGTGTGTGATCCCCCTCCGGCATGGTGGCCTTTCTCTTGTCCAGACAACAGACTACATCTATCCCATTGTGGATGACCCTTACATGATGGTAAGGACCTTCCCTTCTTCATTAGCATTACTTTTCTGGTTTTCTTTCATTAAATTACTTTGCATACCAAACCTGTATGTGATGAATTTTCATGGTCTCTTTTCTATAGGGAAGAATTGCTTGTGCCAATGTTCTAAGTGACCTGTACGCCATGGGAGTTACTGAGTGTGACAACATGTTGATGCTTCTGGGAGTCAGCAACAAAATGTCAGAGAAAGTAAGACACATCTTGCTTAAGTAAAGGTACACTTGCTGGACACTTTACTAGTACCGGGTTAGACATCCTTTTGGCTTCGCAAATGTTTTAATTCTTTGAGATTCACCAAAGTGCTGAAATAATTTCTTTGGAGATTTTGGTCTATATTGACATGATGGCTTCACACAGTTGCTGCAGATTTGTTGGATGCACATCCAAAAATCCATCCAAATTTTGACCTTTATCATCCAAGTGTGGCACCACAAATTGAGACTCATCAGACAAGGCAACATTTTTCCAGCCTTCTATTGCCCTGTTTTGGTGAATTTGTGTAACTGTAGCCTCAATTTCCTGTTCTTAGCTGACAGGAGTGGCATCCTGTGTGGTCTTCAGGTGCTCTGGTGTGTAGATGCCTTCAGGTTTGATGTGCTGTGTCTTCAGGGATGTGTCTGCAGACCTTGGTAGTAACAAGTGGTTATTAGAGTTACTGTTGTCTTCCTATCGGCTTGTAATGGTCTGGTGTTTCTTCTCCCATGTCTGACATCCAGTATTTGCTGGATAGTTTCTCTTTTTTGGACCATTTTCTGTACACCCTAGAGATGGTTACAAAGGAAAATCCCAGTAGATCAGCGGCTTCTGAAACGCTCAGACCACTAGCAGCCATGTTATGTTCAAAGTTACTTAAATCAGCTTTTATCTTAAATCAGCCCATTCTGATGTTCAGTTTGAACTTCAGCAGGTTGTCTTGACTGTGCCTCCATGCTTAAATGCATTGAGTTGCAATCATGCGATTTGCATCAATGAGCAGTGGAACAGGTGTACGTAATAAAGTGACGGGTAATTTCATGCAATAGCCCTAGTACTGGAATCATATTAGTTTGGGACATCTCTTATTATCATCAGTGCATTTAAAATGTCCCGAGCCTCGACTCTGACATTCTTCTGTGTTTACAGGAGAGAGACAAAGTCATGCCACTGATCATCCAGGGATTCAAAGATGCATCAGAGGAGGCAGGGACGTCTGTAACAGGAGGTCAGACGGTGCTCAACCCCTGGGTAGTGATGGGAGGAGTTGCAACAACAGTTTGCCAGCCCAATGAGTTTATCATGTAGGAATGAGTTCCTGCTGCATATTTTGCTGTTTTTTGCTTCCTTGGGTGCCTTAAAACAAGCTTGACGATGCTGTGTCTGACGTTTTTCAGGCCAGACAATGCAGTGCCAGGAGATGTGTTGGTGTTGACCAAACCACTTGGAACACAAGTGGCAGTTGCAGTGCATCAGTGGCTAGATATTGTAAGTCTGCCAACTCGTTTCTGAATAATTTTGTTAAAAACCTGTTGTTTAATAATAACCAGTAACATCACTGCCTATTTATGCTTTCTTTGTGTCTCTGAAAAGCCTGAAAAATGGAACAAGATCAAGCTGGTGGTGACGCAGGAGGACGTAGAGCTGGCCTACCATGAAGCCATGATGAATATGGCTCGGCTCAACAGGACAGGCAAGACCATTAAGAGCATGTGACCTTTTCTGCCTGCCTAAACTTTTGATTATTCTCGGTTACATTTTAACAATAGCATTACCGAGTATGTGGTTCTAATGACTTTGTTTTCTCTAGTAATTATTTGTTAGTAAGAATGTAATGAGTATTATTACCCATTAGATTCTATTATATTACTAGTTGACATTATTGCATCCAGATTACTTGAGTGTTTGCAGATTTTTGGCAATAAACAAATTGATCATCATGATGCCTTTCTTACTGTCTTTTGCTTGCAGCTGCGGGTCTCATGCACACGTTCAATGCTCACGCAGCGACCGATATCACAGGGTTTGGCATCCTCGGCCACGCTCAGACGTTGGCACGACAACAGCGAAGTGAGGTGTCTTTTGTCATCCACAACCTCCCAGTGCTCGCCAAGATGGCCGCCGTGTCTAAAGCCTGTGGGAACATGTTCGGGCTCATGCATGGCACCTGTCCTGAAACATCAGGTGTGTGCGTGTGTATTTTAATGTTTTCAAGACATTGAGATTTTACCAAGGAATGCATTGAGGAATGCAGTAAGTTCTGGAAAAAGATCTTAGAAAATGAAAAAGTGTAACTAGAGGCAGCTCAACTGAATTTTATGTGCCATCAGTAAGGTAAAGCCACTTCTCACTGTAACTGATTTTACAAAAGACTGTGGTTCTGTTATTATTAATCAGCTTCTTTCTCTTTCGGGAAAATTTGTTTGGGGATGTGAATTGAGAGTTTAATCTCCTAACAATTAGGTAGCTAAATAAGTAAAGCAGCAATAATAACAGACCATAATTGGTTGATGTTCGGGGAGAGAAGCAAGACATGTTATAAAAATTTTACATTTTGATGTTTTGTCTGATTGAAAGTCCTGAGATTGTAACTATTAAAGGTTGAAATTTGGCTGAGGTTCAGCTGTCCTTCTGATTTATCTTTTAAGCATATCAGACTTTATAGGCCATTAATTTCTTCAAGACAGTGTTGGAAGATGGCAAGCGTGTGTAATTGAGGCAGTTTGATGAAGGCGCGCATCTACAGTCACATAAGTGTCTTTGCTTAACTATGTGGAGATGTTACAGAAGCCGAAGAAGTTGTTAAATAATCTACAGGAACTTGAGCGCATCAGTTAAAAGATCTATCTTTGTGATTAGTTTATCTGCTTAATGTTTCATGCTGTGATCAACAATCTGCAGCAGAATTGATATCAAATCTGTTTTCACACATGCACTTTATGCATTAGAGCTGTGTTTTTTTGTTTTTAAAAAAAAGTCTGTTATATCCAGTTGGGCCCATGTGAGAGTGGTGCACATCATGGAGAATTTGCAGAAAGCCAGTGGATGTCATACTACCTGCAGGCAGTATTTCCAATAGTGAGAACACCTCAGGCACCGATAATCTCCAGCTGTGTGCTACATGCAAGAAATGGCAAATTTGGACCTTGTGAATTTGTTCATGTATAAAAATGCCTTTAGAGTTATCTGTAAGAAGGCCGAGTACTCCCTAACAGTGTCATATTCTAAAAATGAGTGATTTAATTAGACTTAAATCTTCATTTAAGTCACTTGTCTGACAACATCTCCTTTCATTTCTAGGAGGCCTGCTTATTTGTCTACCTCGAGAACAAGCTGCCCGCTTCTGTGCCGAGATCAAATCCCCAAAATACGGAGAAGGTCATCAAGCATGGATCATCGGGATTGTAGAGAAAGGAAACCGCACTGCTCGCATCATTGACAAACCACGAATCATAGAGGTGGCACCACAGGCGGCCACACAGAATGTCAATCCAACACCTGGTGCAACTTCTTAAACCTCCTCTGTTGCATCACAGACCGGACCCCAAAAGCTCTGAGTGATTTTAGACACATAAACTACAGAACCATCCTAGAGTGTTGAAATATATACACAAATAGTATGTACACAGAAAAGACTGGGTTGGCGTGCCATCAACATGAAAACAGCTCCACACAGTGGCCCCGTGGGGGCACATCACTACCCAGTGGACTCCACCTGCAGTATCCCCGCGATAAAAATTGGTAAGAAATAGAGCATTCTTAAAATCCACTTGCTTTTGTTGTCTATTGTACTCTGTTATGTTCAGTGTGCTTGACTGGCAGGCAGCTTCTGATAGGAGATAATCTGATACTGCTGATTCATTTTGAATCATTAGGAAGTCTGGAGTCGGTTGCCTCTTTGGCTCTCTTAAAACTGCTCTCATCAAACCATGGTGGCGTTTTTGTTTATTGTTCATTTACTTTGTTGTACAGTTATACAGCTGAGTTTTAGTTCATTGTTGTAACTGATGCCTTGAAAGAAAATAAGTGCGACCAGAATGGCTTGTTTTTTATTACTTTGACTTTTTGTATTGTCCCTGCATAAACTAATAAACCTTGATCTATTTGAAATTTGGTCTCACTTGTGTGGATAAACTAAATCAAATTGGCCATGTAGTTACAGTGTAGTTACAATTTTGAACTAAAGTTTTATAAAAAACAGATACTTCTCTAAAGTGGTTTCTTATTGTTATACATCATCGTGTGGTCATAGATACATTAATATCTGCAGAACCCTCAGGAGATGAACTGTAAACCATCTGCATTTTCATTATGTCATGTTTAACATAATACAAAATCGGAATGTTATATGAAAAACTGCCTAAAACTTCTTTGTTAGTCCACAAGTACAGGATCTTTTTTTTTTTTTTTTTTTTTCCCTCATCATTGCCAGAGTATGTACGGCAAGAACGCTGATTTAAAGTGAAGCTTCCAGCTGGTCAAAGGTCAGATAGCAGGGATAAATCGGGAAGCTCTCTGTAAAACTTCAGGAACATGTCAAAATCCCCTTTGCCACCTCTTAAAATAAACTTCTCTAATAAAAAAAAAGTTTTTCTGTGTCTGTCGTCAATGTATTTAAAAGCACAAGTACTCATTTTATTCTGTAATGAATAGGAATACAAAACTGTGCAAAAATCTTGAGTCACTATTCATTTCTTCATATTTTGCAAAGAAATTGTGAAATGGCTGCAGCGAGTTATTGAAACGTTCAAGAATTAATCTGAATACAGTAAACGAGACAGAAATAGAGTTTATACAAATGTAACAAGTTTGAAAGTCAACATTTGGTATGATCACTTTTATTCTTCAACACAGCATGAACTCTCTTAAAGTTTGTTGTAATTCCTTTAAGTAGTCTTCAGGAATACTTTTCCAAGCTTCTTAAAGGACATTCAAATCTCTTCTTTAGATGTTGACTGCATTCTGTTCCTACACTGCTTCAATAATGCTGAGATCTGGACACTGGGGAGACCAATTCATGAGTGGTAGTGCCTGCCCACCAATTCTTTTATACAATAAAGACATGAATTTCAGATAAGCTTTATCTGCTTTGGATAGTTTTTATACTTTATTTCTGTCAAACTGTGTTTTCTTGGGCAATTTTTGTAGATTTACATACAGTAATGGGAAAAAATTGCATGTTTTTGCAACAAAATGTTAGTAACAAAATGCTTTAATATGATTTAATATTAGTTCTTTGCTAACTTTTCTGTTGTATGTTTACACAACACTGGTTCACGGCTCGACTTAGGCGTCTTCTTATGCTTGAATGAATCATACGTCAGTTTTATGTCGCTTAACACCCCCCCCCCCCCCCCCCAAAAAAAAAAAAAAAAAAAAACCCAAAACAAAGACTAGTCTGTACAGAAACAGTGAAAAAGCAGCCAGTGTCCACAGAAAAACTTTGAATGATCTTCAGAAATCTTTCGGAGCTCAAGACTACTTAAAGTAATTACAAATACACCTGGGTCCTTGGAAGCCAAATATAAAGAAATTAGGGCTGGTTTAAGACTTTTGCACAATACTGTATGTCATCCACAAATTTACCAGTATGATGAACTATTTTCTATTGATTTGTATTCATGGAGCAATGCTTGCACAAGAGTTTAAGGAGACAATTCACTCTCCTGAACACAATCTCCTAATTTTGACAGCAAATTTCCCACAGCTCTCACTAAGACCTGTCAGTGCATTGCTGCTCTGTCATGCCTCTTTCAGTCCCTACACTATGTCATATATCTGTCTATCTATACACACACACAGCTGATGTAATCATTTCAAACTGAATTTTCCAATCTTCCACAGCAGTGCCACAGAAATCACTGATGATGACTGCACTAGTTATGCATTAGTTGCATTTAGTGTGTTATATTTTTAATCACTAATGACAGCCGCCTTAAAATCAACAGCAAATTCTTAAATACAGGCACATAACAAATAATTTAGATCTGCAAATACAAGAACACATTGGCAGATATATTTACAGCTTTCATAAGATCATGAATAAATACATATTGTAGCTTTATTTACATTACATTGGATTTATATACAGTGAGGGTGGTATGTGTATGTGAGGAACTATTGTGTAAAAAGAAATACATTTCTTTATCCCCGAATATAAACAGGAAAAACATAGATGTGTAATAAATATTGTTTTTGTCTGAGAGGAATGCCAAGCTCCTGTGCCGTGACTCACCACAGCAGCCCAACCTGTCACCAGAGCCTTGTTTTATTTTTATGAATGAAGACTGAGTCACAGGTTGTATGTGCTCCAAATCCAACATACCCTGCCACACTCTCTGTTATATGTGCTTTTTCCCATTTTCCAGATGGACATACTTTGCATTCTGTGCTGTCTTATCATTTTCAGGCTTGAAGAGAGCTTGGATGTCAAGCATGGCCTTTTGAATATGCTGACCAAACCGATATGAGTCCTGCAGGTCAGACAGAGAAGGAGCAATCAGAGCAAGAGATAAAAACAGGAAGAGTTGGATCTATAGTATGCAGTGCTCTTTTTTTCTGTCTTACTGTGTCAGGACTGGAGAACTTGCTGGAGATGTGGAATGTGATGAGGTTTTCCCCAACAATGATATAAGACACACCGTAACCATCGTCAGCTACCTAAAAAAGATAACAAAGAGACGCTGTTACATTTCACATAGCCCTCCTTGATCAGGCCAGCAGGTAAGAAAGCTATGACTGTAACTTTTTGCACATGTTCATATTGCATCAAATTAACTCACAGGGCCAAATCCACCCCCACCACACACATATTTCGGGAACTTGTTGATGTCAACTAAATTGAGCTGCTGCTGTGGAGTCTGGCTGGTGGACAACTTCCAGGGCTCCGAAAGCACCTTTAAGCATTACGCAAAGACAGTGAATTTAGTTTGGAAAAGAGCATTATACAACAAAAACACATTAAAAACACATGATAGATAATAGAGCTAACCTTAGTAAGAAATGGTGAGTCAACACCAAGGTATTTAGATACTATATAGAGACAGAAAAGGTGACGATCGATCCCAGAACCAGTCATGGCCAGACGATACATGTTTTGGTGCTTTTCTGCTGCTTTCCGAAACAGGGCAAGTCTCTGGGCATTCTGACAACATAAACAACAGGCAATGTAGTTTCTAATATTTCTAAATAAATAAATAAAAACTGCATTAAAATAATTTTTAGATTTCTTTATCAATGAAGGAAAGTACCAGCTTGACCCTGTCAGAACATCCAAGAGCTTAAAGTCCAGGGCACTGACACACATTACCTCTAGGTCTTGGTCACCATGGTCTTAGTAGAACAACATGTTCTTTAACAATGTGACCCATCGGAAAATCTAAAACTGAGTACATGAACGTCCCGTGACTACAAGATAAACATTATAAACCACATTAAGTCCAAAGTTGTTGTCTATTTTTATTAAAAACTTCTCCATTAAAATGCCTTTGACCTGTGATTCTCTTTATACACACCTGTCGAGCAGCTGAATGATATGACCTTTTTATTTGTTGTGGACATGGTTATTTGTTTTGCCTACCGTCGCACCAGCGTCCTCCATGGCTCTGACGAATGCAACCGCCTCAGAAGTGCAGGAGCGCACTGTCTCTGTCCGCCCATCTCTGAACATACGTGTCATCGATGATTCGTACGTCAGACAGAACACACGCTGGTCCTATAAAGCAAAGAGTTATCTATTAGTTGATGGTTGTAGATACATTTAAAGAAATGTCAGTGATTCTATGAACTATGGCAGGCCTACCCTAAACTGGGCCAGCTGCAAGGCCAGCTGAATAAAGGCATCAGGGCTTGTTCTGCACTTCTTGATCAGGCCTTTTCCAAACTCAGCAAACAGATAGCCATGGAAGTCCACATCATCAGCTATCTGCTTGGCTGAGAGGTATGACGTTTCAATGACATTTTGGCACTTAGAGAGGGTAAAAGAATATCCTAATTAGTTTGTGTACAGATCTAAAACACCATTAAATTAAAAGAAAAAACTAAAAACAATACTGGATATAAGAAATAAATACAAATTTTTCTATACCTCATTTGGAATCTGCCATTGTATTCGAGTGGGATGAGGCAGGTTTTTGTTCACATCCCCTTTACAATGTCCCTCCTCAGTGTATCCAAGATGGAAGCAGTCTGTTGATAGAATATACTTAAAAGAAAAAAAAATGCAGCTGAAGAAAATTTGCATTCTTTGAATCATTATTTTAGGATATTTTCAGAACACTTTTCCTACCTCCCACATGTGTCCTACAATTGGTGCATCAGCCCAAGAATGTTCAACATTTACACCCATTTTTCCATTTGGATAAGAGATCAATGTAAAAGATTTGTCAAACCACCTGCAAGAAAAACCCCAACTTCTTTTAGGGAATCAGTTTGGTCAAAGTCAATAAAAGGCTTGGTCTTCTTTGCCTACCTGTCATAACATTTTCCATGCAGCAGGGACTTGGCGTAGCTATCAAGTGAGTTGGTCTTTGCAGGATCGTAACCCTGCGGCTCATCATCCAATGTCAGGAAGAAGGCAGCTGACTCGATTGCATCCAGGGATACTTTGTTTATGCCCTGGCTAAAATATTTTATCCGAGCCTGAGCCCATGGAACCCTAAGGGTGAGAGTGAGACTGTTTCCCTTTTCTGCTGAAAGTGTTTGAACATTTAACCTGCTTACCTGCTTTTTTAAGGTGTTTTTGTTTGTATATACCTGTATCCTGCTGTCAGGGCAGCTAGTTTGAGCTCTCCTGGTTGAGGTTCTGATGTATCATTGAGAATCCTTTGAAACTGTGTTTCAAGTTCACTGGGCAAAAGGTGACGGCCTCCAGTGTAAAGCCACACCTGGAAGAACCGACCCTTGTGGAAGACAACCAGGTGTTTCCGATCAGTCAGGTGCTGCACAAAATCTGTAAAGATTGTTAAGCCAGTAAAAAATTCGATTTAATTTAAGTTACACACAGTGACTTACTGAAAGCACAGCATCAAAGATATGTCCCAGTAGCTTTACAGAGCGATGGAACCTATTTGCTGTGAAATCATTAATAGAGATGTACCCACTAGTGCTGCATACTGGACAATGGGAAGTATCTTATCTGTGACTGATGATTGAGCACTCATACAGTACAGATCTAAACATTTGCTCACCTGTTTCAATGCCAGGAATGCGAGTGGTGTTAAACATCCTCTCCATCTGAGTAGAACACATAGGAACAGTCCCCAAAGCCCTCAGCTGAGCAGAAAAAGTTAAATAGAAGTCAACACAGAGTTTAACCTTGCAATAAAACGAGAGAAAAGAGTAATTGTAATGGCAAGCTATACCGGTGCAAGTTCACCACGTTCCAGTTTGCGTCTGTATTGCAACATGGCATGTACCACATTTCCTGCTCTTGCAGCCTGACGGTGTGTTGGGGTCACGTACAAGAGGTCCTTCACACAATAAATGGAATGACCAAACACAACAAAGTGACAACACAAAACAGAGAACAAACACAGATAACAGACACATTTATTTGAAAAGTTAAAGATGACGTGTTTAAATTATTTAAAATAAATTATTACCTCATTCCCATTACTAACATAAAAATGAAAAAACGCTCAACTGATGTACTGACAGTTTTACATACCATTATATAGAAGTTACTGTTGACCATGATAGGACTCCTGCCCCTGAGGTAAATGTACTCCTCCCACCAGTCACTTACCTGGAGAAAATTACAGGTTTTTATTGTCTATCATTACAATTCAAGACAATTTCAGTAGCATGTTAGACAGAAAACACTACTCACATAATTTGTTGCCCACCATGATTTTAAGATTAGGCATCTCTGCAGTTGAGCTGCTTTGTTTTCTTTAAAATCACTGGCCAAAAGCTCCATTTTATTGTACTGCTCATTGTCCAGCAGAGGTCGAACTGACTCAAGGTACTGTGAAAAGAATATCATACGCAGGGAGTAGTGTTACATAGAAGCAGACGTCACGTAATAAAATGACTTCTATTTGCCCAACATCTCTAAAATTAGAAATATCCTGTCTCAGAGTGATGCAGAAAAACTAGTACATGCATTTATTACTCCTAGGCTGGACTACTTTTTACTATCAGGAAGTCCTAAAAACTCCCTGAAAAGCCTTCAATTAATCCAAAATGCTGCAGCAAGACTGACAGGGACTAGAAAGAGAGAGCATATTTCTCCTGTTTTGGCTTCCCTTCATTGGCTTCCTGTTAAATCCAGAATTGAATTCAAAATCCTGCTCCTCACATAAAGGTCTTAAATAATCAGGCCCCATCTTATCTTAATGACCTTGTAGTACCATATCAACCCATTAGAGCACTTTGCTATCGGACTACTTGTTGTTCCTAAAGTGTTTAAAAGTAGAATGGGGGCCTTCAGTTTTCAGGCCCCTCCCTCTGTTGAACCAGCTTTCAGTTTGGATTCGGGAGACAGACACTACCTTTACTTTTAAGATTAAGCTTAAAACTTTCCTTTTTGCTAAAGCATATAGTTAGGGCTGGGTCGGGTGGTCCTGAATCCTCTCTTAGTTATGCTGCAATAGGTGTAGGCTGCTGGGGGATTCCCATGATGCACTGAGTATTTCTTCTTCAGTTACATTTGTCACTCACTATGTGTTAATAGACTTCTCTACATTGAATCATTAATTGTTATTAATCTCTATCTCTCTTCCACAGCATGTCTTTTATCCTGTCTTCCTTCTCTCTCCCCAACTGGTCGCAGCAGATGGCCGCCCCTCTATGGTTCTGCCGGAGGTTTCTTCCTGTTAAAACAGAGTTTTTCCTTCCCAATGTTGCCAAAGTGCTTGCTCAGGGGGTCATTTGATTGTTGGGGTTCTCTCTGTACGTATTATTGTAGGGCCCCACCTTATAATATAAAGTGCCTTGAGGCAACTGTTGGTGTGATTTGGTGCTGTATAAATAAAATTTAATTTAATTTAATTAACAAAACATTGACATATCAGTTGAAAGGTATAACCAGAAATTCTGGAAGACATCCAAGACAGCTTTTCTGCAAGAGGACGTGCCAAGTTCTTCCCAAAAACCTACTGAAAAACTGTACACAATTTGAGCAGGGTGCAGGAAGGCTGCTGGAGCAGCATAGGTAGTATTTTTATACCTGTGCTTGGTTAGTCTAATAGGTTTTTGTATATCAACTGAATTATTGACAAGAACTTCAGCTGGTATAGATTGAGTTCAGTGTGAGTTTAGATTCAGGAACTGATGGAACAACAATAACTAAAAGCTTCTATGCATAAAAATCTCAACTACTTGTAATGATGTCCAGACCACGTTTCTATGTTTTTAGAAAACTATGGGAGCACAAATAAGATATGTGTTTCTGATCATGCAAATCCATTACTGTAACTACATACCCTGTGAATTGTATCATCCACACTGGGCACAGGAAGCCTGGGTAAGGAGGCCTGGAAACTGTAGAGCAAGGGTCTGCGTCCAGAAAACATCTTTACCAGGCACTGGTAACAAAAAAACAAACAGAAAAAGAAAAAAATCAGTGAAGATCCCTTCTCTTTAATGACAGAACCAAAAAGTCCCAAATGAAATAAGAGTCATGCCATGAATGAAAGTGAGACGAACATACCAGCCACACTTTAGTTGATGTACTCATTTTTCCATGGGACTCAAAAATCCATCCATGATAGGACAGAAGAGCTTTAAGAGTGTATCTCAGGAGGTAGATGAGGAACAGCCACAGTCCTGTGGCAAACAGGATGGCACTCAGCACTGCTCGTGTCTGTACTGACATACAGTCTCTGCTCAGAAAATGCAAAACACCGTCTTTGTCAATAACGACATAAAAACAGATAAATGACTCAAAATAACCGCATCGCTTGTCCAGTAAAGTCTAAAGGTCAAGTGAAATACTTCAAAACTGGGCTTTGTGGGATTACTGACCGATATGGTAGGTTTTCCTTGATGGTATCCATCATTCCCATAGACAGGTCTGTGTGGATATATAAAGAGCTCATCATGGCAATTACAACTATTAGCCAACTGGAGGGACTGGCAGGGTAGACTCCTGCCAATACACCATTCTGTGGATATAAAATACCACTATTGGTTAGTAACAAAAGGTCTCTCCTTTCAGTTTGGATATTACCATATTAAGTGCCAGTTTTTGTACCTTGAATTGAATGGCTTTCTTCTTCCATGCTGTCACTCCTGATAGGTAGATATTTTTGATGACTTCTTGGCTCAGTTTAAAGTCCACACCATCTGGGCGCACAGTGAACTGGAAGCCTACCGCCTGATGTGCCTCAGCCATCTCTGTGTTCTGCTAACATGAACAGCATTGAGAACTTATTACATTTAAAAAAAAATAAAAAATACAGTGGTCTATAATGTTTTATAATATCTCCTAATAAAAAATACACATAATAAATTAATGTTAATTCATTCAGGATTACAGAGACCAAAGTGGTGCCCAGAAAACAAATTTATTTACAATAAAATGTATCCATCCATTCATCCATCCATCCATTAAGTTTCTTACCCAGTATAACTGAAAATGAATATAAAAATTACTGTACTTAGAACTACGACCCTCAACTGTTTTGCTGGCCAGCTGTCCCTGTTTTTAAAAGGGGCTATTGGGGAGACGTTGGTAGGAAGTAAAACACTCCCAAACAATTAAAAAATAAAAATAAAAGAAGAAAAATAAAGAAGGAAAATTTAAAAAATAAATAAATAAATCAGCAAAAACCACACCATAAAATTATTTAAAAAATGTAAAATACTCCTACTGGTGATGTAATGCCTTAACTAATAGTTTATCCACTAAAATGTTTTTGTTTTTTTGGGTTTTTTTTTTTAATGACAGCTACAAATGTTTGTCCTACCAAGATCTTAATGTCCAAAATGCATACCTTTTGTTGTTTAAAGTCCCACACAGGCCTAGAGGGTGTCGGCACCTGTCTTAACCACTGGATGCCAGGTAAAAAATGAAAATCTGAATAGTGGTTGTTAAAGGTTTCAGAGATTTACGACTTCATGGTGATAACACACTCTAAATTATTTTCCACAGAAAAAAGAAGCTATATCTGTAAAGATCCCAATTTTGAATCATGCCTACTTATTACTAGTCCATTGAAAGGTCGTCACTGAGAGACTTACAGACTGATTTTCAGCACTTGCCACTGAACTCCCTCATCATTTCCCTCATTTCTTTCCCCATTGGGCCATGCCCAGGTTTGACTAAACATTGGGTATTTCATTAACTGTTGTCATACCACAGTTAACCTCAAGAAAAAAAAAACAATCTTTCACAGATGTGACTGACGGCAGTTTTAAAGAAAGCGGCTCTATTTGTCCTGTTTGCTCATAATGTGATAAGGTGGGTCACTGGCAGAAGTTTAACAGGTGTCTAAATGCAAAATAAATACACTGAAGGTTGAAAGGGTTCAGTCTTTGTCTGAGAAATACGATGACCTTCCTTAATTCTTAACAAAAATATCAGGACTTCCCATAGCAGTCCATATAATGGTTGGGGGCAGCAGGTCTAGTATTTCTTTTTCCATGTCATATGACTGAACAGTCACCAAGTGGGACAAAGTTCAGTGGCCAGATATAGTGGTACACCGGCTGAGCATGTGTGCAATCCGCAGACGGGCATGGAAATATAAACACAGAATACAACACGCAAATGTGTGCAAACCTACTGGTATAATTTAAGATTTAGAAAAGCTCTGCAGCTTTGTTAATATAGAAAAATTTCAAAATCTCGCAGATATCTAAAGATTTTTGTCTGTTATTGAAAACCCTCTTATAATATTCCAATTTTAATGCCCAAGCAAAATTTTAGCATTACACTTAGAAGCAATCAGAAGAAAAAAAAAGCAAACATGCAGAAATGAGCAAAAATAACTTTACCTTTTTAGGGCAGTGTGAGCCTAAACCAATGGAGCAAAGGAAAGCTATGACTTTGGTTTGTGTCAGTGAGGCAATGAATTTCTTCTGAGCTCAGGCTTATGTGCTCTGTGCCCTTGGAGTGGCTTTCGTCAGGTTGTGGTCAAGTTTGTCCTTTCCTGTGCTTTACACACCTCCCCACCACCATCCTCGGTTTCTCTCTCTCTCTCTCTCTCCCATGTCATTGTAACAAGACACCAAACAGAGACAGAGCCTAACTGGCTACGTAACTGAATCCGCTGTAGCGCTGTGTTGAGAAGTAACAGAGAGCCATGTGACATTTCACCTACTTAGAAGTACATCTCTGCTATGGCACCAATAAATAAATAAATAAAACACTGTAATACCAGTTTTATATTTGACACCGATGAGAATGGTTAAAATGGTAAATGGTAAATGGCCTGTATTTATGTAGCGCCTTACTAGTCCCTAAGGACCCCAAAGCGCTTTACATATCCAGTCATCCACCCATTCACACACACATTCACACACTGGTGATGGCAAGGTGGTGATGGTTAGTAGGACTTGAAGGTGTTAATCAAGGCAAGAAAGGTATTGCATTGTATATACTGCATTATTTTAATGTAAACAAATCAAACATTCAACATAGCGGGGTAAACTGGTCTTACATTTTAGGAAATATGAACACTGGACAACATAAGGACTGGGAAGTGATCTAGAAGTACTTGGGCTATTGCAAACTACATTCAGCCCAAAAGAACCTGCACACAACATATGTGTGCAAAGATGCTAACCATAGCATTAGAAATGAAGATAAAAGGTAGCTTCATAGCGAGTGAAGATGGGTAGAGGAGGGAAAGCTTTGAGGGAGAG
The DNA here is from genome assembly GCF_057381915.1 of Diplotaxodon limnothrissa. Lineage (NCBI taxonomy): Eukaryota > Metazoa > Chordata > Actinopteri > Cichliformes > Cichlidae > Diplotaxodon > Diplotaxodon limnothrissa. The sequence goes on from NC_140602.1 coordinate 9,517,720, forward strand.
TGTTTGGAGGTCCATGCTAACAACAGTGTTGTGCTCAACACTTGGCATCATCAGGATCTGATCACCAGCCACTGTCCCCTGACCTGCAAATGCCACTTTCTCAGCGCTGTAAACCTGGGGGGGAAAAAGAGCATTATCAACAATTTAAATGGAGTGAAAAATTACTTTGAATGAATATGTTATTTAGGCATCCAGATAATCCAGTGCTCTTCTAATATGAGTGTGGGTTTGTTGATTGTTTACCGGCCCCCATTTCTGTGACTCCGCACAGAACGAGGTTACCACATTCTCTGAGTTGTTGCCACCAATCACAAGCAGCCTGTCCGTGGCCCCCAGGAAGTAAAGTGTAGGGAGATCTACGCTGGCTCTGGTAAGGGTGGGAAGCAGTTCAGACCATACATCTAATAGAGAAAGAAAGAATTCAAAAGAACCATTTATGAATCAGTGTACAGCTTGTAAATGTAAATCTAGAGCCGGTGAACTATACCGAAGGCATTTTCCAGACAGCAGCACACATAAGAGTGAGCTTTCTGTGCTGGAAATAAAACCAGGTTTCTTTTGCTGAGCTTGGTTGCTTTTTTCCAGATGTATGCACCTTTCTTTGTGTTGTACTGCAGTAACAACTTCTCTCCAGTCCTCTGGATGCTCCCCAGCACATAGATACACTGTCCAAGGGTCGTAGCAAGAGGAACATCATGGGACAAAGACATGGTGAACTGGAAGTCAGTGAGTGGCAATGAGGACACAAACCTGAGGCAGAGATTATACCAATAACTAAAGGAAGCTTTTTTTTTTGGAAGAGAAACAATTAGAAAGCATCAAGTGCTGCAGAAAGCTGCTAGCTGTTTTGAACTAACAAAGAGGAAACAAACCTCCACTTATCTTTCCATGGGTCATAGCACTCTACAGCTGTGTAGAGAGCTGTGCTGGAGTCTGGAGTTACTAGAGAGTCCAAGTACCAGCCTCCCACTGCGTAAATACAGCCTTCACAGGCCACTGCACTGAAGTGCCTTCTGTGCTGTGGATATGACAGATGGCGACACTTTTCATTAGTGTTATATAAACGATGGAAAAAGACAAGGCAAGAGGAATTCGCTGGGGCTAAGACAAACAGGCAGACTGGCCACCTGCTTGAGACTCAAACTGGGAGACTGCTTACTTTTATCAGAGGAGATGTGGTGACCCACGTATGAGTAAAGGGATTGTATCGAAAGGAAGCCATGCTAAACTCCCAGCCTCTCTTCATACGCTCCCTGTAACCTCCTATGACATACAAGTAGTTGTAAAGCACCACTGTTGTAATACACCACTTATCAGCCCGAAAGGGAAGCTCTGTAAGTGGACACCAATCTCCACTGTCCTCTGATCCTTGCAGGGTGAATATGTGTCGTGCATGTTCTGTTTCTGGATCCTTCCAAGAACTCAGGTTCTCTTTCCGTAGGGTGCAGAGGTGTCGGTCTCCTCGAGTCCTCAAGTGGACAGCTTCTTCCCTCTCCTCTTCATTCAGGCACCTGAGGTATAAATCGATTTTAGTGAAAGACAAACATTTAAAATTGGGGAATTGAAACTTTGCTTACCTGATGATGTCTGGGAGCTCCAGCAGGTTTCTACTCAAGTAAGTCAGTACTGTCATCTTCAGTTCCACACAAAAGATCTCATGAGCAAGACTCAGGTATGACAAACAGTTAGATGGGCTGAGCTCATCTGTCAGGACTGACAGGCACTTTGAGAGGAAGGCATCTGCTAGAAGATAGTTGCTTACCTCCAGAGACAGAAAGAGAAATATAAGAAATCATGATGTCACTCCTAGGAATTTGAATTACTAGCCAAGGAGGTTTATATATGAAGCTGTACCTTTATATGTGCTCCCAACTCATTTTGGGGAACTTTGAAATTATTATTGAAGGAAAACTCAAGCAGATTGCGGAAGATGGAAGAGGACACGTGATCCATGTGGATGAGGCTCTCAGAGGTCTCTCTCATGCTGGACTGGGACAAAGCTCGGAAGTACTCACTGCACTCTGAAAGTCTTTGTAGGTTCACCTTTGAAATAAATTATTAAACCAAGTTTTTTAAACGGCCTTTTGTTAACCAGTATGACTGGAAATCTCACACTTTGCTTAATACTCACAAGAAAGGCATGTGGGCTGGTTTGGACTGTAACCTTGGTTTCATCACCATCTCCAAGGAGATATGTGCGGAGCGCTTCATTAGTCTTCCATTCCTCTGAGTCTGTTTGGCATAATGCTCTGTCTGTGACAGCTGAGGACGCTATCCAGTTGTTGACTATTGGAAAAGCATCCAAAATCCTTCTAAGAATGCATTTCAGCCAAAAGCTTACCCACTCAAAAAGTATCATAACGTATTGCCTGAGATTATTCATCTGAATGACCGAGCGCTGTCTGGATCAAAGTTGCACCTCACTGTAATTCAGAAATGAAATGCAGGTCCTCCATATAAGGTAAGCCAGGCCCGCTGAAGAATTCCAACAACCTCTGCACAATGGAAAAATAGAAGCATTTTAGTCCATGTGCTGTCAGCTGCTCTCCATTTCCCTGCCTCAGCTCTCACAGTCACGTGACCTTTAACGACGTAAACACCAAAACGTCAGGGTCCGATTTCGTACTGCTTGGCGCTCTAATAAGCACGGCGAATAAAATGCTAGAAAACGTTTCTTGCCCTGCAGCAGACCAGGTGGACTCAGAAGGGTCTCTTAATCTTAGAGCAGTGCAAGTCTTTCTGCCTGATCTATTCTTGGATCACAGAGGTGGGATAGTGTTCAGTCTGAACATCATCGGTCACTCAAATTACTTTGTAGTTAGCTTACCTTCACATCTCTGTAAAACTTATCTAGACATGAAATAAAGCTTTAGCAGCTGAAAGATGTAAGACGAGCTTTTAAGCACATGTGTTTATTCGCATTTAAACTGAATTTGTTTAACAGAATAAAATTACAGAAAAGATGTTCCTTAAAAACAAAAACAGTCACAGGTAGTTAATGAGTAAACTTTCAAGTTTCGTCTTTGTGTAAAACATTGTTTTGGAAACTTTGATGTCAAATTGATGTACATTTATTCAAATATAGAACAAAGTCAAAATAAATAAAAGCATGTCAAAAAAAGCACTTCACATTCAAATGGGCTACAGTAATTGACTGTAACACGTTTTTATTATTGGTGAAACGTGCACAAATATTCCAATTTTTTAAAATATTTTCTAAAAGATTGGTATATTTGGTAAGAATGTCACATATTTGAAGCAGCAGGTATAGAAGCAATTTTAAACAAGTGGAAACAAAACAGAGTCAAATGGGCAGGTAGTTAGTGCAGCAGAAATGCACTGTAATAACAGTTATCTTAATTAGTGACAAGGACAAAAAAAAAGAAAAAAAAAGACTGACATAAATGCTGTAAGCCATTTTTCATACATGAACTCTGCATGTTGCTTTAAGTTGCAAAATGCTGATGCAGTACATAAGAGAGCCTGTTTCAGATGTGTTCTCATTATGGGAAAAGCTTTGTGCAAGTAAGGAGAGGGTGCTGTCTGGATAAAGCATGCAGGAGTTGCTATACACCACTACCACTTGCGCAATTCTCACATCAGTGCGATAGGACACAAAGTAAACTTTCTGCTTTGAATGTCCAAAACAGATCAGCGCTCCAGTTCATGTGTAAAAACAGCTTTACACTTTCTAATAGTTAAACTGACAGTATTTTTTTTTCTACAGTGATGAAAATTTATGCAAACTGTATATTTTTAAAAAAAAGTCCTTACATAATAATTTGCTAAATGTAGGCAAGTTTGTAATGTAACAGTTAAAGAATAACTGGTGTGGAATATTTTTAAATTGTTTAAGGAAAAGGTTATGAAGCATGGAGTGATTAGGTAATAAGGGTCTCAGTTATTCCCTCACTGAATAGTCAGAATCAGCCCTTTACGATGAAAACTATGCACCCTATGAACATCACAAGGGTGAGGTAGATCTTTTACACAAATGCATCCCATGATAAAAGTGTCTAATAATGGTCCAAGGAAGTGAAGTGCATCTAACAAGTGTTTATATGAAAGAAAACCAGTTGTGAATCAACTGTGGCCCCCAAAATGATGACAACATTTCACAATAAGGGTATTCATGAGTAAAATAGAATGCCTGAGGTGCAGAGGCTCTTTTTTGTCATTTCAGCTTAAGCAGACAGGCATAGTTCCAACACAATGTAGGGGGCAAGCTTGAAGAATGATAACGACAAACAAATGAGACAGTACATTTTGATTAACAAGCTGGATCTCAGCTGAAGAGCTTCTTTTGCTTGAAGTAGGCATCAAAACGACACTGGGCGTAGTCCTGCAAGACAATGTGGTTTATTACAAAAAATATAAATGTGTGACTTGCGCTACACTAAAAGAGAATAATAACAACAGTAATAAGAATCAAACACTCCTTACCATGTATCCAAACTCAATCTTGGATATCTTAGCTTGTATGATGGACCAGACCCCCCAGAGGAAGTGTGATGCTAATGCATATCTACAATTAAAAAAAACAAACAAACAGAAAATCCAGTGATCTGTTGATCTGCTGTAACTTGTTCTAATTGATCGTCAGCACTGCTGTAAAATCTATTTAAGGCTGTTTTACCTGTTTGCTTCAATTATTAAATCTTCTTCAATTTGTGTCTGGTCCACAGCAACGTTAGTGTCTTTGTGCTGTTCTGCCAAATAACTTCTAATAAAAAGAAGCTGAAATTTAAAAAAAATTTACAAGTTAGTGAGTGTGGCTAAACTTCCAGCTGTTTCTGATTTAACTGATTTGATTTGACTGCATGTGCAGCATTTGATCTCGCTATTAAACATAAAAATGTATGAAGTTTCACCATTAGATGGCACTGCATAACCAGTCTATCCCATCAAGGGAGATGACTTCAAAGTTTTGGTTTGAACATCAGCCCAGTTTTATTTTTCCAAGGAAAGATTAGTAGAAAATTTTCTAACTAGCTTTATATCAAAACAATAAATAAGGAATCAGATCCTAAATGTACTGAAGAGAAAGAAAAACAAATATAGTGAAGCTGTGCGAGTATTAAATCAAGACAAAACACAGCACAATATTTGTGTCATTAATTGAATGCATCTATTAAAAGTGAATCCAGGACTTACTGTCAAAAATCAACCAGTGTGCGTATACATATCTCCAAGTAAATGTTTCAAATCCAAGTTTTCTGCACGGTTTTCCTTGACAGTACATCAACTTACCTTCTATATTATTACAACTTCTATATTCATAATTACAATGCAGCATGTCAGGAGTAACTAATTTAAGCAGTGTTAAAAATGCAGCTCAATTTGAATACTCTTTATTTGGCGCTAGTGTTTTTTCGGACTGACCTGCTGCTCTCTGGTTGGATAGTTCTCTGGTGTGGCTTTGTAGAAAGGCCACTCATTGTAGGTGTAGTCGTACATCCACTCACAGAAATGGTTGCCAAAGTCAAAACCCCTACAAAAAGGAACACATTGTGTTATTTACCTTCACGTACAGGTGGCACAATTATTTGATTGCTAAATCAAGACAACATTCCCCTTACACATTACCTGTAGTTGTAACTGCTGTATTCAAAGTCTATGAGCATGAGTTTTTCCGCTGAGGAATGCTTTCCGTCTTCCAGCATGAGGATGTTGCCTGCAGCAACAAAACAAGAAGTGAGGCTTTAGCTTAACAAAATGAAGTAGTAGCATTTACTACCAGACTGGTCTTCCAATATTACATTTCTTTTGACATTATAAAAAACTTTAATGTGAAATAACTTATAGTTTGAATCATAATTAAATGATAAATCTTCATTGTATAATGCAAAAAAAAAAAAAAGAATCCAAATGTCCTTTTTGCCCTTAATTCTAATACTGAAAACATTAAAGCATACATTGATAATTTACAGTAAATTGTGCCTTTAGCATCTTGGCACAAGCTTTTTTTGTTGGCTTTGCAAAGACTGTCCTAAAGAGATGAACTGAAATTTTCACAGTTTGGTGTAGAAGAACTCAACTGGTCTGCACAGAGTGCCGATGTCACACCTTTAAGATGACATGGAACAGTTTTTGTGAAGCAAGTTTATCAGCTGTCAGCTTATGTGTATCAAACCCTGAAAATGCTTTTATAGCTGCAGAGCTATGACTATAGCTTAACATGAGCTGTCCCTATTAAAAACTACAACCCAGCTTGCTCTTGACTTATATAATGCACAGCTTTCGTAAGAATTGTGACAGTGAAACCAGAGGGTGGGATCTATCGGACCACACCAGAGGCGTAATGATAGGCGGAGCTATGACTGGATGGATGGATGGAAGATTTTACCTTCTTGGACGTCATTGTGGCAAAACACCACTGGTGAGGGAGTTGCTGCGAGCAAAGCACTGTTGTGGAGACATGGGGCAAGAAAAACCAAGTAGGTGATGAAAGAAAAAGAGAGAAACTTGAACACACAAATCTTAGTGATGGATATGCAGCTAGTGCATTTTATGCAATATAACACTACAATTTAGAACTTCCATGAGAAAAGTGTAGACATCCTAATCTACCAGAATTAAACTTAAGCAATAGCACACAATAAGTGAATAAACTGTGTCAATATTGCACCGTAAGATAAACTGAACTAATCAACAGTTATTACAGGTCCACTCTTATTTGTTGACAGCATGGATAGAGCACTGTACAAAAGTCAGGGGTTACTAATACTACGATTTAGCACAATTATTTCTGCTATTCAGCCAGGATATGTAAAGATATTAAATGTGATAAACACTAAGCCATTCAAACCAAGTAAAAATTTACAAATCAATACTCTTGTACAAAAGCGAAAACTCCAAAATAACGTCAGTGACAACAGCAGTCGATTATATAACTGACACTTTGATCACTAGTAATTCCTGACCATAGAGAGAAGGCCAAACTGCCTAGAACAAGCTAAGATAACAGTACCCTGCAGTCACATACGCAACATGCTGTGACAGATACGCTTTCAACTCAGATAAATCTGAAGGCTCAAGTTCCTTGCAGCAGACAGCAACTACATATGTGAAACCAGTACATATAAACAAGACAATAAACACTGGTCTGATTCTCTAGCTGTTCTAAGGTCAGACTACCCAGACAACTCAGCAAGTGAACTTGTGGAAGCACTGGGACAAAGGTCACCTATCAGATGGAAGAATGAATTCCAAAGATTACATTTATGTAAGTAACGTAAGCAGAGCTACAATCCTTCCAGCTTTGAATAATGCAGCAAACCTTTTCACATAAAGACTCATTTTAGTGTAGGGCTGTGCGATATGACCAAAATCTCATATCCCGATATAAGAATTCTATCGTTCCGATAACGATATAAATCACAAAAATGTAACATTTTCTGTAAATTCTGTGAATCTCGGGCAGCTCGACTTGCAGGAAGTGTTTCCAGCTGGGCATGTAGCTGGAGTCGAGTGTTTTAACCGATGCATGAAACTATACATTTTTAGACATAAGTTGTAACGGCCGCCGTTTTCTTTGTGAGTATTTATTACACGGCGTGCTGCGGGGAAAAGCCTGTTCTAACGTTTGAGTCTAAGGTTTATTTTTTCGCACCTGACGGCTCTTTTTTACTTCTCATCTGTAAACACTCTGCATCTTTCACGTGATTCAGGTTTTTTTTGAAAAGTCTCAACAGGATCTTGAGCTTTATTGTGAAAGGTTTATGTGGAAAATAAACAAGTGGACACACGATGCTGTTACCTTCGTTGTTGCTAACGACAACGCATGAAAACAGGCGCTTGTCTGTCCGTAGTGTGGTTATATTAAATATAAGAGAAAGAGAGAACTTTAAGAAATTAATATAGCCACTACAGTGACAGTCAAAACGATGAAAAAATATTGCCGTAAAGAGTTTATTTTGCGACACCACGAAACAAACAATAGCGTAAAATGAAACGATAGACGTTTTTATATCATCATCCGATATATATCGTTATATCGAACAGCCCTATTTTAGTGGTAACCTTACTTGTCTGGTGGTGAGGATACATGACAGTTTTCTAAATGTCTCTAACAACACTGACAATCATTGATTTATACAATGACCTAAAACTTTATTGATTTAACAAAACTCATTTTCAAAGTCTTGATGTTGGCATGGTTACCTTATGGCCTCACCAGCAAACAGAAAGTCAGCACAAACTGTTTAGCTGCTAAATCTCTCTCCAATGCGTGACTCATACCCACTTTGTGAAGTTTTTGTTTGCGTTCCTGTATGAAAATTCGAGCATGTAATATGAGACGGCTCTGATAAGAGATCTAGCAGTTGGCTAGAGCAATGCAAATTACATCATTGTTCACATAAACATATTAAAGCAGGAGCTTTGTACTGTTTGTACTCTCTTCCTGACACTAGTGTGAGAGTCAGGAGGGGACTCACTGATTTGTCTTCTTCTCAATCTAAAGCTTTGTTTAAACTGTGTCCAAAAAGACAGTATACAGAATCTAGAGCCTGCGTTCCAACTCACCGGAGGCTTCTCAGTTCAGCAGGAAGGTCCAGTTTCATCAGCTTGTTGTACTTCTTCACATGTGCCTCACGAACAAAACTAATATTCATCACTTGTTCCATGTATCTAAAAACACCACAGACAGAGTATCTTTAACTGTGACTAAGTTACAGTTTGAGCAGTAGAGAGATAACATTCACATGTACTTACTTATCGATGGTCCCAAACAGCCACTTAGGCTTTTTGTTAAAGGGCATAACCATGTTATGGAAACGGGCCAGCTTCGTGGCAATCTCAGCGGAGATGGCTGGGTCCGAAAGCTGACTGGTGCGCATGCGAGTATTCTTGGAAAACAGAAAAACAGCAAAATCTCTTATCACATGGTTTAAAAGACAAACAAAACAAACTGATGGGAATGACTCCAGCAGAAAGCAGCATAAACTCACTGTGTGTATGAATATACTGTGTGTAAACACTGGGGTACATCATACCGGAAGGTACTGTTCCAAGCGTCCCTGGGGGAAGATGCCATAAAGTTTTGGGCCTAAAGCTCGTTCAGCCAGGATGGCAAACATCACACTCTCTAGTACCAAAGAGTCCACTCCCTATACCACAGAGACACATGTGATGGAAGACACACTTACATGAGAATTAATGGCATTTATAGCATATACTGACATCAATAAAGGGGTGCAATCTTCTCTTTAAAATACCCGAATGATACTCTCAGCCACAGACATTAGATGCAACTTCTTGACATACGCGACAGACTAACCTGTAAGATGGCACCATAAACCCTGAGGAGCACCTGGCGAGGTTCGTCTTCCACACATTGCACGTGGTCGGGCAAATTACACAGGTACAGCAGATTACTCAGTCCACCGCTGCAAACAAAAACAACAGTGTTATAACAGCTAGGCCAAGCTAGAAATATCTCTCTCTAATCGAGATTGGAAACCATAAAAAATGTAAGCCAAAAGACAAGGCCACTCAAAGATACTCTTAAGGGTAAATCGATGATTGTTGGGTGCAAATTTACGATGAAATCACTGTATGACTCGTTTTAAGTAGGCGTCTTTTTATTATATCTTAAGCCTTAAAAACAGTAAACAGCACAAGCTTCTTTAGATCAGCCGGAGAGACTCCCTACTGTAGTTGGTTGGTGTTTACATAATCTTCATCGGCCATCTTTTAACGCACATGACCCTTCAAATTTGGACTGTTTCAGTCAGTGTAAACCTCTCACACTGAGAATAGTCTTAATTTTTAAATAAAATCACATGAAAAGATGACCCAGGTTCATTTTCCTTTTGTTTCTTCTTCACTCACGATGAGCTTACACACCACTCCACATAGTTAAGTTACTGTGTCTAAAGTCCCATCTTTACCACCAACGGGTCGCAGCAAATGGCTGCTGGAGGTTTCTTCCTCTTAAAAGGGAGGTTTTCCTTCCCACTGTTGCCAAGTGCTTGCTCAAAGGGGATCGTTCTGATTATTGGGGTTTCTTCAGTATTATTGTAGTGTCTTGACCTTACAATATAAAGCACCTTGAGCCTGTATAAAAAAAAACTGAAGTGAATTACAGTAATGTTGATAATTTGGAGGTCAAGACTGTTGGATGAACGTAGAAAACACTGGGTATGCTATCATTTTGAACCTGCAAACCAGTGTGGGAGGAAAACAAACAAACAAATGTCAGCTCAGAATAAGCCCACAGCTGACCTGCCACTTTTCCAACACTCACAGCGTCATAAGTTGTCTGACAGCGAGATAAGTAAACACTAAGGAGAGGTGGGTGTCCCTGCAGCTGACCCAACGTAGCAGAAACCATCAAGGATCTTGGATCTTATCGTCGCTTTACTTGAAACCATGAACACAAACATACTGGTTCCTACAGATTAGTATGTTTTAAAAAACGACTAATAATAATACCCTATCATTTAAATGAAGACATTATTGTGTTTTATTATCCACCGTACTGCTATAACTTTTAAGAATTTTACCTGACAATGCTGATTTGAAAATCAGCATCTTCAATGGTCTTCCACGACCCCGACAGAAAGTCTCGGCACCAATTTATGGCCTTATCCCTGGTGTCCCGGTCGACCTCTTCGCTTCTCCCATCCCGGAAGGACTCTGCCTCCGAGTCGTCATCACAGTTGGCCCCTAATAGCGGACTATGAGTCCTTAGGTGTCTCTGGTTTAGAACAAGCGTGCTCTCCACTTGCTTCTTCACAACCGGAGTATCTGTTTCTTCTGTAGTGACTGTGGCAATGCTGGTGCTGTAATTCTCCGGCCCTGAACTATTTTCTTTGCCTAAACCCGCTTCGCCGCAACTGCTTGCTACACTTCGGCTGGGCTGCATGTTGAATTTCCGGGCGGACAGTGAAGGAATAGCAGGGTGAAATGTCGGTCTGAGGCGACAGGAGGGGCTCGCTGACACACGCAGTCCGCCTGTAAAGCTGCTTAACCGGAAGAGCCGACCATAACTGGATATTATGAACCGCATGGGAGGCGGCTGACAGCGTAACCGTAATATATTCAGATTGCTGTAAACTCATTACGCAGACAACGTACCAGTGGATTGATGAGCCGAGATGAAGAATTCGACGTCCAATCAAAATTCGAGAGCGAGTTCACACACAAATCTCATTGGTCGTTGCTGGCAGTAGCTTCCTACGTCACGTTCGCTGAAGGTTTCTGGGAAATGAAGTTTTTATTTGTAATTGACTGTGGCGCATATCTTTGAATTCATTGAGTGCAATGAATAATATGATTTCAGAGTGTATTCGCTGATATTATTTGGCAGGAATGTGGGAGAAAAAGGTCTAGTTACTCTTTGCTTGCGTCTTATTCAACATAAAACTGAGTTTTAAAACTTTTTCAAGTGTGGGTTGTTTTCAATTGCCCACAGTAGTACGATGAAGCTTATTCTTTCTTGCAATCCCTTAAAATGAATATACTCTGTCTATTGTGAGCAGGTAAGTTAAAGAGCCGGTATCTAACTTTTCATTTAGTTGAAAGCAAAATTTTTATTTGCAGACGCCCAAACAGAAAGGGCTATGCATTATTACTCTTACCTTATAATTAAAGTAGGAACATTTATGTTTACACTTTCTTAATTTTACTTGAAGTACTTTATATTGATTACACTAAAATGAGGAGGCTATTCTAACTAACTGACTATGCCACTGTTTATTTGTTTGTTGGATTTGAGAAAAACAAATTTTAACAGAGGTGCAGTGGGAGTTTGTGTTTTCTCTTTGCCAGTGAATTAGCCAAGTGCATAGAAATGAACACTTTCAGTGTCACTGAAAATCATTCATAGAAGCCATGTAATCGTACAGCAAGCATTAGGACATCTACTAAACTGAACAACTTTTTGTTGTTCCTTTATATCCTTCACTGTTAGACTTTTCATCGCCACTTTACGGTAACATACTGGCGTCACTGTTGCCAGCGTCATACCGTGACGCCGTGTTACGGTAGCTTACTGTTCTGCAGGATGATACCGTTTTTTGCTGGTGTGGTATAATACTCTTGGACAAATTATGGTAACGCACCGTAGCCTTTTTTACGGTATCTCACTGGCGCCAGTGAGATACCGTTATGTCGTTATGTCGTAAATTACGTCAACAAAGTAACATCATACTGTGATTAAAAAATTGGTATACTACCGTTTATTCCCGGTATGTCACTGTAAGCCCACTGCAAGGTAATAAACTGCAATATATTAACCAGTAACTTACCGTCATCACGCATCATCAGTACCAAAAATATTCATCTTTGCTAGAGGATACTGTGTCCCAACAGGTGGTCATACTGTTTAACAGGTCGTAATTTTACCATAATTTCAGTTAACAGTAACATACTGTAAGAGACTGGAGGGTTCCAAAAAAATTGGATAGATAGATAGATAGATAGATAGATAGATAGATAGATAGATAGATAGATAGATAGATAGATAGATAGATAGACACACACAAATATATAATTTATGTGCTTTACACCACTTTATTTATTATCACTGATTTTTCCCTGCTGAAATACACATTTCCAAAATCAAAAACTGAAAAGAACTGGAAACATTTTCATTGAGGAAGCACTTGTTTTTACTAAACCATGTAATACATTATTTTCTCAGATGGTTGTACAAACAATAACGATATTATGTCATATCCATATCATGGCAGACAACATATGCTCAAGTGATGAGTTTTCTTAGTTATATTTTGTAGGGTCTTAAACCTACAGTGTGAAGTGCCTTGGCAATCATTTTGTTGCCACCATACAAATAAACTGAATTGTAATGAATATAATATCAAGCCCCACACTTCTGCCTTTGTCCAAAATACTGGCTCACACCACCAAATCAATGTACAAAGCCAGGTCCACAAGGACATGGATGATCGTGTGTGGTGTGAATGAACTTGACTGACCTGCACTGAACCCTGATCTTGCTTTGTGGACTGAGTTCATTGATTTGTAGGGTGAGCCAATACGTGTGACAATAAAAGTGTAAGTAGCTGAAATAATTTTTAACAAACGGGTAAAAGAAGGAAAAAATATCAAAACTGTTGCACTCAAAAAACCTATTGGACAGAGACAGCGTCTTGCAAGATGGCAAGAGAGCTTGTCTTCATTATTGTTCGTCTTGTGTAAATGTCCAGAAAGCATGGGCCATGGATCATCTGTGGAGACACGGGTAACAACACATTGGTCACTTAAATTATACAAGAAATTCACTAAAAATGGCAAAAACAGTTACCTAATTTGAAGTTCTCCACTCAAATTCCGTAAGCCGCTGGAGGAAAGTTCTGACATGAGGGTTAATGTGAACAACCTTTCGCTTCACAGTGGTCCCAGTCTTTCTGCTTGTCCCAACCTTGGAGGTACATTTTGTTCCCTCTTCAGGGTTTATCCTTACAAAAAACCTTGCACACGCTGACTCCTGGTATTCCAGGTTCAATACATAGAATGAACCAAAGAAGACTGACATTGCATCAGCAAAGGTGTTCTCTTTGTCCAGCTCAACAATTACACGCCCCTCTGCACTCACCATCCAGCAGGTGGCAATTACAGAAATTTGAGCTAGCAAAACAGAGACTGGATACCTGTGTCCACGAAAAGCTCCTGTGCCAAACAGAAATTGTAATATGGTCTAATCAGCTCTATTTCATAAATGACTTCTTACCAAGCATAATCAGCCTTGGAGTGCCTGGCAGGTTGCTCTCTGCTTCAAGGGACATCCTGGTAGATGTTTCCTGCCAGAAAAAGGACCAAGACATTTTATGTAACAAATAAAAAAATATAACAGGACAGCAAGCAACAGCATTAAACCTAGAGCTGTATGAAAAAAGCTTACATCTGCTAAGACAAAGAGGGAGTCTTCATCTTCCTTGTAATACTTCATCATGAGAAGTATGGCTGCTGTGCCAACCTTGTTGTTGGTCAAAACTCCCTCACTTTCTATCTGCTGGATGAGTGTCCTTATACCAAGGTTCAATCTGAGCTTCTGGGTGGAGAAATAGTTAACAATCCTTCTGCCTTTGGTTATGAGGGCCTGACCTAAGCGCTCACTGATATCGATGCCTGTGAGTTTGTGAAAGTGGTTTGAAAGACCTTTCTGAGTAAACAAGAATGGCCACTGCTCCTGAATTTCAGCTACTGAAAGTGAGGGACAACTGTTGATAAGCTGCCGCTGAGAAATATATGTGAGGCACATGAAGTCATCCACATCAGGTCTCTCCAAAGCTCCAGGTCCTTCTGAATTAAAAATTGTTAACAAGATGTCTTTCTTTTCCTCTAAAGAAGCTGACGTTTCCCCCTCAGGAAGTTCAACTGGCTGCCAATGAATACAGCCATAGCTATCCACAAGGCATCTAACTTTTTTATGTGAGGTTGCATTACTGTTGGGACTGCAGTCTTCCTCATTCCTGGTTCTCTTTGTTTGACGAAGCCTATGTGTTGTATTATCTCGATTAACATGTTCAACTCTAGATTTGATGCTTCTTAGTAGTGAATAATGTCCACAACCCAGTCTTTCTCCCTTTTCAGTAAAATCTGCAAACGTTTGAGGGTATCTGTTTACAATGATCTTAGCAACCTCTTCACAAGATGCACGTTTAGGTGTTTCTGCAGTTAACTTGCATGGCCTCCACAACAATTCTAACCATACTTCTGTCCTCTGGATGACCTCTGTCTCCTCTTGTGATTGCATGCGACAGTTGGAGTGGAAATCATTCCCAAGCTCCAGAGTAATGGTGTCATTCAAATTCTTTGGTCTGCCATCTAAAAAAAAGAGAGATGGTGTTAGATTCAGTGTCTACTTTTGTTACAGCTGCAAAGATGCTGAAATTCCTCTATGATGCTCTGTATAGTGCTGGTTGGCAAGAGCATTTTAGCCTGCATTTTTAAATGACATAAAGTCAACTGTCTTCTAATAGATTAACTATGTCCTGTCCTTGCATTATGGCAAATCCCCCAATTTCTTGTTGCCTTGACTGCTGAAGTGTCTACTTATGTTTTTGAGAAATATGGCTGGAAAATGATGTTCGGACACTGAAGTATTTAGAGCAACCTTCAAATGGACATAATACTTCCCCCCCATCTTTGATATGAAATCTGAGAGAGGCACAAAGAGCTGTGAAGTTTTGTGCAGCATACCCACATCCAGGAACATGAACACACCAGTGAACTTATAAAACTCCTCCTTAGTCGTCTCCCTTCTTGTTCTGTGATTCCTAGGCATATGTGAATGAAGGCAGAAAATGTTCTGAAAGTGGCAGGACAGTTCTCAGCTCCACAAGAAAACCTATAGTTACCTACATGTTTGTGGCTTTTAACATGCAAACTGAACAATATATATTTGCGTGCACTGAAGCCACAAAATTTAGAAATACACATAGTTGCAAAAAGTTCAGTGACCAATTACCTTTCCTAAATGACATATGCAATGCAAATAGTAAGAGTATTGTCAATAGGGACCAATTCCCAGTTTTTACATGATCAAAATTATTCACAAAAGGCTTCAATAAACAGAAAATGTGTGCCGACAAGAGAGCAGTGCACAAAAATGAAAAGATATTTGAGCTCGACTCTTTAATGGGTTTAACATGACTTAGTCAGCACCCCGCACCGTACAGGTAGTACAAGCACACCTGAAAACACTGACCATCTAACAGCTTTAAACATTTGGGCGCAACCTCGGTAGTTCACCGATTCACCTGTTGCAAACGTCCAAGTTTTTATCAAGTCTCATAAATCCATTGGCAACTATTACCTAACTAGTCTTTTGAGTCTCCACATTCATAGATATAGACATTTTGTCTTAGCATTTGAATGAAAATATCCTGGTAGGGTAGCTTGAAAGTCAAAACAAACAGTACTAAGAACGCATTTCTGACTTCTCTCGAATAAGTGAAAAAAAATCCAACTTTAATGTGTCCCATGTCAGTCCGTTTTAGGGAAAAAGTGTTAAGTGGTTTCATTTAATTTTGAGATACTCCCGCATGGACGAGCAATTAGGAGTCTAGCAGAGTTATCACTAATTGCATACGATCTTCAGATATAATCCAATCAACCTTGCATTTAACCCGATTGAACATCCAGTAACCTCTGACTACTTCTAAGTTGCACATGTTAACGGTCTATTCATCAATAGTTGATGGTCATGTTGTTCTCCTGCTTTGCAGCTTTGTTTGAGTCTGAATTGCGGCTTAAACGTGCAAAACTTGAGAAGCAGATCAATATTTTCTTCTTGTTGTTATTTAATGGTGGTTGGCAACCAGCGAAAGGAGCATTAACCACCTCGAGCAATATTTTCTATCCTCATTGTTGTTCTGAAAGTGAATACCCGACGTGTGTGTCATACATCACGTTGTGCGTCAGGTGAAGGTGTGGTGTCGGCTATCGCACCTGTCGCATTACAAAGCTTTAAAAACGTAACAATCGCTTTAAAAACACAACCCAACGCGCTAAACATGAACAAACATAAACACCCGTGTTACATTATCACGTATATCCAGGACATCTCTTCTGAACCAAGATGAAGTGGTGCTACAAAGGAATTATTTCTTTAGGAGAGTGCATTTAATAGCAGTCTGGCCTGCCACAAAAGGCACCGCTAAAAATACAGTTTCTGCTTGTCCCAGAATTGATCAATTTTGAGAGTGAAGTTGTAGGACTGATGCTGGTTAGTGGATGTGACACCTGAACTTGAGTAAAATGACGACCAGAGCATATTATTAGGTTAGTTCACTGTAGTTAGGCAGAGGTGTCTTAAAAAGTACCACCTTATACAAACCAAATGAAGGTCCAGTATAAGAAAGAATAAGAAGAGAAAAAAGGAACACCCTGCTAAATGAAGTCATTTTTAAACATTACTCTAAATGTAGCCATTAGTTTTTGTTGCTGGCCATACAAAAAATAAGTATACTTCAAGTATATTTCCCAAGTATACCTTACCTAGTACGTGTACTAATAATGCTTCTTGGGATTATATTGGCCCCCGTTTTAGTACATAACAGTATTCTTGAAATGAACTTTTAGATGTACTTTTTGTTCACCATAATTGTACTAGCATAATGTCATAATGTCTACAAGAGTATAATTAAATATACTCGACTCTATCACAATACTAACCTTACAGTATTAATAATGTTTCACATTGTTTGAATAAACAAATACATTTATTAATATATGAGGTTCCATTCAGTTCAAGGAATTAAATTTTAGTGTGGCTGCAACTTACTCCTTAATTTAAAAATTATGCTGTATATTGTAGTTTATATTTTATACTACTTTCACAGTGAATCGCATTTTATAGTAATACACTCTGAATGAGGATTTAAGTAATTACTCTTAGATCTACAGTAGAAAACAACAGAAATCCAGATGGTGTAATAGTATAATCTCAGTAACATCACCAATTGTTACATTTGCTGTATTTTACAGCTGTTTCCATGAGTACGGTGAGTTATCGTAAAAATAATGTAATCTCATGGAATTTTCCCACAATTACATGCAAATTACAGTACTAAACTGCTAACATCCTTTAGAGTTTTTTACTGTTGATTTTGCAGTACTAAGCTATGGAAATTACTGCAAAGGCTAACAGTGTTGTGATAAAACTTTGCAGTGCCTGATTTTATGCACTGAAAGTCAATTGACTTCATACTAAAGCGTATTTGTATTTTGCCTTTTATTCTGACATTTTATCTCCAGACAGGACCATTATAAGAGTGTTGCCTCCCAAATTTGCTGTTTTGAGGTGTACTGCTCAACTGATTAACTTTCTCTAACCCTCCTCAGTAATGCTTTACTTTTCATATCATTTTAACAGGTTTTTTTTTACAGCAATCTTTACATCAAATAGAGACATTGTTGGTGGTTGCAACAAGAGCAATAACAATATAAAACATACAAACAAAAACTTTTCATATCATTACTGTAAATGGTCAATGAATTTGTAGTGAATAGTGAACAGCCATACAGGATATGAAAAGTTTTGGAGTTATCAGATAATTTAAAAAAAAAGTGAAAGTTTGCCTTTGCTGTGAAAGTATGCATGAAACTTAATGATCCACTTCCATGCACTGAAGGAGTAGTTTCAAATAAGATGTGTTTAGATGTGTTTTTGATGCTGTTATTTTAAAGAAAGTTTTCTTCACAAGACTTTATTTGACTAAGTTTGTCTTTGTTCTGAGTTACTAACATACCTTTTGTTTACAATCGATACAAGCAATATTAAAATATGAGAACTGACATACAATATGTATAATAACTTAAAACTAAGCTAAATCCCACTGAAATGTCATATGGAAAATAATTTGAGGGCTGCATAAATAATAAACCTGAGTAATGCTTTGTGAGGGAATGAAAGGATCAGGCAATGCTTTTATAACACTGAATATTTATTTGAAACACAGTCAATTCAAAGATTTCATCATTACTATGATCTGTTAGGATATTCTGTACTTCTTTGCACAAAGATAAGCTCTGGGCTGCTAACCACAGTGGTTTCTTCTCTTGTGACTTTCTTGACAGAACCAGCAATTTCTCTCCCTGTGGACATGGCAAGTGTCAGTTTCTATCAGACTTGCACTAAGTAGATCATAAAATGATGGGAAATGTACTATTTCTTTTTCAGATTAACCTTTTCAGCGGAGACCTTTTATGGTATGGCCACTGTTTAGCTTCGTTAATCATCTTACTCAAAAACAAGGGGGATCAAACTCCAGGAAACACTGTACTGATGGTGTCAGTGTACAACTTACTTTTTCTGAAGCACCTGGGTTCACAGTTATTTCCAAGAGTAGGTTGGCAAATAGCTACATCACAGTGGATGTACAGCTGGTCAAAAACAGAAGAAAAGCACATCTTTGAAAATATGTTACAACAAAAAGTAAGCATGAAATGAAAATAAAGATATTTTTCGCTTAGTATTGGGATGCTATACCTTTTCCTGTAAAGGAGGCATAATGTTTGGCTTTGTAGCTGCTGACTGGGTTGAACTACCATCGCCTACAAAATGGAACATTTTGAAAACAAAGCGGTTGTGGTGGCTTGGAAACTTGAATCCAAATGAGGGTCTGGGAAGCAGGGTTGTTAGGTAGCGGTCATCACGATAGGGGCAGCTATGTTAAAAGCAAAGTGTGTACAGTAAACATCAAAAATATAATACAAATGCCTCCAAATTAAGAGCACCACCTACTCTTACCCATCAATCAGCAAGTCCCACTGAGGAAGACTATGAAGATAGGAATCAGAGGTTGCCCAACATCTTTCAAGAGTTAAGACAAAGTTGGGATCGGTCCTCTCCATCAGGTAGACCTCAACGTAAACAGGATCCCTCAAAACCTTTCTGACAGGGTATTCGGCAGCGGTGTAAAAAGAGGTGTAGACTTCCTCTTCTGTCCAAAAAATGAGAATAGTTGTAGTTGTTGACACATTCCCTACTAAAAGAGACTATCTTTGCAGATTTAGCTCTCCAAGACTAACCTTCAACACAACCCTTGGCAACACATTGTCCATTGGCCAGCTTGAGTTCCACACGCACAGGTCCAGCAGCTGCAACTGAGTTTGGCGGAGGAACCGGACCAACATCAATAACCAAAGCCTCAACTGTGGTGCCAACATATCTGCACTGGAACAACAACCTGGCACAAGAAATACAGTTTATCTTAGTCACTCATGAAGTAATTTAGCTATAAACTTTGAATAACAATTTCTTTCTCACTGAACGTTTTCGATCTTCTAGTTTCTGCCCATGCGTGGTAACATTTTTGCCTATGCTGTATCTACTTTCTGATAAAGATATTAAAATATTTACTCATTGTAGGTGTCCCTGGTAATGGATCCATGGGGTCCAGTAATCACTTGGTATACGGAAGACATCCTGTTCTCGTAAATTAGAACACCAGGCTCCTCCTACAGTATAATGACAGGATTTCAGTCTTTAACATTGCCTGTAAAAACTTAAACTTAAAACTTAAATTGTTAACTGAGATTCTAGTGCATCGGCCCAGACAGTTTCTCCAGGAAAGTTAGTCAGTGCATAGGCCCCCTCGCCAATAACTTCAAATCATCTGCTAAAAACCTTGGTATTACTTGTGATCAGCACCTGAATTTTGAAACTCAAATCTCAAAGGTTACCCAATATTGTTTCCTTCATCTCAGAAATGTTGCGAAAATCAAACCTTAAATGTCAGTGAATCCTCTTGAACTTTTAGTACACACTTTAAGTTTCTGTCAGTCCTCAGATCGTCTCCAATTAGTTCCGAATGCAGCAGCAAGGCGGCTAATGAAAATTACAGTGGTCACATATTACACCTGTCCTTGCATCCCTTCACTGGCTTTCAGTGAAATTCAGAATCCACTTTAAAATTCTGTTATTGACATATAAGGCTCTACATGTACAGGCCCCTGGTTATTTAGCTGAGTTTCTAACACCTCAATGCAGCTGGCCTCTCCGATTGTCTGACCAGGGTCTTCTAACTGTCCCTAGCTCTGATTTTAAAACCAGAGGTGTTGTAGCACCCAAACTGTGGAACAGCTTTGCTCAGTCAATGAGGTTGGCTCACTCTTTTATTTGTTTTAAGCAACTACTGAAAATAAAATAACAGTTTGCGGCTTTTATGTGAACTGTGCAGTAAACTCTGTGTTTTGAAAAGTGCTATATAAATAAGTTTTTCATGATTACTATTAGTAGTAGGAGGAGGAGTATTAAAAGTATCATTATTATTAATTCAGTTACAACACTTACTTTTACAACTGTACCACAGGCAGTGACAGGGAACTCATAGATGGCAAAAGCTGAAGTGCTGCCAACTGGATTGCAGCTGTGACCATTCTCATAGAAAGAAATTGTCTCCAAGTCAGTGTTGGGCAGAGTTGCATCTCTGGCCACCACCACGATGAACAGGCCTTCCTTGGTGCACTGAACAAAAAGAAAGACAAATGCAAATGCTTTTACCCTTTCACCATAATGTATCAGTGGTGTAGTTTATCTATAAAGCAGAACTTCGTACCAGATTTGCCATATTAGCACATGAGTCCATCAAAACAACAGTTTATAGCGTCACATTCAGAAGCAGAGATTTCATTAGTGCCACACGGTATCCTGTAGTTTTCCGCAACTTCACAAGTGTGAAATGACTCTAAAGGCTTTTGAGGGTTCAGAGGTCTTTTGGGCTGCTGAGGCTGCTGAGGGTATTCAGGGTTATTGATTTGCTTCTGCCCCTGTGGAGATGGTGGGTATCTAGGATTCTGAGGGTTCTGAGACCCTTGCCCATAATTTTGGGCATTCGATCTATAGCCCAGCAGGGCAAATAATAAAAGACGACAACAAGTCAGCTTTAGTACCATTACGTCACATAAAAGAACAGCAAATTCTGTGAAATGTATCCTGCAAATATGTTGACTTTTATAAGGTATGGTTAATGATGGCCTGTTAGGATCTCACATCTGAACAGTTTCATAACAAGAACCTTCACAGGGTCTGTCTGACCAACACTGTGCCTTCACAGTGTAAACAAAAACTTTTATTTATCTTTCATTTTGACATCGTTGCAAATCGTTGCAACAGGATGAAGTGTTCTTTGTCTGTGATTTAAAAAAAAAAAGAAGGTATAATTAGACGTAAGCAGGTCATCTGTGGACAGAAGGCAAGAGCTTTCAGTATTATGTATTTTGGCTGCATGAGCTATTCAGTCATTTTATTTGTGACAAGTTAAAATGTTAGTTTTAAAACTCCTGAGAGTCATTTTGTAAATCTATACTGTGCATGCATCTCAAACAAAATATACAGTTTCCTCCTCTTCGGTAACCTCTTCGGAGTCAAAGTCTTGTTTAGGATGAATTTTTATTTATTTAAGTCACTCCTCATAAAAATAAACGGTTTATTTTACGTGATAACCCAATAAAATCATGAATTTGTAATAATGTAATAGCATCTAGAGAGGTAATTCTGAGTAAATTAAAAAGTGATATAAACAAATTAAACCAGAGAAGAAGTATTGTGCAAATTGTACAGCTACTATTGTTTATCTGATGCACAAAAAAAACTTGTGTCTCCACAATTAAACTTTTTGTCACTGTTGTCTATATACCTGCACCCATTACTCACATGAAAACAGACTTTTTTTTTTTTAAATGTTCTTTTATATAATTTTTTCTTCTCTTGCAAAACTGTGTACTGCAAAGCTCTGAGTGAATGTCTTTATAGTTTTGGCCAAAGTGATAGCAAAAGTCTATGAATCTCTCTGGTGGGTGTGTCACTCCTATCACTATGGCTGTTTAGCAGCTGGTGGTGGACTTCAGAAGGGGTCAGCACAGAGACTACAAGCCCATTATCATCAATGGAGCTCCAGTGGAGAGGGTGCAGTCCTTCAAGTATCTTGGTGTTCACATCTCCTCAGACCCGACATGGGCTGCCCACATTCAGGTCCAGACCAAAAAGGCTAGGCAGCGCCTGTATCACCTACGACAACTGAGGAAGTTCAGGGTCTCTCCAAAGATCCTCAGGATTTTCTATACAGGCGCTGTGGAGAGCATCCTCACACAGAACATGACATCGTGGTTTGGGAACAGCTGTGTGAAGGACCAAAAAGATCTCCAGAGAGTGATCCGTACAGCAAAACGCTGCTGCAGGATTGCTCTCCCCCCGCTTCAGGACACCTACACCAGGAGATGCCGGACTACAGCAGCGCAGATACTGAAGGACCCGTCCCATCCTGGCAACAAACTGTTCCAACTTCTGAATACTGGTAGAAGGTTCCGCATCTTCCGGGCAAGGATAGAGAGACTCAAGAGGAGCTTCTATCCCCAAGCCATCCGTGCCCTAAACACACACACCCGCCCTCTCACATCATCTATAATTGACTGAGACAGGACTCTCTTCCAGACACTCTAAACCAAGGCACAATGTACATTTCAATTCCTTTAATTTTAAATATGTTTATATTGTCTATCCTGTAAAATAGTCAGATGTCTATTCATATTAATGTACAAAATTCACCTGCTTGCTGCTACTACTGCACATTCACCCAATGTATATACTATATATATATATATATATATATATATATATATATATATATATATATATATATATATATATATATATATATATATATATATATATATATATATATATATAATGTTCCTCCTCTACCCCCCCCTCCCCCCCACAATTTTTGCACATGTCGAGGAGCGTGTCAGGCTACATTTCACTGTGTGTTATACTTGTATAACTATGCATGTGACAAATAAAGAACCTTGAACCTTGAACCTTGAACCAGATCGCAGTACTGACTTGAAAGTGCATGGACTGCATGGCAAAAATCCTTCTTCAATTTTTTTTCTCCAATGTCCCTTACTGGGATCCATACTTTCACATGTTCTTTAAAGGAAACTGGATTTAAATACAATAACAACAACAACTCCCACCCACCTGCCCACTGTTATTAAAAAATATATAAAGGCCTTTTGATTTTAGACTTCCCTTGTGTTAGAATGGCTCAATAACATTTTCTTTCTCATATCTCATATATCTTCTTTTATTTTGTGGTTGGTGGTTAATCTGTTATGAATTAGAGCCATATTGATCTGCAGACCTTTACATAAGGTGCTTTGGCAAAATATTGATTTTGATCTACTATGTTAAGGGCACCTAAACCAGGGTCAACATAACCTTTTGTGTCCTGTTTTTCTGCTGCATCTTTGTCACCTGTTTGAATATTGTTGAAATCTCCCAATTCTTTGAATCTTTGGGCTGAAGGAGGGACAATACTCGGTGTATCAATGCTCAATCAACAATCATTTATTTCCATACAATTCAACAGTCAGAGCATTACAACGTCCGGACGGGAGAGATGCTACCAGAGGGTCAGGCACATGTCTCAAAATGGTGACGGGTTGCTCAGCTTTTTATAGTCTCTAGTGGCCCCCAGCTAGTCGTAAAAGCCAAAACATCACATTTTTTTTCTCTGTTACAGCGCCTAAGTTATGACCTCGGCAGTTGTTTCTCTGCTTTCTGTAAGGTGGGGGTGTGGAATGTGGTCTATCTATCTCCCCTGTCTTTAGACACAGAGTCTCCTGCTTACAACCTTCTCTTCATGATTCAACAATTAAGCATGTCAAGAAAACAGTGTAACACATTCCCAGCAGATCAAGGATACAGAGTGATGCACATTTATCTAATGAACTAATATGTGAATATGTTCTGTTAACTCAAAAGTATAATGAGAACTACACTACATACAGCTCACACACTCTATATTAAAGGGTATAATGTGATCTACAGCAGTATTCTAATTCAACTACTTTGATTACATATATAAGGTAACATATAATAACAGAATAATCTAATAATATCTTTTCTCACTTGTTTGAAGAAACCATGATTGAAGAAGATTTGCCTGTGTGCTCCACAGTCACATTTTATGACTAAGAAACTGAAGAATCTGAATCCAGATGTATAAAAAAGTTGCTAGTTAGCAAGTGCAGTCATTTCAGTAGCTAAAATTGATGTTCATCAACCCTGAGGCCAGCTGAAGGGGAGGGAATGTAGTGGAAGTAAACAAGTTCACTGTGTTATAAAAGCAGATGGGCATTTCCAGCTCCCTTACAGCACCCAGTGAACTACCGTGGGCACCATGCTACTGAAGTGTGCCACTGTTTGCCTTGTGGCGCTGGCCTTGCTTGGACTCTGTGATGCTCAGGGTGGTTTTGTGCCTGGGGTGTGGGCTCCAGACCACCAACAACAAAAACAAACATTTGAAAAACCACTCACATGGAAATACCCTGAAGATCCTAAGCCCAAGCCTAAGCCTGATGTGCCGTTCCAGCTGAGATATCCTGTTTCTGCTGCATCTGTTGCTGTTGAATGCAGGGAGGACATTGTTCGTGTGGAAGTCAAAAAGGATTTCTTTGGAGTTGGCCAGCTGATAAATTCGGCTGACCTTACCCTGGGTTCATGCGCTGTTGTCGGAGAGGATACGCCAGCTCAAGTGCTGATTTATCAAGCTCAGCTGCAGAATTGTGGGAGCACATTAAAAGTATGAAGAATAAATATTACATTATTTTGAAATTTAATTCAAGAGCTGGAAAACAGGTTTATGTATAATTTGACTTGTTTTGTATATATATTTTTGCTAGATGACTGGAGATTCCTTAATCTACACCTTCACACTGAACTACAACCCCCAGCCTGTGGGTGATTCTCCTGTGATTAGGACCGACAAAGCAGCTGTAATTGTTGAATGTCACTACCAAAGGTACGTAAACATTGGGAAGATTTGTTAAGATAAAGACATCAAAACAATAGAATTATATTAGTATTTAATGTGCTCTATAGTACGACCTAAATATTTTTAGTAATCTAGAATTTACCAAATGTAATCTGGATATTTCAGTGATATATTATTCTTGCTTTAGTTTTTTGCATTCTCGTAAAACATGTCCTGTCACTTAGAAAGCACAATGTAAGCAGTCTCGCTCTTGAACCCCTCTGGGTCCCATTATCTGTGGCTAAGATGGCACAAGAGTTTCTGTACTTCACCCTGACACTCATGACTGGTGCGTTTAAGATCAGTTTCTCAGTGTGTTTTATATTGTATGCGACCTTGATTCAAAATACATACTTGTTTGAATTATAGAATTGTCATGTCTTGTTTCACAGATGACTGGAAAAATGAGAGGCCAAGCAACCAGTATTTCCTGGGTGACGAGATTAATTTTGAGGTCTCTGTCATGCAGTACCACCATGTGCAGCTCCGTGTTTATGTGGACAAATGTGTAGCTACCCTTTCAGCTGATGCATCTTCTAGCCCCAGATATGCATTCATAGAGCAAGGGTAATGTAGTTTGATGAGATTGTTGAAGTTGTTTTGTATATTAAGACCTGATTATCACAGATGCCTATGCTACTGGTTACTATGGTCATTTCACATTGTTTTCTTGTGTGCAGGTGTATGATTGATGGTAGGCTCACTGGATCTGTTTCGAGGTTCCTGGATCGCACTGCAGAGAACAAGCTTCAGTTCCAGCTTGAATCCTTCAAGTTCCAGAATGCTAACAGTGGAAAAGTATGCAATTCCAAATTTGAGTTACTAAGTGCATTGTGTTATATTTTCAACAACATTACTAATGTAGAACTATTACATAGAATAATAACATAAATTCTCTCCTGTTCTTAGCTGTACATTACCTGCAACTTGAGAGCAACATCTGTTGCCCAAGTCATTGACAGTAACCACAGAGCTTGTTCCTACATCCGTGGGTGAGTCTACCTTTGTACACATGTATCAATGATCATTAGACCAGAACTGATGTGGCGATACTGCTTACATTTCCATTTCTCCCAAGGTGGAAAGAAGCTGCTGGATATGATGGTGCTTGTGGCTCCTGTGAGTCTTTAACAGGTGGGCAAACTAGTATTGGAATTATTAGTGGCACTACTGGAGGTGGACTTGGTAATACAGGCACGGGAAATACAGGAACAGGGACTACAGGCACTGGAACTGGAAATATTGGTGGCGGAACCCCGGGTTCTACAAGCCCAATTAAACAGGTCCCTTGGTTTAGGGGGAGACGGGACGTGTCTCAGCAGGAAGGTATGTGTTTTAAAAAAATATAAGTATTGCAACATTTTAGTAGAGGGAAAGTTTCATTTCAGTTGGTCCTACAAAAAGATAATTGTTTTATGCTTTCTATTTTTTAAGTAAAAAAAAAACCCCCACAATGATGCATACTGCAACAATTCTTCTTTCTTTTCTCAGTTTTGGAATGGGAAGGAGAAGTCACCTTGGGTCCCATCTCCATTGAAGAGAAGAAGATAGCTTAAAACAATTTCCTGCTATAAACACGGCCATTAAAATGAACTTCATCTGTGGTTCATGCCTGAACATATGTTAATTTCATTCTTCTTATTCATAGCTCACAACAATATAATAAGACATTGAGGAATGAAAAGGTCCTTCACTGAAACGTAACTCCTTTTACATGCCCCCTCTCTGTAATTACAAATGTTTTATATAGAGCTTGTGTATCCATGAATTGGAACTATTCACATGTAATGGAAATAAAAACGCAACTGTTTGAATTTATTGTGTAATTCACTCAGAACTTTCTTAAGCTTTGCATTGGATCTATTGTAAATTGAAACAAAAAAATAAAATCTAGAAATTAAGAAACATTGAATAGATATAATAACAAATATAATGAGTTAAAAGAGCAATCAGGGGTTGAGCAAAAATGACTCAATAGCACATGTTAGACAATATAGTCACCTGTCTTGTTGTATTTCTGTCAATATGCATGCTTTTAGGGTAAAACAAACAAACAAAAAGGTAAAACAAATCAATATCAATATCATATCACTCAGAAATCATAAGTGGATGAAGGAAGAAGCCATTCACAATCAGCCCCAGGCCATATCCTCATAGTGCCTCCTGATTGGTGCCCTCAGCCTGTCATCACAGACAGCACCCAGAACTCAAACACAACCAGCAAAAACATACAAGTAGCACAGAGTAATAGAAACATGTTTGCTAAATATGAGAAATATACACCTAACAGTGAAAGAAGAAGAAGCCACTTAAAGAGGCCTAACTCTCATCTTCTCAGATGCCCTCTCAGTCAGTCAGCATCTACACCTCAAAGAGCAAAAACACAGGAAATCCGGGCTCTAATCATGGCTCTTATTGTGCTTCCAGGTAATCCCTGTTTTCATTCAGCAATGAGCTTTTGCTGTCACCGTGTGGTATAAATGCTAAACTTCAGTTTACCGAGAGAGAGTTTCAGCACCACATGCAGTGAACAGCTACGCGGGAGGTCTGATCATAAAGCAGTATAGCCAAACACTTCAAAGTGTGGTTTTATGGAAGTTCACTGAAACACAAACCTATGTTCTCTGTTTTATTAAACTCATTTTTATTTGGGTCACGATGGAAATCCGGTAAGTTATGGACCCGAAATTAAAATTCATATAATTACATTTAATGTGTTCACCCACACTGCAGAGGCACCAAATGACTATTTCTGGGAGACGTTACAGTATATAGGCCTTGTAAACCTTGCAATTAAAAAGCGTCCTCCAGTCCATTCTAAGGCACGGTTACAAAACGAGGACTTAGAATTGAAGTCCCTGCCTTTTCCCGGGGAATCCTCGGATCTCCCCAAGGCTGGTCCACACGGATGTTGGCACGAAAAGCACGTTTGCTTTGCCTGCAAATTTTACTCACTGTAATTTCATCTTAACAACTTTATGGCCGCTGTTTTATCTGTTTTGCTCCGTGTGACCCTCTAGGCTCTGACTACATCCACTCAGCACAGCCTGCTCATATGGTATCAGCACTGACGTTATACCGTCTCCGCTTTACACCCCCTCCTCCTCCGTCTCTGCCTGTCTCCGCACTGCTGGCCCGTATCTGTTGTGTGTCACGGGCAGCATCACAGCGGCAGACATTTGGAGAGAAAAACACCGACTGCGGATACAAATTGCCCGCTTCATGTTTCGCAAGGACCTAACCGGGGAACACAGAGATTTCCGCGTTATTGCGCGCTGCCGCTGAAGCTCTTTTTTTTTGTCTTATTTGCCTTGACACCCCTCCTTATCCTGCCTGTGTGGATGGTTGACTGCAGATTTCATGGTGCTGAGCAGGCTTGTCTGATTGAAGGCTTGCGGCCAGAGGGGGCATCTGTGGGGCCGCAGATAGAGAAACCTCTGTCCACTGTCCCGTCCCGTGCACTGTAATTGTGAATGGACTGCGCTCCCTCCGTGATTTTCTGCAATCGCTCTGAGTCATTTGTGGAAGAAGATGGCGGACAGGGCTGAGATGTTTTCCCTATCCACCTTCCATTCTCTCTCGCCTCCTGGATGCAGGTAAGAGCTCGTATGTAAAGTGACAGTGAGGGGTCGATGGAGGATGCGCTGGGCTGATATGAAAAGGCGCCGTGCATGTCGGTCTGTGCTGCTTTGATGACTGCAGTAAAAACGCACATCCCCAGCCTAGGTTGTAATAGATACTGTGAATAACCTGCTCGGCCTTCTGCTGCCTCACTGCGCGCATGTAGGTGCTGCAGCTGAACATTGCTGGTTGTTTATGTTTTTGGGAGAGACGACTTGGTGAAGAGGGAATAAAAGACTCGCGTTTTAGAAATTTCTGAAAATTGCAAAGAATGGCAAATTGTAAAACATATTGCATATGACTGATCTCTAGCTGTGGCGACAGTCACCCGCTTTGCGCAATCTCTGTGTGAGGCCCACGCCCTGTTGAGTCCAACCCAGGCAAGGGCACGTTGCTGAACAATGATTTACGGAAGTCCTACTGATATTGATGTTGTGTCAAACGCCTCTAATGTGACCTCTGCGACAATCAGTATGACAAATCAGCCCCGGTTTCTTCTTGTAGAAGCATATTTGTGGGTGGGTTACTCTTGCAGAGGCAACTTATTTCACACGTAGCGTTAAATCAGTGCTCTCTACAAGGGTGTTGTTGTTTAAAATATACAGTTTAGCTTGTTATAGTGTAATTGGCGGTAAGATGAGAAACACAGAGACATCTTGTAGTAAATTTAATGAACTGTGTGAAGAGAGTGCAGTAAACCTACTTTTGATGCTGGATGTGTATTGGTAACAATGTAACATAACAAATAATAATAATGTGTTTTAACAATGTGATCAGCATAAACAGACTTGTAAGACATCACTAACAAAGGCCAGAGTTAAGTAAACCAATTGGTACCTTTTCCGAGCTTTAGACAAGAAATTTCTATATATGAAATTTATATATATATATATATATTTTAAAAAAATTAAGCTTCTTACTAAATGTAAACATTCTTAAATCATAAAATGTACAATAGATAAAAAATTCATTTTGATTTTCTCCTAATTTACATAATTTGTACAGCCTGTCATGGTCCTGGATGTATTTCTTTAGTGCTATCATCAAAGAAGTTTGCAGGAATGAAAGTGTCCGGTTCACAGTCCTTTGACTTCTTGATAAGTTGCAATAATGGGGGCGTCAAGGTTGTAGTTTTTCTTAGAGTGGAGACATATTTGCAATTTCAGCTATTGCAAAAAGTGCACAGCTCTAATCTGTATAGTCAATCATTTTACATCTTTAAATTCCTGTATTCCTGCAGCATAATTTAACACAAGACTTTGGATTTGTTGATAATAGACCCCACTGGCTCTTACAGCTGATTATTTGAATTCTAACCTCATAGTTCATAAATTCATCAACAGTAAATCCTATATATTGATGTATGTACACTTCCAAAGGCCAAAGTTCTTATACTACTTGGATTATCTTTTTCCTGGAATGGTTACAAATACAAATCTGGGTGTATTTCTACTTTTCATATGATTTTCATATGTTATGATATATAACCTTCAGTGGCTGCTGTAAGGCTTTACTCTGTGTCACCAAACATAGCAGGAATAATAAAGAAAACACTGTTATTTCTAACTGGGTTGCACGACTACAACATACAGCTACTATAAAATACTAGCCCAGAGTAGCAGAGAGAAACTGGATAAACTACAACACTAAAAAGACTTTATCTGGCGTGTTTATCAGGATAACATAAGCCCTGTGCTCTAATGTGCATGAAGTAAACACATTTCATTTCAACGTGCCTGCTTCTGCCTCCAACATGGCTCATATCCTACAGAGGCAATCACATTAACAAACCAGTCCTGGTAGATTTTTTATCCACAGCATGTAGTCATGTGGGATTTCAACTGCACTGCTGGATCATGTCAAATCAATAGACCAGATCGTTTGCATGACTACCGGTGACCTGTTCAGCTCACTCAGCCAAGCTCTGACCATGGTATTAATGTTTTAAATTCACAGCACTACAGCCAAATCTAACGAATCTTAATTATATTAGAGGAATCATGTGAGGAGTAGTTTATTGCATTACTCCTTTGTGGAGGCTAATTGGTTTGTTTCTGTTGTTTTCAGGTAGTTTTTTTATACATTCGAGAGGGAACAAGTGGTTTGTGTTTATTTTTGGTTGGCTCTTCACTTTTTGATTATGAAATATCAGTAAGTAGGGATGTAGAAAGAGTCTTTCTGTAAATGTCTGTGCGTTTGATTGTGTCACAGCTTTTGTGTATGTGTGTGTGTGTGTTGTCTCTTTCTCTGTGCATCTGTGTGTGACAGATTCATGAGTGAAGCCACCAGTTGTGTGATGGTGTGGTCTGGTAATCTGCCTTACATAACCCTAACACTGTTTCCAGTAGGCAACAAAATCCACGAGAGGCAGCACCTCTCTCCCTGGAGCACCAGAAAATTTTTACAGGTTACAATTTCCCCTTTGCGGATGGAAAACGTCCTCAGCTGGAAATCTAAACTTTAAAAGAAGCATATGAATATGGTTCAGTGAGCAATTGATGAGAGATTTTAATTAATTTCTGCTAATAAGAGAAAACATGGTAGCACTTTCTTCCAGGCACAGAGAGCTTTATACCTTATATATACCTTATATAAAAGTATAAAGCTCATATATAGGAGTAGAACTTCATGGTGATTAAACTTATCCAAAGCATCATCTTACAGTAATGTACATAGAAGCTGTTCCACTGAGCTGTGCTTTGTTTCTTCATCATAAATATTCCCTGCAGTGGATGAAGGCTGTTTTGGATTATTACAATGCAAAGCCTTGTCCAATGCCGGGAACCCACACCTTGAAGTTCATTGATCACATTTTGCCCAAGGGTTTGGTCGGTCTTTCTTAGACTTGCTGAGGCAGCAGTCGTACTGTGCGCAGTCATTTGTTTGTTTTTAGTTCATGAGCGTGAACTGCTCTGTTTCCAGTTGTGCTACCTTTTTAAGGATGCCATTTTTAGGCTCCAAATTTATCAAAGGTCCTATTGACTCATTATCTTTTTTGACCTTATTCACATAATACACAAGTAAATCTACACAAAGCGGAGCCTTGGTTATTTGAATGCCATTCTTATTTTTGTTCTTATTTCATCCCTGTATATAACACATTTGCGAATCACAAGTTTGGGAAAATTAATTACATTTGTTTGTCTCTAAATAAAACCTAAAACAACTGTTATTTTTTCATTGCTAATTTTGGGAACAAAGATACAAACAGTGTATTTTTCACGGCCTAGAATTTAACCAGTAATAGAAATAGTGATTTGCTTCAACCTCTAGTTTAATATATAGAAGTTTTATGAACATTTCGTGAACATGATTATTTTATGAAGTATGCAACCCCACCTCTCCACCCCCATGAATCCCATGTTTTCCTGTTAATGTTCTACTTTTGCCTTCCAACTCTTTGAAGTCATTTGGAGAAAAACAGAGGGGGAGGGGGTAATGGTGGGTATGGTTACCATGGCGTAAGAGGCTTAAATCAAATACAAATGCATTTTAGCTTAAGCGTTCCATCCTCACTCTTTTTGCAGATTTTAGCTTCAGTCTCTTTCCCACTGTCTTACATTTTCTGTGCAACTATCACTTGCCATGCCTTCACCTGTCAGTCTTTGCAGCTTGCTATTTTTTTTCATTTAACAGCAACAAAATAATGAGTCATATTTACACATTTTCCTCGCGTCTAATGGCTTCATTAATCCAAATCCAGACCAATCTGCATGAGATCATGTGCTCACAGCAAGATGATGTATCATCAGTGCCTTTGACTCAAACATGGCATGATCTTTGCATTTGGAGCTGAGGAAGACATCACAGAGTCCTTCGTTAGGATAAATGTGTGACTCGTGCGCGTGTGTGCGTGCAAGCTTGAGTATTTGTGTGTGTGGGGGAGGGGCATGCATACATGTGTTTGTCTCTCTAATGGTGGCTGAAAAACCTGGAAAATTATCTTGCTAATGAGTCACTACCAACTACAGCATGTCCTTGGCTTTTAAAGATGATGTCACTGTGAAGCAGGTGTTCATGGTTAAAAGGCAGCTTAATCACGCCACCACTTCAACCCCCGCCACCATTACCACTGCCACCACACCCACATCTGTATCTACTCTAATATTGTTATCAGAGTGTCATCAGACTTCCTCTCAAGCTTCTATTTTTGTCCAATTTCATTCTTGGATTGTGAGCGTATACTGATATATATTTGCATATTTCCTGGCATGTAGCCTACTAAATATTCATTCAGTGTGATTAGGGTTATTTAAAAATAACTAAATACCATCTGATAGTAAAGGGTAAGTGAATTGTCAAAACACTACCACCCCATTTCATCCATTAACGAAGATATTCATGCAGCAGATATATTGATGGGCGTATCCGGAAGATTTGGGGGTTCAGTGTTTTGGCCAAGGAGACACGGCCTCCCCGTAATCTAAATTAGGACTGCCCCCAAACATTTACATCCGTAATACATTTTCAGAA
Organism: Diplotaxodon limnothrissa; assembly: GCF_057381915.1. Lineage (NCBI taxonomy): Eukaryota > Metazoa > Chordata > Actinopteri > Cichliformes > Cichlidae > Diplotaxodon > Diplotaxodon limnothrissa. Next base: position 9,551,109 of record NC_140602.1, read on the forward strand.
AAGCTTTATTGCATGTTTGAAAGAGTGTGGAGGCTAATTCTAAAATAAATTACAGAAGTATTAAAAGTCGAAGTCAGTCTGATAACCATGCAATCTTTCATTTTTCACAAGACAAAGGAAGCTTTGAATGTGTGGATGTGGAGACATTAAATACAAAGATGACAGTTCGCAGCTTTGAGAAATTCCGTTCTGGACATGACGGTGTCAGAGATGATGGAAAATAACTGTTAGAACAAATGCGGGCTGGAGCAATTAACTGAACTGAAGCTAAATCTCACGACAAATCAAATCAAATCAAATCAAATCACTTTTTTATTGTCACATCACATGTGCAGGCACACTGGCACAGCACATGCGAGTGAAATTCTTGTGTGCGAGCCCCACAAGCAACAGAGATGTGCAAACACAACAACACAAACGAGCAAAATACAAGAATGGCCAACCTGAAACTAATAAATATATGTACAATATATAATAGTGTATGCATTTCTGGATGTGTATACTAAATATTTTCCTACGTGTGTGTGTGTGTGTGTGTGTGTGTGTGTGTATACACATTTTTACAAATTAAATAGTAAAAAAATAAAATAAAATAATAATAATAATAATAATAATAAAATATATAAAATATACAGAGTTGAATATGTGCAAAACAAGTGGCATTTATATACAGTGTGGAGTGCATAATGTTAAACACAGAGACGAGATGGGAGGAAAACCTTTATGTGGCAGTCAATCTGGGTGTGCCATTGCAGCAGCATGACCAGCGTCGGCAATGGTAATTTTTTGCTGACTTGAGTTTTGGGAGGTAGGATTCTCATCTTGCTCTGAATGTCACAATGTTGAATATCTGGGGATGGATCAGATGTTGGAGACTGGTATTGTATATAGATGATTCTTGCTATGTAGCCCTGAAGCCTCAGCTTGAAGTCCTAACTATTAAGACAAACAACCGACATCAAGCGTAGTAATCGATAAACCACGCAATGTGACAGACACTGCCCGCTCGCTAAGACACTGTAAGCAGTAGTGTCAGCACTGCAGTGGTATGGCTCAGCTTACAATCTCATATGTATCCTCAAAATATAAAGCTATTTAATACAAAATGCTTTAGAAAAAGACAAAATTGTGTCTGTGTTTGGTCTTTTCTTCATCTGAGTGGAGGAGACATGAGGTCACATTTTACTGTGCAAACTGATAAGCACACCAAGAAAATGGCACCGGGTAACATAGTGGATTAGGTAGCAGCAGAGGAGACAAGGAATAAGAGACTGTGAAATCTATTACAGAGATGTGTCCTGAGACAATGGAAGAAAATGAACATTTGTGGTGCTTGGCATTAAAATGTTTTTAAAATCTGTATTTATATATGCTTGTGAAAGCAAAGCAAAGATTTTAATTTCTCTTCGTCTTTTTCTTCCTTTGTATTCACCGTTTCTTCGTTGATACAGCGTTTTCATCTTACTCCTTGTCTGCCTTAGCATCTTATATCATTGGTTCATCTGTTGTGTCCATCAGTTTCACTAAAATGTCACCTAAAAATCAAACATGGGACTTTCTCCTTGTATGCTGGTGGTGACTTGCTTGCATACAGCTTCACAGATGCTGTGTGTTTCTTTTCCCATTGTGAATTCCACACCCACAAACACCTACGCTTGCAAACACAGGTTCCCTGGAGAGCTCATTAATGAGCTCCTTTCTGACGTTTGGTTGCTTATAGTACTTATTGTACATATAGTACTTATTTTTCTATTTTTGTTTAACCTTTATTTATACAGGTAATCCCACTGAGACTCAGTGTCTCTCTAACCCTAACCCTACCTGTTTCAGACAAGTAGAATTAATAGATTTTGTAATAGAATTACAAAATCGAAAGAATAAAATAGCAAAAACTGTCTAATGTTGAAACAATAGACACTTTTATTTGATGAGGACAGATGATGACAGTCATGTCACAACAACAGATCAGTCTGACTGATACTGTGATGAAAATGTATAATTTTGTGCAAAATGAGCTTTTGCCTCACAAGTTCAGTCCAGTTGTTACATTTCAGTTTCACAAATTTTAGCCTAAATAAAAGTAGTTTTTCCCACACAGACACGTGTGTTCTGTAAATGACAGCATTATCACGATACTAATTCATTTCACTCAAAAATGAAAAGTGATGATAGATACACTGTGCAGCATGACAAGTGGCAACACTGTTGATTTATTAATTGCTCTTTTACGTTTTGTGGAAGATGAGTGTGTTCCCTAGCCTACAGATAAATGCCCACCCCCAATCAAAGTCTCATCCTTGCACAAAATCTAAGTCTGACTTGTATAGCAACATTTTTTCTGACAATTTTATCAAACAATAGTCCAATATGCTTGCTTGCAATAGTTCTAGAGAAAATGTAAGATGTAAACAAGGTTTTTGAGCAGATACAAAGTTAACATCAGATTTATGTTCAGCTCAGATCTCACTATTGACATTTAGACAACTATAGCAAAACCAACTCGGCTGTTGGTCCAGCCGTACTAGATTGAATATTACTCTCTGAGGAGCACGTCTCCGAAGGTCCGCAGGGGTTGGCCATTAGGAGAGGGCTGGTAAGTGGGGGTCATACTGACAGAGCAGTACTGGCATCCATTTTGGTTCTGCTGGAGGTGCAGACAGGAGATTCGATTGCTCATATTAGCAGTAAAAAGTTGAAAAATAAACAAAAACATTGGACATTCTTACAGGCATGAGTGGGCATGCTTTCATTTGCTTTTCATTTACTTGAATTACGTAAGCAGGAGGAGGCAGCACTAATAAAAAAGCGCAGGGTTGGCAAATTGTTGCACTCTGAAGAGAGAGTGTTTGTCTGTTCAAGTTTCCTGCCTATCCATACTAATTTTATTGGGCTCCATGACACTGCATGATGTAATTCACACCTGGTTTGGGGTTTGAGGTTTCTAAACTGGCCTGGCAGCTCTGTGAGCACCAGCCAGTGTTTATCAGGAATCTGCATGCAAAAAGATGGTTTTTGTGTCCCTAATTTATTTTAAAGAAAAACAAAGTCTGAACAAAATGTTGAAAAGCGCAGACCCTTGGACACCAATCTGCCAGTAGGTCTCAGAGGTGGCAGGAGTCCAGCAGATGATGCTGACTACTGGTACAAGCTACTGTCTATTCTCTGAAAGAGAGCACACTACTCAGCTGTTCTCATCTGAACCACAAATCAAACCGCTGCTTAGCTGTCTGTATAACAAAATTAGTTCAGTGCCGCTAAAGCGCAGTAGCAATGTAAAGTAATGTAGCTGAGGCGGGATATAGCACAAATGTTTATGTTATCAAAGTTGTACCTAGACAAGAAGAAACAAAAGATTTTGCTACTCAGCAGGTTTTGAGTAATCATGTTGTCCATGAGAGGGGTCCGTCTTCCAGCTGAGATGGAAAGATTGGGATAGTCCGAGAATGCGGTCAAAAAAAATCTCATTCGATTAATCTCTGCTCAAACAAGATCAGATCACCTGGTTAGTGATTACGATACCACCAACCTACAGAATTCAAAATTACCTTCTACAATGAACAAATTATAGAACAGCCTCACACATGTTTGTACTGTTAAAATATAATATTGTGGTTTGGGTTTGACCCACGTTAACAGTGTCACATCTGAAGACTCCACTGAGGCTTCGGGTTTCATAGGGTAGGTAGAAATACAGACATTTTGCAGTGGCGGTTGAGGACTGCTGGGGATCAAATTTTCTACCTGTCTCTAATTGACATACATCTGGAATACATCTGGAGTTTATGTCTCTATGCATTGGAGAGTTTTTTGGGTTTCACTTGATTTTTAGAAGGTGAATTTTAATCAACTCCAACACTGATGCTTTGCAAAGAACATAAATGCCTGGAATTGCACTGAAAATCTAAATCCCACGTATGGACCATATGTAATCAATGGAAACCAGATGACCAACTGCCACCTTTGCTCTCGTAGGCTATATCAGCTTTAAGTCTTCCATAGGAGATTTTTACAACTAAATGTGTTCTGACAAAGTGACTGATGAAGGATGTGGCAGTGTAAAGCGTGTACTCACTGCAAGCCTGAGTGTTACAGCAGACTAAGTCCACCCACAGGTTGGCAGAGCTGGTGTCAAACAGCACCTCAAAGGACTTTGGGGGGTGTGCCAATGTTGATGTCTCCATAGTAGGTAGTCTAGGCAACATAATAATTGACAGTAGAACAGAATATAGCAAGTTAGCTAGTTACTGCTCGACGGTTGTGTGTCGTGCATAAGAATTGATTTCCTTACATCAGCGTAGTTATTGATGCACATATCTTGGTAAGGCAGCTCATCCTCCCCCCCCCCCCAAGGCTTGACAGTTACCGCTTATCGAGAGGAGCCCTAAGTTGATAGAAGGCAAAAGCAACATCTTCTATCACTGGCGTTGAAGCTCTTTGAGTTACAGCTATGGGTTCTTTTTTTCCAGATAAAATGATAGCAGTTTCCTTACTTAACCGTTCCTTCGGCAAGCACCACCCACACTAGGACAACAACAAGACACTTGTGATCCCTCCGTGGTACACAACGTTTCTTAATGGCTACAACTCACTTTGGAGCTGTACTGGTGCATTACCACACCAGTGTAATTGTCAAAAATGAAGCCATGTCAGTTCAGATAGGGTCACCTACTTAAAACAAACTTTATGCATAACTTCAGCATGTAATAGGTCTTCAGTACACACCACTTTTTGTAATAACATTTTAGAAACAAAGTCAAAAGCTTTATTATGAAGCACATTATAAATTCGTTTGGGATATCTTACTGGACACATGGAATTTCTGCACTTTCAGCAAAATGCTTTCTCTAATTGTTTTCAGATTATGCTTTTGCTTGTTCAGCATCATATCAAGTGAAAAAAATATGCTCTTGCTCATGTCGCGTCTCTAAAAAACAAAACGACAGAATGAAACCTATGATTATTAATTTATTTCAAGCATTTTGCTAATAGGAGCTCTCCATACTGTTGGGACTCTTCAAGGACCACTTTAGTACCATTTTATCTGATTAAATTTACATATCAGCACCATGGTTACACTATTTGTGAAGCTGTAGTTTTCCAATAATGAAAAATAAATGTATTATGTCTGAACCTCTGTATCAACAGTACTTTAAACAGCTTTACCAAAAGCTTTTGTCATTCACCTTATCCTAATTATGATAGTAATATTTGTCTACCATAATAAAAATATGTTAAGAAAACTCATTTAGGATAATCGTATTTCACTACAAACTGATTTTTCTAACATTTAGCCCATCGTTCAAATTCCTCTCCTGTTAAAAAACCCAATAACCCTTTTTAAGTCATTACACATTCAAGCTGGCAAGCAGTAAGGGGAAGCCCTGATTGCATTAACTTTTTCATGACCCCTTTTGTATTACTGTGCATCAGCCTGTCCTCTTTCAGAACCACAGACCCAATGACATTGTGTACTTTGGACCCCTATATGATTATATGATGTAAGCTCGCATTCATACGTAATATGTAGAGCGTCCTTATCTTTGCAGGAAAGCTGCAATGCAGCATTTCCTTCAACACACTGCAAGCCAGCTGCTGTAGAACTGGAAACCTGCTGTAACTAATAGAGTAAAGACGGCATAGGGTCTGCTCAAGAAAACTTGGAAAGCCATGGCTCATTACAGAGATACACTTCCCTGCTGTAAATGAAAGTTTAGAAATCTTGGTGTAAGAGATAGCAGCGAGTAACGCTTCTGAGTCTTTCTGAGGCATTCAAAGCTCACATTTTTTACAATCATTCCCAGCTAACAGAATTTAAAATATTGACACTGAATTTGGGTGTTTTAGGTGCTGCCACTGTCACTCACTTGATTCAGTGAATGCGCCAGACCTTGTTAGTATGAGATATTATATAATTAGAGATGATAGCGGGTGTTTGTGTGGTTGCTTTTGTTCAGCATATGAGCTTGAGATGCAGACAGAGCCTGACAGCCTATGAGTTAGAGCAGGTTTCCCCTTGATCAGTGTGTGAGCATGAATCAAAAAGAAATTCCCTTTTGGACCGTTCACTGATGGAAAAGACATATTGCAGGTATCAGTATTCTTTTTCAGAATTTGCAGTGAATATACCCTCTCTTGTGTATTCCCAGGCCAGCCCACGACATCAGCCTGGAGGAGTTTGATGATGAAGATCTCTCTGAAATCACAGATGACTGTGGGATTGGACTCAACTATGATTCTGACCCATATGAGAAGGTGAGATTCTTTTGTTTTCTCTTTTTTAATAGTGTGTTCTATTTTCTCTGAAGACATTTAAGGATATGTTTCATTTGCTGTGCTTCGTGACACAGAAATAATTCTTTAGATTGCCACATGTGGCTGGAATAAACATGTTTACAGTCTGTTAAAAAAGACGTTTTTGGTCATCAGTGTTAGTGGTGTTGATGCCTTTTGGAGCATTTTTACATTTATTTTTATTATCTGCTAAATAAAATGTTTGTAGTGTCATAAAGGACATCAAACAGGTATTTTACTAGTCACTTGGAAATAATTAACTGTTATTTCCATGCGTGTCAATGACTGGTTCACGGTCAATGAATCATGCTAACAAAACAGCATTAACTGATAACTTCACCCTATTCTCTAAATATGGTCATGTTAGCTTACAAAGCCAATAAACAGTGAGCGATATCACTGTTGATATATCCACTTTTGCATATACAAGTTAAGCAGAGCAAGTCTTATCCCTTTTTTCAAATGGCCATTTTAGGACATTCAAGGAAAGTTATGTGCATGTACATATGTGCTAGATCTGCAAAATAATTAATGTAATGAAATATTACATGAAGAGACAATTAGAGACTGTTTATCCTAGTTGATTAATGCTAACATGAAGCTGAGAGCAGCAGAAAAATGACATGACAAAAATATAATTTTATGAGAATCAAGGGTGGAAACTTCGTTTGTATAGGGATTAAATGTTCAGAACAGCTTATTTGGATCTGTTATTTAAGCATCTCTATACCTTCAGAATTGTATGTAAAGGAAGCCTTCCTCACCAGAATTGCAGTCATTACAGTAATGCCCATATGCCTTAGATAGCTATAATACACAAGGAAGAAAATGATAGCTCCAACAGCTTTGTTTCACTAGAAGAGTGAGTCACTCTCTACATTCTGCACTTATCGTCAAACAAATTGCATACATACTGGTTCTGAACTACTTTCATCATATAATAGAAATTCAAAGCAGGGGTTCCCATAAGGATCACATTCAAGCGACTGTGCTGAAGTATAAGCAAATAATTGAGTCATTAGCTGTATCATCCGACATGTCAGAACGGCTTAGGCTTTAATTACACCATTTCTAAGAACTAATCTTATACCACCAGCCTCTATATTTTCCTCTGTCCATCCTGTGGGATATAAATGTTTTATGCTGGTGGCGTTGAGCCATGGCTGCAGCAGAGGGTGGGTGACCCAGTGCAGTTTGCTGCTATGCAGAGACAACCTCCTTTCCTCTGTCTTTTCCTCCCTCCCAAGTGTCTTTCCCTCCCTCCCTACGCAGTGTTGCTTAGAGACGGAGCTCACATTCTCTCCTCATTCTCTGCCCCTTTTCCCCTTAAAGCCTCCCTCTCTGTATTTTCTTTCTTCCCTGCCGAGGTGCCTGGGAATGAGGATTTAGCTCCGGGATGGTTGGTTTTGAGGGTTAAGCTCCTGGCATAAATCTGTGCTAGATTTTGCTCTTTCTACTTTAATCCACCAACAAAACACATTATGTGAAGAGTTGGCAAAGCTGTTCTGTAAGAGAGGTGTCTTTGCATAACATCTAAGAAGACCTCCAGAGAAGGAGACTTCAGAGAGTGGATTTTACTCAAAGATGTCATAGATACACACACGCACGCGCATTCACACATGCACACACAAAGGTTTGTTTACTTGGTGCCACTCACTTCCAGGTCTTTACCTGGCAGTCTTTACTGTAAGGTAAAGACCCTACAGTATTCGGGAGAAAACCTCAACAGCCAAGCAATCCCATATGAAAAAGCACTTTGCAACATGACAAAAAAACCCTTAATTTTAACAGGAGGAAACCTCTATCAGAATTCTTTAACAGGGAGCCAATGAAGATAAGCCAGTATGGGAAAAATGTGATGTTGCTTTCTTGTCCCTGCTGCTGCTCTCACTGCAGCATTTTAAATTAACTGGAAGCTCTTTAGGTTAACTTTTAGGACAATCCAATAATGATCAATTTAGTAGTCCAGCATAAAAGGGATGAAATCCATAAACTAGTTTTGAATTTCAATTTTAGAAATGTTGGAAATTATAAAGAGAAAGCAGTCCTACATAACGTTTTATATGGGCATTGAAGGACATATCCTGGTTAAAAATGACTCCCAAGTTCCTCACAATGTTACTTTAGGCCAAGGTAATGCCATCCAGAGTAAGTATCTGGTTAGACACAATGCTGATTGTCCTGATTTTTAGGGCCAAATATAATAAGTTCAGTTTTATTTAAATTTAGGAGAAGAAAATTACAGGACATCCAGGCCTTTATTTCTTTTCTATAGTTTAAGCAACTAATTTATGTCATCTGGCTCTCATTGTTAAATATAACTGGGTAACATCTGTATGCAGTATTTTCTAGTAATATTAGATAATAAAGCAAGCATAATGAAAAAGGTATTGATCCCAGTACAGAACCCTGTGGAACCCCATGGCTAACTTTCATGTGTGAAGAATACTCCCCATTTCCATGAACAAATTGGAATCTATGAGATAGATGCAATCCAAACCATTGCAGTGCATTTCCTTTAATACCAACAGTGTGTTCTAGTCCCTGTATTAAAATATTAGATATGACCACAAGTACTGAATCCTACACTGAGGTCTAACAGGACATGTATGGAGATGTGTTCACTGTCAGAAGCCATGAGAAGATCATTTATAACCTTCTCTAGTGCTGCTTCTGTGCTATGGTGAACCCTAAATCCAAGGTGAAACTCTTCATTCTTCTGTAGATGATCACGACTTAGTAGTTTTGAAGCTACTGTACTTACTGATATGTCATTCATGAAGTCATTACTAGATAAACCCAAAGAAGTTGATTCTATTCATCTGGACGTAGCGTTTTTAGTGGGAAAAACATTTCGTCTGCTACACGTCAGGACAATATGCAATAATGATTAAAACTGCTCATTTACAGTTTAAGAAAAGACAATTGAGTATAATAATAAACAAATAAATAAAATAGAGGTGGTTATTTTATCTACATTAATGTTAAAATCTCCTATATTAACAATTTTTTTTGATCTGTGCACTAAATCAGATAAAAAGTCTGAGAAATCTGATACAGACTCTGAATAAGGGCCAGGTGGATGATAGATAACAGCTAAAATTGATCTTTTTTTGCGTGTTTTCCAAAGCAGTGCTAATAGTTTTCAAATGAATAATAAGTGTCTGGGTCTTTGGTTTATTGTTAGGCTACAACAAAGTCTGCTGCCATTCCTCCACCTCGGCCTGTGCTTTGAGGATTCTGACAGTATGACTTTTGGTTGTGCTGACTCATTTAAATTAACGTATTCATCCTGGTGTAATCAGGTTTTCGGAAGGTGGTGTAGGTATTTAATAATTTACTACCATGAACTTAGAAGAGAGAGAGACCTAATGTTTAACAGTTCACACATTTTACATTTGGTACAGTTGAAACAATATTTTGTTTTCTTTGTAATTTTTTCAGCATTAAAATATTTTCAGCTGGTATTTTGTTTATTGAGGTCATGATGAGGTCATGACATTCTGTTGGAATAATAATTATAGTCTCTGTTAAGTTAAGCTGCTGAGTGTGTGGGTCGATTGTAAGTACGTGATAATTACATTTGGGAGTATACCTAAAAATGGTTTGGATCTTGAGGACATCAGATGCAAAACAGCAGAAGCCCTGACTACTCAGTTCACAAACAAGAAAGCACAGGCCAGAGACAGTGTCGGTCCTCGTTATGTTACATCACTGCCCAAAGGAAGTAATCTTGCTGACATAGGATAGATTGGACACACACCCAGTTGCCCTTTGAGTGTTTGTGTATGTGTAGATAACAAAGAAAGAAGGGCAAGAGAGAGAATTTCATGCACATCGTGCTTCACATGGTGTTTGATTCTGCCTGCATCAGTAGGGTGTATGACAGTTTGGCAGCTCCTCATCAGCAGAAACATCAGTCTCTTCCTCATGCACCACACTGTGCTGATGAAGAAAGAAGCTTTTGGTTTTGATGTCAGCACGATTTGCTCATATTGGGCAGCACGTCTTTGATGTTTAGGACGAACAGCCAATCTGAACAGTGAGATTATCCTGCGGCCCCAATCCCCCACTCTGATTAATTCTAATTTGCTATGGTGTTCAAGTCTTAATCTGCAGAACACTTTGAGTTTGTGGTAGGCACACACACACACGTGACCAAATCAACGAGACACGTGTGATTTCTGATCGAGGAAGCAGTTATTCGCAACCAGATGTCAAAATTCTACAGCGCTTTTGGCCCTAGTTGTCTGTTTCCACAATCTTTAATGTCACTATTGGTTCACTTTGATGGTATTCTTTCAAGCTTTCAAACAAGAGCGACCACAATCCCAAGCCTTTTATTTGTGTATCACCCAAACAAACACACAACTCTTTTCTGCCTCGCGTTGTTCCTGACTCTTGACTTTCTGTCCTTCTAATAGCATCTCTGCCTCTCCAGAGCCCCTGATTGAATGGCATGAGCACATGCATAATTCAGTATGTGACAGAGCAGGGGTGCCTGTGTCTCAGCTGTGATGCAACTCTGATTTTAAAATGTGGAAATATAAATGATACACTGAAAGATGGAGTCCATCATGTGTCATACACTTTTACATGCACCCACATACAGACAGATAAAATTAGATAGACAGACAGACAGCCTGTACATACTTATAGTTATAGCATATTCATTGCATACCTTCATACCGTGTACATTGTAACATACCCATAATAGACCCATATTTTGTACCCTTATACCTATAACAGATCCATTTCTGTAATATATCTATATTATGGCTAAAGCACTTTCTGGATGGATGCAAACTGTATTTCGTTGCCTTGTACTTGTGACATGTGCAATGACAATAAAGTTGAATTCTATTCTATTCTATTCTAGATAGGAGAAATGGCTTTTTCTATACTTTTACAGTTGTGCCTGTGGAAAAGAAATGTCTTTTTATACTTTAAAGGAATGTATAGATGAAAAGAGACACTTCTAAATACATAATTCATCCCAAAACCAAATGAAAATTTATTCTGGGCAAAGAATAAAGGTTCAGCATGCCCTAAACATTTAGGGAGCTAGTGTTAATTATCTTAGATTTGTATCAGATACATGCCTTCTATAGGTTGCTGATGACCTCTTAATTTTCCACACCTCTATAATGGCGACTCTATAATGATAACTTACTCTTATAGTTTCTGCTGTCATTAGTCATGATAGTGCACAGCTCCATGAAACCCAAAGCTTCCTTTCACTCCACTGGGGAATTAGTTTAAAATGGAGCTGCCATCTTACTGATCTTCTGATATGCAGCACCAGCAGAATCAGTAGATAGAGTTAGCCATGCTGAACAAGGCTCTCGTCTCTTAATTAGAGATCAAAAAGCTTATTTTCTCCAACTATTTTTTTTGTAACCGCTATGTTTCTTTGGTAACTGCTATGTAAGAACAGAGCTGTTTAACATGACTATGAATGAGGGCATGCTTGCTCAAGTCTGCTGAGTGACAGGGGAGGGACAGTCAAAGGGTGAGTGGGGATGGCCTTGGGAGCTGAAGACCATGGAGATTGAATGCCGCCAACGTACAACTCTTATTTATAGTTTTTCTTTTTTTTCTCTACCTGCCTGTCTGTCAGGTGGCCTTGTCTCCTGACAGCAGGAAGTATTTTCCCTGGCAGATGTGACATTTTCACAGCTCACTGATGAATCTGTAGATTTTTACACACTCATGGAGTTATAGGTCACATATCCTCAGTGATGGATAGTAATGGTTCAGTGTTTGCTGCAAACATTTGATTGCATCTTAATAGATCATTCATGCAAAAATAGATATGTTAATTAGATGTTGATATGCAATATCACGTGTACTTGATGGGTATAGACTGAGTGTGCGTTTCAGTCGCTGTGGCACAAAGTGGCTGCATCCAGCATCAGCAGAACTGTAAGCGGTAGATGGATGAGAGAGTGAGCTTTGATTCCTCCATTAAACAGACTGCACTGAGAGGTGGAGAAACTGCTGTGCTGTCCAAAATAAACAAGCAGGCAAATCAATCCTTGGAACTCCATTATAAAATTCAAAGCAGGGGAGAGAAGATTAAAACAAAACAAAAAAAACCCAAAAAAAACACCCACAAATATTTGGTGGAGTGATCATGCTCTTTTTTAAAAACTTGCATGAGTGTTGGTTTTTTTACTCAGTTGTTCTAGTTCCTTAGGGAAATATTTTGTAGAGATGATTGTAGTTGAGCAGCCTCGAGTCCTACTTGAGGCATTTATATTATTTAAAAAATACTTAAAATATGTTAAAATGTATGTTCATACGACAGCCCTTCGAGAATTAGTCTCATAGTTTAGTAGTTAAGCCTGTATTATTACCTTTGCTCCATCAGTACATATTGGAACGTATAGCAAAACACACAAGCAGGCCAATGAATGTGTAGCCTATGAAACCTGAAAGTCATTTACTACATTGGTTTCCGGTAAACTAGCTGAAACCTGAGACGCGTCTGATTGATCCACTTTCATGTCAGCGGCCCCCACCCCTCCTTATCCTTAATCATTGCATTACGTCTCCGCTTTGTTCTTTGAGCAGTTCATCGACTTTACTGGTCTGCTGTTTGACTTTCTGAAAATGTTTTGCATTGTGACTTTGTACAGTTGTGGTCAAATGTTTATCATGTGCCTTAATGTCATTAATTTTAGGCTTTTAGTGATTTATTTGAGCTGTTCCTTTTCCAGGGTGGAATAACTGTGCAGAATATGTCTTTAATGACTTAGAAAAAAGAACTGTGTGAAAAAATTTGAATTTATTTTGGAAAAAAGTATAAAAAGTGTACATACACACCCACTATATGGTTAAATATCTCAGTAGCCATCAATAATCTTCTGGAATGCTGTAGAATCATCTGTTCACACAGGAAAAAGAAATCAAAGAAAATCATTAAAAGCATTTATGCAAAAACTGGTCTGAAGACTCAAAAATAAGATTGAAACATACTGTAAAGCTTATCTGTTGTGCTCCTTTACAGCTCTAGCACATTTATATTCTCTTTGTTTCAAATCACCCCATTAGACAAACCCTTAATCCAGGTCTAAAATAATTATTTTGAGTTCTCATCATTAAAAAAAACAAACTTATATTCTAAAAGGTAAGCCCAACAATGTCAGCTGACATTTCAACTTTGGATTATGAGTGAAGATTTAGCCTTAATTATAGACTTTTTTTTTTTTGCATGCTTTGCAAGCTATAGTTTTTATGTATACAAAACTGTAATAATTCCTTATAAAATGATTTTTCTTTGTTGTATTATTATATTTAAAAAAAATCATAAAATACTCTATAATGTTTTTAAAAAATGCTGTACAAAACATTGTTGAGGGCCACACTTAACTTCTTTGGTTTATGTACAAACACACATTCATGTATTCATGAGTGTGCATGGGAGCTGATCACTGCTGGTGTTGGTATATGTTTAGTTCTCTTTCCTTGATATTGCTCCTCTAATTTTACTGATTTCTCAGACAGGCCTGTTCTCCTCCTTGTTTCTTTTCTGTTGTCAGAACAGCTGATGCTTTAATAATATCGCTGATAATAAAGATGTGGATCACTCTCTCTCTCTCTGTGTCTCAGGACTCCCTTATTCTGGAGAAGAATGACATACACCACCCAGTCTGCTCCTTTCAGGACGACTTTCAAGAGTTTGAGATGATTGATGATGAAGATGAAGATGAAGAGGAGGAAGAGGAAGAGGATGAAGAGGTTGATCCTGATGCACCTCCCTCCCCCTCAGCCTCCCCTCCTCCTTCTCCTACTCTTGGCACCATAAAGAGCAGACCCACCACACTGAACCTAACCACTGCTGTGTCGCAGGTAAGCATACTGAGGCTCTGATTCCAAACACATTACATCAACAAACTGTTTGACATGTGTTTTGAAATAGTTGTTTGCAATTTATCACTAACAATAGTGTTTGTCTCTCTGCCATCTTTAGGATTCACTGAACAACAATAGCAGTCTATCCCCAAAGAAAGGAAGCTGGCAGGACTCTTTGCGCAACCCAGCCTCACAGGGTTAGAACATCATTAGTTATTTATTTGAAAAAAAAATGCTGTGACTTTATACTGTATGTTTTCTTCTATATTTTTATTTGGCTTTCTATTTCACAAAACAAATATATTCTTTGTATAAGCTTTAAAATGTATAACTAATATTAAATAATAGGCTAATCTATTAATCCTATAGAAAGACCATCCTACTGGATTTTAATGCTATTTTTGTTTAGTAATTGTTCCACATGATAATTCTATTCAGATACTATTATGAACTGTATAACACACAGGGGATAAAAATCTATTGTACCTCCAGGTCGTCTGTCTCCAACCCACTCATGTCTGGAGGATGGTAGCCATGTGACAGGCCAGTGCCCAGCCTCTCCAATATCCCAGGTCCCAGGATCCCAGAGCAAAGGTACTCCACTAAATCAGACAGGGGAGGGCGGAAACCCCCAGTCTCCTCATAGGCCCCTCCTCTGCGACATGGAGGGCAACAGGCGAGAGAGGCCCGAATACGGTAACAAGAAGGCCAGCTCAGCAAGCTTAGATCATCTCATTGATCACTGCTATTTAGTGCTGTATTGTGATGTGAATTTGACTTCAGTGATGCACAAGAGCAGCAAAAATCTCGTATGCTGATTCTCATGAACCAAATCATATTTTTTTAATACTTAATATATATATATATATATATATATATATATATATATATATATATATATATATATATATATATATATATATTTATGGTTTTGACAATGAAACTTTTGCTGGACTTGTTCATGCTGCTTTCCATTTTCAGCTCATTGTGGATTTCTTTACATTGACAATCATTGTTTTTTTTGCTTTATTCTCATCTGCTCTCATTAATTGTAAACTCTTCTCACATGTCAGCTTATTTCATTATGCAATCTCACCATAATTAACTTCAAAATCACGTACCAGCCTCTAATCTCTGTTTTTTTTTTTCACCTGTCATCATAGGCTCGTTTGGTCAACATAAGTCTCACCCATGTTCTCGTGATGCTACTGATCCAAAGGCTGATCCCTCAGTACAGACAACCAGAGCACCCTCCCTAGATGAGCATTCCCAGTGTTCGGACACAGAGGTGGACCACGATCTCAACAGCGACCACAACCACAAGCACTCAAACCGGCGTGCTACTGATACCTACACCATCACCAGTGAGTCAGGTATGGAGCCAGAGAATGACCTAGATCCAGATGGAACCAGCCGCTGCTTGTCATCCACCGCACCCATTGGAGCTAACGATGGTGCAGATACACCCCTGTCTGACGAGGAGCTGGAGAAGGACTTTGACGTAGAGTTTATGTGTAAGGAGGCCTACGATATGGTTTGTAAGGAGAATCACTCATCATATGTGGAGTTCCCCTCCATTGAACCCTCTGAGCTAGCTTCCTTCTCTAGTTATGTTTCATCTAGCCGCTCAGAAAATATCGACCAGTCCAACAGTTCAGATGCTCAAGAAGCGTCTAATGTGGAGGCAGCAGCTAACGACTCCACCTCTCCATCCTCAGACCCAGGAATAGCAGATATGAATCAACGGGGTTATGTGACTTCAGACCAGGACAAAGACCTCAGCTCTCCAGGCTCTGATTCTGACATTGAAGGGGAGCTGGAAGCAGCATTTGCTTGTGGTGGTCCCGTTGTCTCCAACATGATCTCATCAATCTCAGAGACAGAGCTGGACTTGACCAGTGATGAAAGTAGTAGTGGACGCTCATCTCACCTTACCAACTCCATCGAGGAGGCCAGTTCACCTACGTCAGATCAGGAACTGGATCCAGACACAGAGTTGGAGCAGGACAGTGGAATTGTTGGTCTGAAAACATCTCTACTTCTAGGTCAGCCAGATCCAATCAAAGAAGGCTCTCCTCTACCCTCTCCATCCCCACTACCCTCACCCACAATTGCTACACCATCTCCCATTGATTCACCCATCTTACCCCATGAGGCCTACGATGATGGTCAAGCTCTTACAGGGCTGCAGAATGTGTATGAAGACCTGCCCTGTGAGCACCAAGCTGACCCAGATGAGACTCTTCCTCCAGCTCAATGCAGTGAGGATAGTCTCTCCAGACAGATGGTGCTGCAGATAGAACCAGATCACAGCCTAGAGAGCTTCAAACGCTCCTTCTACCTGCCAGTGGGGCCCAGGCTAATGCCAAGCTCAGATGATTATGATGGAAGTGAAGGAGAGTCTGAATCTGAAAGCGAAGATGACCTGAGTGAGAACTCGGACTCTCCATGGCTGCTTAGCAATTTGGTCAACAGGATGATTTCAGAGGGCTCCTACCCAATCAGCTGTCCTGAGGAGTGTTTCAAGAGGAAAGTGTCTGTGTCTGATACCATCTCACCATCCTCCGACATTGGAGATGGAGATGGCTTCAATGATGAGGACCAAGCTAAGAAAGTTGGAATGAATGGATCACAGGAAAGAGACAAAGAAAGTGAAGAATCAAGAAGTATTGACATGCAGTCTTCAAAAGGAGCAACAGTGATAAATTCTCATCTCTATATGAGCAATCCAACCGCTGATACCATAACCCCACTGATTTTAGAGCGTTGTGCAAACAGCTCTTTGCATACTACTAAAGACTGTGACAAGAACTTTGTAGATAAACCATCTAAGAATGCGATGAGACAAGAAGATGATCCTGAGCCCAATAACGACTTGATGATGTTGGAGGGGAGGAAAGATCTCGACTCACCCAGCCTTAGTGAGAGTGTGATCAGCGACAAAGATGAAGGACGAGAAACGGAGCCCAAGCCAACGAGCCGTTCCTCAGCCTCCCTCGAGCGTATCACAGAAGTCAAACACAGCCTGACACTCGACATACCCAGTGCTCAGACTAACCGATGCTTCAGCCTCACTTATTCCACAGACAATGATGAAGAAGAGGACGATGCAGACTCTTATCCATTCCTAGGTGGCTTAAGGAAGCAGTCCCGTAGAGGTAGCGACTTAGAGCTGGACAGTTCACCACCCATTGATTCCAGCGTGCAGAATCATCCCTTACCTGATCATGACCTCCCACTGTGTGAGAAAGACCTGGCTCTGAGGCAGTCAAATGAAGACGATGGACTGGCCTATGACTCCATGAAGTACACACTAGTGGTGGATGAGAATACTACACTGGAATTGGTCAGCCTTAAAAGGTATGATCTGATAATATGTTTGAAAGCCAGTAAATTGAGTGTTTACTGAGTCTGACACAAAAATCTGTCCTTTAGTTATGAAATTGGAACAATTTTCCTTATTGTGCACCTTATATTAACATGAACTTGCATTACAAATGTTTATTACGCCTTAAATTGGGATTCAACTTGCCTTCTCAGGTGCACGTCTGTTCTGAGTGATGACAGTGAGCTTTCAACTCTTTGCGATGAGGAGCCTTTGGGGACTGCTAACGTGGACTATGGTCATGATGAGGAGGAGGAAGTGAGGCCAGAGCTTCTGAGCTCTTCTGAAGACTCTTCTCCCGAAGCTGACCTCCCTTTCTCTAAGAAATTTCTCAATGTGTTTGTCAACAGCACCTCCCGCTCGTCCAGTAAGTCATAAGCAATTCTGTTCTCTTATTTTAAGAAAGTGTTCATTCTTATCTCTTCCCGAGAGGTAAAAGAGAAGATCGAGACTGCTTTAAAATATTACCCCTAAAAATGAGATGATGCTCCGGTGGGTGTCATCTTACATTAAGGATAAGAAAAGGGGGGAGGTTGGGGGGACAGTTGGCCTGGCTCTGTCCAAAAATCCTGACTCCTTCAGCATTATTTCTAAAATTATCCACTCACAGCCTGCCCTTAGAATGAATAATGTATTAGAGTTCAACTCATCACTGTCAAAATGATATACTAAGATGTGATCTAAATATGGCAGGGTGCCCACACACGACTGATGGGAGGGCTCTACCAGAACATCATCAGGCAGACCTCTTGTCTCAAGATTTATATCTCTAATAAAGGGTGATTTGCATAATAAAAAAGCTCATTATAACAGCCCCATTTTCATTGCATTTTTGATATAATCCATTACCCTTCATTTAGAGCTCACCTTACAGATTTGCATAATAAATGTTCCTCAACAAACAACAGGTTACAGAAAAAACAACATTTTTTTTTAAATAATCTCAGTCATATCTGTTTCCCATGCAGGCACAGAATCCTTTGGACTTTTCTCTTGTACCATCAATGGAGAAGAGAGGGACCAGACACACAGAGCAGTCTACAGGTAAAACAAACTCAAGCCTGAAATTAGCACCACTGAAGGAACAATGGGCTGGGAGGTCAACCTCCCAATGGGCTGACCTCCCAGCCCATTGTTCCTTCAGTGGTGATAGTTTGAATCATTATGCAAATGTACTGTTTATAAGATTGGGGAAACCAAGCAGTCAGCTGAGACTGAAGAAATCACGTGAGTGACGAAACGTTTCTCCCACTGAAAACGTGTCCAGATGAACAGAAACAACTTTTGGGCAACACTAATTATTTTGGGGATGAAGACAAAGACATCACATGCGTCTCTTTGCCAACCATAAAGACAACGACAAGAAGAGAAAAGGCAAACAGTGCCTCGGTATTACACAGTACATGTTGTGTACAAATAATTTCACTTTTTTTAACCATAGGTCTCATTCAAAATACCCCATATTTACAACTCTTTGCCTTCCTCTACCCACCCTATTATTTTTCTTTCCCAGCTTTTTCATCAAAGCCTCCCACAGGGAGTCACCTAAAACCCATAAAAGATCAAAATAACTCAGGTTTATAGGAGCAGGAACATCATGTAAGGAAACATCTTTTTACAAAGGCAGTTTCCTTTTTTTTCCTTGACTTCTCTGCTGCCCTCTGCAGGTTCATTCCTAGGCATGCAGATGAGCTGGAGCTGGATGTGGATGATCCCTTATACGTGGAGGAAGAAGAGGACGACTACTGGTACAGAGGCTATAACATGCGGACAGGGGAGAGGGGCATCTTCCCTGCCTTCTATGCTCATGAGGTCATAGGTCAATCCAAAGAGCTGCTGGGTGAGTGCAAGAATACAGCGGCTTATTTCTTTTTGCTTTTTTATTCGAAACACACAGAACGATCACATTTTCTATGCATATTACACTCCGTAGGAATGAAAAGGAATCCAGCGTGGATTGAAACTTTCAGCGTGCAGTTTTTGGGGTCTGTTGAGGTACCTTATCACCAAGGCAACGGCATTCTCTGTGCTGCTATGCAGAAGGTAAGAAAAGCACATTTACACTTTTACTATTATGGATTGTTTACTATGGGCAGGATACAAATGTGGTTTCTCTCTGTGTTAGATTGCAATATCGAGAAAACGGACGGTACATGTGCGACCTCCCTCTCTATGTGAGCTGGAGATTAGCTTGCAAGGAGTCAAACTGATTATGAGCCTGGAGGATGAATATGAATCCCTTGATGAGGTATAAGACAAATAAACATAAATGACATGATTACTCAGGTAATCGATTGTCCCTCTGCTTTGGGATTATGTTGCACTGCTTCATCAGTGACTGAACTCTACTTTTTTTTCTGTCTCTGTCTATATTTAGTATGACAGATGTAGTCACTTCTTCCAGATGAAGAACATCTCATTCTGTGGATGCCATCCGAGGAACAATTGGTAATCAAACATCCATCTTCTGCCCATCCTGCTACCACCGTACAGTGTAACATCCGACTGATTGCATCACACTGTTTTGTTCTCTCTGCAGCTACTTTGGCTTCATCACTAAGCACCCAATGCTGAACAGATTTGCTTGCCATGTGTTTGTGTCCCAGGAGTCAATGCGACCTGTAGCAGAATGTGTCGGGTATGTCCATTTCCACACCCGCTGAGGGCCGTAGCTACAAAAATAAAAAAAAAGAAAGAAAGGAAAAAAAGAACTCAAAAAGTTAAAAAAAAATAAATCTATTTGTTATGTATTTTAACTAAAAAAACAAATACATTAAAAAAATAAAATTTTATATTACAGTAGAAGCCACGGTGCTTAATTTGACATATTTAAGTAATAAAAATGACTATTCAGCTACTACTTGCACATATCTTTGCTGGAATCTGATCTCAAAGTCTGGATTAAAGTGCATTTTATTACAAATTTCTTTTGCAGAATGCTTGACAGCAATCCAGTTTGGGTTTTTTTTGTTATTTGCACACTAGCCATATGTGTGTGTACCTGTATAAGGTTAAATGGCAGCAGAATTACTCATGTATTATTCAGCCACAATGTGTTTGAATAATTAAAGATGCACATTAGCCCACTCTCTGAGGCTGGATTAAGAGGAGGCGGCAGAAATCTTTCATCCATCAGATTCTCGCCATTAAGTCAGCCAGAACTTGTGAAAAACAACTTCTGTTTCTGTGTTTTTCACACAAACATTGTGAAACATCAGAAACACTAAACAGCCGTACAAAACTGAATCTAAAAATATCTAATACTATCTCACAGGTAAATCTTTAGTCCTCATATGTCTGTATTTTCTGCAGACGAGCCTTCCAGGAGTACTACCAAGAGCATCTGGAATACGCCTGCCCCACTGAGGACATCTACCTGGAGTGAGAAATGTTGCCATGACAACCTTCTTCCGCCACAGCTTGTG
Organism: Diplotaxodon limnothrissa; assembly: GCF_057381915.1. Classification (NCBI taxonomy): domain Eukaryota; kingdom Metazoa; phylum Chordata; class Actinopteri; order Cichliformes; family Cichlidae; genus Diplotaxodon; species Diplotaxodon limnothrissa. The sequence continues at coordinate 9,572,067 of NC_140602.1, forward strand.
TATGTTCATCAATTTTGCCACCAGAGGGCATTGTCAGTGGGGATTTTCTTTTTTCGCTCCATTGTAAAATACTCTTCTGTCCCTCTAAACCTGGGATCTTCATTTCTACAGTATGCTAGACATCTGACTGATTTCATTCATCCCTTTCTCTTTGTTTATTTCCATGATCTCAATGGATTGATTGCCTGTTTAGTTAATCTTTTTCTATGATATAAAAATTAAGATGCTGAGCACCTGTTTATTTCAAGATTCTTCTTTTGAGATGAAAACAATGTACCTACTACTGCTGTATCACTTTTCAATGCATGGCTAGTAGGATTACTGCACACAGACACACCAAGAAATACACATATCCAAGTGAATGGCAAGCAGCTCAACAATCAGTAAAGGAATGGTGTCTAATCAAGACGTCGGCGTTTGAGTTAACTGTATATATGTTTTTGTTCAATACTGAAAAACAGGTCATTTAATTTATACTTATAGTGACATTGGAGCAAAGTAGAGAGAGACAGAGAGTACAGCGAGCGGTCCTTGGTCCAAGCTTACCCCTGTGTTGTGTACAAATCGTAGTGTGTTGTAAATACATGTATAGAGAGTAGACATTCAGGCGCCTCATTCAGACTAATTAAGAAATGCTCACAGTTGAGACTGAAGGTGGGAAATTTTGTTCTTGCTTTTGATGTATCGCTCTGACAGGATTAACTGCAGTTTTCAGAGCGGTTCGATGAGTTGACTTCAGATGAACTTTGAATGTCATTTGCTCTGCAGATATATTCATTTTGGATTTAGGGACAGTAACTCTCAGCAAATCTGAATGACAGAGCAAATTTACTTCCCTCCTGTTCTCAAAGTTGCACTGCTCTTAGAGCTTCAATAGCAAGTCATCCAGCTGGTACAGTTGCAAAATATTAGATCAGTGTGTGCTTTATATGGCTGATGCCACTTTTAGATGAAAGAAAGCTAAGGCCCTCTGAAAAGCCATATTCTCACATCTCTGACTGTTTAACTCTGCCTTTCAGTGCTTTCCTGATCTCCATTTCAGTTTCAATGAGGTAAAAGGAATGACTAGATCGATTGATAGGGGAGTGTCCTGCTGATACGTGGTATTCCAGTGGAGTCAAACCTTTAAAATGTCAGATTTACACTTTTGTTAATGGTTGGGCATTTATCTAATGTTTAAGCATGGTGAACAAGGAGAGGGATGCGTTTCCACGTTTAATTATACCTTCATTCACCTGTCACACAATAGGTGAATGAAGGAGGTTGGAGCGTCAAACCATGGCTTGCAGTCAAGCACCTTATATGGAGGTGGGAGTAGCTGAAGCCCACCTCCCCAATCACCCCCATTGTTCTCTCTGACACTGTTTAGCATCTTTTTATGCTGCTTTCAGTCAGTCCAGCAGAAAAAACACATCCTATTTGCAGGATTTCAGTGTTAAAGATTCACTGAAAGTTGACATGGCAGGAGAGAGGGTATTATCTACATATGTATTGCTGTCAGTTAGATCGTGTATATACAATAGCAAATCTATGATAGTGCTGTGTCCTTTATGTTGAGTATGTTATGAAAATGAATATGTACATGAATTAAAAAGAAGTTTAAAAAAGATCACGAGCAGATGAAAACCCCTGAACGAAAAACACACAAATATCTGTGATCTGCAATAATTTTATTTCAGTGTCTTTTCATGTTTTAACACACGGTGTAATCTCAGTCTGTCACACAGCTGGCATTCAGGTTCCTGAAGACTCCATAACTCTCTACAAACAGGCTTCAGCAGCAGCACGTTTAGGGCACATTTGTGAAATGTGACATCACTAGTGTGTGACACACAACCAAACTACTGACCAATCTGCTGTTAGAGCTGAATAGTGACTCAGTCAGCTGCCACTGGAAAACTATTATTGTGTCTTGCCGATTATAGTAATCGCATTTGAGCTCCAACAGTGTGACCCATCTCTGATCTGTATCTACTTGCCTCTGATTTTGTTTTTCTATCTTGTTACAGCCTAGTTAAAATACTTCTTTTCACACAGCTACACAAGAGCAACCACTGAAGATCTAGTCCAAAATAGCCGCTCAGAAGTACTTCAACAGTTAAATCAACTTTTGACTTTATTACTTTAACAGGATTCTTCACTGTATACCTAGAGCAAAAGAGTATGTGACAGAACAAACATATCTTATCTTGTATCTTTAAAAACAAGGACTTGTAAAGTTCAAGGGAAAACAAAGAAAAAAAAATCATTCGCCTTGTCATGGGTTTGGTCTTATGAATAAAATATATGCTTGATGTCTGAACCTTTATTGTTGTCCTCATTGTTTGGTTAAATCCTAATTGTGTGAGTGAAAAGGGCTTACAAAGAATTCCCGAAGTGGAAATAAATTTTAAAAAAAATCAAAGAATAAAATACTCAAAGCATAGAAGAAAGAAAATACAGTACACTGTTAAACATTATTTCTGAATTGAGACAGTATTAAATCTTGGAAAATCATCTCCTCACTAAGGAAGCACATTGCCTTTACACTGCTTCTTAATTTCTAGCAATTAAAACTCCACTCTCTACAAGAGAGCAGCACTGCAGTTCAACTTTCCCTTTCTTTATTGTCATTAGGAGCTGCAGCAATGTTTCTCATCAACACTGACAGCAGCTAGGTTTGGGGCTACACTCAGGGTTGCAGCAAGGCTCGAGGCTGGGGTCTTTTCCTTTTGCCATTTGGCTCTCTCCAAACACCATGGAGGATTCAAATTGCTCCTTAACTGTCTTGACCTGTTGCAGCACAGATTGGATGTCAGGTGTATCTACTGATAGAGGATAGAGCTCACATGGGTCAGCCTCCAGATCAAATATCAGAGGAGGGTCATGAGTCTTGCGCAATGCTGAGCAGTCTTTGTCTGGTGTAGTACTGCTATGGAAAGCACCTGATGTACAAAAGTGAACAAGCAGGAGTCAAGACCAGCTAAAGTTTGACAGTGTGAGCATGTAATAATTAATAAGTACCTTGTGTATAGAAGTGGGCCTTGTACTTCCCCAGCCTTACAGCAAAAAGGCCATAGTCTTCACTGGGATTTACAGGATAGAACATCACGGTCTCCCTTTTACTCTGTAAAACACAGAGAAAATACACACATGAGCTTGGTTTTTTCATTATTTGAGTGTTTGCACAACTTTAAATACAATGCTCCTACCTTTCCTTGTTTAACGAGGATATCCGTCATATCGACCCCATCCAGCATCACCTGTGGTAGTTCAGCTCCTGCCAGGCGCGCCAATGTGGGGAGGATATCTAGAGTGCTGGCCATCTCATGAGTAACACCTTCAATAGATTTGTTCAAAAAAAGAATCACTAAAGGCTACATTTTTGTTTTCATTATAGTATACTTTGATGCTGGAAAAAGGGAGAGGCAATGCTCATGGAATAAACAAACAACACCTTCAGAACTACAGTCATACATTAGATTACACAGGGTGCTGCAAACAGTCTTCAGAGGTTCTGATCGCAGAAAGGCTTTGACATATGCTCAATTAGTACTAAGGTGCCAAACGTATTTCTCACACCACTGCACCACAACCAACAGCCTGAAATGCTGTATTGGCTGTAAATGGTATTTATAGCAATTTCTGATCCTACCATCTGAATGGTGATCAAGTTGTCTGGCACCAAAAACCATGCAGGTAAAACTAAATGTAACCAAACTGTGTGGCAAGATCAAGGATGGGTCAGGATTTTTTGTGTTTGAAGGATAATGTAGTCTAGACTTTTTGCAGACCACTAAAATGTCCTGACCTGGTTTGATGATTCCCGGCCAGTAGGCGATGGCAGGTTCTCTCATGCCTCCCTCATATGTGGTACTTTTGCCACATTTCAGAGGACCAGCAATGCCTCCACGGGACCTGCGCATCAGTTCAGGCCTACATGCAGAGAAAGAAAACAGATACCATTTAATAAAACATGATAAATGCAATATTATCACAAGAGTGCAAAGACTGTTAGAAACTTGACTACTGAACAGAGGAAAAATATTTTTTCTGGAGGGTGGTTAAATGTCAGCATGAGGAATTAAACTCCAAAACTCTAGTGCATTTCTCTTCATTGTTGTCTTTAAGTCACTGAATGAAATATGTCTCAGTCATACACGTCACAGTAGTCTTAAGAGTTTAAAAAAGATTGGAATTAGTGTTCTTTGATCTTTAAAGATTTAAACATAAAGTCCAGTCACCTTTTTAAGCTCATTAAATGAGATACCAAAATGGAATAACAATAAATACAGTTCATAGATTAGCAACAAATATGATAATAAACTGAAAACCAACCCATTGTCTGATGTAAAGAAGACCAATGTGTTGTTGATCACTCCTGTCCTCTCCAGAGTTTCCACCAGGTGGCCTACAGTGTTGTCAAACTCCAACAGGGAATCCCCGTACGGACCCCTTAAAGATCGGCCAGCTGCCCCAATACCTGCATACTGGGGGTAGTGGGTGTGCTGAAGCAAGAAAACAAGTGGTTATTAGTGTTGTTAAGATTGATACTAAAATATTGATTCTTCCGATACCAGATATTTATGTTCTAGAATCAATTCCCCTATTAGAATATTGGTATTTTAGTAATTTGGGGTAAAAAAAATTTTAGTTTATGATGGAATCCTTTCCAGACACTTAGAATCAAAAATAGTCATTGTAGGCTTTAAGAAATAAAAAAAAAAAACAACTCAAAATATTTGATATTTATATTGTTTATTTCAAAACATAGATAATGACATATATATAAAAAAATGTTTTTAAACTTTATTATTATTTTCTATCAGTCACATTTGTTTTTAATTGTTTACTGAATGTTTTAAAATGCAGGAGTTGACTTTTCAGGTTTGTTTGTTTCTTGTGTGATAATTCTTCACAATTACAATAAGAAGAAGAAGTCTGATTTCTGGTACTCATTATGAACATATAGTTTGAAATACAGAACTTTCGGTTTTCCAAACACATTAAGTTTTTGTTCAAAGCTTAGGTATTGGACGAGTATCACTGATACCAGCTCTGATTTTACTTGATATGGGATAAGAAAGGAAATCAGTGGTATTGCACATCACATTGATTATTGAGGGACCAGAATCTATCCCCCAGAGGACTAGAAAATTTTGAATTATCCTGATATTTACCATTTTGAAAACACATTTTTAGGCATTCAAAGAGCTGATGAACCAAAGCTTTGATTGCATTCAATAGAAGGTTGATTTTGCACACTTTAATTCATGCATTTTCTTCAGATTGCTCTTGTTGCTCACATGTGATGGATAGTAGAGGAAGAATGGTTGTTTTTTCTCAACCGATGTGGTTATGAAGTTGGCTGCAAAGTCACTGTAACTCCTCTCCAGATCCAGGAAGTTGACTGGTTGTTGCTTGATGACCTCATTCTCCATTAGTGGGACGACTACGTTGCTAATATCACACAATCCATAGCACTTTATATCTGGAGGGAAACAAGTCAGATTCTTACAGGGGCCCTGGGGAAGAAAAGACAAGATTGAAAAATTAACAGACAGCAGTACAGAGTGAAGAATAGTAAAGTGAATATAGCAAAGAAAAGAAATTTCATGAAGCAATTTTAAGTAGCACAGACTGGAAACACACTGACCATGTCATGGGAGTATGGGATCCCCAGGAAATGGTCAAAGCCCTGCTTGGTTGGAAGAAACATGCCATTATGCCCAACACCTAGATGCCACTTTCCTATGATCGCTGTGGTGTAGCCCAGGGGCTTTAACACTTCAGCGATGGTGGTCTCATTGAGAGGAAGACCACCTATAGATCCTGGGTAAAACACGCCTGGGTAGATTCCTGACCGGGTCTGATAGCGACCTGTCAACAATGATGCCCTTGGAAAAAAACAACAAACAAGGCAGTTAATTAACAGTGGAAAAGATAGTGGGGTAATTTTGAATACTCTTACTTCACTTAGGAAAACGGCCTAAAGAAACTCACTGCATCAATTCATCCAACAATGGAAGATGAAAAACTACAGGACATGTAGGGAAGATTTCATCACTTTGGTTGCATGTCAAAGTAAAAGTTTAGAGGCAGCAACAAAAATTTCATGTACTTAATGAAATTTGAAAATAATTACTCTATATTCAAATATTAATTCCGTCATCTAAGCTTTTCTTCCATCGAAGAATCACAGCAATCTTTTCTTCTTTCCCTTCAGCGGTCACCACAGCAGATCGCTTTCCTCCATCTCACCTACCACCCCCCGTCTTTAAATCTGAGCTGAAAAATCATTTTACATTCTCTCTATGCTGGTCACTCCCAATGAAAGTCTTGTTCAACGCTGCCACCTTTAGCACCACCTAATATCTTTTTGTTAGTGTCATTGATCTCAAACCACACCTCATAGGAGATAATGTGTGGTTTGTGCTATCACAAATATCACAAATAAACCCTGATACTAATCTCCACCTACTCCACCCAGCCTGCTCTTTCTTCTTCACCACTTTTGTGCAAAGTCTGTTGCTTTGTACGGTTAACCACAGGTATTTAAACTGATCCATGTTCATTACCTCAGATCTATCAATTCAAGCTGCAGCGAATCATTAAGAAAACCTAATTAAAAAATCATTTTTGTTTAAATGCTTCATTTTTTAAATGTATTTTATGTGAGCTTTATTTATACAGGTAGACTCAGTGTCTTATGTAGAAAAGAGATGTGTTTCGGACAAACATATTAAAACTATAACAATAAAATAAACAATAAAAAAGCACAAATGGCTAATGTTTATGCAGTCATATCAAAAAACAGGTTCTCAGCAATGATTTCACGAAGTAATTTCTATGTCTTTTAAAGTCTGCAAGTGAAATCAATTGAGAGAGCTTCTGTAATGTTTTCCATGACGACAGAGCAGAAAAGGAGAATACCTTCTTTCTGAGCTCTGTATGAACTGATGCATGGTGAATGTAATAAAGTCCAGACCACAGGCTATGACTAAACTATTTATGTGACATGTAATCTAATAAATAACAGGGAAGCAAACCACAAACTTATAGATAAGATGATACCAATGAACCATCCTGGGTAAGGCCAATAAGGACCAGTAAACCAAAGAATATAAAGTACAATGGTGTGTTAAAGGTTTACAGCCAATTATAAATCTTAATGCCCCGTGATAAAACAGAGTACACAGATGGGCAGAATGTGCAGAGACATGTAAATTGTATCATCATAATCTAGGAGGGGTAAAAAAAAGGCGATATCAACAAGAGAAACAGATAATATTGTATTGTGATTGATAATAATATAAGTATTTGTATGAGGCCACAGTTTCAATAGAAATGCCTTTAGCAGATACAAGAGAGGGAAGTGCTGCAAGCATGCTTTTTGTATTTGAGAAAAATACAACCTTGTTTTTTACTGCATTTAAAACCAAAGCTGACACTATGAATGTATAAAATCAAAAGATAGCTGTAATTTTTCAAAAACCACATCGACAGTATGAGCACAACAGTAAATAATTGTATCAGCTGTGTAAAAATTGACAGATGCATTTAGATTTTGTCCCAAGTCATTAACAAATATTGACGCGATGCTCAAAGTCAATATGTGGCTTAAAGGAAAGATTTTTATCAATCACAAAACCCAAGTATTTGTATGAGGCCACAGTTTCAATAATAATGCCTTGAGCAGATACAAGAGAGGGGAGTACTGCAAGCATGCTCTTTCTGCAGGCACTTTTGTGTTTCAGCATTTACAACCAGTCTGAGCTGACTCTGTGACTGTATTCAACCAAAAGGTAACTGTCATTTTCGAAAACCACGTTGACAATATGAGCACAACAGCAAAATAATTGTATCATCTGCGTAAAAATGGACAGACGCATTTAGATTTTGTCCCAAGTGATTAACATAAAAAGTAAATAACCCTGCCGCACTCTGTTGGTGACATTTAAAAAACTGGAAGAGAGACCATTGAGCTGCACATACTGCCACGGTGGGAAAGGTAATTTGAAATCCAGCCAAATGTTTGGTCTGAAAGTCATATTTCTAATGGCCCCTGAGATAAAATGCCATGGTCAACAGTGTCAAAGGCTTTTGATAGATCAATAAAAAAGGGCAGAGTGTCGGGGCTCTTCAAAGCTTTGCATACCTCTTCTATCACAACTCTTAACACATTTACTACTAAATACAGACCTGCAATAGAAATATATCTAAGAGCATGCCTGTGGATGACAAGCATTACATTAAGCCCATGTAGGCCCTGGTTTTTCTATAAAAAGATTGATTACAAGATTGATTTTGTATACACACATGTTGAGGAGCAAAGAGGTGGAGTCACTGCCAAGAGGTGACCTCAAGTGTAGTGGGTAATTTTTTTTTCTAGGGTCCCCAAAAGCAGTGCTTGTTACTGTAACCACCATTAAACATTTATAGTGAAAAAGCTGGCAGGAGTCCTACATCAAACCACCTTATCATCAATCAAATCTAAGTAAATCTGTAGAAGTTACAATAATATATGCAGATGAAATGTTAACTTAGTCTTAGTCTACAATGTTTAAATTACAGGCTGTCAGCAGCTGTCCTATCTTATATGGCAGCAATAGCTGCAACAAGCATTGGGTGGGGGTACATGGAGTGTACGAGACCATACTTATTTGAAGGCTTAAGTAACATTATTTTGGATTTTTAGATGATAGAAAATATAAATATAATATGAATTAAGTTATATTAATACTTACAAATATAGAAATTAAAAGGTTTCTTTGTCTCATCCTGCAGCACAATACAATTATACATGGGCGACTAAAACTCTGAGCCACAAACCTGGGGCTGTTAGACTGAACACTGGAATATTATTGATATTGATTATTAATACATTATTAATACACTATTTTTTTCTGCAGCGGGAAACATTGCATCAAAGCACAGGACTACAGCATTATTTGTAGTTGAATGAAGTTGCCAGGTGAAACTAAACTCTGATGTTCTCTTCCTAGTGTCCAATCATTCTCTCCCCAATGCCACCGTTATCTCACCCGTCATAAACATTTCCTGTTTTTGACACGTCTCAGTATTTTTTAGCCCCCCATTCTCAGTTTCTCCCAAGTCTTCCCTCTTTTCTGTTGATTTTTTCTTAATTAAATTAAAAAAAATGTATTTTTATTTTTTTATTAATTTACTGGAAAAAGTTTTCAATCTTCCATTTCTCAAACCAAGAATACTCAGTTTTAGAAGAAAGTTACTCCTCTCCCATTTTAATAATACTTTATATTACTATAAGACCTCAATAGCTATGTCAGAATCAGAAGACTTTATTTATCCCCAAGTGGCAATTAACATACAACAGAGCAGCATGAAGTTGAAGATAAGGACAATAAGAACAGGCAATAAGAGTGAGATGAAGTTAAGGACAAATTGGAAGAGAGCAATGTTGGCTGGAACTGCTAGAATAAACTCTTAGAAATGACTGGTTGGCCTATAACCTTTGAAACATATGTTAAACGTATCTCGTCAATGATATTAAGCAATTTTAAGCCAGGAGGAACATTTGTGTCATGAGGTTCAGAATCAGTTTTTTTGCAAAGAGGCATTTATATATGTTTTAGTTATGAATGTAAAATGCTCATTGGCATTAAAAAATCTATTTTTCAAGAATGTAGACCAAGAGGACAGCAGAAACCGCAATAAATATAACATAACAGTTCTACAAAGATATTAAGTGGATTAATGCAGAACTATTTAATGCACAATATATACAATAACGCAGTCTACCATTAAAATGACTTATTTATTAATGAGCCCATTAATAATTTGTCAGTTACAACTTCATAGAATAATTTAGGATCAAATCGACTTGAAAAACAAAACAAAACAAAAAACAAAAAATAAATGAATAACAGAACCTTAACATACTTCACGGCCACTTTCATTACTTTAAAGTTTTTAAAAAACTGTTGAGCTAAGTCTCGGATTGATTTCTGTTTTATTCACAAACGCCAACAGTCAGTACTGATTACACCGGTACCTGGACGGGGTGCACACGGGGCAGGTGCTGTAAAAATCTGTGAATCGGAGCCCTTCAGCTGCCAGGCGGTCCAGGTTGGGAGTGAGTGAACTAGGATGTCCATAACAGCCCAAGTCCCCGAAACCTAAATCGTCAGCGAAGAGGAGGACGAAATTCGGCGGTGAAGCCGAGCAGGTGCACAAAAGTAAAATACCGAAAAAGGCGAAGCAGCTGGATCCCATGCTTTTCCGTCTTTAAGTCTGACTGATAGTAAGGAAGCGTCAGATCCCTATAAACAGTGATGTGCGGATCGATACGGGAATATCGATTCTTCCGATAGCAAATATTTGTGATCTAGACTCAGTTCTTATTTCAAAATATCGATATTTAGGAAATTTGTGGTAAATTTGTAATTTGTGATTAATAGGAACACAGTGGAAAGTAACTATATTATTGGGACTGTCTAAATGATTGGCAGGAACTACTTCTTCTTCCGCCTGTCATAGTGATGTGCGAAATACGGCTGTATAAATGCATCACGGCTCTTCACTCAGTTGATAACCACAAGAGTCGCCGCGTGTGGGCCAGTTGCAGCTCTACAAACAACCAAGACGCGGTTTTTGAAACATTTTGCAAGGCCACAAATTGTACAACTGTATAGTGACAATAAAGGCATTCTATTCTATTCTAAAGTAAATTATAATATCAGAAAATGATGATGAGGCAAACTGAGGGAGGAGGAGAGGGACAGGAGCTGCGTCCTTTTGCACCATCCAGCTATAGAGAGAGAAAATGTGAAGCTGCTGGTGACATGTAGCCCTCTTGCTGAATTTTTTTAAAGTATAGAGGTGGGTAGATTGATCCAAATATCGATAGTATTGATACCAACACTTGTATCAGTATCAGATCTATACTAACGCTGTTCGATACTTTGTTTCTATCCTCAAAGTCCAGTATGTATCCCCCTGTCCATCCAAATGAATGTGGCAGCTGATTTTCTGATGATGATAGAGAGTACCAGGAGCTATTTTTTTATGTATTCTCACATACATGTTTCTGTGAGGTGGACAGGAAAACAAAAGTGCGACTCTACCTGCATGTAATCAAGCTGGCATCATGTGAAAAGAAGAAACACATGGCATGGGAGCATTTAATATGTGCTGTACGTTCTGCATACAGACAACTGTGCGTGTGAGTCTGTGTGTGAGGAGGAAGGTAATGTTTTTGATAGTGATGGAGGCAAGTCGGAATGGAGGTTAGAAAGCTAGTCCCAGTCACATAAAATTATTACATTTTACACAATGGAGTTTAGGAAAGTCTAGGGTTATGCAAGCATTGTTTGACCAAGTCATTATGAACTTCTCAGAAGTCCTCATACACAATGGTGTGTGTGATATGTCTATCAGTTAGCTTGCGTGCTGTCTTGCACCATTGTTGCCATCTTAGGGAACTAGATACTTTGCTTTATCATTCACTTTCACATCTCTGTACAGTGCTAACCTAAGGGAGAAACAAGCTGTTGGATGATTGGAAAAACAAAGAAAACAACAGTCAGTGAGAGATTTTGAAAAAGTACCTTGCTGCAGCAGCTCTCTTCATCTAATCTTCTCCAACACAGAGCACTCTAACAATCTCTGCAGGGAACAACAACCCTGGAAGGAGGCAGCGATGCCCCTGCTTTTCCATCAAATGTGTTCATGTTATATTTAAGACAAAAAGAAAAATCTAGCCAAGCTGTCATGCTCAGCTCAGGTAAACAATGAGTCAGTCATTAGTCTGGTAGAGCTAATGGAGCACCTATAGCATCATTAAAAATCATTAGAAACAAATATTCAGTAATGACTGGTATATGTTTGCCACAAATAATAATAAATTTGAGGGTGTTTTCCAGACCCATCTAATTGTTCTCCATGAGTTACAGAGAAGAAGCAGGAGAGCCACTATGGATAAATGACAGTCTATGCACTACACAGGCTGCCTGCATTGTGTTTTAGTAAAAGACAACTGCTCCGACCTTTTATTGCGAGTAAATGAAAAAGAGTATGTGACAGAACAACATATCTGATCTTGTATCTTTCAAAACAAAGACTTGTGAGTTTCAACGGAAACAAAAAAATCATTTGCCTTTTCATGGGTTTGAAAATACATCTTGAAAATATATGATTGATGTCTGAAACTTTATTGTTGTCTTCATTGTTTAGTTAACTCATGATGTTATGAGTGAAAAGGGCTTACCAAGAATTCCTTGAGTGGAAATTAGAAATCAAATAAAACAATACTCACAGCACAGAAGAAAGATGATACAGTACACTGTTAAACATTAGTTATAATTTTAACAGTATCAAATTTGAGAAAATCATCTCCTCACTAAGGGAGCACATTTACTTTACATTCATTTTCCATTTCCAGTAATTAAAACTCTCCACAGGAGAGCAGCACTTTAGTCCAACTTTCCCTTCCTTCCTTAAGCTGTAACAGTTTTTCTCATCAACACTGACAGCAGCTAGGTTTGGGGCTACACTCAGGGTTGCAGCAAGGCTCGAGGTTGGGGTCTGTTCCTTTTGCCACTTGGCTCTCTCCAAACACCATGGAGGATTCAAATTGCTCCTTAACTGTCTTGACCTGTTGCAGCACAGATTGGATGTCAGGTGTATCTACTGGCAGAGCATAATGCTCACATGGGTCAGCCTCCAGATCAAATATCAGAGGAGGGTCATGAGCCTTGAAGACTGCTGTTTCTGGGCAGTCTTTGTCTGGTGTAGTACTGCTGTGGAAAGCACCTGATGTACAAACATGAACAGGCAGGAATTAAGACCAACTAAAACTTGTGACAGTGTGAACTTGCAATATTCAAAATATGACACGTAGTACCTTGTGTATAGAAGTGAGCCTTGTATTTTCCCAGCCTTACAGCAAAGAGGCCATATTTTTCACTGGGATCTACAGGGTAGAAGATCATGGCTTCCCTTTTACTCTGTAAAACACAGAGAAAATACACACGAGCTTGGTTTTTCCATTATTTGAGTGTTTGCACAACTTTAAATACAATGCTCCTACCTTTCCTTGTTTAACAAGGATATCCGTCATATCGACCCCATCCAGCATCACCTGTGGTAGTTCAGCTCCTGCCAGGCGCGCCAATGTGGGGAGGATATCTAGAGTGCTGGCCATCTCATGAGTAACACCTTCAATAGATTTGTTCATAAGAAAACAAAAAACAAAAACAGCAATCACTAAAAGGCTACATGTACATAAATTATTTTTAATCAGTGTTGGGGAGTAACAGAATACATGTACCACCATTACGTATTTAAAATACTGTATTCCGTTACAGTTACCGTTTAAAAAGGTAGTCTTCAGAATACAGTTACTTTGTTGAAATAGAGATTACACTGCGGTCTTTTCCTGTTTCATATGTTAGGCTGTCCCCTCTCTATTTTTGGTAATTCGACGCCGGTGAAAACCCAAACAAAACACGCAATAAGAGGCTCAAATGCCTGTGTCTCAATCTCGTGGCCCCTGTCACCTCTACTTGCGGCCCGCATAATGACGTGATATAATATTTTTTAAAATTATTGTTCAAAAAAATAATTTAATGTGAAGGCAATAGGCAGAGTGTTACAGGCATAGCCCTAAAGAATGTAGCCGCATGGGCAGTGTAGCCCAGTTGTAAGTAAGCTATTAAGACTTGACTGTACACTGTGTTCGTGTTTTTCTCCTAAACAGTAAGTTCCATTGGAGCAGCCTTTCAATGCCTCTCTCTGTCTCACGCTGGCAAAGTTGACCCAAAAAACAAAGTAAGGAGGAGGAGTTGGCCGTCCGACTGCGGTCTGGAGTGTGGGGCCTCCCTGCTGCTGCGGAGTCGGGGCGGTCTGCCTCTCCCCACCGCAGGGAAAAGGGTAACACCACCTGGGTCTGGGTGCAGTTCCCCCCTCCAGGGGCAAGGGTACCTAGACCCGGTTCGTAGAGTACGCTTGGGGAGTGTGATCATGTGTACAGCGTCTCTTTATGTCTGTCTCCACGTTGGTTGAGTGTGGAGTAAGTGCATATGAGAGCATGAGGGTGGGAATGGATGTTTGTATCTGTGTGTGCCTGTATGTCTGTGTCTATATGTCAGGTTGGGTATCAGACGCCACCTCTCTGGAGACATCTCAGGCCCTCTAAGGTTTGGAGGCCTATCTCCCCCCACCACCACTTCCCCTGCCAGTGGCGGACTCCCTCAGACATCGGTGCGTTGGTGGTTCTTTGTGTCTGGGGATGGGCGTCCAGGTACACACCGGCTCACTCCTTGGCGGCCGCTTATCAGGGCCCTGAGCCTGGGGCTCGCTCGGGCCACTTCGGAGGTGGGGTGGCCCCGGCCTCTCGGCCTGGGGCTCGGTCACTCAGGCACAGCTGGCTGCCGACGGAGCTCACGGGCGCGTCACTGCAACTCCCCCTGGCTTCTGCTCCGCGGCTGCTGAGTGAGCCCTCATCTGGGACTCTCCTCAGCTCTTTCTGGGACAGTGGCGCGGCTGCCCCTCTGTTAGTCTTCCTTGGTCTCTTGTGTTCTGGGGGCCTCTGGATGTCTGGAGTTTTGATCTCCTCCACACCTGCTTCATGCCCTGGAGGACGGGGCTGTGGCCCCCCCACACCCTCTAGCAGATCATTACATGAAGGAACCTTTTAAAAAAAAACAAGCGCGTCCATGCTCACAGGTGTACACACGGGTGATCACACCCACAAACTACACCCTTTTTGGCTCCTACCTCAAAGCACACTGTGTTCTGTTGATCTTATGTGCTGCACAATAATGTTTAATATTTAGTATTTACTGTCATATTCCCATATATCATTGTGATGTTGTTTATTCTATTACTCTTGTTCTCTTCTGCTTGTTTTCTTTTTTCTTTCTCAACAGGTGATCGATATATGCATTTTTTTTCTTTTTTTTTCTGCTCATTCTGTTGGTTTTTGTTTTTTGCCCTTCTCCCCCGTCCCTCTTCTCAGCTGTTTCTCTTTCCCTCTTTCTTTCTCCCTTTCTTTCCCCCAGTCAAGTCTGTCCCGTATTCAGCAAGTGAAAATAAAATAAACAATAAAAGGTGAATCAAATGGACCATTATGGCAAGGCTGGGATGGTCAATTTGGTAAAGTAAATCTGTTGGGCATCTTTCTTTGCCTTTAGGCAATAATTCTGATGGCAAAAGAGCCAAACGGGACAGGCAAAAAAAAAACAAAAAAAAAACAAAGTAAAGCTAGTTTTTGGTTACGGGCCTGACACGGAACCAACATATTAGCCAGAGGTCCCTTTACTATGGTTCGGAGCCGTGGAACTGTTTTATATACGCGCTGAATAGTTTTCTACACGAGATCGCTGCAAAAAGTGCAGCCTTACCTAATATCCACCCT
Source organism: Diplotaxodon limnothrissa (assembly GCF_057381915.1). Taxonomy (NCBI): domain Eukaryota; kingdom Metazoa; phylum Chordata; class Actinopteri; order Cichliformes; family Cichlidae; genus Diplotaxodon; species Diplotaxodon limnothrissa. The sequence goes on from NC_140602.1 coordinate 9,587,443, forward strand.
ACTGTCACTCATTTTATATTAAGATTTAAAAATCTAGTTGGTATTGATGTGGCGAGTATCCTTCAGTAATAGTAATAATTCACACAGCAATAGTACATTCAAGTAGTTGTAAAAAGCTTGATAATATATTCAGTAACCAAAGTATTCAGAATATGTTACTCTCATTGAGTAATTTAACGGAATACGTTACAAAATACATTTTGCAGCATGTATTCTGTAAACTGTAGTGGAATGTCACCTTCCCAAGACTGTTTTTAATTAATGGTAATATACTTTGATACTGAAAAAAAGAGATGCAATCTTATTATTGAAATAGGGTTAGGTGAGCTGCAGAAAGGTGCCTAAGAAGTACGTCAAGCTGTCCATACCTGGGGTCTTGGAAACTGCCAAGCAAAGAGTCACAGCCTTGCCCAGCCACTTGAAGAGGTATACCAAAGAAATAGAAGGCAGGAGAATAAACCAGCTGTTCTCCACAGAACCATCCAAGGTGTACTCTCATTGGCAGGGGAATAATATGAGAACAGTTCCACCAAGGCTGGAGACAGACCAATACTGGAAGAGCATGTGGGAAAAGGACGCAACCCATAATGGAAATGCCCACTGGCTAGAGGATCCAAGAGCAGATCACAGCAACCTCCCTGAACAGGGACCAGTAACCATCACAGTGGCAAACATCCAAGATTGGGTCTCCAGTACGAACAGCACCAGGCTATGACATAGTTCATGCCTATTGGCTGAAAAAGCTGACTGTACTACATGAGCATCTGGCAATACAAATGAACCAGCTACTAGTTAATGAGACATACCCAGAATGGCTAACTCATGGCTGGACAGTCCTGATCCCCAAGGACATCCAGAAGAAATGAGTCCCATCCAACTCCCAGCGAACAACCAATGACGAGACTGGCTATGGATACCAACTATGGAATGGAGCATCGTCAGCCACCTCCTCTACATGGATGATATCAAGCTGTATGCCAAGAGGGAATGAGATATCGATTCACTGATCAACACCACCAGGAACTACAGCAAGGACATCGGAATGTCGTCCAGATTGGGGAAGTGTGGTCAGATGGTAACAAAGGCTACGTTCACACTGCAGGTCTTAATGCTCAATTCCGATTTTTTTGTCTGCTTGTTCACACTACAAATAAAATGCGACAGCAAACACGCTCTAGTGTGAACCCTCAAAGCGGCCCGCATGCGCAAAAGAAGACGTCACACACAACGCGCTCTGTTTAGACCAAGATGGCCCTTAATATAAAGACTTCGGACTTTACGTTTCCCAATTTTTGCTTTAAGTTATTTTGTTATTTACATTATTATGTAAATAGCCTAATAATGATCCTTATTGCTGTTTTAGAGAGGAGCGGTGCTTCAAAGGATAGTTGCAGATTTCTGTCAGAATCTGCAGATTATACAGTACAAATAAAATGTTCACGTTTCTCCAACGTTGTCTTCCCAACAGTTTCACTGACATCTACGCTGGATGGCCAGGAAGCGTTCGTGATGTCTTATCGGGTGCTTCTCCGGCGCTGATAATTGGCGTCTGTCTTGTGTCAGTGACGTAAAAGACGGATTTAATGCGACTTGACCATTCAAACAGCAGTCGCTTTCTAAAACATCAGATATGTATCGGATTTAGTACCACATACGAAAGTGACCCAGATCGGATTTGAAAATATCGGATTTGTGCCGTTCACACTGTCATACCATGATCGGATATGGGTCTCATAGGTTCAAAAAAAAAAAAAAAAAAAAAAAAAAAAAAATCGGATTTGATGCGCTTTCACCTGCAGTGTGAACGTAGCCAAAGACAGGGAAGCTTGTTAGAAGTGAGGGGATCAAACTACCAGAAGGCAACGTTGCAGAGATCGAGGATACCTACAGATAGCTAGGAATCCCACAGGCAAATGGGAATCACAGAGAAGCCACTAGAAAATCTGCAACCACCAAGTACCTGCAGAGGGTCAGGCAAGTCCTGAGGAGCTAGCTGAACGGTAAGAACAAGAACGGGCTACCAACACCAATTCCCTGCCTGTGATCAGGTACCCTGTTGGGATTATAAGCTTGCCAAAAGAGGAGATAAAAGCCACTGACATCAAGACGAGGAAGCTCCTGACCATGCATGGAGGGTTTCATCCCAAGTCCAGCACCCTGAAACTGTACACCAAGCAGAAGGAAGGAGGGCGGGGATTAGTGAGTGTCAGTACCACAATCCAGGATGAGACAATGAAGAGGAGGAACCATCATGGAATGACAGGCCCTTGCACAGTATGTACCACAGGCAAATAGAGGAAGTGGCTGACATACAGAAATCCTATCAGTACCCAAATCCTACTCTCAGCACAAGATCCATAGAAGCATAGCGGCTTGGCTCTACCACACCAGGCAAGACCCCAGGTGCAGGCTGTGTAAAGATGCCCCTGAGACAATCCAGCAAATAACAGCAGAGTGCAAGATTCTAGCAGGCAGAGCACAGTCCTAGGAACAGCAAAGTCAAGTCAAGTAATTTTTTCCCAGAGAACTGATCCTCATTTGATATTTTCTTTTTTAAACGATTCTTTATAAATCTACAGATGACTATGTAGGAAAATCCCTGCAGATCAGTAGTTCATGAAATACTCAGAGCAAGCTGTCTGACACCAACAACCACACCATCTTTCTGCTTTAGAATATGGTCAGCAGTAACAGGTAAAAATAAATGTACTCAAACTGAGGTCTGTGTGGCAAGATCAAGGATGGGTCAGGATTTTATTTATTTATTTATTTTAGTTTGAAGCAGGATGTAGTCTGGACTTTTTGCAGACCACTAAAATGTCCTCACCTGGCTTGATGATTCCCGGCCAGTAGGCGATGGCAGGTTCTCTCATGCCTCCCTCATATGTGGTACCTTTGCCACATTTCAGAGGACCAGCGTTGCCTCCACGGGACATACGCATCAGTTCAGGCCTACATGTAGAGAAAGAAAGCAGACACCATTAAGAAAAAAGATAAATGTAATATCGCAATAGTGCAAAGATTTCTAGGAACTTGACTACTGAACAGAGGAAAAAAATTTTCTCGAGGGTGGTTAAATGTCAGCATGAGGAATTAAACTCCAAAACTCTAGCGCATTTCAGTCATCATTGTTGTCTCTAAGTTATGTGTGGTAGTTTTAAGAGTTTGACAAGAAGGCAACTGGACTTCTTTAATCTTTTAATTTCTAAATGTTAACAAGTCCTGAAAACTAACCCATTGTCTGATGTAAAGAAGACCAATGTGTTGTTGATCACTCCTGTCCTCTCCAGAGTTGCCATCAGGTGGCCTACAGTGTTGTCAAACTCCAACAGAGAATCCCCAAACGGACCCCTTAAAGATTGTCCAGCTGCCCCTATACCTGCATACTGGGGGTAGTGGGTGTGCTGAAGCAAGAAAACAAGTGGTTATTAGTGTTGTTTGAAATATTGACTCTTTCAATGCCGCATATTTATATTCTAGAAGTGACTGATCATATTAAAATACTGAAATTTGAATAATTGGGGATGTCTTTTAAATGACAAATTCGAACACATTGGAAAGTAACTACTATCTATCTACAGAGGACTAGGAAATGTTTAAATTATCCCAATTTAAAAACTCTCAGACATGCACAGTAGTTGATATTTACCATTATGAAAACACATTTTTAGGCATTGATTGCACTCAAAGGTTGATTTTGCACACTTTAATTCATGCATTTTCTTCAGATTGCTCTTGTTGCTCACATGTGTTGGATAGTAGAGGAAGAATGGTTGTTTTTTCTCAACCGATGTGGTTATGAAGTTTGTTGCAAAGTCACTGTAACTCCTCTCCAGATCCAGGAAGTTGACGGGTTGTTGTTTGATGACCTCATTCTGCATTAGCGGGACGGTTACAGTGTTAATATCACACACTCCATAGCACTTTATATCTGGAGGGAAACAAGTCAGATTCTTACAGGGGCCCTGGGGAAGAAAAGACAAGATAGAAAAATTAACAGACAGCAGTACAGAGTGAAGAATAGTAAAGTGAATATAGTTTAAAAAAAAAAGAAAGAAAAAAAAGACAATTTTAAGTAGCACAGACTGGAAACACACTGACCATGTCATGGGAGTATGGGATCCCCAGGAAATGGTCAAAGCCCTGCTTGGTTGGAAGAAACATGCCATTGTGTCCAAGCCCTAAGTGCCACTTTCCTATGACTGCTGTAGCATAACCCAGGGGCCTTAACACTTCGGCGATGGTGGTCTCATTGAGAGGAAGACCACCTATAGATCCTGGGTACAACACACCTGGGTAGATTCCTGACCGGGTCTGATAGCGACCTGTCAACAATGATGCCCTTAGAAAAAAACAACAAACAAGGCAGTTAATTAACAGAGCAGTGGAAACATTTAAAGGCAACTAGGCAGCTATCGATTATTTTAGTAACTGAGTAATCTATTTATTATTCTATTGATTAATCGAGTAGTTGGATAAGAAATACCTTTGTCTTATTAATGAGCAATAACAAATATTCAAAAGGGACAGAGCACAGGTCTTTCAAAATGAACTGCTCATTGGTTTCCATTTTAGAAATTGCAATGTCTTAAAGTTTTACTGCATACAACATTTGCGCCATAACAGATGTATGATGGTGTAGATCAGAGGTCCCCAATCTCAGTCCACGAGGGTCAGTGTCCCTGCAGGTAAATTACCTTCTCAACATGCCTTGAAGTTCTCCAGAGGCCTGGTAATGAGCTAATCATGTGATTCAGGTGTGTTGACCCACGGTGAGATCTAAAACCTGCAGGGACACCGGCCCTCGTGGACTGAGAATGGGGACCCCTGGTGTAGATGTTAATAATTAAGATTAATAATAGTTCAGTGTTCAGCCTAACAACCTTCAGGTCAGTGGCTAAGAGTTTTACTGCCCAAGTACATTTATATTAGCCTGTGAGAAAAGCTTTTATTTTTATATTTTAACATTTTAATGAAATGAAACGAACACAATATTTTATATAATTTCACTTTCAATCTGAAAAATGTTACGAAAGCTTGAAATTATTATGGTCTTGTATACCCCATGCCCCCCTTTAGACTCCCCCCTGTCTCTTGCAGGTATGCTTCCATGTAAAACCACCGACAGCCTTCAGCACGCCGTATAATTTAACCAGTCAGGTATCAGACTAAGTTAACAGTTCATTTGCATATTTTAATACAACTTCTGCAGGCTACAAAGTTCACTTTTTATTCACGTCGGCGTTGATCAGATGCTTTGGTGAAGGACTCCCGCTAGTTTTTTCCAGGAAAAGGTTTTAATGGTTTTAATGGTGAGTACAGGAACAGTGCTGCTGTTTTGGACACTAGAAACATGTTTTCTGTGTTTTTGTGTAAAATTGGAGGCTGTGTGGTTAATATTTGTCACAATGTTTATTTACACACTGCTCCTAAATACGTTTGTATTGTAGGTCTGTCTTCAGTCGCGAATGTGGGTGAAACGCTCGTGTTTATATCGTTTTATACATCGCCGCCCTACAGAGTTGTTCCATTAAAAGAAGTATCAAAACAATGAATTTGTGTTGAGAATTTTAAAAAATTGAATTATTTGAATTACTCGATCAATCGTTTCAGCCCAAGAAAAATTTCATGTACTTGATGAAAACAATAGCAATCTCTTCTTCTTTTGGCTGTTCCCTTTAGGGGTTGTCACAGCAGATCGCTTTCCTCCATCTCACCCTATCCCTTCTGTCACACCAACCCAATGCATGTTCCTCTTTTCTCCTGCCTGGCATCTCCAGCTCCATCTTTAACATTCATTCCCAATGAAATCATAAGATATCTAACTGCCACTCACTCTTTTTGGTGTCACAAATATCACAAATCACCCCTGATATTCATCTCCACCCACTCCACCCTGCCTGCACTTTCTTCTTTAACACTCTTGTGTACGGTCAGTTGCTTTGGATGGTTGACCCCAGGTATTCTCCATCTTTATTACCTCTACTCCTTGTTTTCCATGTTCACGTTTCCGCCTGTCTTCCGCTCATTTGTTTCTTCTGTTTTGCTTCTACTGATCACAATTCCATCTGTTACTATCATAGTCCAAGAAGACTCCTGCCTGACCTCATCTGTCAATCTATCCATCAAGGCTTCAACGATTCAAGTAACTCAAAGAACTCAATTATTAAAAAAAGAAAATCTAATGCAATCATTTTTTTCATTTGGGTGCTTCATTATAATTTTATTGAACCAATCTATGATGTTTAAATTACAGGCTCTCCGCAGCTGTCCTACCTTATATGGCAGCAATACCTGCAAGAAGCAGGAGCATGGGGTATACTAGACCATACTTATTTGAAGTAACATTATTTTGGATAATTTCTATATTTTATAGAAAATAAATATATAAATTAAATTATATCAATACTTAAAAAATAAAAGGTTTATTTTTCTCACACTGCAGCCCAATAAAAATATACATGGGAGAGTAAAACTGAGCCACTGACCTAGGGCTGTTAGATTGGACACTGAATTATTATTCATATTCATTATTAATACATCATTTGAAAATTTGCTTTCTGCAGCAGGAAACGTTGCATCAAAGTAAAGGGCAAACATCAGTTTGTGAGAATGCTGATATGCTCGCTTTTCTTCATTGCAGTCACGCATAGCTCATTAGCTTGCACGCTAACCCACAGATACACATACACATGAACATAAATCAAATCCATACCATCCAGGAAATACAAAAATGTCAAGATTTTTTTTTTCTTCCTCTTACTATAAGAAAGCTGTCATATGAACCCAATACGCGGGACCTGGGAGAAAAAACCTGAACTCAAAAACAGCTTTAATGCTGAAGAAGACAAAAAACACACACACACACACACACACACACACACACACACACACACACACACACACACACACACACACACACACACACACAGAGAAAAAAATCCTATGTAGTTTAATGAAGTTGCCAACTGAAACTATAAACTAGTTTCCATTCTCTATCCAATGTCACTGTTATTTTGCCCATCATAAACATTTCCTGTTTTTGACATGCCCTCCCAGGTCTTCCCACTTCTGTTAAGGTTTTTCTTTGTAATCTAATTTAATCAAATTGAATTTTTTTGTTTGACTATCTATCTATCTATCTATCTATCTATCTATCTATCTGTTAGGTATTTTAGTACCATGGGAGCATTTACTGGATATTGTTTTATAGTGACATTATACAGGAAAACTCTGTCATTCAACAAGGTTGAAATACCACAGAGATCACTCCCTCAGCTACATTAGTTTCTTAATCTTTTAGACGCCTGTTGAAGGCCAAATGGTTTGTTTCAGATTTCACTAATGAAAGAACTCTTCGTTTTGTGCCTTGAAAATATGTCGCTGAGATAATCACAATTGTAGCTGAACTAATAAACTACACAAAGGATGCTTCTTCACCCAAGGGCAGGAAGATGCTCCCTTATCTTGGTCTGTACTGGTTTAAACTGATAAATCTGCTGTCTCATGAATTTTACCCTCTATATAAACTGTTGTACTTGTGAATAAAGTTGAGTCACTTTGGGAAGACAATCTAAAGCAGTCTGTTTTCTTGTTCTCCCAAGCTGCTCCCGAGCTGCTCGTACTAACACGCTGAATGGCATGCTTGAATATTACTTGAGAATATATTTGACTGTGTTACAGACTAAGGGACATTCTCTGCTGATAGGTGAAGGTACATTCTCTGCTGATAGACGTCCACGCCTCGGAGGAAGCCGATCCACGGAGTAGGCCCTGGAAACAGTTTCCTTCACTATCTATCTATCTATCTATCTATCTATCTATCTATCTATCTATCTATCTATCTATCTATCTATCTATCTATCTATGTATGAATGTAAAATCCTCATAGAGATTAAACATTTATTTTCCAGGAATTAGGCCAAAGGGACAGCAGAAATTGCAACAATTATGCCATAACAGTTCTATAAAGTGATTAAGTGTCCAAAAAGGGCTGGATTGATTGTAATCTAGAACACAAAGTATACACAATAACGCACGTTTTATTCACACACGCAGTCAGTACTGATTACACTGGTACCTGGACGGGCTGCACACGGGGCAGGTGCTGTAAAAATCTGTGAATCGGAGCCCTTCAGCTGCCAGGCGGTCCAGGTTGGGAGTGAGTGAACTAGGATGTCCATAACAGCCCAAGTCCCCGAAACCTAAATCGTCAGCGAAGAGGAGGACGAAATTCGGCGGTGAAGCCGAGCAGGTGCACAAAAGTAAAATACCGAAAAAGGCGAAGCAGCTGGATCCCATGCTTTTCCGTCTTTAAGTCTGACTGATAATAAGGAAGCGGCAGATCTCTTAAAAACAAAATAGAACGTCACGTGCCAGAGGCCGGAAACGGCTGCACGCCGGTTATGTCACGGAATGCTGGGAAATGTAGTCTTAAGCATCAGATTAGACTAAAGCGCACAACCGTTTTTGTTTTTTTTGTTTTTTAATTTCTGCTTTTTAACATTTAAATTAATATATATTTTTACAACCTATTCTCCTTCTTACAGCTCAACACCCAATGTGAAGACTTTTAGTTTAAATCCCCAAGTTCTGCATAGTGAATTAGGTCCAGATTTAATAGGTTAACTGACTGCACACAATCACACCTTTCACAAAGGTTTTAAAATTGTTTGTCCTTTGTTCATGGCTTGAAATGATCATCTTTCGGATTTTGTTGTTCCATTTTATTTTCAATGGAACAACAAAAGCAACAAAAATAAAAACACTAAAATACATACATACACAATCATAATTATCATTAACCAAATGACACAAAACAGTAAACACACTGCATCATACAGACATGTCCTAAGAAAGGCAGTTGAGTAATTTACTGGTCAGAGGTGTTCCTCTGTCATGTTTTGTCTCCTCTTTAAAATTCTTAATCTGAGGTCTCGCGGTCGAGCTACCGTCCTCTGTGGGAAGGTTGGCTGCTGCCACTGATTCGACTTGACACCTGGTCAATTACACGAGCAAGAGGAGAAATAAATCACTGGTGCATCACTGCAGAAGCCAGCAGTATGAGTAGAAATTAATGTCACAGCTGATTTTCTGATGTAGAGACGGTACCAGGAGCTATTTGTTTATGTATTCTCATATACATGCTTCAGATAGGTGGACATGAAAACAAAAGTGTGGCTCTCCCTGCATGTAAATAAGGTGGCATTGTGTGAAAAGAATCCAAACATAGCACAGGCATGAGAACATTTAATATACGCTGTACATTCTCCAGTCAACAGTTGGTGTGAGTCTGTGTGTGGGGGGAGGATGGTGGCATTTCTGATGGTGATGGGGGGAAGTGGGAGGTTACAAGCTAGAGCCAAAAGCATAAATTAGTACATTTTACAGTGGGGTATGTATCATTTGATCAAGTCACTGTGAACTCCTCTGAAGTCCTGATGCACAATGGTGTTTGTGATATGTCTACCCGTTAGCTTGCATGCTGCCTTGCACTATTGTTTAGCCTTAGGGAAATAGATACTTTGATTTATCATTCACTTTCACATCTCTCCACAGTGCTGACCTACATTCAGCAGCAACTGTGGCTGTATATGTAAGAGAGAGGTAAGCAATGGGATAGAGGGGATGAAGATGCCTAATTAGAGATCCAGTTGTATCATCTGTTTCCTTGGTCTTTGCTCTGTGCTTTCTGTAACTACTATTTTCTTAATACAATCTCACACTCATCAAACAGTCCACAGTGATTAGTTCTGTGTGCAGACATATGTACGTGTGTGCATTCATGTCACTGTCTGCTTATGTGTGTAGCACATGACCCACTGAACTAAGCAAAAGTCAGCTAACACACACGCCTACACAAATGCACACATGGAAACTAAGGGAGAAACAAGCTGTTGCATGATGGAAAAACAAAGAAAACAACAGTCAGTTGGAGATTTTAAAACAGTACCTTGCTGCAGCAGCTCCCTTCATCTAATCTTCTCCAACACAGAGCACTCTAACGATCTCTGCAGGGAACAACAACCCTGGAAGGGAGGCAGTGATGCCCCTGCTCTTCCATCGAACATGTTCATTTTACATTTAAGACAAAAAGAAAAATCTAGTAAAGCTGTCATGCTCAGCTCAGGTAAACAATGAGTCAGTCATTAGTCTGGTAGAGCTAATGGAGCACCTACAGCCTACAGCAAAAATCATTAGAAGCAAATATTCAGTAATGACTGGTATACCTTTGCCACAACTAATAATAAATTTTTGAGGGTGTTTTCCAGACCCATCTAATGGTTTTCCATGAGTTACAGAGAAGAAGCAGGAGAGCCAAATGACAGTCTATGCACTACACAGGCTGCTTGCACTGTATTTTAGTAAAAGATGACTGCTCTGACCTTTTATTGCGAGTAAATGAAAACCATTGTCAGAAACAACACAGAACAAAACGAGCAGCTTGAATCAGCTGAGGCTGCAAAAAGTTTCTTACCCCCACTTCTTTCTGTGTGCTTCTCTCTCTCTCTCTCTGTGTGTGTGTGTGTGTGTGTGTGTGTGTGTGTGTGTGTGTGTGTGTGTGTGTGTGTGTGTGTGTGTGTGTGTGTGTGTGTCTCCCTACATGAGCTAAGCATCAGTTGCCAAGCTGTCTGGGACTGTTTCCGAAGCAGTGTCCATTGTTTGGGATTCAAATTTGGGCATCTTCATATAAAATGGATTGTCCCGCAAGAAAAACTAATCAGAATTAATGTCCCATGACAGGGTGTGTGTGTGTGTGTGTGTGTGTGTGTGTGTGTGTGTGTGTGTGTGTGTGTGTGTGTGTGTGTGTGTGTGTGTGGCTTGAAAAATCTTTTACAGTCTGTGGAAACAAAGTGTGTGTTCTTGCACTTGCTCTTCGAAAAGGCATGCACGTGTATATGATGCAAGAGCTTCAGGCAGACAGAGGTGTTGTACAAAACAACCCTGCACAGCTCATGGAGACAATGAATCCCACCATGCGCTGTCATCCCACAGGACAAAAACAAGAGAGAGGAGCCAGCCTCATGCCTGCAAGGAGATCTAATCCCCATACCTTTTTATCCCCTCTCCCCACCTCGTGCGCTCTTTTCTTAAGAATCAGAAACTCTTACAATTTTCTGCATGTTATAAAATCTTACGGTTTATTTGAATCTTCAGGAGGCACAGCAGGTGGTGAGTGGGATAAAAGCCAACACTAAAATAATTTTTATGAAAAACTCATTTTCACCTTGTTCAAAGTCATTTCACACAATATTAATGGTCGGAGGCTGCAAGTTAAACTGTGAAGGACTGTGGAGCAGTGTTCCTGGGCACGCCGCCTGTGTAAATCTGCGATATAATGTGCAGATAAACTGTTTTAACACCAGTGGGCGCCATGGGATCACATTTTCCCTTATTTCCTCAACCACTGAAAAGTGATTTTGAGAGAGAAAAGATTATTTTCTCTATCAGTTGATGCATCCGATTTAATGAGGAATAACAGGAAGAAAAAAATCTATCATATTACACAATAGATAGTTTGATAGATCGATCAATATATATTTCAGAACCATGGAGAGCTCCCAATACTTTGATTTCACTCTGCTCTGACAGCAAAATTTCTATAAACGACCTTGCCTTCTATCGCCTCGTCATCTTGCAAATACATTTGCAGTTCACAAATTGCAATATCTTTGAAGTTGCTCGTGAGAGAAGGTGTAGTGATTGTGATGAATAAGCGTTTGTGATAAATAACCCAGAATTGTTTCATGGTTTTCATCATGAAATTAAGGCACATGCAGTTTCTTATTGTGATAAATGATGACTATTACAGATATTGTCAGAATAAAATTAGGAAACCACACTTTTGGTTAGCTTGAATAGCATGAGTACTACAAAGGCAAGGCAGTTGTGTGAGCCTATTTTGTCTACCATGTGAGTGGGGATCTAACAGTACTTTCAATGATAAAAAAGTCATTGTTATTCTGGCTTGTTAGCTGAGGGAACAGTGATAGAAAGCATCCTGGCAAATAAACAGAGGTTCATTGGTACAATAGAGGTTGGAACAGTGCACAGAATTATGCAATGAAATCTAACAGGTCTCCATGGAGCAACATGAGCTGAAGAACTCATAAATGTTTGAGGACCTGCTGGGGAAATATGTGCACGCCTTTGTCAACGGTCTCAGCTCACATGCTGAAGCTCTCATTGTAATATATACAGCAAAATGTTTTCTTCCACTTAAATCTACTGGAATTACTTTACAATCAAAAAGAGTGTCTCAGTCGTTTTTACTTACTTGCGCACAAAATGACAGTCAGATGTAAACAACACCTGCCTGTCTCTGTGTGGTCTCCGCTTACTAAAGAAACACGGCTGGTGGTAATCATGACCTGCCCTCAATTCCCTCTACAACTGCCTGGTAATATGATAAAGAAAGACAGCCTGATTGGCCCTTCATGCCTACTGCCTTCCTCAAACTGCCCTCCGGCTGTCATCTGCTGCCATACTGCAAAGCTGCCTCCATGAGTGATTTATTCTTTTCCAGGCTGACTCCTGCATCACCCCTGCACTCATCATGCAGGCAAACAGACTTGAGAGATACACAGAAATGGCTCAAGAGGGCAGGGCCTTCACAGAGCGAGATAACATTGACTCAAAATGGAATTTCTGCTGCATTTATGGGGATATGACATAGTAAAGTTTAGCAGAAAACATCTGATTAATGTTGCATGAGATAAATAACCAAAATGTGTATGGTTCCAGCTTCCAGATCCTCCATCCACAGCTCCGCTCACCTTGAGATGTGCCTTTGCTCAGCTTGTCCTCAGGGACAGAAAACTCTGTGCTTTGATTGTAAACAACCCTGTCCGAATTTATTATCATCTGCCAAGAGTGTGTAATCCCAAAGACCACTCCCTCACGTCTGTATTTCCATATTCATGAAAAATGTCGCTATTGAAAGTGAATTGTAACTTCTCTCATTTTCCAAGTTGAATTTTGCATTGTCATCACTCGTAATTGGGACGTTGGGCCCTAAAAGATGCAGTATGCTCCCTTTCCAGCTTCTTGTGACTGAGTAACACAGAACACTGGATGTTTGATCACTTCTCTTGTGCACTTCCTTTTGCCTTAGATGTTACATCACGGAAATCCATTTTTAAACGTATTCACATTCGATTCATCAAACAGAAGAAAATGATGTCAAACACTGACAGATGTCAGCAGAATATATCTCTCAATGGAAGATGTAAACAAGATTGTTGGTCCTTCATTAGCAGCTTCAGTGCTTTGCTAGGTTACAATATGTGACCAGATCACTCCTAATGACTGTGGAGCCACAAACAGTAATGAATGCAAAACGCATGAGCTGACTTAATGATTATTCTCCCATTTGAGAGTTTATCTTGATCAGCTGTCGGCAGATGTGGCTTCCTCTACAGCCCATTCTAGGTACAGAGAGAATCTGATAAAGGTGGATAGATAATATGCAAATAAAAAAGTAAAGGACTTCAAACATGCCATTTTTTGGAGTGTTCTCTGTACAGTTAACTTAATTAATGCTTTAGCTGGCCACATTTTTAGCAAGAATATAAGCAGAATATAAAGAGAGTGTAGTGTTTTTGTAATCGGCATGAGGATATCTGAAGTGATTTAAATGCATTTCTCAACAACTATAACTTTTCCTCCTAAGTTTTCCCTTCTCTGGCATTTTAAACTCACAAAGAGCTTAAAGACTTAAAGGTTTTGCACCACATTAACATGTTTGGAGAACAGATTATAAATACTTTGAAATATAATACATTCCAGTGCATCACCTCTCTAAAGTATGACCTTTCTGACAGGGTCTACAGCAATGATGTTGTATTGTTTTGCATTTTACACTATCATTGCTGTTCCTCAGGCTGTGCTCTTTTGGGCAGAGATCTTGGTGATTTCTGGGATCCACTGGAGCCACTTGCCCAGTTTGGGGGTCACAGGACATGAATACTGTATGTAACTTTAATGTACTATATAGATATATGTTCACTGGCTACTTTGTTTGTTACACCAGTTGAACTGTCACTAAGACAAATATCTAATCAGCATGATGGCATGACATGACAGCGCATTACAAGATGGTTAAAACTACCATGTCGTATGGATGTTAGTACCATATTTGCTGGTCTGCTGAGGTCCTAGGATTTTCCCACATAACCTGTGCTAAGTTTACAGCGAATCATCTGAAAAATAGAAAATATTCAGTGAGTGAGTTCTGTGTGTGAAAATGACTTGATGATGTCAGACGATAGAGGAAAATGGCCAAACTGCTTTGAACTGACAGGATGGCAAAACCAACTCACATCATAACCACTAGTTACACCCAAAATCTGAATGCATGCACATCCTGTTCAACCTTGAAGTATTTGAGCTAGCACAGCAGAAGACCGCTCATGACAGCTAAGAACAGGAAACTGAGGCTAACACACCATGTCACAAAGCTTAGGCCATCTTAAACTGGTTCCTTGAACATGACAGCAAGTTCACTGTTCTCAAACGGCGTCCACAGTCAACAGATCTCAACCTAACCGAGCGCCTTTGGGATCTGGTGGAATCCTTAATTTGCATCTAGGATGCGCAGCTGACAAATCTGCACCATCTCCCTAATAATCTCATGTCAGTATGGGCAAAAAACTCTGAGGAATGTTCTCAGCACCTTCCTGAATCTGTGCCATAAAGAATTACAATGTTCTGGGGGCTAAATGGGGTCTAACCCGATACTACCCAGGTGTACCTAAACATTATACACAGGTGTTAAAGCAGTACCATTTTGGTATCAGTACTTCTCAACTGCATAATGAAGTTCACTTTTTCTGGCTTTAACTACCGTGAAGTGCAGTACTGCTCATGAATGTTGCTTCCACTTCCAGTGCATTATTCACATGGAATTCATCTGATGGGGAAGCTGGAAAGGGAGATGTAAATGAATTTAACAAGTAAAGCAATATAAAGTGTCTAATTATAGTTTCGACTTTGAATTTGCATGTCAATCTATTATCTGCATCATTTGAGGAGTGGCTCTTCAAGGAGATAAATCTCACTCTCTGTCAAATGGGAATTTAAGCTATCATGTTGCAGATCAGCTCCCACACCTGAGGTTGGTCCACAAGCAGATCTAGAGCTTTGAATCAATTACCACTTCAATGCCCACAAACCCAGATCCCATTTCTCTCTGTCACGCTCGATAAAAGCCATTCCCTGACTTTCAGCGTACATTCTCTGTCTCTCAGTGCTGGAGCTGCTTTTCATTTGTTTCACAGATCTTTAAAAGTGTTGCCCATTTCACATTTTGTGAACTGACTCAGATCTCTTTCTGGAGTAAAATAACCCCATGCAGGTGTTAATGTCAGAGTTTAAATTTTGACTTTATCCCACACTGACCTCACTCTTTTTTTTCCTTTTGTTTTTTGAAGAAAAATTCAACCGTCAAACTGAATTACGTTTCACTCACTCAGCACTATTTTGTTTGGGTTAAAGATAACTTCATTGGTACAGTAGCACAAATCTTTTTCTTTTCTACACTTTACATTCATCTTGACTTCTGTTTATCTACAAAACCAAAATCTGTTTTAACAAAGATATATGTTGCTGTATTTTCCAGGGAATACAGTGCACATATGCACAGATACACAAATAGTTTTCTTACTATAGGATATGGAAGCCAGTTCTATATTGTTTTGATGAAAATAACAGTTTCACACTGGTGAAACAGACAGACTTGCGATCTTCATAAAAAAAATCCACTGCCAAATAAAAGGCAATAAAAAAAATGATCAGAGTTCAAACACAGAGGAGGAAAATAGATTTAAAGACACCCATTGAATGCATGATGAGATCAGTTGTGTAGATTCCGCACATCACAGTAACGCTTGAATTAGTAACACATTGTCATAAATAATTCCCTGGACTTGAACCCAGTAATATAGACACACGTGGGTAAAAACATTTGTTTTATGCGGGCCTGATGTCTCATTACCCTCCGTCTATATGGACAGCATTTGACACTGCTCAGCTGAAATCAGCAGCAGCTTTCCTTGAAGGTGACTCTCATCAGATTTAGTCAGCATTGTTCTGTTTCAACCATGAATATGTAAATTGTCCTTTTTGGCTCCATTTGAGATGAGATCAATTTGTGGCTGAAGTGGATTGACTCGTGGACTTTTAAATACCTAGAAATCTCATTGACATGAGTGACAGCCTCTGCCCTTCTCAGGTGGAGAAGTGAGAGGAATATTTGGACAGTTGAGTAAGCATACGTGAATGCGTGAGTGAGTGTGCAGGACTGTGTGGGCTGTGTGTGTGTAATGTATAATTGTACCAGCAAAGATCTAATGCTGCACCTTGGGAATGGTGATTATCTGGAGTAATTCCTAGTTCTTTTCATTTAAATCTGACAAATTGTCAGCCACAGTAATACAATTTTGCTACCTTTCAAAGAAAAGAAGAGATGGTACAGATCTTTATTGCACAGGGCAGGTAAACAATGGCTGGATCCCTTATAGGCACACACTCGCACAGAGCACTTCTCAATTATTAATGCAGGTGTGGATTACCTCTGCAGAGAGGGAGAGTTTACATACAGGTAAAGAGTGAACCATTTCACTCCATCTGCCCCATTTCCAATTCCACTTTCATCTCCATCAGACCCCCTCAGCCATATCAGTCAATCAGATTCTACAAGGGGACCTCTGAATCTGTCTCAGCATGCACAAACAAACACACAATGGTAGCTAATGACTGGCCAGTTGCTGAAAGGCTTGTCTCATTCCTCTTCTCACAGAGGAGGTATTCAGTCCCCCCCCCTCCTGCTTGTGTTTGGTCTGCCCTAGACTGGCTCCTCGTGACTCAGTTAAGTCCATCTGCTTTTGAATGGTCAGGTATTGTTTCACTAACCAGGATCCTCTTACCTCACACAACAAAAGAGAGGCCATCATTCCATCCTTACACACACACATTCACACATGCATACATAGAGGAACAGACAGTGGAGAGCAGTCTGAGAGCAGCAGTCACATTTTTCCCAAGCGTCTGACTGGAAGCTGCAAGGAAATCACGTTGTATCCAGTATTTCAGAAGAGTACCGTGTCCTTTGTCTCAGTGGTCGGTGTTTCACGACTGCATCATTCTGCACTTTTATCCATTTTGTCCATGTGCACTTCTGAAGTAAAGTTGTTGGTGAGACTCTCTTCTCTTGAGGTAGGACAGAACAAATTAAAAAGCGCTGAAGTTGTATTTAATGTATATGTGATTATAACCAACTAATAATTATTAATCATCATTAAAAGCAGACTTGCATTCTTTACAGCAGCATAACACTACTGCCCTTAATTTGGCATATTTTTTTAAACTTAAATGCATGGCATTAGCATCGCCAGTTCACCATGACATTAGCCTCATTAATTTCACCTCTTTTTAAAAATTGCGCTCCAAAGGTTTTTTTTTCCTCTTCTTAGAAACCTGAAAATGGACCAAAAAGCTGTTGCTGTTTCATAACAGGCTCAAAAAGCCTATTGACACACTGATATTCAGGAACAGCAATATGCCTAAATTATTATTCAGATTTAAAGTTTTTAATTTAAAATTTTAGGAAAGTAGTAATCTTATTCAACTATCTGAAGCAACAGGGATCAGCAAAATGACTAAGGACCGAATATCTCAGTACAAGATCCTTCATCACAAAAGTCTCAGATGTTCAATTAACAAATTTAATAAAGGAAGCTGTGTGGTAACAATAACAAAACCAGAAAAAAGTGACAGAGAAAAGAAGCAGCATGAGGATGTGGGTGAGAACCAGGATTTCTTTGAAAAACGAATAAAAAGAAAGCTTCCTAGTCTGTCCCAGGTCTTTTCTACATTATTTTAACCAAAATGTTCTTAAAAGTAAGGATTTAAATTTGTGATACTGAAAATACACCTTAGTTTAGTAAATGCAATGATCCTCTTGGATTCCTTTCATTGTTTGTGTCACATTTGATTATGAGTTTTAAAAAACTATAAAAATCTACAAACAGTATTTTAGCTCTCCTCCAGTGGATCATCATTACACTGCAGGAAATGGAGATAATCCCTTCCTCAGCAGGTCATACATTTCCCAATTTTTTGTAAATACTGGTAAATATTAACTATAATTGCACATGAATCAGCATATAACTGAATTAAAGAACACGGTGCTTTACTGAGATGTAATTTCATGCTGGATATGTGTGTGTGTATTAAATATAGCGCTGTAGAGGTATATCTATGTAAATCCCATTATTATTATTTAGCATTTTATGATGTTATTCCATTTTGCCAAAGGCAGGCATTGTTTTATTTATTGACTTAATCTATTTTATGTGGTTTATTTTAGGGCATTTTTTACATTTATTTTGACAGGGACAGTAATAGAGAAAAGAGGAACAAACTGCAAGGAAACAATATGTTGCAGATGATCCTCAGCTCAAATCCATTGCTTGTTGGTTTAAGTGTCCAAGAAATCTAGACTTGAACACTTGAATGTACTCTTAGAAATCAGGTGTGGATTCTGGCATTTTGGGGTTTTTTTGCTTGGAGTTTACAACCTTTTCTGTGATAACTGACTGTGAACAGCAGAAGTGAGCTGCTGAAGTGAGAAGGTAGAAAATAAATATGAAATAAGAGTTGGGAAAAGTAGAATTTGCTTGTTTCATAGACTGGTAGGCTGAAGAATAAACAGCAGTTCAAATATCTCCAGAAGAGCTGTAAATCATTCACTTCAATTCAATTTAAATTTATTCATATAGCACCACTTCACAACAACAGTCACCTCGAGGTACTTTATATTGTAAGATAAAGACCCCACTGTAATCGAAAGAAACCCCAACAATCACACAGCCTTCAAGCATTGGCGACAGTGGGAAGAAAAACCTCCCTAATAACAGGAAGAAATCTCCACTTGTTGCAATAGGCTGGGCGATAGGACAAAGGGAAGGAAGCAGGGAGAGACAGGACAAAAGGCAAACTATAGGAGAGAGACACAGACTTAATAACTGCTAATGATTAAACTGAGTAGTGGTGTATAAACAAACAGAGAGTGATGTTTCTATATTTCCAAAACTAAACTGACACACAATAAAAAGAAGCGAAATTAAAATGTTTTATATGCTGTAGTAGCAAATGTGAGAGCTTGGTCAGCTGACTGACGCTGTACAAAGCCAGGAAGCCACAGGTGGTAAACAGACTTTGCTGACATACATTAAAAGAGTGAGTGGGCCCTCAGTGCATCCCTTCCTGATTGCCCTGATAAACATGCTCTCTGTACATCTTTTCTTCTTTCATCACTGCTGCCCTTAGGGCTCCTCCTCACCTTCGCAACCGCTCCATCTGTTTCAATTAGTAGGAGTGCAGGGTGGAGCGCAGAGGTCGATCACGCAGGCACAAGGCTGCAGGTGCACCTACAGTATAACACACAGATGTCACTCTGTGCCTATTAGTGGGGAACATTGTCACAGATGAGAGCATGAGGATGTTACTGCTATAACAGAGCTGGAAAATGTAGGTTTTGGGGATGCTGGGACCACTCAGGCACATGGAGACAGGCACTGAGTGACAAAGTAAAGCAGAACTAAATGTTATGGTGCAGAGATATACCCTTACCTTCTCTCATCTTCTTATCCCTTGCACCTACATCGAATTCCCTCATGCCTGCATTACACCATGTTTGTGGTTCTTTTTTTTAAAAATCAGACGGTAATGAAAACACCTCCCTGAATAAAGTGCAACAAGCTAAGAGTAATGGCTTAAAGCTGTTTATTTTATTCATTTTTTTTTCTTGTGAGTAAGTCAGTCTAGCCACTCTTAACAGCATGCACATCCTTTTAATGCAACCAGCATTAACTAACTACAATGTGCAAAGACATCAGGTATACTCAGATGTCCTTTTCAGTGGACACCATAAGAAAATAAGTGAAATATAGATATAAACGTTATACAACAGGATAAATGACGCTTGTTTGCTTTCTTGCCTTGAGTATGTATGAAGCTCAGGAGACAATTAGCTTTCCTTATGCTAAGCATACAGACTGGGAAACAGAAGGCTTCACTCTGTCTTAAAAAAAAAAGTCTGCAGTAGAATATGTTCTCTTTTTTCCCCCCAATTATTTTTTCGTATATTTCTCTCCGGCAAGTGGAAATATTTAGAGAACTAAGATGCTGTTACCACAGGAAGGATTTGATTTCTCTCCAAATGCTCTCGCTGTCGGACAAAAGACCATCAGACAATCAAAGTTCTCCTGAGTTGTGTTTACTGTCAGTCGCCTAAAAAAAGTTTCTAGGGTAGTACTTTTAAATCCTAGAGTGTAATATCCATACTAACGCTGGACAATTAAAACTTAATCTAGCACCACTTTCAGAAATTTGTCAAACGTAGGGCCAAATTTGAAATCTGAAGAGTTTTATAATTATATTTTACAGGTCCCAGATGCCTGCCAGTCTGTTTTCCTGCTCTTGCACAGAAACGAGTGACTGAGTCATATCATATTATATTCATCTCTCTGTATCTGCAAAAAAGCCTCTCAGGGTGCTGGTGCAGTCATGAAGGTGATCAAAACCCTTTAGATCTGTACATCTGCGTGCCCTGAAAATACCAGAAGTCTTACTGCTTCCTGAGTGTCAGCTTTGACCCAGCACTAAAATAAAGCCGAGGACCTCTGTGTTTGTGATGACCCTAATGAATGTCAGTCAGGTCAACCAATGGCAAAGTTATACTGAGGGCCTTCAGGGATGAGTGATAGAGGATGTGATACCAGCAGAAAAGAGTCAGATGCTCTTTTGACTCTCTCTCAGTCGCAGGGAGGAATGCTAATGACATTTTCCCTGAAGAACTGAAGAAATACAGGCAGAGAAAAACTAATGACTCTCTATCTCTGTGGTCATAGCAAGCCTGCGGACAGCTTGTTGAATCTCACAGCAGACCAACAAGATGTTACTCAGAATGCTTAAAGCCATCTGCACACAGAAAATGTCTGGCATTTAAAAACAAACGTAAAAGAAACAGGATCCATGATAACAATACCAAAGAATTTAGAGGGTCGTCCCCAGTGTGTTTGCCCAGAAATGTGGGCATAATACACAAGGACAAGATATAAGATTGAGCCATAACTAAGTATATTTTCATTGTTGATATTTCTATTATTTCAACATATATATATTTCAGTTCCATTAACTTGTTTGGGTGTAAAAATTTCAGAGGAAAGCTTGTCTATCAAAACATTCTCCTAACAGAAACTCTAAAGGTCATTACTTAGTGTTCAGTGTTGTGCAGTTATGTATTCAATAACTTCATACACAGCATGTACACACAAAATGCCTTTTCAGCTTTTGTTGCCACCTAAACTAATATCTGCTATCATCAACGCCAGGAGGCTGAATAATTGGTTATATTAGAGTCTCTTCCTATGAGACTCCTGCCATGATTAAGAAAATTATCATACCCTAGTGTGTTATACAAATATGCATTCATGCACACACATGCAAATGCGCACGTACGCGAGCGCGCGCGCGCACACACACACACACACACACACACACACACACACACACAGACAACAGAATCAGAGTTCAGGAATTATGACTGAAATGACTCTTGTTGAATTGGGGTCATTCATTTATTGTACCAACATTCCTCTGACTGGAGCTCAACTTCCATCAGTACCCTTACAACTAGTAGTTTGCAGTACTTTATTGTATTTAGTTCAAACACGATTATATACTCAAAAAACAACCAACCAAAAAAACGCAAATACATGTTGGAGAAATATTGGATGGGCGAGCAATATAACAAAATTACTCTCCTCCGGAGAAGATTTTAGTGCCATGAATATAGCAGTTGTTGTTTCAGCTCAACAACAGGAAATTAGACTTTACAAAGAATAATTTCTCCCAATCTGACACAGAGTTTCTCTCTGTAGACAAAACAAATTCTGTAGATGCCTCTCCTTCATCCCTTCCTGCAGAACAATGCCTGTAGGAGGCTCGAAGAATGACTGATGGTTTGTCTTTAACAACAGTTGACTAGGATAAGGTCGGGACTTTGGGGCAAGACTTACAGTAATCTGACACTTTTAGGGACCGTGTATCTGCTGCATCTCTCCTATATCTCATTTAATTTTGCTACTGCATGTAGCATCCCCGGTTGAAAAGATGGTCTCTCAAACTGATGGTTCACAATCCTTTTATTAAACAGCCGTGTATGTGAACACACCGTAAGAGCTACAACATACAGAATAAAAGACTATTAGTAAATCAAACAGTGTGTTACCTTTAACCTTTTGACTTATTCATTAATCACAAATTAATTCTCCTTACCTTACATAACAAATAACACTAAAACTTGTAAATTATTGCATATAACAGGGAAATCGTTGCATCGCTGCCTAAACATGACGAGGTACGTTAGCGCCCTCTAGTGGGTGAAAACTTAGCCTTTATGCTTAGTAGCGGTCAGCAGCTATATGCTCCGTAAAACAACAAAATACATATCTACAGGACAAACTTTGTTACAAACCTTGTTCCCTCATCAACCAGGTGCTAAGAAACTGCTTTCGACTCAGTGTTGCACCTTAATAGCCGTTCTTTTTCCCATTCCCGTCCATTAACCATAGAGCACACCTTCTCTCTGTGCATTAAAACTCGCGCTTCTGCCATATGGTTTACGCCACTTGATTTACGGCACCTTGTCACTCTGTGACTTTCAAAATAAAAGCATTCACTCCAACAATATAATAGCCACTCATAAGTTTACAAAACACTTTACCAAATATTAATGAGGTCATTTACACTGCATGAATAGAAGAAGTACAAAGAAAAGACAGAGGTCAATGAAATTGTGGTTCATTACTGTTCCCGTGTGTATCTGTGTTGACAGCAGATTATTCTTAAAGGCTTTGGGCAACAATGAAAGGGCAGCAACAAGCAACAACACAGTAGTTTATTAGGCTATCCACAGGTATACATAGATTCACAAATGAATTAGTTGGTTTTTTTTATAGAAATATGGTTTGCACTTAGATAGTATCCAACAGCTGTGTTTTGTGATTTCATTACCATTCAGATTGCAGATAAATAGCAGCACATTATGATATATTCATTGATACAATTTAAAGAGTTTACAGATCATTTACTGAAGTAAAAGGAAAAACTTAAAGAATCTAAAAATGCTTAATAAATTTTTTTTTAAAAAAATCTGCATTTAATCTCTTAATAAAAATAACTACTATAATACCACTGTTATACTCTTATCATTATACTTTACTTTAACTTGTCCTTAATGTAAATATGTAAGAAAAATTGTGTATGTTTCTGTTCTGTATCCTGTGTACTCTTTGTTTGTGTATGTGTCTTTTTGGCTGCTGTTACAACCAAATTTCCCCTTGTGGGACAATTAAAGGATTATTCTATTCTATTCTATTCTTTACCTACAATGCAGTGAAAAAACATTATTGACTTTCCCCAGCATGCTTGAAGCAATGCAGATAAAGTTATGTTTCACATTTTTATTCACATTTTAATTGAAAAATAAATACTCGTGTTGGATAAAATAAGTGCCACCACTAAATTTATCTCAAATTCACATCCATACAGGGCTTCTAGATGGTTTCCCAGGGATGAAAACCACATGAGGGAGTGACAACGCTCTGTTATTTAGACCTTTGACAGGTAGGATCTGCTGTTCTCTTGAAGACTGTAATTTCTGAACGGGTCTCTGAGTTCTTAAGAAAAAAAAACTTTGAGTCTATGAAGGGATTTCAATTTTAACTGTATAAAATTTCACTACAAGGAAAATCTGCAACAAAAAGGGCATCTCAGTCCAGTAAATTCAACAGAAGAGCAAGCAGTGTGGTACAAAACAAAGGTTTTTAGAAAGTCTGTGAAATGATCTACTTCTTGTCACAACGCTTGCAGTTGTGACAAAGTGCCTGTAGGCATGTTTAAAAGGAGATTTTTTTTAAATGACCGGGAGAAGAGAACGAGCTGTCTAAAAAGAGCATTAGAATAAAACTACACTTTGCCAATAAACATTTGTTGAAACTGGGCCTTTTGGAATCGTGTGCTCTGTATAGATCGACGAAACGTTTATTTGGCGACAGTAACAGAAGGGATGTTTTTGCACACATGCAAGATGTTTTTCTGGAGAAGACTGTCATAGCCGCTGTGAAGCATGTTGGAGGAGATGTGGAAGTTTGGTGTTATGTCAGTGCCTTAAGGAGTGGGCAGCTTGGAGTCACTGATCTCAACGTGAATTCTGCATCTTTATAAAAAGTGCTTGATGATAACATGAGAGCATTTATATAAAAGCTGGGTTGACATCTTGTCTAAAGGAAAAAACATAGTTAATACATTTGATCCCATTTTGAGGTTATTGCTCTTTTCTCTTTATTTATTGTGTAACACATATCACATAATGCAAAAATACTTGGATTCCCTTACGTCTCTTAGTCATCACAGTGACACTATTGGTTTATTGTCTTACTTGTGCAGGGTCATGTAAGTTGTGACTGGCTAATTCATAAAGGTCACATTAGATCCCCTCGGCTCTGTTCTGAGGTGTTCGGTGCCTGTGCTCCCTGGTTCACCACTCCTGCTGATGTGATCTTCACTCTAATGACAGTGGTGACTTTGCCACAGGCTTTCCTGTTTCTCTCATTTTCACTGTCATTTTGTCTCTTCATCTCTTTCACTTTTGTTTGCCCTCTGTCTCTCCTTCTTCTAGGACTGATTTAACATTTAACATCAGAATGACCCTAATGTGGACAAGTAAAACCAACTCTTCTGCATGTCTTATGTCTTTCTCAAAAATTTTTTCAAACAAGTTAGAAAAGGCACGGTGGCACGGTGGTTAGCACTGTTGCTGCACAGCAAGAAGGTCCTGAGTTCAATTCCACCATCAGGCTGGGGTCTTTCTGTGTGGAGTTTGCATGTTCTCCCCGTGTTTGCGTGGGTTCTCCCCGGGTACTCCGGCTTCCTCCCACAGTCCAAAAACATGCAGTAGTGGGGATAGGTTAATTGGTCAATCTAAATTGCCCATAGGTGTGAATTTGTGAGTGCAAATGGTTTTCTGTGTCTCTATGTGTTAGCCCTGCGACAGACTGGCGACCTGTCCAGGGTGTACCCTGCCTCTCGCCCTATGACAGCTGGGATAGGCTCCAGCGCCCCCCGCGACCCTGTAAACGATAAGTGGAAGCAAATGGAAGTACCAAACATAATAAAAAAGCACAATGCCCTGAGAACCCCAATAAAATATACAAAATTAAAACGTTGCTCTAATGTTAAAAAATTAAACATTTCCCAGGTTTGAGTGCAAATAAATATTATTGTGTTAAAGCTGAAAAAAATAAAAGGCACCACTTAATCAACATAAGAGACTGTAGAAGATCCAGAAGACTTGTACCCACTATACAGAGTCTTTTAAGTAACTTTAGAGAGGCCAGCGCTGGCGTCATGAGCCCCCCGGGCTTGGTCTTATAGTAAGAAGACAGACTGCAACAAGTTGGATGATCTTTATTGCTTCTTGATGAAACCAAGTGTCGCAAGAATTGCAGTAATTAAGTCATTGATTTAAAAAATCTAAAACAAATTCACATTTGAGTTAGATGGATGTTTAAACCAGTAGAGAGCACAGATAGATGAATGTTAATCATCGAGTCTACTTTTTAAAAGGTTGAGTCAAGAACCAAGATAATAAAAATGTCAATATCTGCCATCTGTTATGGCACAGAAATAATATTTAGTGCCCTTAAGAGAGATTCTTTGGTGAGGGGGGGAGGTAGATTTAGAACTACTCAAAAAATTAGAGCCAGGAAGTAACATTGAAATTGTTAATATACTACTGCTGATATGGATCCAGATCCAGTTTGTAGTACAGGCCCGAAAGTGTTAACAGTATTTCCAAAGGTGAGCGATTCACTGACAATAGCCAGCTAAGGCCAGGGTCTGACAGTAACCAGAACCTGTTTAACAAAGTAAATGAGACAGTGGTTATGACACGTTCCACTGAGGTGATCAGAGAGAGGAGTGTGAACTTGTTAAGCAGGATTAGCTCTATCGATACCCGCGCAGGGAATAATGACTGAAATATTGATGATATTTATCTTGTCAGCAACAAAATTTGAAAAACAGTTCTGAAACAGTATTAAAACAGGGATGTCCTACGGGGAGGCATTTAAGAGATGGCATCTGCAAAAAATAATAACTTGGAATAACTGAGACTTACAGAAAGCTTGCTGAAATAAGATCCCCTGAGCTTTTGCAGCTTTTTCACGTGGAGTTAATAAATCTACTGTTTGGAGTTTTTTCACATGTAAGATTCTCGAGCCAATAATTTTATCATTTAACCAGGGAAGCAGATAACTAATTGCTTTTTGTCTAGACCTTCAAGGGACAACCAAAAATTGAAGACCACCAGCAACACATATGCAAGTGCAAGCAGTGTAAGATTAACGTGAAACGTGAGTTGATTTTTTACCTCCATGAATTTTTTTACTTTTTCATTTAGCAGCCCTCTGTTACTGTTGCATGTAACAGCAGTGTTACTATTGATTGAATGTGGTAGACGTACTCATTCAATATTTCGCACACGTGATTGATGAATGCTACTGTTGGTAGATGAGAAGTTTGTTTACATCTATTAATCGTGCAAGTGATCAATAGAACAAGAGGCTTAATAAACCCATTGATTGTTTTCTAATGTAATTCTCTTGCAACGGCCACATCATTTAATTTCCCTCAGATCATCGCACTGGAATAGAGGCGTAAACGTTTTGCTTTTTCTCTGGTAACTCTTGCCTCCGTTAATTGAATGCAATGTTCTCAGTCATAGAACTCTTGCATGAACCGTGTTGTAGAACTGATATAAAGATACAAGGTTCATCGGAGCCTAAAAGAAGAAGGATAATAATTATAAATACAGTAAGTTGAGGATAGCTGTGTGAAAAAAACAGGTAGTTGGTCAACATGTCAGGCTCTTCTTTCTGCTACACTTCCACCACTGGGGCCTTTCTGTTAGTCTCCTGTGTGACATCCACCTATGGCAGGGGTCTCGAACTCCAGTCCTTAAGGGCTGGTGTCCTGAAACTTTTCCATGCGTCCCTGTTGCAACACACCTGAATAAAATTAGTATGTCATTAGCAAGAGTATAGAACTTGACTGCATTCTGAGGTGGCAACCACTAACCCTACTCAAGTAAATTTAACTAAATGTAAGTGTTTAGAAAAATGTACTTCTAAAAGTACTTTTATTGCACCATGTTCATTCTCTTATGAGCTGCTGTAACATGAATCAAATGGCTGAATTGCCACCTCAGCAGGCAGTCAAGTTCTACAGAGTCTTGCTAAGGACAGTGGCCCTCGAGGACTGGAGTTCGAGACCCCTGACCTATGGAAACACCTCTGTGGGGCATTGGGGTAACTGGTGCTTAACTCCAGTGTATCTCCTGACAACAGAGCAACAATTTTTGTGATGATTTCACTCTCCACTATGACACCAGCAGAACAGAAGTTACACCTTAGGCAAATAGACCGGCTGGCACTCTATCACCTTTGTGCAGTATGCAGCGGCATTTCACACATCGTTGTGCCACAGCAGTTGTTCAGTGAAATATCTGTGCAACCCAGTTGGCGGCCCTGCTATTTACCTAGTGTTTGCTTCTAGGTTGTTCTCAAGTTTCTCACAGTAATTAGCACTGAAACATCTGATCTGCAGGTTGCATACTGTGAGCAGTTGTTGGTCTGCCTTTTCGGGTGATAAGTGGCTATATGTCCCTGACTGGTTTGTCAAGTTAAAAGGAAATAACCCACACATCTGGAGTTCTTCAGTGCTAAACTTGACTGCTTGTTTAACCACAGGCATGAATGAAATTAATCTTACTTTGACAGCTCATGTTTTAATGTTTACAGGCTTGCTTTTTTTGTGTCACATGTATCATCTTTGACTCTGTACACCATGGCCTAGTGTGTCTGTGTAGGGTTGAAGTCTCAGCAAAGCTTTATACACAGAATAACTGCTCTTGTTTTCAGATGGTCGAATTTTTCATCAACCTGATGCCCCCTTATTAAAAGCCCCACTAGTTAACATAATTAAATAGCTCAATTATAATCAGTGAGAGCTGGAACATTAGCCTGAGCTATCATGGAGCCGATGGAAGGCTCAGTAGCAGCTCCAACCTGCTGTTTACAGGCAGAAAGAAGTCACGGGCCTCAGTGTGGTTGGGCTCAGAAATGAAAAAAAAAAAAAAAGCACAGTTGGACATTGATTGAGAGGCTGCAATTTACATACTGCAGAGATTTTGGACAAGTTCTCTGAGAATCTCGCAGCTTCTGCTCCTGAGGTTTCCATACATAGAAACAGGATGGAGTGATAGACAGACAGACACCGAATATGCTGGAAGGAAAGGACACACAAAGCCAGGTACCCATAGAAACAGACAAAGGAATAGGCAGACAGACAACAGTCGTGCATGATTGTGCACACAAACAAACTGGGAATGAAGTAAATCCAATTACAGAGAACAACAGGGGGGCACATAAAACAATACGGTTGTTACACCTTCAATATCAACAGTATTAACAATGCCTAGCCATTACAAATGGAAGAAAATCAGTAATAGGAATTTGATGATTGCAGACTGTTTCTGACTGAATTATTGTGTTTTGTTCATATGAA
The DNA here is from genome assembly GCF_057381915.1 of Diplotaxodon limnothrissa. Classification (NCBI taxonomy): domain Eukaryota; kingdom Metazoa; phylum Chordata; class Actinopteri; order Cichliformes; family Cichlidae; genus Diplotaxodon; species Diplotaxodon limnothrissa. Next base: position 9,616,135 of record NC_140602.1, read on the forward strand.
ATGATCTTACTTAATTAACAGTGTTGAAGCTGAGTCCTGGGTGTTTGCCTTTGAAGTCTTGCCCTTTGCATAGAGTTGGAAAATGTGTCTCATCTTTGCAGTTTTCTACAGTCTGTGCCTTGGTAGCACGCTCACTCTGATCACGATTCAGCTGTTGGCCAAAAACAAAGAAAACAGAGAAACTCATTACTGCTCTTCTGGCCTTCCAGTTGGATTTCTTTTCTCTTTTTTTAGGGTGGGGGCTGCACAAAGTTTTTTCTGCAAAAAGAAATAAAAACAACATATGACACTTAGTCATGTCTCATAGGGTGATATACATAAGTCTGACGTAGCTCTGGGAGTTGGCTGTTCATTAATATAGATTTGCCTTAATTCCTTTCACATCCTGTTTTTGAACAGTTTTTAATTTTTAGAACATTTTCTCCATGCATTTGTCTTTTCAGTGACCTTGAGATCAGTAAGTCCATTTTTACATTTATACACTGATAACAGGGTAATGCACAACTGACAGCTGCTTAGCTTTAGATTCTGAAATCTATATTTGGGCAGGGCAAACACAGCCCTACCTCCCTGATTAATCTGTCTCTGTCACATATCTCAGTTGTATTTCTCTTTATCAGATCTGGGCCCAAGTTGTGCCTTCATTGTCTGTCTCTGTTCTGCCAGAAGTGGCCACTGGACAGACATTGGTAGGCAGAGGTCTCATACTCTCTCATCTATAGCCAGGCAGGGGTCCAGATAATCCCTATAGAGGCAGCAGATCACTGTCTCTCAGTGGCTCAACAGCACCAAACTAGGAAGGCTGATAGGAGGAGTAATTAGTGCTTAACAGCACACTTGGTGTGTCTATGGGGGAGAGGGGGGAAAAGAAAAAATGAGACAGAATAGAAGCAGTGGAAAAGGACAGATGGAGAGAGAGGGCTTGTCCTTGTAAAGTCGCCATGCTCCCTTAGAAAACCTAGAAAAGTAATTGCATATAAGGTGGGGTTTTTTTGCAGTTCTCATTAGCAAAATGGTCTCCCACAGGGTAAAGGTTATGAAACAGAATTCAGGTTATAAGGCAATATACTTATAGTGGCTCTGCTATTGTATATTAGCCTTATCCTTATGCTCACATGCATGCATCTATGCATTCAGTTAGTCTGTCAGCCTGTTGACCTCAGCACATAGTTGCAGAACAGCTGTTCCTTCAAAAGTTTTGGTGCATGTGTAGGTCAGCGCTTACTGTGTCTTTTATTAAGTGTGTCCCTCAGTCTGATTCTGTCCTCTGAATGTCCTGTGCTGCATTTGTTACTAAGTGACAGCCCTGGACATCGAGGTCAGAACACCAAGGCCACTGAAAACTTCCTGCTGTCAGAAGTTTTAGACTTAGGACAAATTATAATTGGTGATGTGATTTTTGAGAGACACAGAGATCTTTTGTTTTAAACCAAAGCAAATATGTAAATGTGCAACATTTGGTAATGGGTTGTGTGTTTGGTTTGTCTTTTATTTTGTACACTTCCTTGTAGTGTTTACCTCTTTGTCCAAATACATGATGAATTTGATAGTAATAATCATGGTTAAGCTGTTTTGAGAAATTTTTTGAGTGTATTTTGAGTTCGTAAAACATTTCTTCTTATTAAATTTTAAAGAAAAAACTCTCAAGGGCTTTACTTTTCAGAGCAGCAGCTTTACTAAAATAATTTCTCCCTCATGTATTAACAGTTTTTTTTCTATAGTATATCAACAACTGCAAAATGTAATAAATACAAAACACTCATCTCCTTTTCCACTTAAGGGTGGCTATTGATCAGGAGGTAGTGTGGGGGTGGATCGATGTCCTGTCTGCATATCTAAGTGTCCGTGAGCAAAATACTTGTGAGTGTTTTTGCTACTTGGACTGTATAAAAAAACGATGTTTGCAACCACCATTTATTATGTGAAGGCTGTGTGAAGGCAGGAGTGGTAGTAGGAGGACCCAATGTGCAGACACTCGGAGGCAGAACATGAACTCAAAAGGGTAGCAAAACTAAGACTCCAAGGTAAACTTTACACAAACAGACCACACAGCAAGATAAGGGTAGATCGCGACACCGACAAACTGAAACACAGGGAGGGAGCAATCAGGGAATGGGCAACAGGAGGGAAACACAGCTGGGGCAAATCAGGCCTAACAAGACAAAGGAAGCAAAACCAGATGCATTTACATGAGACATGGACTTTCAAAGTAAAACAGGAAACATAACACAGACTGAGCTTACAGACACAGACTCACAGGCAGGCACTACAACAGAGGGAACAGAGACGTGGGACCAGGGCAGACACAGACACTGACTGGACACGGGGATATAGCAACTAAGGATTACACAGAGACATAAACCATAAGACAGAACTCTAACAAAGAAACCAAAGACTAGAAATGATAAATAATATAATAAACTCAAAACCCTGGGTCAACAACCCAGGCATCCTAACACCATGATGTTTCAGATTGAGCATTTTTGCATTTTACTTCTCAAGTGAGAGGTAAAGTCTTTTTTTACTACCAGTCTTCCTCTGCTGCCCATGCATAAGAACTCAAGTTTAAGAGATTATTTTTTTAGACCTATAAACTATGCCCATCTTTTGGATAGTTTACGGTTTGTGTGACTAGGTGACTATAATAGTGTAAAGCAGTGGGTCACCCAAAATGCAAAAGATTCTCAGTTTGAGAGTGGGAGGAGACACACACCCGGAAAGCTTGTGTTGGGAATAGCATCCACCATAATAATATGTATCAGATCAAATATCTGGATCCATCCATTGTGGTGACCCCATGTGAATAAGGGAACAACTGAAAGATGATGAATAGTAGTATAAAGCACTTTAAGTGGTCAAAAATAGACAAGGAATCTATAATGCCAGACCTTTTATTTCAGTTTAAAAAGGCCAGTTTTCTGAGTTTCATGAACTGAAGTTGTGAAGCAACTAGAAGTTATTGTACTCTGTTGCAACACAGTCACTGACATTAAGGTCACTTGGTTTCGAGGGAAACAAGGGACAAGGAGTTTGATTTCCCTGTTGGAGTCAGGACCCTTGAGAAGTCTTTACCCTGGAAAACCAGTGAAGAGAAATGCTTTAATAATCACACTTTGATTAGACTTCTACTCCCAAAACATCTAACACAATTACACCGATTAACACAGGTAATTAAACTCCTAAAGGGATGCACACATCTGTTTGTTGTGGTTTTTATGAGTTGAGAAACAGAAGCGTACATGTTACTTTATCTGTAGATAAAGTCCATTAGTAGTTAGAATTTCTCACAAGTGAATACGGGTATGTGTTCAGGTACAAGATATTGCAGAATTGTCCACCAAAGGATTTTATTTAATCTATGTGGAGTTTATTAAACAGAATACACGCAACCAACTGATCCATTTTTGTGAGACAGGTGAGTGAAATGACTATTGAGGGATACCTGAGTTCAACTGATGTCAGCAGGAGTTTGAGGTGGATTACTTATACGACTGTCACTCTGCGACAACCAGGTGAATCATAGAGCGGTGAGAAGACGAAGAAAAGGCAGAGTGATGGACAGGGAGGGGGAAAAGAGGAAATGGAGAAAGGAGGAATGTCAGATCTGGTGCATTGGAAGTGATCTTGGCAGGAAACCCAAGTTACCATAGCGACCTGGTGAAAGCTCTGCAGCAAGAAGCAAAAGAAAGACAGAGAAAGAGAGGAAGAGAGACCTTGAGGTATTGTCTCTCCCGCTGCATTGGTCTTTTATAGTAATATTTTGAGCATGTGTGGCACTTAATTAATGTGTATGAATACACGTGTTTGCCACAAGTGCACGACTGACTGTCAATACTCAATGCTTATTGACATCATTTATGTATTATTTATCATGACGATAATGGAAAAGCTTTCAACTATTACTTCATCTGTTCCATTATTAAAGGCCAGTGAAGTAAATCAGGGTCCCGTTAGGCTCATCAGTGCCTAGCTCCACAGTCTGGCAATCCCTGGTTGAAAGGATATGAAGCAGAACTACATGTCCATTTTATATGAGTGCAGGCTTTGTATTGTGGATAGTAATTGGTAGTCTTTGATTAGCTGGACTGCTAGGAGTGATGACTTTAATGAGCTTATTCACCAGCGTGAAGATTCAGATAGGGATTCTGCCATAGACAACCGAGGGGATAAATGAACAAATACACCCACCCACACACACACGCACATATACACAGCATACAGTATATATCCGGATCACATCATATGAAGCTACATTAGGTATTTAGGTTGTTTTTCAACTTGTGGTAGTGTAGCTGTTGTTATGACCTTTAGTTAGTTTGTGTGTACATGTTTGTTCATCGTGGCAAAATGTGATACTGCAGCGAGAACTACTACTGACTTTGACAGGTGTTAAAACATCTGTTTTTGTTTGTTACCTGGCACATTTTGTCAACATGATTTCACCAGAATCGAGTAAGACGCAGTCGCTAAGGTTTACAGGTGTGTAGAAGCTCAAAGTAATAGCCTCTTTACTTTAACGCCCCTCCAGCATATTTTTTGTAGCTTAACACATTGAAACAGCACCTGTTCTGATTCCAACACAAAGCTGTTTTTGATTTACTCTTCTGCCACTATTTTCCAATGGTGAAAAAAGTATTCATATCAGTTACAAAGGTAGCAAAAATGCAAGTCTGCTAACTGTCACATAAATGCAGTCACCAAAAATGAAAAGCCTGGCACAATTAACCCCCAAAATTCTACCAAAGTACAGTATTTAGAGCGACGAAAAATAAAAATTTTAATCCAACTTAGCCACGTTCCTATAATTGGAGCTTAACACCTCTTCTTTTCAGGCTGAAAAACAAAAGCTTCTCTTGTCCAAGAGCACATTTTGGTTCAGAAATATTCCTTTGACAAATTTCCCTCTCTTTCTCCTTTATTCTCAAAGGACGTCCGGGTACAAAAAGCGTCCTTTGCCCTGTCTGTCACCCTACTTATCATCTAGGACTCTCGTGTCATTGCGCTTGCGTCTCTCTGTGATTGCGTGGCTGTTATTGAATGTGCTGGTCGACATTGCTGAAGGCTTGCTTTGTTTGTATGTTCTGGAGACGCTTAGGAAATGTCAATCAAATTTCAGTTGGCACTACATGACTTCATGTGAGCTTGTATTTGTTGAGTTACAAGAAGTCACCTTTTTACACAAGCAAGGATGGGTGGGTAATAAATCATTCCCTGTTCAATCACAACGATTTGAAACGATTTCCATTCGACTTCCTGTTCTCTTTGTGTGTCTGCATGGTCAAGGTGTTACTCATGTAGTACACGCCTTGTGTTACTCAAGGAATGTTTCTTTTTTTTAATGTGGACTAAAGTCCATAAAAATTAATCACGTTTTAAAAGGACTACCGCGTTTTCACAAAATTAAGATAAGTCAATGCAGTGTCCTCATAAGAATTGGATACACAGGTGCATACAAGTGTGTGTGTGTGTGTGTGTGTGTGTGTGTGTGTGTGTGTGTGTGTGTGTGTGTGTGTGTGTGTGTGTGTGTGTGTAGTGTAGTGACATCTGGCACCACATGTGAAAGAGATTAAACATTTCCCACAAAAATCTCATTTCTCTCCCGGGCTCTTTTCCAATGTATTTGTCACCATCGCAACAAATCAAACAATGCTGCTGAAGTTCCAATGAGAGTATTCAGTCCAGCCTTTGCCTATGTGTCTCTGTATGCTTGTGACTTTTCCAAGAAATCACTCAAAGTCCTCTTCAAAAGTTTTTTGGTTTTTTTGGGTTTTTTTGGGAATATTAAATGGTTTAGACTGAGAAAGTGGGCATGGAAAAGAAACCCAAACAGAGCACTGGCAGAACAGAAGATCTATACAGAGAACCCCAAACTTGGTAAGCAGACAAGCAAATGTTACACTGATTAACTTATCACCACAGATATTACATTACTGTAATATATTAGTAATATATTGTATAGGTTACCCTTGTGGTGGCAAAACAGAGGTTTCATGTCTATGCTATGAGACCTATTATGGGTCCTGTTATGTCTGGTATGGGGTAGTTGGTAGCAGATTGTTTGGATCTTGTGTGGGAAATTATGGTTCACATGTGGTAGAACATGGGGAGTCTGTGACCAGCTTCAGATGCCCCAGTGTCCGATACAGTCCTGATCAAAAAGTTTAAGATTACTTGAAAATAAATAAAAAATTCACTGCGGCATGCTTGACACAAGCGTTTCCATGAGGTGAGTGGGAACATTTCTCCAAGTAGTGAAGACAGCCGCACCTACCTAGGGCATCTACTGTCTGGAACCATTGTCCATTTTTGTAAACTTCCTTTACAATCCATCCCCAAAGGTTCTCAATTGGATTTAGATCAGAGAAACATACAGGATGTCCAAAAGAGTCATCTTATTCTCCTGGCAGAAGTCCCTTGTCGTGCAGGCATTGTGTACTGTAGCATTGTCCTGTTAAAAAATCGAATCATTACCACAGAGACGAGGACCCCCAGTCATGAGGGATGCTCTCTGCAACATCTGGACATAGCCAGTGGCTGTTTGACCCCCCTGCACCTCCTGAAGCTCCATCATTCCACTGAAGGAAAAAGCACCCCAGACCATTATGGCTCCCCCTCCACTGTGGCACGTAGAAAACATCTCAGGTGGAATCTGTTTGTCATGCCAGTAATGCTGGAAACCATTAGAAACATCAAGGTTACATTTTTTCTCATCAGAGAATAAAACTTTCTTCAGCCTTTCAATGTCCCATGTTTGGTGCACTCTTGAAAAGTCCAAAGTTCTGTGGCGGTCAAGGAAAGAAGGCTTTTGAAGACATTTTTTGTTTTTGAAGCCCTTCAGTCTCAGGTGCCGTCTGATGGTTATGGGGCTGCAGTCGACACCAGTAATGGCCTTAATTTGGGTGGATGATCGGGTGTCTTGACGGACAGCCAGTTGGATCCTCTGGCTCACTGCTGGTGAAATGTTTTTGGGTCTTCCACTTGACTTTTTGTTCCATAACCCTCGGGATCATTTAAGAAATTCCAAATGACTGTCTTACTGCTTCCCACCTCAGCAGCGATGCCGAGCTGTGAGAGATGCTACTTATGCAGTTCAACAATCTGACCACATTCAAAAAGGGAAAGTTTTTTTGCCTTCAGAACGTCATGACAGTGTGAATACCTGACACAAAAGACAATGAATCCACATTTTTGCACAGATTTTGCCTTTTAAAGGCACGTGGTCCTAAACTTTTGATTAGCTGTAAAACAGCCTGTTTCACTTTAAGTGTAGTTTTCAATAAACTGCGTGCTCAAAAAAAATATTTTGTCTCACTCCCATTTCTTCTTCTTGCATATTGAAGCTCTACTTGGAACCTTGTTAAGATCCAACAATACAAAATATGATTTTCTTTTTGCCATTTTTCAAGTGGTCTTAACTGTATATGTGGCACAAATGGTTTGCGAGCTACACTTGCTTGTGTTCTTGTTTGTCCATCTGCCACCTACAGAGAAGAGCAAAGTTTTAAGTTACGAAAAACTAAAAGAGAAGCTGAAAAGTAACCACTGCAGCCACTGTCTGCAGTATTCAGCGTTCCACTGACACAACGTCATCCATGTCAAGCACCATGCACTTAGGATTTTGTAGGGCTAGGTGGAAGCACTATCTCCTGGGCAGATAATTCTACAAATGGATAGAACTGTGATTGGATAAATTAAGTATTATTGGCTGAAGGGCAGGGTGGTGGATCTGACTTGCTCCAGAACACCCTGTGGAGACTCAATTGGATTGGGATCTGGGGAGTTTTGAGGTCAAGTCAATGCCTTGGGCTCTTTGTTGTGTTCATTGAACCATTTTTCCACAGTTTTTGTGTAGCAGAGCCAAAGACTGTGTATAACCAGCCAATATGATGCCACACATTGCTTCTCAAACCCCCATTTTGAAGCCTCAAAATGTGAGTTCAGTCTGCCGCAATGTAGGGGTTTTTTTGTTGTTTGTTTTGTTTTTTGAAAGGGAGAAATGGGATATAGAAAAAGTAAAAAAGCTATTTAGAGACATTACTTGATTAGGGGCAGGAGTCATATCTAGAAATTCGCATCAGTGTCAATAACAAAAATGTGCAAATCTTCGTATAGAATATATGGCAGACAGTATAGGTGTTTCTGTATAGTGCTGAGAGGGTATTTATGTGGTGCAAGTGATCCCTTATTTCCACTCAGCAATCATTACAACGCTCACTTTCATATTGCGCTGATAGTTAGTATTGATCGGGTCTTTCTGTGTGTGAGAGAAAGACTCGGGGTCATTTGCACTAGATATGAAACTAACAGAAAAGCTGCAGGGTCTCCATGGAAACTAGTAGCCATGCTTCTCCACCTTATGTTAAGGGGATTCTCATTCAAGAAAAAACACAATTTGACATATTGACCTGTGACTTCTAACTCTCAGCTTCACAGGAGCATAAATGCTTGTGTTTGTATTTTTGTCCCCCCGTAATACAATCACATAACCTGAAATTGAAATTGTTTCAACTGAAAGGTGGCTCAGCCAAGCTCTGAACGGTTACCTTAGAAAATAAGTCCAACTATCACACACATCCAGTAAGCTATTGCTTTTTGTATGAATGAAATTCAAGAAAAGAAATTTGGGATGAATGACAGATCTATACAAAGTATGAATCTTCAGTCTGTTGGCTCTCAGTTACAAAGCGCACACACACACACACACACACACACACACACACACACACACACACACACACACACACACACACACACACGCCAAAACAAAAACATGGGGTGGAGACAGAAGATTACTGGCAGCTCCTCTTTCATGAGCGAGTGTTTGTTTTTATGTCAATTAACAAAACAAGGGTTCAGCATAATGAGGCTAATGAGGAAGCACATCATTTGGCCCAGCTACTTTAACGATCTGTCAGTGGAGACGCAAAACACACACACACATACACACATTTTCTACGCATTGCAAGTAAAGGTCAGTAGAAAAGCTGATTTGAGTTAAAGCTGAAACCATGTATTGAATTTGTTTGATTCGCTGAATAACACTCAAATCCCATTTTTCCACAGCCAATAGCAAACACTTGGACATGGTTTACAAAAGAAATGATTTCGAACCAATGACAATATATTGAGTAAAGATTGTAATCCACCAAGATCGAGCGACTTGATTATTTAAATTATTAATCAGTCTGAGTCATCATAACTAATAATGACTGCAATCAGTCTTTTTCATGGTTGGTGATAAGTACTCTCCATTTCCATTATCATCATCATGGGTATGGTTGTCTATGTTCCCTGTAGTGATGCGTTGAAGTCTGATGCTGGTGATAAGCCTAATCAGGCAATTATTACTGGTGTAGCAAGAGACTGTGTGTGTGTGTGTGTGTTTGCATAAGTGCATGTAACTGAATTTGAATGTGTCATTAAGAGTTTGCACAGACTTGCGTAAAAGCCTTTAGTGACAACCATGTCAGAGTTGGTTCAGGTCAGCGCTTACAGTGACGGTGGGTTTGCTCAGGAAAAACGAGCATACATTCTTGAAGCTCTTGTAAGAACTAAGAACTAAGAGAACCTTTAAAATAGTTCATAGAGCATAATTATTATTAATTAGTTTAATCAGTTCTAATTCATCTCTAAATTCAGTTCAGGTGGCTCTCAGAGGGGTCCAGGCTCATCTGCAGGCACCCCTTTTATGCATTTTTCTGCAAACCACTGATTTGCTTTTATGTGAAATGCAACTGATCTGGAAAAGGTTCAACAAAATGCTTTGTTCACCACAAAGTGAAAAATAGACTTTATTCATGTAACTAAACAATAAAATAAACTTAAAAAGCAAGATGACCAACAGTCTGTATTGCTTGCTAAACTCACAACCCACATGAATAGGGTTCTTTCATAGCCAACCATACTGTCAGGTTGCTACATATATTTACATAGTACATCCTTGATGTGGGCCAGACACTGAAATCTAGTCAAATGTGTGACAGCAGGTGTATTCATGGTGGTTTGTTCCTACCTTTCTGTTTGATTGCTGTTTCTGTGTTCTGCATGACTGAACACTGAGCCAAACAGTAACACCACTTTTCTATCTTTGTGCACAATACACACACAGGCACAAACACACACAGAGGGGGGAAAAAAGTACAGTCCAATTTATTTACACCACCAGCTGTTCTCACCTCTCAAAACGGGCTATCACAAACACTTCAGTGTGTCGGAGACAAGATGAACACAAAATTGAATCTCTTTTGCATTAATTAATCCAAGCTCCTTAATAAATATGAAATGAAGTGACAACACAGATGGGAAAATGGCTGTTTAAACACAGTGACATACTATATCCAAATATTGCAAAGTGAGTAAATGGTTAACATGGGCCCCTTTGGCCACACAGCAACAGTTGTGAGCCTGGGCATTTTTTCTGGGTCTGACCTTCATTTATCAGGTTGTTTATTCACCGAGGACTACACAGATTCCAGCCTGGCAGCATGGATGTGAGAACAGTTGATGATGGATTAACAGAGGAAGACACTTGGATCGGTTTAAAGCCAGGAGATGAACTCTGTGATTTGGTTCGTCCCGCTTCCCTCTAAAAGCTGCCACTTTCATTTCTGCTCCGGTTCTCATTTTTTGACACTCTATCCGTCAGCCCTCTGTTATTTTAAAAAAATTTAAGCAACACATTTTCCATATTTATTAGCCCTTTATCTTCATCCTCAGCCACATATTCACAAGCAACCAGAGCCCCATCTCTCTTCTAATCCTGTTATCTGACTTTATATTACTTGGTTTCTTTTCCATTATTTGTTCAATTTTTTTCTCCACCTTCATAAACAATTAATTTCTTCCTGCCAGGTGCAAGTCATATATTTCCTTCCATTTCTCCGCCCTTGTGTTCCTCATCTGCATGCTGTTCGCTCTTTATGCTCCTTTTCTTTCTCCATTCATTAATTCTTTCTTTCTCCGCGTCTGTGTTTTGAGTGGTTGTGTGTGGAATATAAACCTCACAGAGGAAAGATGTCATCTGATACAGTGTTTCCCCAGTTAGCTGTGATCAATGTGTCTTGTTGTCATGCTTGCTTCTCTTGACATCACAACAACTGATCAATATCTTTAGTATAAACACTCCCTGCTAACACTAACCTTCTCAATGCGTGTGCTCACAGATCAGTCACAGTTGTCCCACTCCATTTACATCCAACCCATTGACAAAAGAACCAGTAAAGAGAAATAATGCAACACGCCAGCTATAATTGAAACTGTAATGAAGGAGTAGCCCATTCACTAAAATGTAAAGGACTGAGGCTGCTGTATTGTTTGGTCTTAAATTGGAAGAGCTTGTTGAAGGGATGTTCAGTTTGGAGTCAGTTTTAAACTGTGTGAAATGTTTATATGTAACTATACATTTACTATAGACTAGTGTGCAAATGTTTTGGGCCACCTTCAATTGATTTTTATTTGAATGGGAAAATAGAAAATAGGTGCAATAATTTATTGAGAAGTGCAAACATAAAAAAGTGATAGTGTACAGTTCTACCAAGCTTGAAAGTCAGTATTTGGTATGACCAACTCTCCCACACTGTTTCAATACTGTTGAGGTCTGGGAAGACCAATCCATGATCCTACTGATCGGAAGGTCGGTGGTTCGATCCTTAGCTTCCCCAGTCTGCATGTCAAGTATCCTTGGGCAAGATACTAACCCCAAACTCCGATGCGTTCATCGGAGTGTGAATGCGTGTGAATGCAGGTTAGTTTGCACTTGTGTATAGAAGTGCTTGTACAAGTGGTGAATGAGGGTTATATATATGTTATAGAGCGCTTTGAGTACTCTGGGAGAGTAGAAAAGCGCTATATAAGAATCAGTCCATTTACCATTGTGTGTTTCTGCATCCAGATGTACTTTTACTGTCCTGGTTGTGTATTTGAGATCATTGTCATTCTGAAACATGAAACTGCTGCCAATCAGACCCTTCCCAGATGGCATTGCATGGTGGATCAAAATTGACAAGATCCCCAACCCCACTGGCTGACATACAGCCCCAAAGCATGACAGAGCTCTTACCATGGTTTATGGATGGCTGAACAGTAGACACTTTTTTACCTTCCTGACTTCCTCCCTATATACATGGCTTCTTGACAGCCACACTTCTAGAGAGACCATTTTAGATGAGGCTTCAGCAAAAAGCAGATGGATCAGCTCGCCAGATCTCAGGTCCTGTGTTAGGACTTTACTGTATTTTCTCCTATTTCCGAAGAACATGGCCTTCAGATGAGTTATTTTCATTTAAGTGGCTTAACAAACAAGCAAACAAAACATTCCTTTGAAAATGATCAGGTACAAGGACTAGACTAAAAGTGAGTGAAAAGAAAGCCAATGTCCAAAGAAAACTTTGGAAGACCTTCAGAAAGGCTGGGGAACTATTACTTTGCTTGTAGTGTGTCTACATATTTTCTTATAGCCATACTACAAGATAGTATATCTCTTTGAAAGTAAAATATAAAGACATGAGGGTGACTCATGACTTCTCCGTGGTAATTACAATAACTCGATTATATTTTTAAGGATATTCATGAGATCTTGTTTTTATAAAACCTACAAAAAACAAATTTTTGTTGTAGTTTCTTTTTTATATGTATTAGTAAACCATGCCTCTTCAAATCTGGTGCAGCACAGGACCACGCTGACATTCAGTAATATATCAGTGTGACTTTGATGTAATTTGGTTTCTTTTAAGCCATAATTTGCTTCACAGAAAATGACAGAAATATCAGAAAAATACAGGTTGTTCACTTTTTTAAACTAACTTTAAGAAGCAATTACTTAACAATTCATTTCTTAATTTTCAGTTATTTTACCAAAACGATATCCTTAATCCATCCATTAACAGTCAGCAGTTTAGATTCAAATACAACTTATAGGACTATGGTATAATATACAGAATCAGGCTGATACTTTGTTTTTCTCCCCTAATTATTCTGGAAAGTGATTTAGTAGTCATTAAAATGTGTTCAGAGTTGGCAAATTGATGACGATTAATCTCATAAATCATGACACACCACTCTCTCCTAGATAAACTACCATCATAAGTTGAATTATCTGTATTGGTATCGGCAATACTGGTCCTGTGTTTACTTGGCATCTGATTGATACCAAAAATTGCAGTATCACACACCACTACCATCTCTGTAACTGTATAAGTTGTTTTTTACAAGAAGCAATTTCAGTCAAATGGCAAACCATCAGTTCCCTAGTGCCAATTTTAAGTTAAATGTATTTCTTTAAATAAGAAAATTGATACACACATATTGTTCCACTGTGCCATTTAATATTATAGTTTATAGAATCTATGGTATATTCTACTATGTTTGATATATCACACACAATGTGATAAAACCAAGATTTATGATGTCATCTACTGATCCCTCAAATTCTATGGGAAACTGTCACATGCATAGATGCAATTGTGGAAGTGCAGCATCCATTCATTCATCTTTCAAGCTCACCACTTGATAAAACTAACTTCAGACTATCGCACACATTTATTTCCTCTCCATTTGCATCTCCTCTCTCCTCACTCCTCAACTCCACAAAGTGCAATTAAGGAAATGGAAGAGCCCTCATCAGAGCAGAGTTGGAGCCATTTCTCCGTCATGGTGATAGACAGGATGAGAAGAAGCATGAGTTGGCATAGAAACAACCAAATGTGATCCATCTGTATCTTAACCACTTATTCAACTCAAGGTTGCATCCTAGTGTAACAAGCACGACAACTTCATGTTCCACACTCTTTTTGTGAGTACACTGAGTAGTTCATATCAGCAGAAAGGTACAAAGGTTTAGACACATCTTGTCTTTGCACTGCTTTCTGGGCAATGGTTCAGCACAGATCTGTAGAGATGACGAATCAGAGAGAGAATCGAGTATAAGAGGGGAAAGGAGGTGAATTGGTGGGGTGGAGGTGTCCTGTACAACTGCCCAGTGTGCTGCCCACACTGCCAAGGGAGCACAGAGGAATGTCTGTATCCGTGTTTATCTTAGTGGTCCCATGTGTCTAAATGAGCAGCAAAGGACCAATGTGCCACATCACAAGATCTGTTGTCGGGGTTCTGCAGCCAAGGCTAACACTGGGCTCTCAAAGCCATCTGTCTCCATATACTAACCACTCAGAGAGCAAACCTCTGCCCTCTGTTGCTTTATGCAGCCAGAGTTTAGCTGAATACTAAAGGCTTGATATGCTAATGTGACATGGTGTGAATTTCAATCATTTGAGTAGCTATGAGATAGTTGAGAGGGCATTGTACTATGGTCATTATTGTGTTTAAATGGCATCATATTCTCCTGCAACCCACCTCATTGCAGGCTGCCTTCAGGCCCAAGGCAATTATAATCGCTGGCAGAATCAAGCACATGCTTTATATATGACCCTCCAATAACCCCATGTCTACATCTGATAGTCAAGGTCATTCATTCTCATTGTTCTGCTCTGGTAAGCATGAACTAAGGCAGTGGCATCAGGCTTTTCTTCAGAGTATGTAGACCGAGGTGCATTGCTTTGAATAAGACGGTGCTGAATGTTGAATTCACTGTATCAATACAGTGGACAGGCTTTGATGGCACAGAAAATGTTGTTGTAATATATTTAGCTTGCCACATCTGTAATCTCTCCATTTAATGGTAGATTTGATTTTCTTGGTTCATTTTGAGTAAAAAGGATATTCAAAATTCAAAATAAATATTTTGTGTGCAAGTATGCTTACAAGATAACAGCTGGAAACCTCATTTTTGGAATGTCCTCTTTCTTGTTTTTGTAATATTGGCATAGGTATTATAAAACTATGTACAGGTAACACCTGGGAATTATTGACTTTGGGATGATCCATCCATCCATCCATCCATCCATCCATCCAGACATGCTTATCCTTATCAGGATCGCAGGGATGCTGGAGCCTTTCCCTTTGGCATCATCTTAAAATACAAAGATGTATTCATGTGTTCTCCTGTTTTACTTTGTCACACTCTTGAGCACAATATCACAGATACACACCCAGTCACCTGCTTGAAACAATACCGTGCATTCAAAATCTTTAGAGGCTAGTACATTTGTATTTTTCCAACTTAGTCTCTTTGATCTGACAGTAAGTTGAAGGAAGAGGAGATCAATGACTTAAGCTGTAGGGTGTACGGTATACAGACAGTTAGCTATTTCACTTCCTAAGGTGAATTTTATATTTATGAATCTTTTAGAGCAAACCACCTTCAACCTCAGGGAAAACAGAATGCTAAGTCAACTGTGAAGAAGGATCCGTTTTTTAAACTTTGATTTATTTATTTTATTTCAAGCTCACCCGGCTGCGGCGTTATATCTTTTTCATTCTGGGATGTTTTCGTAGACACTGTATTATTATAAATGAGAAGGAATTTGTGGATATGTTTAGACTTTACTGTTGCAGTATTGATGCAGAAATATTGGTAAAGAAATACCAAATATTAGAACAAAAATTCATATGAAAAATACGTAGTGAGGTAACTGTGACTGCATCAGCAATTCAAACTGATTTCTTCAGCTGGCACCAGTTGGAAGTAATGGTAATATAATGGGAAAACATATCTTTAGATTTGCTGGATGGTAATATGCAACTAAAACAGTTCTTCCGGGAAGATCCTGTAAAAAATCTGGGATAATTGCTGCATTAGTTTTCTCCTTTTTTTTTTTATTCACCTAAGAATTAAACTGGTGATAAATTAACTCAGTGATGTTATCCACTGGCTTTTCAAATTTAAAATGCCTCTGCTCTTATTCTGGTGGGGAGTGGGTCCATCACCAACTCTCATTTCTACATGCCTTTCAGATATAGCCTCTTTTTTTACTTGGTAAGGTTATTAGCTAATTTCAACTTCAAAGGCAAGATAAACAATTACTAATGCTGACTGTTTGGACATTTTACACTTATTTGGGAATATTAATCAACAGGTTAGCATCGATTGGTCAGCTAACCTTAAAGTGAAGATTAAAGTGAAGTAAACAAATCCTCAGTGTTAATGTCATAATTGTTTTTGGAAATGATGAAGGGGTTTAGTCATTTTGCACAGTCGTTTCAATATAAGACTAGCTGAAAGTAATTAATTTATTTAATGAAATGCACTTTGTTGTTCTAGAATGAATTGATATCACATTATTAGTTTTTACTGTTAATATTCTTACACTTTAAGAATGAAATAACACATATGTGTCAAAGTCAGACACAGTTCTAATTTTTTAAATTAGTGACAGTTGCAATTTGATACAACTTCATACAATGGTTTCTTCTGATATTTTGCATGTTGTCTTACTGCACAGCCAGCTGTCACTTCTCATTAGTATAGCAAGGTTGTTACTAAGATGACGGCTGCCACGCAGTGGCATGCATATTGGTTAGATCAAACGGTAGGAAAGTAGCAACGTTTACCAGGAATTTATAAAACAAATAACCATCGAGTAAAATAAATAAAGTTTAAAAAATTCCACAGCTCTTAATCTTGTTAAATTATTCTCTGTCAATTTTCAGCAGTTAGAGCAAAAAGCTTCACATCTTTCATGTACAAATTAGATCAGATTAAATATTTTGGACATATCTAGCAAGCAAAGCATTTTTTCTTGAATAATAACTGCGGACTTGTTTATTTACTTATATGCTGAAAAGTAAATAACAACAGCCCAATAAATATATATTTAAAGAAGTTTAAATTAATCACTAAAAGAAACAAAAATATAAATATCTAAGTTTCAATCACACATCCCTAACAGCACTCAGGGAACAAGTAAATACCTCGATTCCATGGATCAATTAGTCCTTTTTTAAACGATTAGCCTATCACCATAAAATATTGTTTGCTTCACAGGGTACTTATAGACTAATTTGATTCGTAACATTATTTACTTACGTTTTTCGACGACTCACAAAATCCAGTCAGCCTCTGACCCCGCCTCCCCCCTTTCTATTTCATGATATGGTCTGGTCCAGGTGCACGCGCCCCTAGCAGACGCCGAGTGCTATAACGAAACCTCTCCAGGAGGACAACAGCATGGCTCAGATTAAAGTCTGGGTTTTAAAAAAGAAAAGGAAAAGGCAGGTTGGAAATTAAACTCACAGTAAACTAAGTCCACATGAAAGAAATGACTTGAATTTCCTATTATTAGTTAGCTTACTTCATTCCTAACAACCAGTTACAAGTTTAGCCAACATGCGGTGCCAGGCCAGGCAAATGGAACCTCTGGCTCAGGATTAGCTGTCTCTCTCCCATCTCTCCATACGTATACTTCTGACACAGGACCAGCCCCACTGATATCTGAAGGAGGAGGTGAGTTCTCTTATGTGAGCTTGTGAATAAAATTCAGGGACATATTTTAGTTAACTATGCTTTGCTTGAAAATGGATATCCAAAGTGTTATTAAAGCTGTATTTACCAATACCTAATAATATCAATAAAAATGTTTAAGCAATATTAATTTTCTTTACACTTTTTTATATTTGAGAATTTAAACGTTTATCCAAAAGTTTATTTTATACTTCATTTCTATTTGCATTTGGTGTACGGTACCAATCAATATAAAAACAAACAAAAGAAAATCAATAATGTTATAATGAAAAATATTAAAATGTAAACAAAAAACTTGCACATATCTCATCAACCTTAAGCGATTTTTTAAAACGTTTTTTTATAATGATAATAATAATGGATTGCATTTATATAGCGCTTTTCTAGGCACCCAAAGCGCTTTACAATTCCACTATTCATTCACTCTCACATTCACACACTTGTGGAGGCAGCTACAGTTTTAGCCACGGCTGCCCTGGGGCAGACTGACAGAAGCAAGGCTGCCATATCGCGCCATCGGCCCCTCTGGCCATCAACAGTAGGCAACGGGTGAAGTGTCTTGCCCAAGGACACAACGACCGAGACTGTCCGAGCCGGGGCTTGAACCGGCAGCAACCTTCTGATTACAAGACGAACTGCCAACTCTTGAGCCACAATCGCCCCATTTATCTAAGCAAATTAGTGATCTATGTCTGCACAGTGTTATATTTTTAGTGTTGGTATGATTTACAGTGTTAAAGTGGTGGGGCCCAAATTTATATTTTTTCCTCAATCCCTGGTTGGCCCCTGGTTGAGAGTACCCCGTTATGTTACATAAACCTTATCTAACTGCTGTTCTTTACTCAAGCATCAGAATTATTCAATATTTTTAGATTTACTCTCACCATTAAAATGTGTGCCTACCTAAAGCTGTGAAGTGACCCCGATTTTTTTTTTTAAAGCCATGTGCACAGGTGTATTCAAACATTCATAGACTCCTTACCATGGTTAATTTAAATAAGGCATGGTATTTGCTTTTTATGGATGTATTTGAATAGTTGCTGGATCTAAACCTTAGCGGAACAGCAGTAACAGCTCAGATGTTCTGTCTCTGTGTGTGAAGCATTAGATAACTGTTAGGTCACCCACATTTTGGCAACAAATGATACATTTGGCTCAAAATCGTCCCTGACATTCTATGTGTGTTGTCACTCCATGACACTTAGCTCCCTGCCTGCATTGATCTAGCTGAGCTTGTCAGCTGTTATTTGATGACTCAGAAAAATGTTCATAATTTGGGGCTGCCGTGTTCATTGTGACTTGCAGAACAAGGCACCGAGGCATGGGTTGACTTTTCGTTTATTATTAGATAGCTAGAAGGTGTGCTTACATTTTGGTTTCTGTAAACGTACGCAACTGCATTTCTTTAGATAGTTAGGCAGGTTAAAGGCAGAGTTTAAGGCAAAGGTGCAATCTATTTCTACTCTTCTTCCTGATCAATTAATTCGATTATTTTTGGCAAATAATCAATGATCTTTACCTTTTCCGACAAGTATAGATTAGCAGATATGAAGTAAAATAATGTCAGTGTTAAATGTTAATCGATACAGGGAATACAGTTCGCTGTTGAGTTTCCAGAAAAAGTGCACAGGGAGGAAACTTAATGGCACTATCAATCACTGTAACAAAATCTGCGAGACAATCTTTAGTCCTAGGCTTAGAGGGTTTTAATGAGATCATTGGACGGTGAACTATCACTAAATGCCAAATGCACTTTAGCTAAGCATATCATCACAGGACTGTGAATGTATGCTGCGGTATTCATGTCATGGTATGTCCTGTGCCAGGTTGTGTATTGTCACAGCCCAGATGAATAGCAGTACTGAAGTACAATGTAGGTAGGCAGCCATTCTGTCTATGTCTTATTAAATGGTTCAGTGCTGTGCTCGGCGTTTCTTAGCTCTCTTCTGTGTTTGATATCTCATTTGGCATTCCCTCTGTGCACAACCCTCGTTATCGTATTCCTATGGAGTGCACTGGCATTTGACACGCAGACACCAAAGACTCTAGCAGCATTACAGATCAACTGCTTTGCACAGCAATAGTCTTTCTCTGTCTCATTCGGTCTTTTCCTCTCCAGTCTATCTTGTCACATAGATCTCAAACAGGTGATGGACTTGAAGGGAACCAGAGGATGTCACTTTCCTAGGCCTTAATATAATTACATCATCCTATGTGTCTCTTGAGCGGTATGTGTCTACAGTCTTGAAAATGACCCTGAGGAGAGAAATGTATGCAGCTGTTAGAAAGTGAGCTCTTTGACATTTGAGATTTTTCTCATGTGTATATACTATGATGACATCTGTTGTTGCACATGAGGTTATATGACCCAGTTTCTACAGAAAATGTAACATCTTCTCACTATTACAAGTTGAATTTCTCACGGTTCAGTGCAGTCATTTTGAACTAAAACTAAAGGAAAAAATGTGTGATAAGTATGAAAATTTATTTTTGGCCTCATAATTATCAGAACTTTGTTTTAAAAAATTAGGTTAAGCCTTTAATGCAGGTCAGTTTTTTATACATCCCCGATTCCCAAATTTGTAAGTACAGGTTGTTAAATGAAGGCTAAATTACATTCAGTTTGTCTTTAATGCAATGCAATGCAATCAGCAGGCTATCCTATCCTGAAGCTTATTATCCATCAGACTTTGTCCATTTGTTATGGAGATGTCAAAGATAAGTGAAACTAGACAATATACTTCCACATGCAATCGATATTTACAGCAGCTATGTACAGTGTGCTAACCTTGTCACCTCAGCTGTTATCTGATATCAATATTTATTATAGCTAGGCTTCTTACACTAATATTACCCAATGAACGCTACTTCTGGCATGAAAAATGACAGTGAAGATATCTGCCAGTTAAAATGATGTAAAAAAGGTCCAAAGGATAGCCAACCTTATGCTGTCGATGCATTGACCACTTAATGTATGCAGACGGGTAGGTGTGCCACCTGCTACAGATAGACTCTGATGATACTCTGGAGAGTTGAGGAGAGCTGAGGGCACCGTAGTCTAGTAGTCATTGAAATCCAGAGGTCTACATGCACCCTCACCCTCACTCTCACTGTTTGATTGCAAAGTTTACATTCCTCAGAGCCAAACAGACCTTTATGCACTTGTGGATGTGAAAACTATATCACCTGTTCAGTGCTGTGTGAGTCACAGGCAAAATATGAAGTTGAGTTTGTACTTTGGGATTGTGGCAAGTAGTACATCTGCATTTTTGCAGATGTTATCAGTGTTAACATCAGATGTTGACATGTGCACTTTTTGGTGGGGAGTTCATATATACTAGTCAGTAGGGCTGCACGATTTTGCATAAAATGGGAATCACGATTTTTTTGCTTAGAATTGAGATCACGATTCTCTCACGATTTTCTTTTCCAGTATAAATATTTATTGCACTTATTAACTGCACATCAACTTCATAACATTTGAGACTGAACATAAAAACAATAAATAAACATAAAAACAACAAATGTCTCACATTTTGTCGTTGCCGCAAAATGTTGTACTGCTTGAAATTCCGTCTCCACTGTTGCTCGACACTGCGTGTATAGAGCAGGTAGTGCAACAATAGAAAAATAGTTGCGGGACGGCACTGTGTAGCGTTTGTCTAGGGTGTTGATCATTTTCCTAAATCCCTCGTTTTGCACAGTGTTGATGGGAGCCATATCTTTGGTCAGGTGATAAGTAATAGCCTCCGTAATTTCTTTATGCCTGCGGGAGTTCGACGGGTATAGGGAAGCGCTGTATAAGGTTCCCGTTATTGATGTTTGGGTGGTTGACCGGGACGGATTTTCTCCAGTCACTTTCTCGTCATCCCTGACGTGCTCTCCGTTGTTTTTTTCCCTGCCACTTAACCTATACGGTGGAATATCTTAATTAGTGCTTGAGTTGATGTTGCATTAACACATCTTCAAGCATGTCACTTTGGTGATTGGATCTTTTGCGGCTTTAAAGGAAGAATTAACAGGATTATGTGAACTGCATGTCCTCACCTGGATAGAGAAAAATGTCGACATCATTCCTGTGCACTCTCATAACTCTCTCAAAACTTTGCCTTTCTCTCCTTAAACTCATATGCTTCTTATAAGTTCTCTTCACTGTACTTAACAGTTTTCCACCATAACCCTTTAAAGTATTAATCATGAAATAATTGCCATACAATTCTGTTTTCTTTAATGGAGTGTATTTTGAACTGTCAGAAATTGATTTACATATTTAACTATTAGCATCATATTTGCAACATCCAGCATTGTTTGGTTTTGTCTTGTAATACATTTTTCAATTTATTGCTTAAAAATGCGTTGTGCACTTTGATTATGGTTTTCAGTGAGAAACGAAATCACACTGATAATGTACAAATCTCAAAAACTCAAAAAACACATGTATCAAACATGCTTTATTACGCATTAAGTGTTAAGAGCGCTATTAAGGACTAAGATGCATTGTGAACAACTTTTATCTGCCACAATTAAGTCCTAATTCTTAGGAAATGTCAAAATGTTGAGTTTTGCAAAGCTTTGTTGTGGACTTCTGTATTGGTCAGATGAGATCATCCATTTTCCGGTGAAACAAATACTCAATGCCCCACTGAAATCTTTTTTCTGCTCTAATGATTCACTGCAAGGACATTCTAACCAGACCCTGCCAAAGGTGGAGAACTAGTTTTGCCATACCACATACCACACGGCTCTTTGGTCATGCAACAGTTTTTAGGAAAATCTCTAAATCTTGATGAACAGCAATAAAGAGTGTGGAATAAGTAAGAACTAGAAAGTTTTAATGTATTTATTGGAAAAGACAAAAAACAGCCTTATAAAGTGATCAGAATTGTTTGCTGTTCCTTAACGTTGATGGGTAGTGGATTGTGACAGAGTGAGGACAGAATCAGAAAACAACAGAATTAGCTGTGAGTTATTTAGAGCCTGTCGCGTGTCTTGGGATGAGGCCAGATGGACAACTGTGATCCTATTACCTCTGCTACACAGTTGTAGGTCTGCCTTCAGATCCTGAATTCCACAGTGAACGGGGTACACATGGACAGCTTCGGTTTTTCTGTTCATTAACTCTGAGAGGACCTCTGAGTGCCTTGCCTATCCATTCAGAAAACAGGACTGAACACAGTTTATGGTATGTGTCACTAAAGAAGGATGCTGTTGATCTTTGATGATGTAATTAGGTGCTTACATCAGTGCATTTTACTCTGTGCTGTTTGGTGCCTGTCTTTTAAGTGTAAAATATCTCTCTTTCACTGACATTAAACCCAGAAATATTCTGGTATTCATGACATGTCCTGAATAATTTTTACATAAAAACAGGTTACATGAATAATTAAGATTTTCAGAAAAGTAGAATAGAGTAGAACTTGTGCGTTATGAAAGCCACTTGAGCCAACGAAAGAGAAATGTTTGGATCATAATCCAATTATTTTGCATCAGTAAGGTTTGAAATGATGCGTAAACAAGTGCACAAAGAGGGGAGCAGGGTAGGAAGCAGTGCTGATCACTGGTTGGCTGTTGGCCATGCAGGCTCGCGGGTCAGTTGTGGTCATTCAAGCTCTGGTCATTCAACTGATTACGCCAGTGTCACTTGTAAAACATACAACTGAGAATAAATGAAAAAGACTAAAGTAAACAGCAGTAATTTATTGGGCCAGAGGATGTTATGTTTTGCAGTTAAATTGGAGACCAAAATGTAGAATAACAAGAAAATATATATATTTAATTGAATTACATAAAACGGGCAGGGTTAGTCCTGAAAAGTAATGACTCAGAAGAGGCTAACAGAAAAACTAGACTGGATATACAGCATAGCTCACTGGGAAATGAGACACAGATGGAAAGTCAGCAAAGGGGGGGAAAAGGGTCAAAAATAAAAGCTCAACAAGGTACATGAAAAAAATCAGCCTGAAGAGCTGCAAACACGAAGACAGAGACAGCGAAAATTAGAAGCTGGTAAGAAATGGGAAACTAGAAAGACAAAAGAGCAGAATAAAAGTAGAAGATAACAAGGGGCATGAGAGAGACTGTTTTATTCCACATAAGATAAGATAAGATAAGATAAGATAAGATAACCTTTATTAGTCCCACACGTGGGAAATTTGTTTTGTCACAGCATGTTGCTTTAAGTAAAATTATTCCAAAACTGCGTGTCACAATGATGGTTTTGTGCCTGAACCTGCATGTTTTTCCTCTGGTTGCTCCACTTTCCTGTCACAGTCCAACTTGGCAGTAGGAGTGGGTGTGAGAATTTGTGGTTGTTTGTCTCTCTTTGTTGGCCCTGGTCCAGGGTGTGCCCTGTATTTTGCATTATCAAACCTGGGATATGTTCCAGCTGCCAGTCATTTTAAGGTGGATAAATGATTAGGCAAAAGAATGGGCAGTTTTGAGAACCTAAAAATGCAACGCAATACAGCAGCTCCCTACAAGAACAAAACTGTTTTTTACAAAAGACAGCTTTGACAGAAATCATTACATACATTAAACTTTTATAATATGCGTATGCCTATAATGCAAAAAAAATAGTAACACCACACCCTTGAACCCGCAAAGAAAGATGAAATGAAAGCATATAAAGATAAATGATGTGATATTAAACATTCTTTTTGTTATTTAAATGGATGGCTACACAATGACAACAATTGTCTTGAGGATTTTTTCTTATTTGAGGCATTTTTGTCATGTCCCTGTTAAATATTTATGATGACTTCATTTTGTTTTTTACAAAGTCTGTTTCATATTGCTTATGTTTTGCATTGTTTTTATTTTGTTGGGCGGAATGGGAGTAGTGATGAATGAAGGATAAAAGGTGTTTATCTTTGTTCCTGGGTGGGGGGTAGACAAATGGATGGCCTTAGATATTCAAAGCAGATTTTTTGAAAGGTAAAGATATGACTGCAGTAATTTTAATATAATTAGAAATGTATTTATTTATTTATTATTCATATTTATTTTTTATTATTAATAAGAATTGTATTAGTAATATTCACTTAAGTGATTGAAGCCTGAGGTACTGTATTTGAAATCTCTCTCTCTTTCTCTCTCCCTATATATATATATATATATATATATTTATTTTAGGGGTGCAACGATACACAAAATTCATGGTTTGGTTCGGTTCGATACTTTGGTGTCACGGTTCAATATTTTTTCGATACAAAAAATGTTCATGCCTTTTTAATGTCATTTACTAAAATTATAAATATATATTTTAACTCAAAAGTACAGTTTTAAAATTTAATGTTGCTGAAACAACAAAATAAAATAAAAAAATTAATCTATCTGATCGAGAAATCACTCATCTTTGGAAAAGAGAGTTTATTACAGAGAAATGGCTCTTTCCAAAATAAAAGCTATACTATACACTTCTTCTGGGGTATACTCTCAGCAGCATATTAAACATATCAGGTCACCATAAGGAGACTCATGTGCTAACGGCTGTCTAAATGACTCGGGTAAAGTTTGTAGCATGCGTGCTTGTTGTTTTTGTCTGCTTCCACTTGTCTTTGCACTAGGATGATGTCGGAGTAAATGTGCAGTCATATTCATTGTGTTCCCACTAGTGCAGTCAGCGTTAATCTCGTTAAAATGACATTAATGCCACAACGCGGCAAATCTCCGTTAACGAGTTACCGCGGATCGTCCCGTGCGTGGGGCTGAATGGCGTCAAGACGTTAACAAGCTAACTGTGCTAACGCACTGGTTCCCACCAATTGAGCATTGAGCAGGACAAAAGTACTTTTGTCCATGACGCGCTTACCATCAGGGTCATGCTTCACATGAAAACCAAGATAGTTCCAAACGCCAGATCTGAATGAGGGTGGGGGAGGTTCAATTTTGGGTAGCGTTGAGGCAGTTGCCATGTTGCAACTAGCTTAGCTTCCGTCTTGCTAGCTTGCGCTGCGCTCAGTTGATCTGCACTTGACAGTGCAGCCTAGGCAGAGTAGTCGAACGCAGATCCACTGAGCGCTCAACACAGACAGCATCGTCAGAAGAAAAGTTGATAAAATAAATAAAATATTTTGTATTGTTCGATACATATGCGTACCGAACCGAAAGCACTGTATCGAACTGTTCAATATCGATACGAGTATTGTTGCACCCCTAATGTGTTGTTGCACCCCTAATGTGTGTGTGTGTATATATATATATATATATATATATATATATATATATATATATATATATATATATATATACACATACATACAGTGGGGCAAAAAAGTATTTAGTCAGCCACCGATTGTGCAAGTTCCCCCACCTAAAATGATGACAGAGGTCAGTAATTTGCACCAGAGGTACACTTCAACTGTGAGAGACAGAATATGAAAAAAAAAATCCATGAATCCACATGGTAGGATTTGTAAAGAATTTATTCGTAAATCAGGGTGGAAAATAAGTATTTGGTCAATAACAAAAATACAACTCAATACTTTGTAACATAACCTTTGTTGGCAATAACAGAGGGCAAACGTTTACTATAGGTCTTTACCAGGTTTGCACACACAGTAGCTGGTATTTTGGCCCATTCCTCCATGCAGATCTTCTCGAGAGCAGTGATGTTTTGGGGCTGTCGCCGAGCAACACAGACTTTCAACTCCCGCCACAGATTTTCTATGGGGTTGAGGTCTGGAGACTGGCTAGGCCACTCCAGGACTTTCAAATGCTTCTTACGGTGCCACTCCTTTGTTGCCCGGGCGGTGTGTTTTGGATCATTGTCATGTTGGAAGACCCAGCCTCGTTTCATCTTCAAAGTTCTCACTGATGGAAGTTTTGGCTCAAAATCGCACAATACATGGCCCCATTCATTCTGTCCTTAACACGGATCAGTCGTTCTGTCCCCTTGGCAGAAAAACAGCCCCATAGCATGATGTTTCCACCCCCATGCTTCACAGTAGGTATGGTGTTCTTGGGATGCAACTCAGTATTCGTCTTCCTCCAAACACGACGAGTTGAGTTTATACCAAAAAGTTCTACTTTGGTTTCATCTGACCACATGACATTCTCCCAATCCTCTGCTGTATCATCCATGTGCTCTCTGGCAAACTTCAGACGGGCCTGGACATGCACTGGCTTCAGCAGCGGAACACGTCTGGCACTGGGGGATTTGATTCCCTGCCGTTGTAGTGTGTTACTGATGGTGACCTTTGTTACTTTGGTCCCAGCTCTCTGCAGGTCATTCACCAGGTCCCCCCGTGTGGTTCTGGGATCTTTTCTCACCGTTCTCATGATCATTTTGACCCCACGGGATGAGATCTTGCGTGGAGCCCCAGATCGAGGGAGATTATCAGTGGTCTTGTATGTCTTCCATTTTCTGATGATTGCTCCCACAGTTGATTTTTTCACACCAAGCTGCTCGCGTATTGTAGATTCACTCTTCCCAGTCTGGTGCACGTCTACAATACTTTTCCTGGTGTCCTTCGAAAGCTCTTTGGTCTTGGCCATGGCGGAGTTTGGAGTCTGACTGTTTGAGGCTGTGGACAGGTGTCTTTTATACAGATGATGAGTTCAAACAGGTGCCATTCATACAGGTAACGAGTGGGGGACAGAAAAGCTTCTTACAGAAGACGTTACAGGTCTGTGAGAGCCAGAGATTTTCCTTGTTTGAGGTGACCAAATACTTATTTTCCACCCTAATTTACGAATAAATTCTTTACAAATCCTACCATGTGAATTCATGGATTTTTTTTTTCACATTCTGTCTCTCACAGTTGAAGTGTACCTCTGGTGCAAATTACTGACCTCTGTCATCATTTTAAGTGGGGGAACTTGCACAATCGGTGGCTGACTAAATACTTTTTTTGCCCCACTGTATGTATGTATGTATGTGTGTGTGTATATATATATATATATATATATATATATATATATATATATATATATATATATATATATATATATATATATATATATATATATATATATATATATATATATATATATATATATGATCTTTAACTATAAAATGTAAAGAGAAAGTCATCAAAAAAGAGAAGCAAGCGTACCATTAATTTACAATATAAATGTTTATTTTATAGCTGACATTGCTGCATTATTTGTATAAAGCAGATAACTCTGCTAGGTTAATTTTTGAAAGTGAGTTACTATTGCTTAGTTTTAACATTACATTTCATATCAAAATACATACATTTAATAGACATTCATAAGAGCAATAATTCTGAGGTAACAGCCACTCAGTGTCTTATGCTTGATAAATATCCTCTAGAGAAGATATTAAAAAAATCTTGTTCACAGGGTACTTGATATTACATGATAAAAATGAGGTGGTGGGTGATAAATGTACCCGAATACACCAGTGTGTTAATTGTGTTAATCAATGCAAGTTGGGGGAAAGCAGTATTGTAAAAAAACTGCCTCACGGACAATTTTATGAACTTAAAACCAAAAATTATTCGAAAATAATTAGAAATGACAATAACTAAGGGCCTGATTTACTAAGTAGAGTGAATTAGCATGATGTCACAATCTTAAAAATACACCAATATGAGAAAGTCCTGTAGATGAAATACTAAAAATGTAGTGTTTACATTTAAATCTATAGATACAGCCAGTTAATCTCAGTCATGACCAGCAATTTGCCAAGGGCTGCACATTAGCGGCACAAAACTAGCAGACCTGATGACAAAGTGAGCAACCAACATCCTTACAAAAATAATTCAGGTAAGCACAGGACTTATGTATGTGTTCCTCTCTGGAAACAGCGTGGCAATTTAGATCAATGAGAGGTAACTGAAGGAGAATCAATATGTTTTTGATATAAGAGCTAGCTGTTTTCTTAGAAATTGCTGGTCCTGAGGATTGGGACTCTGGAGGGAACACAGGATTTATCCAGAGGAAAGCTGTGTTATCATAAACTGTTCAACCATATAAACTTGAAATCTTTATTTAACAGATGGCCTCTATCATGCGTACAAGAACTCAAAACAATACTCGCTGTAAGATCTCTAGCTTTCCCTGTGTTAATGAAAAAACTGTTATTGTGCCACGTGTATAAATGCGTGTGTTTCTCTCGATTTCTCTGTAGAATGTGTGATGCTGTAAGTACATATCAAAGTCAATATTACATGCAGTAACATGCTGACACTGTGATACACTGACACATCCCAATAATTGCTGTAGCTTGACAGACATCAATATGATGTGTAATAGCTCTGATAGAGAGTTAAAAAAAAAGGGGAAGAAATAAAATAAAAAACTACAGTAAATTAATTTTGTTTGTGCACACTACTGAGAAAAGACTGTGCCTGAAATACTGTAAACTGTAGTGCTCTGTGTGAAAAGTAGCTTGGCTGCCTGCAAACCTAGATATATCATCGGGATTCTGCTGCTTCCTCCCAACACTCCACCTTTTGTTTTGTTCAGTTCTGCTGCATTTGATCTAAATACAGGTAATATTGTGGGGCAGAAAGATGTGGTGCTTTGCTGTAAACTAAAGATGGAGTAAAGTGCATTATGTAAAAGCCAAAGTCTTGGCACCATACTCAGAGCTTTGAGCCATCTAGTTATACACTAGTTCTGATTACATCTCCCCCTTCTCATTCCAAATAATTGGACACTCCTGATGATTCACTACCACAAGGTAAAAAAAATGACACATACTTCCTTGTTGGCATTAAATTTGGTGTCGTTTTCAGTCAGTGATATGCAATAATCCTTAGCAAATCATTTTTGTGGGTTACCTGAAACAATACCTCTCCCTGCTCATTTAATTTACAAAACTGATGCTGCATTTTTTTCAAATCTGACACGCCAAATGCAAGGGCATTATCCATGTACATACTTCATATGCAACTATGTAACTATGAAAGCAGCAGGACATGGACAGTCATTATAATGTATACAAAATAAAAAAAGGGATTTATATTGTGTGAGGAAGGTTTGCCCACCCATTACGGAGGAGTAAATACAGCCACATATATGTACATGCATAAGCTACGATGATTACAGTAAGAAGATTAAACCTTCAGTTTGATTGGAGTGCTTCTTTCAGTTAGCCCTCAAAGTGTTTAATTAGCCCTGCCACTGTGAGTGTGTAAAATGCTTTTAAGCAACCAATATAATTCTCTGAAAAAGGAAAATAAGTTTGTAACTTTCCTGTTCTATAATGCATAAAATATTCATTGTCACAGAAACCACTAGAATTACCTTAAGCTACCTAACCTAAGATAGTTTAGTCAGATTTGTATAAACACATATAATCTGAATCTGCATATGGCTCGTGGAGAATATTTTGGAGGTTGAAACATTAATGATTTTCAGCGCATATGGTTAATTGAGTTTCCTGTTTTTTAGATTATCTTCAAGGCTTCAAGAAAAACAACACCTCTCATGACTCAGAGGCCATGTCAAACACTCCGCGCAGCTTTATTAGTCATTGATTACTTACTTGATGTTCATGGGGCACAAGTCCAGTTGAACTCAAAAATTTAGGATTTAATGGGTTTGCTTATAAAAGTGGTCTTTCTTTGAGATGCTTGGGAAATTTCATACCCTATTTTATCTGTTTTATAAACCATCGTCTTTTGCAATGGGCATAAAACATCATTTGAATCCAGTATTTTTTCAATATGGAAAGGATGATCATGGCGTAGTTATATCAAAGCTAAAGTACTACATATTTAAGGTGTCAGCTGGTGGGGCAAATTCCTGTTACAGGCAATGACATGTAGACCTTTGCATGCTTTTCCTCAGTTGTTAGAGGATGTTTATGTTTTTTAAGCTGAGTTTAAGTTAACTGTCAATTTGTTTTGAAGTGATACTCATTTAGAGTCAGGGTGTAATTGTTTGTTTGCACATCTCTCTGTTCCTTGTCTGTCAGCCTTTTCACATTAGTCACTATCTTCCAGAACATGCAAATGAAATGATAATTATGCAGACATCTTAAAAGTGGTATGGAAGGGCTGCTTTCCGTCTTGTCGGGTTTATCATCTCTCCAGCACCTCTGCTTCACAGTGACTGCTTCCCCAGAGTTATGATTCCTTTTTGTATCTGGCCAACTGGTTTCAAAGTAATTTGCTGAGGTTTGATTTTAAAGAGCTATTTCTTTCCCCATGTGTGAAGAGGACTCTCCATTTACATGAACAAACTGGAGTCTATTAGATAGATATGATACAAACCACTGCAGTGCAGTACCTGTAATACCTACAGCATGTTCTAATCGCTCTAATAGGATATTATGGTCGACAGTATCGAATGCTGCACTAAGGTCTAGCAGGACAAGCACAGAGATGAGTCCACTGTCAGAGGCCATAAGAAGATCATTTGTAACCTTCACTAAAGCTGTTTCTGTGCTGTGATGAGCTCTGAAACCTGACTGAAACTCTTCAAATAAACCATTCCTCTGCAGATGATCTGTTAGCTGTTTGACAACTACTCTTTCAAGGATTTTTGATATGAAAGGAAGGTTGGAGATTGGCCTATAATTAGCTAAGACTGCTGGGTCTAGAGATGCTTTTTGAGTAAAGGTTTAACTACAGCTAGCTTGAAGGCCTGTGGTACATAGCCGATCATTAGAGATAGGTTGATCATATTTAAGATCGAAGAATTAATTAATGGCAGGACTTCTTTGAGCAGTTTTGTAGGAATGGGGTCTAAAAGACACGTTGATGGCTTGGAGGAAGTAATTATTGAAGTTAACTCAGAAAGATCAATTAGAGAAAAAGAGTCTAACTTAACATCAATGGTACTAAGAGTAGCTGTAGATAATATTACATCTGTGGGATGATTACTGGTAATTTTTTCTCTAATGATAAAAATTTTATTTGTGAAGAAGTTCATGAAGTCATTACTAGTTAACGTTAAAGGGATTGTTGGCTCAAAAGAGCTCTGACTTTTTGTCAGCCTGGCTACAGTGCTGAAGAGAAACCTGGGGTTGTTCTTATTTACTTCAATCAGTGATGAATAGTAAGATGTTCTGGCTTTGCGGAGGGCTTTCTTATAAAGCAGCAAACTATTTCTCCAGGCTAAATGATGATCCTCTAAATTTGTGACACGCCATTTCCTCTCCAGATTACGAGTCATCTGCTTTAGGGTACGTGTTTGAGAATTATACCACGGAGTCAGGTACTTCTGATTAGAGACCTTAGTTTTCACAGGAGCTACAGTATCCAGAGTCGTACGTAGTGAGGAGGTGAAATTATTAACAAGATAATCGACTTCTGTTGGGGTAGCGTTCAGATAGCTGCTCTGCTCTATGTTGGTACAGGGCATTGAAGATGATAACAGTGGGTGGATTATATTCTTAAACTACTACTGGTTAGACTCAAGAAGAGCAAGATCAGAATACACGTTGCCAGTAAAAAATATCCAAAAGAATGTGCACTGTTTTAAAGAAAAATCAAGGTAAACTTGGACCAGAATGATAAGAAGAGAAATGTATGGAGGAGAGAAACGGCTCATGATCCAAAAAAAAACAACAACATTCCCTATCAAACATGAGGGAGGTAATGTTATGACATGACAGAAGTAGAAGGATGAAATCTGAAGTGTATAAGGCTGTAGAAAGTGCTTCACAGTGCAAATGGATAATGAGCAAAGCAATCTGCTAAAGCAGCCAAAGAGTTTTTCAAGGTAAAGAAGTGGGATATTTTTCAATGGCAAAGTCAGTGACCTGTTCTCAACTCGACAGAGAATGCTTTTCAGCAACTGAGGACAAAACTAAAGGCAACTGAAGGCAGCTGCATTGATTGCTTGGTTTAAAATCAAAAATACAAAAAATGCCTTTGCTAAAGAAAGGTTGGAAGTGAGGAGTTTTAGTGCAGTTCGTAACTCATACAAAGTCCACTGGTACTACTAGTCTCATGAAAACAGTGCTTTAGTCATCAGACAATAACCAGTGGGTTCCAAGTTTGGGCCCTATGGTTTCCACTTTTAAGTATAGATGTTTATGTATGCAGTTAGACAAAGAGGTCACAGTCAAATGGACACACACAAAATAATAATTAGAAAATGCAGATATAAAGCCAGTACCTTGTAAATTGTTCCAACAGGAGAGAAGAGATTAACATGATTTGCATTAGCATATTTCTAAAAGAGAGGAAGAGCTGCCTTTCCACCGGCAGTTAATTGACTCAATTTCAAATGCATGCATTGCCCTCTCCCTTTCTTTATCCCCCCACCCTCCCTGTCACCCTCTGGGCTGAATTAATGAAAGGATGCTTACAAGATTAACAAATGCCTCAACACTTAGTCAGTGTATATGAGTGTCATTGGAGGCCTCTGTTGTCCCAAAGGGGCTGTGAGGATTACAGCAGCATACAGTATTGTTTGATTGATGTGTTATGTAAAGGAATTACTAGAGTGTATAGCAAATTATATAGAGGCCATGAAGTAATAGCTGTCTATCCTCTATTTGTCTTTTCTGGACAACACACCTAATACTGACACCAAATTCATTAATGTTCTCTACCAAAGTGAATCTTATTATCATAAAGTAATTTGTGTTTTTTTTTAATGGGCAAACTTAGTCAGCTTTTTATTAAAAAGATGTTTGGTTTTTTTTTTACAGGTTTTTTTCAGGTGCCTTATGTCACTGTTTCCCCAAGATTTTCAAGCTTTTGGGATGATTTTAATGAAGAAAATGTTTATACAAAGCCTGTCATCTGAAACCGGGATTACCCTTGCATATAAAATGCAGGTTAGTGTTGAGATAGATTTTTTTTTCTTGTTAGTCTCATTGTTATACTCATACACGGTACTGTACCACTTTGTATACATACCTAGGGAATTCAAATACAAAGTTATATAAGACTGTTTAAAAGTCTTGAGCCACCCCTCATTTCTTTAGAATGGAAAAGTGGAAATAGTTGTAAGTAATTTATTGAAATATGTGCAAGCCTAAATGAAAATGGAGCCTATAAGTTAAAAACTATTCTAAAGAGCTTGAAACTCAGTACTTGGTATGACCAGCTTGAACTCTTTTGAAGTTTTTGTGTAGTTTCTTTAACTTGTCTTTGGAATAATTCTCCAGAATTCTTGAAGGACATTCAAAGCTCTTCTTTCGATGTTGGCTGCTTTTTGTTCTGTACTCTTAATATGATTCCAGAGTGCTTCAGTAATGTTGAGGTCCAGGCTATGAAGAAACCAGTTTATGGCTGGTAGAGTGTTCCACTGTGTGTTTTCATGTCCATGTATCCTTTTACTGCATTACTACTGTGTGTTATTATTGTCATGCTGAAAAATGATAATTTTTTCCAATGTTTCTTGCAATTTGGCATAAATTGGTACCGTCTGTGAAAGTTGAAATTTCTTAGGTACTGAATAGCAGACAGCCACACTGTACACAACGATTGGCTGGTGTGTACTGCGTCTTTGCCTTAACAAGCGAGTAGAGCAAAAAATGGTGATTTATGACGAGAAAGTGCTCTTGAAGCACACTGGGACATGTAGCTCTGCAGGAAATGCGGTTTTATCGTGTTGGATTTTTTGGAAGCAAGGCAGCAAAGGTAAGATAGAATTTATGCTTATGGTTTTCAAACTTAAAGCCTAATTTTGTTGTTCTTTTGTTGCTGGTTCAGTGAGTTTTGGTTGGAGCCCGCTCTTTAATTGTTTGTTGCTTTTGCCGTGTTTGGTGGTCATGGAAATGGTTTTGTAAGTTTTTAGCTGATATTCTGACATTTCTGTACCATAGATGTCTGCATTTAAACAACAGACCTGGTGGTGCAGCCCTTGAAACCATAACCTTCCCCCCTTGGGCTTAACAGATTAAGAGTTTTTTGCTTGGGAGATGGAGAACAAAAGAAAACAACTGAAGAAAGTATCGCAGATGAACAGTCTCTGAAAGTCATGTAGGAAAAAATAGGAAGTAGAAAGAAATCCAGCGAAGACCTGACGGAGGATGCGAGAGATTCATCTGGTGCTTCAGTTGATCCAGCTACTCTTTACTGAACCCTCAACAGAACTGGTCTCAGTGGAAAAAAGAAGGCATTCTTAAGAAAGGGGGAAAAAGGAGAAAAGATATGACACATTACACAAGAATCATTCTCAAAATAAGTGGCACCAGGTCTTACAGAGCGATGTGAATGACAACTGACAAAGAATTGTCAATCTGCACAAAGGAGGTCAGGAGAGAGATCCAACAGTAAGTTTCAATCCCATGTTTGTTTGCACATTTCAATAAATATTCCAATTTTCTTATCAAAATATAAAGATAGAAGAGAGGCTCAAGATTTTTGCACTGCATATTGTTATAGTTTCAGTAAAGAGCAGGTCTTAATCAATCAATATACTGCTGCATTCAGCTGGGCCATTTTGGGACTGATTACTTTGAATAATGAGATTCTTAGAGCTCAATTCAGGTGCCCTTTATGATTAATTGAAAAGGGCCATGAAGTAATGAATTTAAAGTTACAATAGAAATACAATAAAGGTGTGTTTATTAAATGGCCCCGTGCACCTACTCACACAAATATTTACGCACCCACACAGCAAGTGTTCCCTCAAGTTTAGGAGAGCAGTGAGTAATTAGCATTGGCAAAAGGCATTGACACTACAGAGAGAGATCCATTGAGATACTCCACTGAATTATTCCAACTAATTAGTTTCTCTCTTAGACCTATGGGAGCTGTGCATGGATTTAATGTGGTTCACATGTATGTGTGAATTTGAGTGAAGCATGTAATGTACTGTAATTTTTGTGTGGAAGAGATACGCCTGTGTTGTTTGTCTCCCTGTGCCAAAGGGAAAGCTGTTGCAACAGTCTGTGTCTGGCAGAAAAGAAACTTCAAAAGCTTCTAGCAAGCTGGAGGCACACATACTCGCTAACGGCTACACAAAAGACCAGTTTTAAATTCCTTTGAACACTGAATTACTTCAGCACTCTCTAAATTTAACAGTTTTGTGACTGTAGTCTTTGGTTGGTGTAATGGGTATTTCCTATAGCCTTGAGGTTGAAGCTTGTGTGAATCAGCAGCCTTTTGTATTAGTGGTAGCAGGTTTAGGTATTAACTAGCTTAACCTAAACCCAGTTTCCTAAAATTTTGGGATGTTGTTAACCCAAATTGAATTTCATTTAACCATACAAAGAAATAAATGAATATATGGGGTTGAGGTTTCCTGTGTTTAAAAGCTACAGTGTGAGATTATTACCAATATTATTACCATTATTAAGTTGTAGCCACTTGTCCATTTGCCTCGCGCCATAGCCCAGAGACCAAACAGCAGCTTCAGTGGGAGAGTTTGCAGTATTTAAGCCATTGGGTTAGACATGACCAAGAGAATGATCATTTTCATCATCATGGCATTGTGAATTTGTTACCCAGGGTCTCCCTGTCAGTGCTTATTTATAATGTAACATCCTTAGGCAGCTAAAATATATTGGGAGCAAATGTGTAGATGGAAATGTGTGTGTGTGTGTGTGGTTGGCTCAGTCTTAGTGTTAGCCCTGTGACTTGTGCACTGTACCCTGCCCCTTGCCCTTGCCTATGACCTCAAGTTAGATAAGTGGTTATGAAAATGGATGGAAAGATAGACGGGTATCTGTGTCATTTTCTTCCTCATATGAAGTTACCAAGGAACTTGTGACAGATTTTCAAAGCCGTTTTTTTGCATATCATTACCTAAGAAAGATTCTCCATATTATTTACATTACAGTTTACAAGGCTGCCTGGTCTTGAAGTGACCACTACAGGTTATAGAGGAACGGAGCTCCACTCTCATACAGAAGGACTGCATGCTACAGAAGTTCGTTCTGATGAAGCAAGTGTTTACAAGATTGGAAAGTCCCGCGTTCAGAAAATTGGACTGACTTCTGATCACTTTCCTGGGAGACGTGTTCTCTCATTTCAAAACTTGCTAGGAAAGTATGAGTTGAGCATTCAGGTAAAAATTAAATTGGACTTCAGAAATTGTTTTTCCAGGGCAAAAATGTAAATGATTGACTCCTCCATTTGTAACAGTCCCTTTTAATTAAGCAAAGCATACGCTTTAAGTCCACGTAGTTCATCTTTGCCCTTCCTAGCGGAGAGGCTATGGTATTTTTGTTGCCTCTATTATAGGGAAGAAAAGTGCTTGATGTGGTATTGACATGAGAAAAGTGCCCTCACTCCTGGTCATAAACTCATACTCTGTTCAGTATATTAGTTATTGTAATCGAGTTGTATATGAAGGTTATATTTGAAATAATATATCGCATTATAATAAGTTAAGTTTTACAATGCTGTCAGTCAAATTGACAGACTACTATATAAGAAAGTGCTGTCACGGTCGCCGAACCACTCCGTATCTACGTGTGTAAAACCTCACTCTCGCACCCCCAGAGTTGTGCGAGAGTGAGGTGAGGTCAATTTAAGGACAAGACCCTTCAACCCACACCTTTCACATCCCAATGGCCAAAACCTTGACTGGGCGGCACTGTGACAGTAAGAATAACTAGATTGAATATGAAGGTTGTTGCATCACTAATGCAAGAAAGGTGACTGTGGTCATTTCCATAGAGGAATTCTGTCAGCGAGAGCTTAAAAAAATGAGTTCTGTTAATTTGAATTAGAATTACAAATGCTTTTTTAATTTCAGAAGTTGAAATTACTCTGTTAAAACATTAAAAAAAACTTAGGTCAATAAAAAATACAATATTACAGAACAGAAAGCTTTAAAAGCTAAAACCTGACATTAAAGAAGGAGTTTGTTTCAACAGAAAATACAAAAATGTTTTGTTTTGGGGGGTTTTTCCAAAAAAAGAAGAAACTAAAATCTAAATATGATACAATACAGTGGCGAGAGACAGAGGGGAAGACAAGCAGGACAGGAATGCAGGTCAGATTCGAACCCGTGTTGCTGCACTTAAGTTGTGAGTGGCCATAGGTGAAAGTATGAGTGGGTGTCTGCATCCCTGTGATAACCCCATTACCCTGAATTAGATAAGCATGAAAAAATGGATGTTTGGATCTGTCCTTATTCTCTTAGCGGAGACAGATGTTAGAGAAAGCATTCAGCTGCAGTGCAGAGGGTGCGCCAGTAATTATCCATAATCATTTTAGGAGTCTGGTTTAAAGCTGCGATTTGTGACGTATTTAAATGGCATTCATCCCCCTTATTTCCCTTTTTGTGCTTACACATCTCACTGGTTTGACAGTGATATGCTAATTTCATGAAATTATAATTAAATGCAAAGTTTCAAGGATTTCCCCTCCATCAAAAAACTTGCTATGTTTTTTAAGAGTTTCACTTCCTGGTTAAAAATGTGCTGTTTTTAGTTGGTCGAGACAAGTTGACAAATGAACCCAACTCTGTGAAAATATCATATTTTCCAATTTATGCTACTATGATAATAAATCATCTTGAATATTTGATACAAACACTATTCATAGCATTAATATTATTTACTGTTTGCAGAGTGTCAATAGGGACTTTCGTACCGTTGACTGGTTTTCTTTCATCTCTGTGTAACTGATAACAAATATGTTTAACTTACTGGAATATACTTCTTGAGTACATGAATATAAATGTTCTAAAGTGTTACATTTTTAAAATTTATGCCATTTAAAATTATAGCTATGTACAGTGGGGCAAAAAAGTATTTAGTCAGCCACCGATTGTGCAAGTTCCCCCACTTAAAATGATGACAGAGGTCAGTAATTTGCACCAGAGGTACACTTCAACTGTGAGAGACAGAATGTGAAAAAAAATCCATGAATTCACATGGTAGGATTTGTAAAGAATTTATTCGTAAATTAGGGTGGAAAATAAGTATTCGGTCACCTCAAACAAGGAAAATCTCTGGCTCTCACAGACCTGTAACGTCTTCTGTAAGAAGCTTTTCTGTCCCCCACTCGTTACCTGTATGAATGGCACCTGTTTGAACTCATCATCTGTATAAAAGACACCTGTCCACAGCCTCAAACAGTCAGACTCCAAACTCTGCCATGGCCAAGACCAAAGAGCTTTCGAAGGACACCAGGAAAAGTATTGTAGACCTGCACCAGACTGGGAAGAGTGAATCTACAATAGGCAAGCAGCTTGGTGTGAAAAAATCAACTGTGGGAGCAATCATCAGAAAATGGAAGACATACAAGACCACTGATAATCTCCCTCGATCTGGGGCTCCACGCAAGATCTCATCCCGTGGGGTCAAAATGATCATGAGAACGGTGAGCAAAGATCCCAGAACCACACGGGGGGACCTGGTGAATGACCTGCAGAGAGCTGGGACCAAAGTAACAAAGGTCACCATCAGTAACACACTACAACGGCAGGGAATCAAATCCCGCAGTGCCAGACGTGTTCCGCTGCTGAAGCCAGTGCATGTCCAGGCCCGTCTGAAGTTTGCCAGAGAGCACATGGATGATACAGCAGAGGATTGGGAGAATGTCATGTGGTCAGATGAAACCAAAGTAGAACTTTTTGGTATAAACTCAACTCGTCGTGTTTGGAGGAAGACGAATACTGAGTTGCATCCCAAGAACACCATACCTACTGTGAAGCATGGGGGTGGAAACATCATGCTATGGGGCTGTTTTTCTGCCAAGGGGACAGGACGACTGATTCGTGTTAAGGA
The DNA here is from genome assembly GCF_057381915.1 of Diplotaxodon limnothrissa. Taxonomy (NCBI): domain Eukaryota; kingdom Metazoa; phylum Chordata; class Actinopteri; order Cichliformes; family Cichlidae; genus Diplotaxodon; species Diplotaxodon limnothrissa. The sequence goes on from NC_140602.1 coordinate 9,655,050, forward strand.
CAGAATGAATGGGGCCATGTATCGTGAGATTTTGAGCCAAAACCTCCTTCCATCAGTGAGAACTTTGAAGATGAAACGAGGCTGGGTCTTCCAACATGACAATGATCCAAAACACACCGCCCGGGCAACAAAGGAGTGGCTCCGTAAGAAGCATTTGAAAGTCCTGGAGTGGCCTAGCCAGTCTCCAGACCTCAACCCCATAGAAAATCTGTGGCGGGAGTTGAAAGTCCGTGTTGCTCGGCGACAGCCCCAAAACATCACTGCTCTCGAGAAGATCTGCATGGAGGAATGGGCCAAAATACCAGCTACTGTGTGTGCAAACCTGGTAAAGACCTATAGTAAACGTTTGACCTCTGTTATTGCCAACAAAGGTTATGTTACAAAGTATTGAGTTGTATTTTTGTTATTGACCAAATACTTATTTTCCACCCTGATTTACGAATAAATTCTTTACAAATCCTACCATGTGGATTCATGGATTTTTTTTTCACATTCTGTCTCTCACAGTTGAAGTGTACCTCTGGTGCAAATTACTGACCTCTGTCATCATTTTAGGTGGGGGAACTTGCACAATCGGTGGCTGACTAAATACTTTTTTGCCCCACTGTATGTGAGCATTTGTGGCAGCAAACAGCTGTTGGGTGTGTTATACATAAAAGCACACTGCTGACCTCATTATACTACCCCTGAAGACGCTCAGTGATTTATGTGGTAAACATCTGATTCATTGGTAGGGTGCTACACAGCGAGGTCGGTGCCTTAATGCAGCCCTCGTTTAAGCTGTGCAGTGAGGTGTTTTTTCTTACGCTTTTAATCTACAATACCTTTCAGTATTTTTTCTTTCTGTTCCTAGTGGTAGGTTTTTGAAGCAGGAAGAAAAGCATTGAATGCAACAGCTCTAAATTCACTGCCCATGGGAAAGAAGGGAATCATTTTTCTCAGCTGGCCGTTAGGCTGAAGAGCTACAATTTCACATTCAGGCAAATGCACAAACGTACTCACACACATACAGTTACACTCATGGGCAGCGATACACGTGTATATAAAACACACAGATACATACACAAAGTCACAGAGAGCTCTGTGGACTCACAAGTGGAGGTATTAGGTCATTATTGTAGCTTTAGAGAAATGAACACTTCATCTCCAACCCCTCTCGAGCAGCTATTGATCAGGCTTCCCCCTGTAGAGTTGTGTTTTTCAGTTTCAGGGCATTTTGCCTCCTCAAGGAAATGCCAAATGTGAGCTATCAATTAGAATTTGACTAACATGCAGCCTCCACATGTTTTTTGTTTTGATTTTTTTAATGTGACATTTTAATACTTTATTTGATCGTGATAATGGATTAAAACAGGGCAATGGCTAGCAGAAAATGGTTTGGACACCCTGGAATTGAACCAGAGACTCTCTGCACAGGGTATTTGTGCACATGTTTTATGTACTCTAATCACTCAGCTTAATGAACGGCCTTGGGGGGTGTTACATCTTTAAGACCAGAGTGATGATAAGCTCAAACATTATCAGTTCTGGTTATGGCACCAGAGAAACCCAAAAAATAGATTTCCTATTTATTATTGCTACATAAATCTTGCACGTTATATCTCACCAGTTCTGTTTCTAATTTGCAGTAAGAGATTAAGTAATTTGTCTGTATCTTTCCTGACAGTCAAAGAGAAAACTGAACATTCAAAAGTGTTCTGCACTTTACAAGAGTGAGTTTTGACAGGCCGCAAAAAAACATCAATCTTCTCCAAACATGCAAAAAAGATCCATCATATACAGACTGATCTTTGCTTAGCTGATAGTCTTGCAGCTCTTGGTATATATTTATGCTTATTGCTTTGATTGGGTTGACTAAATTATGCAAACATGAAATAATGATTAAAAGTAACTACATACTGTGTAACAGCTTGTCTGTTCATATATTTAGCACCAAATATTTTTCAAAATGCTCAGAGGAGGAGTGAAGCACTCAAAACCCTTTTACTTAAAAACATTTGAATTGTAAACAGTAAAAGAAAAAGTTGCACACACATTATTTTTCCAAGTTCATGATTCTAACTGCGCCAGAGAAACCGCTGGTTTTAACCTAAGTGTCTTTAATTTGGCTGGACGTGTAGCTGGTAGCTAGCCAAGACTCTCTGCAGTTAAAAGGAGAGACAGAGAGACGCTGCCATTGCTTTGCATGTACTGGGCCTTTATTTGGTTGCAACAAACGAGAAATTAAAAGACAAATAAAAAGTCTTCTTCGGTTGCTGCAGTTCATCATACTTTTAATGCTGAATTCTAATGAATTTGTAACTAAGAGAAAGTTCTTGCTTCTATATTTTGTTATATTGCAAACATCATCACATATTGTATATTAAAAATGTCAGATTATGTTACAAGTTTATAAAAGTACATGAATAAGTGACTTACTAGTTCAATATTAAGTATCCATACTGTAAATAGACAATGGATATATTCTCTGTGATGTCAGCCATTTACTTTATGGGTACTTCCTCTAGTGACGTTTTGATTGATGCCATGTTTGTTTCAAAATTAGTATCAAAATGACGACAATAGGGTGGACTGCCAAGGTATTAACTGATGCTTATTAGCCTGGTTACTGTGAGTGCAATGTATAGATGGTTATACACGCTAATTACTGCATGTAAATGAAACACTATAAATTTGCTCACTGAAAAAGCAGCTATATTATGTGTCAGATAATTGCATCCAGTGACTCTAATTAACTCAAGTAATGAGCAGCAGACAGACTAGTTGTAACTCACCTGACTCTCAAACTGGCCACGCCCTTAATAATATAATTTAGACAGGTTTGTTGATACTTTGAAAATGAACCTACCTGGGTTGCAGTTTTTGGTACTCCTGTGTTATTTTTTTTATTTTCAGCTGTCCTTTGTGCAATTGAAACTTAAGGATATCCATGCCAAGTATTTACTTTTATTAGCCAATGTTTAATACTGTTATTGCTGCCATCAAACACTATTATCCGATCTTATTTGATACACCAGCCAGCCTCCCCTTTCCTAGACTACCAGTTCACATTGCCCCCATGCTATACTTTTAATCCACAGGAAACACTGTGGGAAAGTATCTTCACTCATGTGCATTTGATGATGAAGTTATTTTTACCCACACTTATTATTCCCAACATCATAAACTATCCAATGACCTGGGCCAACTGCCAAGACTGTCAATGCAGTGTAATAGGCAATTTATAAGCAAGTGTATGTGTGTGTTTGTGTGTCAGTAGGTGAGACAAAGTGGGAATGCGGGGATTGGGAGTTACTAGGTGACTCACAGTGTTTGTCTTTTTATTACTGTGCGTAAGTGGCCTGATAGCAAATTATGTACGCCCTACATTATGTTAAAAAATATTTTTAGATGTTCATTGGTATTAATAATAAACTCTAAATACATAGGGAGATATGAAGACAGCAATAGCTGTGGTCTGGTTCTCTGTGGCTTCGCAGCCTGTAGTTCTGAGAATGAGCTTTTACACCCAATGCCCTGTGCAGTCATGTTTGATATGCTGCTTCTCTCCCCATTGCTCACCTCCTACTGCTGTACTGTAATTACTGCGCTTGGCAGACAGTCACGACACATCGACAACAGACGAGTTTGGGTGTAGGGAGGGGATAAGCAAAAGAAAAGAAAGATGTGGGGGTGGGGATGGGTGTTCTGAGGGAAAAGAGTATCCCAGTTTTTTTCTACAAACTCTCACAGAAAAGCTGCATCACTGTGAAAAGTTTAGCTCTTGAGTAAGCCACACAGGACGAAAGGTAACTTGTATTCATGTGGAAAGATTGACCGTGTATTCATATGCATAGTGTTGTATGTTTTATGTCTGTTTAAGAGGGTGTCTTAGTTAGATTTTTAGCAGAGAGAAAACATTTTCTAGGTGAATACATATTGGAATAATGATGTCCTTGGAGAATTATGGCACTCTTCTTCAGTGTTGGGGTCATTTCTCAAGTAATGTATTATACATAACTTCTTACTTTTTATAAAATGCAGTAAGTTACTTAATTACTTGCCAGAGAACGTGACTTGTTACACTACTTGTTAAATATTTTTCTCATTACTCCATAAAATAAACTAAAACCCATTGTCACATAATTACCAGTTAACAGTATAAAGATGAGGCTACAGCTCCACACACCACCGCAAATCCTAAAAATGAGGACACACATACAATCTTTTTTTTTTTGTATTTACGTATGGACACAAAGCCAACAACACAAAGCAACGTTGAAAACCAGCACACAGACTTTAAAGTGATCACCACGGTGACTCTGCTTTAGAAACATGAACAGATGGAGACAGAGGCTGCTGCCTGACTGCCTGTCACTGCTTTTGTTACCTGTTGAAGTTCAGGCTGTGGCCGCTGAGCTGGGGGTCGGCATACACTTAACTTTAAAATCACTCTGGGTTCTTGGCTAGCTTTGTGTTTGCATGCTTGCAAATGTCTATTAGCATTGTAATCCAGTTATTTCTGTCTTGAATGCTGTTTGCCCCTTCCATCACTCTCTTATCCTTTTGTGCAATAAAAGTAATGTCTCTACTCCCCAAAAACTGTACCTCTTCATCATTTTCCTCCTTCCGCTCACGAACCGAAATCAGCTGTTTCATCAGCTGATTTTATCAGGCTGGATGTGACAAAGGAGGACATTAGAGATAGGGTGAGCTGTAGGCAGATGATCCACTTAGCGACCACTAAAGGGTGTAGCTGAAAGAACAAAAAGAAATATGACAGGGTGAAAACATAATCAATAAAATCAATTTTGAGACCAGGTTTATCTTCTAGCCATTACATGTCAAAGCAATTTTTTAACATTTACTAGTACAGCTCATGGAAAAATGAACAACATTGGTGTTTACGTGTTTTATAAAATAGCTTGGACGTAACATATTGATCAAACAACTTTAGAGTCTGAAGACGTTTTTCATAATCCTTTGAGCAAACAAAGGATGAGTATGAGCCAGCAGTAGAGGAAGTGTAACACCAATTGAGTGTTCCCATATAAACTTTAATGAAGTGAATAAAATGGATATGCTGTCTTATACAAAAAGAAAAAAGAAAATTGTCAAAAGCTGAAGAGGCAATCAACAAATTATGAAGAGAATCCATCGATTTTAAGATCCTTTGTTTAAGATCCAGACTCTCATACCTGGTAAAATTGCAAGAATCTGATGAAAAAGAAACATTGTGATCTTTGACAAACTCCAAGTGGCCTCTCAAAAAGGCTCCTATATAACTCCCTGAGAATCACCTAATTTTGTTTGCTAATCCACATGAGTAAACGTGGATCCTTTTTTGCTATTGACGATTGATAAATTTTGGGGTTTCTGTAGTGAAGCAAGGCAGAAAACAGAGAACCACTGCAGGCAAGTCACATTGTGTCACAGCCTTTGGAGTCCTTCACAAAAAACTGACTCTACAAGCTATTTAGAGGTAACCATGAGAATTGAGGGAGCTGTTCTGGCATTTTTACATGAAAAAAGTTATTTAAATTTCAATACATTCCCTGAAACATATTCCTTTCACCTCTGTCTTTGAGAGAGAGGACACCTGACGTGACACTGCAGCTTTAAACCTTTGTGCTATCAGCTCCTGATTATGTTTCTGTATCATTAAAATCTGACTTTAAAATCAAATCACCATTATTGAAATCCAAGCTGCGTTAATGCCACTGGCCTAGGGAGTTGAGGCAAATCTTTTCATTTGCAAGTTTAAGAGATTGGCTCCTCCAAATAGTAACTCTTTTCTGAAGTGTATGGACATGTTTAAGAAAGATGATTTTTTCTCCTTGCTGTGAATGGCAACTTCATGCTCTGTGCATGATCTTCTTACTGAGGATATGGAGTAGTGGTTTATATTCCGATGTTGCCTACTTCCAAGGTGCATGAAGAAGAGCCAGCATCTAAAGAGACTGAAGGTCCAGCAACACTTGCAGTATGAAGAACACCTTTATTGCTTGAATAATGTGTTTCAGCGTGTAGCCTTCAATGGACTCATGCTTCCTACATACAGGAATACTCACCAGCTCTGGGGAAAAGATGAACTCAGGTTAACATGAAAATACTGGAAAAAAACAAGCTTAAGAGTGATAACCACTTTTGACTGGGTCACCTTTTACCACGAGGAAGTATACAGCCATGAAAACAGTCTCTGGTTGCCTATTGGGGGCTAGCCATATCTCAGCTCACAGTCACTTTTCACCAAATCCGATGAAACTTGTTAAGATTGGAACAAACAGCTCAAATCCAGGTGTGGACATACCTATCCAAATGTACAGACATACCTAAGAAGACTCAAAATTGTAATAGGTAAACAAATAAAGCCTTTTGTAAATGACTGAATTAAAGGATCTATATACTAAAAGCCTGCTTTTCTAAAAGTGGCATTTTTGCCCATTTTAATGTTAATCTATAAAATATAACATTCAAAAGTGAAAGAGTTTGAATGCTTTATGAGATTCAGTGTAGCTTCATTTGTTTCCAGCAGCAGCTGCAATAACAGAATGCAGTCATGCAAATCATTGATAAATTCACAGATGTCACAAAATCTGGTTCATTTACTCTAGTCATGTGGCTAAGACTTTTTGCAACAAGCAGCCATATAGGAACTGTTGTAATAATGTGTGGCTGTTATGATCTACCATTTCCCCTCCTCTTTCCATTAGTCGCAGTGATTGGGATGGGTCGCAACTGAAGCAGAGAGGAACAGTGCAAAAAAGGTTGTTAGACGCACTGACTAATGCATCTGCTGAGTTACATAAAAACCTAGGAAAGTCTTTCCACAAAGACGCATGTTATTTGTGTCAGCTCAGAAATGATCACAAGAAGTTGGATCCAGTCACAGCAAAAGATATGTTAATAAAGGACCATCATTCCCCTGGTTACTATCTGTAATAATTTACAGATCTCTGACATCACACATGTAAGCTGTAGTGAAAATAAAATCACTGTACCTTGGCCTAATTACTTTCTTCTTTAATTCTTGGCTATAATTTTAATAACGTCAGTTATTTAATTTCAGGCTTAGGTGATTGGTATGTCCATATTGCACTTTCTCTGTGAAAATTGAAACTTTATCTTCATCCTTGTGTGCTGTTTGTGCAGTGCATGCTTTAGCTACCACTTTCAAACCAATTAAGAGCTGAGGGAAAGTCATGTAATTTGCTTCAAGCCATCTACCTCAAGGGTTTTAGTTTGATTAATTAACTGCAGGTTATTGTGTTATAGGCCTGCATGTTTCATAAACACAAATGGAAAGGTAGCTTTGATTGCCCCAGTGTCACCCCCACGTGCAACGCGTGACTTCAGTGGGGATGATTTGACGTCTAGCTTCCAGGACTTTTTTTGCATTCACCCCCTTCTCTCATTGTATGCTGTCTAATGAAGATAGCATTTAAAATGCGATGCAAAAGTCTGACACCACTAATGATAATACTGTTTTTTTTTCTACATGGTGGTATAGTGGTTAGCGTTGCTGCCTAAGAGAAGGTCCCCCGTTTGTACCTCCTGGTCGACCGGAGTCTGTGTGGAGTTTTCATGTTGTACATATGCCTGTGTCGGATTTCTTCAGGTACTGTGGTTTTCCAAAGACAATGCTTATTAGGTTATCTGGTGGCTTTAAATGTGGATGTCATGCTAAGTTGGATAAAATGCTCAGAAAATGAATGAATGGATGGATGTTCACATCATTTTAACATTTATCGCACCTTTGCTCCTTGTAAGCCACCACTACGTCTGGTTGGTTACTGAGCAGCTGCTTGTGTGTCTGGAACTTAAAATCCCACAGGATCCTGTGCTGTCTCTCAAGCCATTTCAGCGATGTGTTCCATTGGGACTTAGGGATTTGTAACCTACTCTCAACGCAGATGTTCCTATACACTATTTCAACAACATGGTTATACCTCTCAGCATATGCTATCAGTGTTTGCGCGTTACACCCAGCAGTTATGTGCTGGATTGTGTCATGAACAAATTTACTTGGAGAATAGGACCTGTATTCATGGATGACCTTGTGTCCTGTGTGCTGCTGCAGAGAGTGTCCAGCCTTCATGTTGCTGGTTCTTAGAGTTTCTGTATTTGTTGCTATGATGAGAGCTTCTTTGCTGTCTGTCAGGCTGTCCTTTTTTAAAATGTATTATAATGTCACCCACTTCCATATGTCCGTATGAGGGAATTAATTTTTCCTTTCACAAATACATTTTCGGTCAACAGATTTTTGCCATGTGTGATCTCTCATTCCTTCTGTTGCTCCCTTTGATGCCAGAATCAATAGTTGTCATCCAACTCCAAAATTAAAAAAAATAAGTTAGACTAGTTAATGTAAAACAGTCTTTTTTTAAAAAACAAACAAACCATTGTTTCCCATATTCATCAGTGGTTAAAAAAAAAAGAAACAATATTAAAGAAACCAAAGAAAAATAGTGAGTCAAAATGAAGCTTAAAAGTCAAAGAAATAATACAAACCTCTGTGAAACAAAAATGTGTCCTCACAGGAAAGTCTCTTGGATTATTTATTGAACAAAAACACAAACTGTATATTTTTCACTTTACTTATGCGACTTATCACTGCAAAAGCTTCAAAAGCTGTTGTTCTTTCAATTCTAAGTTTTTCCCAAAATATTGAATGTCTAATATAGGACATCATATATTAAAGCTAATATAGGGACATCTAAACATCAATAAAAAAGATGAAAGTGTGGCCTTTTTAAAAAATTAAAGATTGCTGAACTGGGCTTATGGTCATGCATACCAAAGCATACTGACTTATCTCTAACTCCATTTTCATGTGCTGATTTTCTTGGAGCTAACATCACAACATTTTAGTCATCCTTTGTAGTGTGAAAAACAGGCTTAATGCCTTGTGACAGTATTCTGTGCCAAAAATCTGAAACCCTACCGCTGTAACATATATTTGATAGCATTAATTAGAGTCTGGCACAGTGACATCCTTGACCTCCCCAGCATCCCCAGTCTGCCTTTTAAGAGCTGTGGTGGTGTGTGGAGAGATAATGCAGTGTATGGTACGAAACAGGTCTAATTGGCTGCCAGGCTTTATGAAATTCTCTCTGGGGAGCCCCATTGATTATTAATAGGCAGACTGCATCAAAGAATCCACTCCAGCAGCATCCCTGGAAACACATAGATCAACAGATACTGTATATTCGCAATTTTCTGTGGTCATACAGAGGGAATTTATAAACAGAGAGAGACAAAGAGATGGGGAAAGAATGACTTTTGTGAGAAAAAAGGAGAATAACCACAAAGACAGGACGCAAGGGTTTGATACAACAATGGTTGTTAGTGTACTTCTGTTTTCTTATGAATCCCTTTAGAAATTTTTCATTGATGGCTATCCTCCATAACTGTGTGTGTCTGTGTGTGTGTGTGTGTGTGTTTTATAAAGAAAGGAGGCTGGTGGGAGGGTTCTCCACGAAACCAGAGAGGACATATATACTCTGAAGCTAGCTAAAGTTTTTATTAGTTTATTACCACCTTCAATTAATTTTAATACTTTTACTCATTTACAACTTTTACATTTACAAAGGCAGAGCTCAACTTTGTAGGGATTTGTGATACACACTAGAGGAGCATACATGTGTTTGACACACAGAAAAGTGACACAAAATCTGTCACTTTGAGTCAGTTTTATTTCCTATGTTTAGTTGACAATAGTTCTTTGTGTTAAAACAACGCTATTCAATAGGATATTGAAAAGTTGGAAGGAACAGGGTCATCTTCCTTCATCTTTCCTACACAATGTAATCTCTGGTCATGGTATTGCAAAAGCTGAAAGTGATAGTCAGTTTCAGATTTGTTGGTTGCACTGTAACTGTTTCAAGATGCAGAGGTGGGGGGTAAAAATATTTTAACATAGGCAGGGACATGAGGGACTGGAAGACGCCCTGTAAGCATGTGTCTGTAAGTGAATTTAGTCCCACAAACAAGTGTTAAAGATTTCTAAAAATCCTTTCTTCAGAGCACAGAAATTGCTGTGTTATCAATCGAACGCAGTCTTTGAAATGTACAAAAAAAAGATGCTAGAGGTTTTCCATAACACAAACATTCTCTCTCAGTTTTTTTCCAGTTCTGTCAGTGAGGTGATGGATTCAAAAGATTTCTAACTTACCAATTAAATCAAGTCACATATAGGTATTATCACTCACAAACACAATAACAGTATAATTAGCCTGCTGTGAGCTTGGTGATATTATTGTAGTTTTTCACATATTACAGAAATAGAGAGAGAGAGAGAGAGAGAGAGAGAGAGAGAGAGAAAGGGGAGGAGCACTGCTTGCTGTGTCAGCCCATGTGAACTGGATAGAGACAGCAGCTTTGGGATACGGTGCAGATACTGTAGAATATTGATTCCAAAAGCTTTTAGCGCATGGCTAATTTTCCATGTTGAGCCTCTGTGTGTGGTCCTGGGCTCTGGATGAGTCAGGCAGTGTTTTATTTACATTGAGTGGATAATCCATATGAACAGTATGTGTGTTGGTGCATCTCAGAGAAAGACACAGAGATTGTGTATCTGTCTCATAATACTTTGGATGATTCAAAAGACAGTGATCCATAGATGCTAATACACTGCATATACATCATCCAGACAACATGTGATGTGTACCACTTTCCAAATTGCAGATCACTGTACACAGCTACAAATGCCCATCTTAGTGCCTTTTGTCACTTGCATACTGTACTCTAGAAGATCAAGGACAAGGAGGTTCTTAACTTCAAGAGATGCTACATACGACTTATACCGGGGAGGGAGGTGGCTGTGGAGAAACACTCTCTCTGAGTTGTTCTCGATCTCTTCCTCTGGTACAACAGGGAGGCTTGCACACAGAGAGAGGATGCCCTGACCCTCTGTGGGGAACTATGAGGAGGTTTGTATGAGAACTGAGATAGAGTCTTAGGTACTATGCATCATGAAGTCTGGGGAAAAAAAGCATGCGTATAATAAGTATATTATTATACGCATTATATTATATAAGTGGGAAGCTCCACCTCTGCATGTATTAAAATAAAATAGTTGCATTTTTGGGAACTAGATCTTGTTTTACAGTGCTCCCCTGTTCCTCACTCATGTTACACACGACCAACAACCTTGCTTCTCAAACACAGTTGTGTCCGAGAATCCTCAAATGATAGTAACTAATACAGTACAATCCAAACGTCTTGAGACAACCTTCAAATGCTTATATTTTTGCTGCCAAAAAATATTAATGAATGAAGAATCACATTATAGAACCATAATGTTCTATGCATTACACCCGAGTGTTATGTAGCATATTCCCATCTTCTTCATCTTTGTCTTTTCTTTTTAGCTGCTCCCTTTAGGTGTCACCACAGCAGACCTCTATCTCACCCTATCCCTAGCATCCTCCTCTATCATCAACTCTCTGCCGGTCCTTCACTGCATCCATGAATGGTCCATGAGGTCTTCCTCTTTTCCATTCAGCATCCTTTGTCCAGTATATCCCCTTTCCTTCCTCTTCACACATCCAAAAAACATAAGCATTTTATCTGATATACTAATTTCTAATCTTGTACATCCTTGGTCACTCCCAATGAAAATCTTAACATCTGAAACTCTGTCACCTCCATCTTAGCCTCCTATCTTTTTGTTGGTGCCACCATCTCCTAACCACACATCATAGCAGGTCTCACTAGATCACAAGACTCTCAGATTGTGTTAACAATTTTGTTAAAAAGGCCACTTCTCTTTCTCCTGGAAACATCCATAACTCCATAAGTATTTTCTCTGGACCAACTACCTTACCATTCTGCATTCTCTTCATACCTGAGCTCACTTCCTCCTTACTAATACTGTGTATTTCCTTATTCACTAACTTTCCTTCATCTGTCCTCTTCTTTCTCTCATTTTCATCATTCATGAGCTCCTCAAAGTATTCCTCCTATCTTCTCCACGCACTCTCGTCAATCATTTGTACATTTCCATCTCTATCCTTCATCACCTTAACCTGCTGCACACCTTTTCCTGCCTTGCAAAGTGATGCAAGCCCTTTTCTCTTTCCTTAGTGTTATCTTATATATCAGTTCTGCTAAATATAAAGCTGCCTTGTTGCTTTGTGTGTTAGTCAACTTCCTACCTGTCCAATAGACTGGTAGCCAATAAAACTAATAAGAACTCATAAGAAATGAAATCGAATCAAAGCTTGATATATTATTCCAAACCATATTTATTATGCTAAGTTAAGTTAAGTATAATTGTGAAGCGGATGTCTAAGAAAATTAGATTCAGCATATTTATTTTATTTATTTTAAATTAAATTCCCACCGTCTTCTGAGCTCAATTGAAAGAAAGATTAGCCCATTACGTCTGACTGTGTTAAAAATCATCTCTGAGTTTCAGATAATGCAGAAACACCACAGCACACAGTTAAGACCACATCCTGTGTTTTTGTTTGATGCTACCAATGCGTCATCTTAATTTGGATTCCCTATGAAAGAAAGGGAGGTACTGTTGTAAGAACAGAAGAAAGAATAAATAAAAATGAAGAAAATGTCTTCTGGAACAGAGAGATAAAGTGTGTGTGCGTGTGTGTGCGTGTGTGTGCGTGTGTGTGCGTGTGTGTGCGTGTGTGTGCGTGTGTGTGCGTGTGTGTGTGTGTGTGTGTGTATAAATGTGGCCCTAGGTGACTTCAGTTTGTGAGTGGCCATGACATTTGCTTTACCAGGTGTAGAGGAGTGTGAAGCAGGCTCTGATGGGGTCTGTGAACAGTTATCACATTTACTCCAGGCCATGTGGCTATGTGTCTGAGTGTATGTAATCTTTCCCTCCCTCTCTCCCACCCTCTTTCAGGCTCTCCCACTCCCCTCTTTCTGTTGTTACCCCACTAACTTCCCCTTTTCTTCCATGCTTCACTTCTCTCTACTTTTTCTTGGCGCACTGACTATTTCAGTCACATTCCCTGCTTCTTTCTCTGCTTCATGCTACCTTTGCCCCTCCCTCTACCCACGCCTCAGTTTTGTCCAGCGTGGATGTTTTAGAGGGAAACAGGTAAAGGTGGCTGCTGGCTTGCAGTGGATTTTAGTTTAACTTCCTCTTGTTGAAGCTCGGCAGATGTTTCAGATACACACATACATTGAACTGGATCCATGCACACGCTGCTCTGTATAGTCATGAATTATTCACTTTGTTTTCACTGGACTGGAGCGCATGAGATGGTGTGAGAGGGGGTAGGGAGAAAGAGATCTGAGCTGAAGAGAGAGGAGCTGTTAGCTGACACATGGGTGCTAGCCTCTTTATAATTCTAGACCATTCTCTTAATGCTCCCAAGATACGAGCGTAAGAGAATCTGGACTATAGTTTTAACCTGAATGTATGTTTTAGGTTAGCCAAGTTAGGCCAAGCCAACTTTATTTATAAAGCACTTTTAAAACAGCAACCAGTGACTAAAATGTTGAACATAGGAATAAAAACATGTTATAAGGGGGTTAGCACAGCATTTAGTTTCTGTTCAAATACAGAGTAAGGTTACAACTGATAATATAGAATATTCAGCTGTTGATAAGCCAATGTCATTTTTTTGCAAGCTAAAGTCAAGGTCCAGCTATTTCATTAAGTAGTTGAATCATTGCCAAGTACTCACTGAATATGTGCTTTTATCAGTAGCATAGCATGGGGTTAAACATATATGAAAGCTTGTATCTGCAAAGACTTTACAGTGCAGTAAGTTTTTAATTGTATTTTAATTAAGCCACAGTTTGTTTGTTAATTAACTTGGTTTCATATTTAGGGTCAAGTTGTATTTAATAAATACGAGAATTTCCATGAAAACAAGGAAATTGCTTGTTTTGTCTGGTAAGATGTCTAAAACCAAAAGCATTTTATTGTTAGTGATAACCAAAGGAAAACAAACAAAACCCAGTGCATCCTCACATTTAGAAGGCTGGTTGGTTGATTTGGTACTTTTCTTGGTACTCAAGCAGGTACCAAGTTTGGAATCAAAGTAGTTGTAGAAATGTTTTCTGTCCTCATTGATTTTAGTTCACCAGCTATTTTCACAATAGTCACAAAGGTACCCTTTAAAAACATATGCAAATATCTAAAATATTGTAGGGTGATTGACTGTACAAGGCTGTAAAAAAAGCTGGAACATATTCTTTTATTTTTCAGTCTTAATTGTTTTTATTAAGTAAATGTGAACAACAAATGTAGAAAGCACAAGTTTCCAACAAAATGGAATAATAATAATAATAAAAAAAGAAAACAAGAAAAGGTGATTTTTACACATTATTTGACTTGAAAAACATTGTTTTTATACAGTATGTCGCAAACGTGATTAGGGCCTTTACTATGCCATATGGATAAGGTGACATCTGTCAGCGACGGGCGAAATAAATGGTTTACTGGTTTTAACCTTTTTATGCATGAATTATGACAACCTCAATCAGGATTTTTTCTGAAGTCTTTTTTATTCATCTTTAGGCATGAAAGGATGAATAAAAATACTGAATACTGAAAAAATCCTGATTGAGGTTGTATGAAGCACTTTGCAATGAAACACATTATACATCTATAGTAACATTAAAGGACCAGTGGGTGGCAGGGTATGGAGTGACACATCAGTGTCCAATGTAGTGGTTTATGTGCAAGTATACCATCAACACTGACACAAATAGCTTTAAATAGCTGTCCACTGTAGTGACCACTATGCGTGAAAGAGTTAAAGAGGAAGCTGAGAAGAATTTAAAATATTGCCTAAACCTATGATTGCTATTACCACTGGTTTATCTGTAAAACCAGAGAGGTTGGTTGGGAAAGGAAAAGTGAACAATGCTGTAAGGGAAGAGGTAACGCAGGATTTTTCCATTCTGCAACAGGGGACGGCCGAGGACCTAAATCAAAATGTCAGCTTATGGATATGTGCAGACCAGTAGTGTAATGGTGGGTTTGGTAATGCAAGTTTCCTACTGACTTTACACCTCTGGACTAAAGATTTGTGAATCCTAGTTTCTTTTCCCACGCCACAGGAAAGAAGCAATGCTTTGATCAATTGACTTGAAGAATTGTTTCGATAAAATGAAAACATTAAAAACAGCCTTGATTAATTCTAAGGCTAAGAAGAAGACAATGGTAGATTACGCTGTCTTTGTAGGTCAGATTTAGTCTTAGTGATCAGAGGAAAAATAATTAAAGGACATTAGAGAAGTTAAGGTTCGGGTTACATTTACTGAAACGTTTACTGAACATTTATGAAAACATTTACCTTACTAGATAGAATAAGATAAGATATATATCAATTAATATCTTATAGAAAGAACCCAATCTGTCAAGGACAGGTAATTTTCCTGGGGTGGTATGAACAAAGGTGAAGACCTCAGTAAGATGGCCTGCAGTTCTGCTGCAAGAGCCAATAACAGTGGAGATAAAGGGCAGCTTTGGGTAGTCAATGAGATAGTACACAGTAAATAGTTGTACAGCATTAGTGCATTTGTTCATGGAGATGCATAAAGTAATAAAAGCTTTACTTAAGAAGTCTTGATGCATGCTCAATCATCAAGGTAAGGAAATAATCCAAAAGTTGATTCTGGTCCTCTGAATGTAGCTTTTTCAGTAATGAAATCTAAGAAATTAACTTCTCACTAAGATCAAATCTACATAGTAGAGCAAACAGGTAATTTCATTCTGCTCTATCAAATCTAGTCTTCTGGTTTTAGAGTAGCATTTTTAAATAATAGTAAGAGTAATTTGAAAGAGTAAAAGAGTTAAAAGAGTGTGCATATTGGTGAAAAGGTGGCAGCCATTAAAAAATCCCTGTTATCCAACCAAAGTGCTAACACCCTATTAAGGAGAGTGGTCTGTAAGAACTGCATAATATTATTCTTTCTCAAAAGCTAACAGCTTGGTTCATGGAGGGTGGCAAAGAACCTTGTTCCGAGGAATTATTATATACCACAAATAATAGAGGAGCTAATTTATCATGAAATTTCTTCTAGAATTTGACAGGAAATCCATCAGGACTGGAAGCTTATTTTGCATTGCATATTTGCAAAAGTAATTTCTCGTAAAGTTAGCAGAGAAAAACGGGTTTTTTTGCAACCTCGGTGCAAATGGTTAGAAACTCAAGCTTGACCAAAAACTGATCACTTCTGAAATATCGGATTGAAATTCTGACTAAGGAGACTTAAAAGATTGAAAAATACAGTTAATAAGATTGATAGTAAGTGAGCCTGATAGATCTTTAATTAGCAGGATCAAATGTGATGTTCCATAATGCTACCACTGATGTGTGAGGAGCGATGTTCAGAATAAGTTCTGTGAGAGCACTGAAGTAGGTGTAGCAATTAAATCAAATTCCATTTGTAAATCAAGTCAAAAGTTTAAGAAGAGTTTTATTCTGGTTAATGATTTAACCACAATTATTTGTTCCTTTTTTTTTTTTCTTGCCGTTTATTCTACTAGATAACTTATTCCTGGTATGTAGATCTCTTCAAGCGCTGTTGCCAACACAATTTATCCTTGCATGATGCAAGTAGGATGAAATGTCTGCCTGGCTCTTCCCCAGATATCTTTGGGGAATCGTTGCTTATTGGCAAGCCAACTTAGGGCTCTTTGTCACATTCACAGACTTAATGTGGGATCTATTGCTATTTCACGTCTATTAAATTCGATTATTCTGGATATCAGTCATTTTGAAAAATTCAAAAGTGTTGGATTCCAAACAGTGTTGTACTCTGAAATGTCCTAATGTAGTTTTAAGCCTGTAAAACCCATTTTAACCAATACTAATAACAACCAATAACACACAGCTGAGCAGCAAGGTTTAATGCTATCAATTTTCTGTACCCATAAGACCTGGCAGGCAAAAGTTACACAAAGCTGGAGTGACCTGCTTGATGCTGTAATGCATTAGGACAACCTGCCATACTCTTTCTTTGGAGCAAATGGGATTACATACTGTGAAGTGTCCAGCATTGGCAGCGGATTTGCATCTAAGCCTCTGTAGTGCTTGGTGCTGGGTAACCCCTCTGTTATTACATAGATACCGGTATGTGATTTAAGCTATTGAAGATGAACTTTACTCTACATTACCTGGAGATGACTAACCCTAGTACAAAATCTGTTTAATGACTAATTGTCGTCTTTGTGAGAGTAGGGCAAGTAATTCACAGCTAGGACATGTGTCCCGCTCAGGCTCAGCCCAGGGAGCAAAATCAAAGTATTTCTAGTGATGACCGCGTGTCTGAAGTGGATGACTTCCTGATATGTGCTTACTGTGAAAACAGGCAAGTGCAGGCATGCCCTAACTCAGATCTGCTGACAGAGGTGTTAGAGTTTGCAGTATGGGAACGATTTTAGAATATGTCCTTGTTTTCATCTAACCTTGCAAATGGGTTTATTTTATTTACCTAGGCCTGCTAATATTTGATTTTCTCTTAACTGAAAGCAAATATGCCTCCAAATTAGCACGTTATCAGTTGTGAGGCTCATATGCAGCCTGATGCTTACTTTTCCCAAGCAGCACAGAATGAAGCCCTTGCACTGTTGAGTGCTGAATATTGTTGAACCTGTAAGATAGCAGCATGATTGACTTCTAAACTATTTATGCTGAGAAGTTCTCGACAGGAATCAAAGGCTTTTCTGATGTCGTGATGCAGTGTGTGTGCTAAAACTCCCCATCGTAGAAAATAAGATAAGATAAGATAAGATAACCTTTATTAGTCCCACACGTGGGAAATTTGTTTTGTCACAGCAGGAAGTGGACAGTGCAAAAGTTATGACGCAAAAATTAGAATACAATAAGAATAAATACAGTACACAGCTGTACAGAATAGAATAAAATAATATACTATATACAGTAGAATTAAATAGAATAAAAATATACAATAAGATAAAAATAGAATACGA